>NC_091783.1:23062372-23687372 GCF_029378745.1 Bos indicus
TTGGAATGAAAACTGTTCTTTTCCAGTCCTGTGGCCACTGCTGAGTTTTCCAAATGTGCTGGCATATTGAGTGCAGCAGTTTCACAGGATCATCTTTCAGGATTTGGAATAGCTCAGCTGGAATTCCATCACCTCCACTAGCTTTGTTCGTAGTGATGCTTTCTAAGGCCCACTTGACTTCACATTCCGGGATGTCTGGCTCTAGGTCAGTGATCACACCATCGTGATTATCTGGGTCGTGAAGATCTTTTTTGTACAGTTCTTCTGTGTATTCTTGCCATCTCTTCTTAATATCTTCTGCTTCTGTTAGGTCCATACCATTTCTGTCCTTTATCGAGCTCATCTTTGCATGAAATGTTCCTTTGGTATCTCTGATTTTCTTGAAGAGATCCCTAGTCCTTCCCATTCTGTTGTTTTCCCTATTTCTTTGCATTGATCGCTGAAGAAGGCTTTCTTATCTCTTCTTGCTATTCTTTGGAACTCTACATTCAGATGTTTATATCTTTCCTTTTCTCCTTTGCTTTTCGCTTCTCTTCTTTTCACAGCTATTTGTAAGGCCTCCCCAGATAGCCATTTTCCTTTTTTGCATTTCTTTTCCATGGGAATGGTCTTGATCCCTGTCTCCTGTACAATGTCACGAACCTC
This sequence comes from Bos indicus, assembly GCF_029378745.1. Classification (NCBI taxonomy): domain Eukaryota; kingdom Metazoa; phylum Chordata; class Mammalia; order Artiodactyla; family Bovidae; genus Bos; species Bos indicus. The sequence goes on from NC_091783.1 coordinate 23,063,018, forward strand.
ATTCCATAATTCATCAGGCACTCTATCTATCAGATCTAGGCCCTTAAATCTATTTCTCACTTCCACTGTATAATCTCAAAGGATTTGATTTAGGTCATATCTGAATGGTCTAGTGGTTTTCCCTACTTTCTTCAATTTAAGTCTGAATTTGGCAATAAGGAGTTCATGATCTGAGCCACAGTCAGCTCCTGGTCTTATTTTTGCTGACTGTATAGAGCTTCTCCATGTTTGGCTGCAAAGAATATAATCAATCAGATTTCGGTGTTGACCATCTGGTGATGTCCATGTGTAGAGTCTTCTCTTGTGTTGTTGGAAGAGGGTGTTTGTTATGACCAGTGCATTTTCTTGGCAAAACTCTATCCGTCTTTGCCCTGCTTCATTCCATATTCCAAGGCCAAATTTGCCTGTTACCCCAGGTGTTTCTTGACTTCCTACTTTTGCATTCCAGTCCCCTATAATGAAAAGGACGTCTTTTTTGGGTGTTAGTTCTAAAAGGTCATGTAGGCTTCATAGAACCATTCAACTTCAGCTTCTTCAGCATTACTGGTTGGGGCATAGACTTGGATTACTGTCATAGGTACTGCAAATACCACTATGGCTTTTTGCCTACAGTATCATTGAAGGAAATGTTAAATTTGGGTTCTCCAACTGAAATTAACTTGTGAAAATGCAATATACTTTTGTCCCCATCTAAGTTCATGGGACTCCTTTGAGGATGAAGGAGCTGACCTGAACATGTATTCTACACTGAATTCATATTTGAACTTTGGAGTGAGGTGAACCTTGTATGAAGGAGGGGGGAAAGTAGGTTTCTTCTTTAACACCTACTATTCGCAAGGCTCTACACTAGAATTTTTAATGTATATCATGTCATTCCATTGTCAAAACAATGTGTAGCACATTAATTATTTTATAGATTAGAAATTTGAGAGATTGAGAGGCAGGTGATTTGCCCAAGTTCCTATGACTATGATTTTTCCATGTAGGTGGTAGATCCAGGTCTACCTCTACCCCAAAGGATATAGAGGAATTACTATGACCTCAGGGCATTTGGGTAGAAAACTTGTCTCCTCCACAAGTCTGTAATCTCCTTCACACCAGGGTTCTAGTTGAAGTTGTCTCAGCATACCCCATCAGCTTGCAGGGTCTCACAGTTGCTTTAAACCTATTATATTTTGATTTATAAGCATTGAAACAACTGAGTATATTTTGAATGCAAAATAAATGGAAAAATATTTTAAATGCCTCTATTCTTGCCATCTTTAGGGAATAGTCATATAGGAGTTGATGGAGGTGACTATAGGAGAATCTGATCTCTGGCAAAGTCCTGAGTAAACTTACCCTATATTAGCTACAGGGGGTTCTCAGGTGGCGCTAGTGGTAAAGAACCCACCTGCCAATGCAGGAGACTCAGGTTCTATCCCTGGGTTGGGAAGATCCCCTGGAGGAGGGCATAGCAACCAACTCCAGTAATTCGTGCCTGGAGAATCCCATGGACAGAGGAGACTATCGGGCTATGGTCTGTGGCTGCTGCTGCTAAGTCGTTTCAGTTGTGTCTGACTCTGTGTGATCCCATAGGCAGCAGCCCACCAGGCTCCCCCATCCCTGGGATTCTCCAGGCAAGAACACTGGAGTGGGTTGCCATTTCCTTCTCCAATGCATGAAAGTGAAAAGTGAAAGTGAAGTCACTCAGTTGTGTCCAACTCTTTGCGACCCCATGGACTGCAGCCTACCAGGCTCCTCTGTCCATAGGATTTTCCAGGCAAGAGTACTGGAGTGGGATGCCATTTCCTTCTCCAATGCATGAAAGTGAAAAGTGAAAGTGAAGTCACTCAGTTGTGTCCAACTCTTTGCGACCCCATGGACTGCAGCCTACCAGGCTCCTCTGTCCATGGGATTTTCCAGGCAAGAGTACTGGAGTGGGTGGCCACTGCCTTCTCCAGGGCTATGGTCTATAGGGTAGCAAAGAGCCAGACAGGACTGAAGTGAGATAGCACGCCTATAAACACATATTAGCTACTGAACGATATTGTGAATTAAAAGTATGAAATGAAAAAAAAAATAATAAAAGTCTTCCTGGAGTGGCTTGCCATGCCAGTGGATGTATTCTTGGTTATGAGTTATATACAGAAGCTGTGCAGAGAGCAGCATCCAAATCTCTAAATTAATGATAATCATACCCAAAATAAACAGACTAATTAACATTAACTACAATGAAAACACAACTACTGTTCAATGGTCCCGATTGCATAGTTTATTTAGTAAAATACAAGCTTAGAAATTTCTTTAAATGAGAGAAGTAATGGCTGTTAATACTAAATCTTCCTTTTTTCCATTAAAGGCCTCTAGCATATTAATTACATCATCAGCCCATTTATTGATTTTAATGCCTTGCAGTTTGCTAAAAATTAAATTCACTCTACTTGCTTTAGGATTCCTTGAGACTTAATACATATATGATTTGGGACTAGAGAGGTTCCACTGGCCAGTTTTAATTAAAAAATACAATACAATGAAAAATAAAACTCTAGGTTCACCAAATTACTTTTTGTTCAGTAGGGGGAAAAATCCAGATAAATCAGACCTTCTTGCATTTACTTTATTAATGAGGAAATACAATCCAAGCCAAATAAATCTCTTTGCTGAGATGGCAATTTGTTAGTGCTGGAAGTTTTATTTCTTATTGATTAGGTAATAGATATAAAGAGACTCATTACTCTTGAGTGCTCTGACTTGAAGAATGTTAATATGGGACAACTTCAGTGATTTTGAATAATTCTAGTAGTCCACTTACTAAGGACATCCATGTTTTATTTTGTTGTTATTTGTTTTTACTATAAACCTTCTTCAAAAAAAAAACAAAAAGGAAGCAAGTGCATTAGACAGGTGACAGAATTTTCAATTTATTTTTAAAAATCCAATTCAACAGTAGAAAGCACATTAAAAAATGCTTTTTGTTCTAATCATTTAAATTCCTCAAGCTTGGTGTTTGGATTTTTTTCTCAAAAGGCACAGCATGTTAGATGACCGAATCTTAAAGCTTTGAAAACAGTAAGATTTTCAGGTTCATCTTTGTGTGAGCAGCAGTCCCCAGAATCTGAAGTAATGCTTACCCATACACTGCGGGAACTATTTCTGAACCCTTCCTAAAGTGACATTTTGAGGAACATTTCTATTTTTTGTTGTTTGGCAGAGTACGTGACAGAAACCAAAAAGTATTAGTCATTCTTATTTTTATTGTGCTACATGATTCAGTGGTTTGACACAGAGCTATCTTTGGCACCATTTGAAGAGTTCTGACTCCACTCAGAGGTTTAACAGGACTTCAGAGAAGCCAAATTAGCTAGACCTGCTGCTGCTGCTGCTAAGTGCTTCATTCAGTGTGTTTTCCAGTAGAATCCCATCGTATTACTGTAGGAAATAGACATGACCAGCTGTGGGTTTCAGAGGTGACCAGCCAAGGGCACTGACCTCAGCCATTATGACTTAAAAACCCGTTACTATCAATTTATCTGAGCATCCTCAGGCTGGGGGAGGGGCTAGAATATGGGCGTAGGGGCCAGAGCCTCTAACTGGGCAAAAGTTCTAGCTTAGGTGGATAAAAACTTCTTTATCTGCAGAGATGTGCTTACGCTCTTTGAACTCCAGTTTCTTCAAAGCAAAGATGATGGTTTTGTGGTAAGGAGAAGCCACAATAGGTAGAAACCAACTGAGACAATGCCCAACGTATAGAAGGTGCTCAATAAAGAAAAGCAGGGTGGTAGCAATGCACAGGGAGAAGGCGATGGCACCCCACTCCAGTACTCTTGCCTGGGAAATCCCATGGACGGAGGAGCCTGGTAGGCTTCAGTCCATGGGGTCGAGAAGAGTCAGACATGACTGAATGACTTCACTTTTGCTTTTCACTTTCATGCACTGGAGAAGGAAATGACAACCCACTCCAGTGTTCTTGCCTGGAGAATCCCAGGGATGGCAGAGCCTGGTGGGCTGCCATCTATGGGGTTGCACAGAGTCGGACACGACTGAAGTGACTTAGCAGTAGCAGCAATGCACAGTGTAAAGAACCTTGAAATCGACTTTAAGTTTTTTTTAGTAATTTTCTTTATTTTGGCTGTGACGGGTCTTCATTGCTGTGCAGGCTTTTCTCTAGTTGTGGCAAGTAGGAGCCACTCTCTAGTTGTGGTGTGCAGACTTCTCATTGAGGTGGCTTCTCTTGTTGCAGAATATGGGCTTCTAGAGCTCATGGGCTTCAGTAGTCATGGCTCCCAGGCTCTAGGGCATAGCTTCAGTAGTTGTGGCACATGGGCCTAGTTGCTTTGTGGAATGAGGGATCTTCCTGGACCAGGGATTGAACTGTTGTCTCCTGCATTGGCAGGCAGATTCTTTACCCCTGAACCACCAGGGAACCCTCAACTTTAATTTAGAAAGATAAATCTGATTCTTAGAGTTGAATAGAGTCTAGAGGTGGAGGGTAGATCCTAGAAGCAGAAAGGATTTTCCACTGGAGTCTGAAAGAGTAGGACAGTAAGCTGACCCAAAAGGCTGATTTACAAAGCAAAATGCTAATTTGCTTATTTGTGATAAGGTCATTGTGATATTTAGACATACTCCAGGTGATATTGAGGCTTCCTAGGTGGCACAATTGGTAAATAATCTGCTTGCCAATGCAGAAGACAAAAGAGAGGCAGGTTTGATCCCTGGGTTGGCAAGATTCTCTGAAGTAGGAAATGGTAACCCTCTTCAGTATTCTTGCCTGGGAAACCCCACAGACAGAGGAGCCTGGCGGGCTACAGTCCAGGCTATCTCAGAAGAGTCAGACATGACTGAGCATGCACACACACACACACATACACACACATACACATGTGATATTGATAGTCTCAACCTTTTCTAGAAATCAGTCACACAAATTAATATATGGGGATCCACTATGGTGTTAGTGATTTTCCAATTTTGGTTGGAAAATTGCATGGTCATTCAGTGTCTTTGTGAAGAGAAACAAGGATTGTATCTCACTGAACAGGTCAATAAATTCTGTATTTCTCGAGAGTCTAAAAGGCACTCTGATACTACTGGCATGAGCATTTGATGGAAGTGTAACAGAGCAAATGATTGTTTAAAAAAATAGTGAAAGATGGACAGGCCTTCAGGAACTGGGTAATTGACATTCATTGTGCATCAGTTTTATTTTCCAGGTGAGTCTGTGTCAAGGGCCCACTATCCCAGCTTGGACCCCAGACTGACAAATCTATCTTTTCCTCCCCTCAGAGTTAACTAGATCAATTGTTATGACCTGCTGGCATCTTGCACTTGTCTCTCTTGATCTCTGTAAAATTGTGAGGCAAGTATTCTTTCTGGATGTAGTAGATCTATTACTCTTGATAATTACCTTGGCTTTAGCACTGAGCTCCCCAGGACCTTCCCCTCATACTTGATCACAGTTGGAAATACACACATTGGCACAGGTTTTACATGTTGTCCCTGGACCACCGGTTTCGGAATCTTTTGACCTGCCTGTTGAAAATACCGATTTGGGAGTTTAAGTCAGACCTTTAGAATCTCTTGGGATGAGTCCTGGGAACTTCTATCTCATTGATTGTTGGTAGTGGTGAGAGAAGGACCCCTAGAGTCCTTCCCTTCCTCTGAGGTCAGAAAAAGCTCTGAAAGTCCCTGGGCACCCACTGTATGCTGGTGTTGGAATTTTCATGGGAAAGAGCAGTGCTCTTTCCATCTGGGCTTGGCTGTCTGTCTGAAGATGAGTCTCCCACATGGCACATGCAGTAAATGGGCCTGTATGTCCATCTCCACTCATTGAGCAGAAGAATCTGAAAACACAACTGATCCAAGAAAGAGGAAGGAGGGGAATCCATAGGCTTACAACTGGCCTAACTCAGTATACAGGGTTGGGATGTTAGACAGGGTCTGGGTACTCAAACTTCAGAGAATCATAACAATGAGATGTTTGCTGAAAAGCAGTTTCTACACCCCTTTACATGGGCTTCCCAGGTGGCACTAGTGGTAAAGAATCTTCCTGCCAAAATACAGGAGATATAAGAGAAGTGAGTTCAATCCCTGGGTCGAGAAGGTCCCCTGGAGAAGGGCATGACAACCCACTCCTGTGTTCTTGCCTGGAGAATCCCATGGACAGAGGAGCCTGCCGGGCTACAGTGCATAGAGTCACACAGAGTCATACATGACTGAAGAGACTTAGCACGCATGAACACATACCTTTACACTCTTAAAAATTATTGAGAACTCCCAAAGCTTTTATTTATGTTCAATATATCAATGTTTGCTGTATTAGAAATCAAAACTAAAGAAGCTTAAAGATATTAATACATCAAAACACCCAAGTTATTACATTAACACAACTAGCATATTTTTACCTGAAACTATATATTTTTCAAAATAAAATAGTGAGAAAGAGATGTTATTGTACATTTTTACAAATATCTTTAATGTTTGGCTCAATATAAGACAATTCTTATGTCTGATTTTACAAACTATCTGTTGCAATATGTTGTTTTATTTGAAGTATATGAAGAAAATGTGACCTCACTTAGACATGTAGTTCAAAAGGGAGAAATATTTTAATAGCTTTTAAAGATAATTGTCAATTCTTTTTTGATACAATACCAAAAGTTAACAAGTGGTAGTTTTTGAAGCTTGGTTGTGATATGTTATATCAAACCATATTAAGGTACTCTGCCACATGTCCATCAGCAGATTAATGGATAAGAAAGCTGTGGTACATATACACAATGGAGTATTACTCAGCCATTAAAAAGAATACATTTGAATCAGTTCTAATGAGGTGGATGAAACTGGAGCCTATTATACAGAGTGAAGTAAGCCAGAAAGAAAAACACCAATACAGTATACTAACACATATATATGGAATTTAGAAAGATGGTAATGATAACCCTGTATGGGAGATAGCAAAAGAGACACAGATGTATAGAACAGTCTTTTGGACTCTGTGGGAGAGGGAGAGGGTGGGATGATTTGGGAGAATAGCATTGAAACATGTATAATATCATATAAGAAACGAATTGCCAGTCCAGGTTCAATGCAGGATACAGGATGCTTGGGGCTGGTGCACTGGGATGACCCAGAGGGATGGTACGGGGAGGGAGGTGGGAGGGGTGTTCAGGATGGGGAACATGTGTACACCCATGGTGGATTCATGTTGAAGTATGGCAAAACCAATACAATATTGTAAAGTTAAAAAAAAACAAACAAACAAAAAAAAACCTCTAATGAATCTTGTACCTATGTATGATTTCTTAACTTTACATATGATATTTGGAAAATACTAATTCACCTTAGGATGCCAATATTCCAAATGTTGGCATATTTTATTTTACATATGACACATTTCATATTGTGTCAACATTTGGAGGACAAAATTGCTGCGTTAGTTTCCCAAGATACCATAACAGAGTATTACAAACTGAGTGAATTAAACACAGAAACTTATTATCTGATAGGTCTGGAGGCTAGAAGTCAGAAATTCCTCTGAAGTCTATAGGGGAATCTTGCCTTGCCTTTCTACCTCTGGTGGTATGCTGGCAATCTTTCATCATTCCAATCATTCCGGTCATACATCTTCCAGATATCCTCTCTGTGTTTTTTCATGTTATCTTCCCTCCATGTATCTCAGTCTCTGGGTCTAAAGTCCCCCTTTTTATAAAGACACCAGTCTTATTGGACTAAATGGCCTCATTTAAACTTGATTATTAACATTTCTGTAAAGATACTATTTCCAAACAAAGCCACATTCTCAGGTCCTGGAGGTAAGGACTTCAACCTACCTTTTTTGAGAGATGCCCTTCAAGCCATAATACCTACAATCATTAGCATCACCACTGAACTCATTCCCAAAAGTTTGCAGTTATCATGAAATGGCCAAGCCCATCTTGGTGAATGCCAGTGCTCCAGAATTCTAATTTTTCTTTGGCAGCTTACATTCTGTCTTTGGCAACAAATAATCTCAGTTGTTTTCCTTGAAGTGACAGGCTCACTTTGTTCATTTTTGAGAAAATATCTGCCAAATACCTCAGTTTCAATAACCACAGTTTGTCAGTTCTTTTTTTCAGATAAAAATGGTGCCTCATGACAAAGGAGCCTGTTCAGCTTGCAACTCAATTACTTTTCCCTGTGACATCCTTCATGAGTCAGGCTTCTGATGAAAAACTCATGTGTGATTTTTTTCAGGCCTAACCAGAAGCTTTTGTAAAGGCTTTGCCTGGCAGGCTCATGGGGGCTCCTGCCCTGCCCACACCACCCTTTAGTTAGCAGGCAGTCACTGGACCCCGAGCAGAGTTGTGTCGAGAACTCATGTTCCCCTGTCTCTCATACTTTTTGAAGGATATTTCCTTTTCTAGCCCAGGTGCCTTCATTTCTAGGTCTCTTGTCTCTGAGGCCTTGGGCAGAGGTCTTCCTCAGGTGCCTGTACTTATAGGGGAGAAGGGAAAACCCTTGGAGACACTCCCCGCCCTGCTCTGACTCAGTACCAGTACTTTTCCACTCACAGCCTCACCCTGAGCCCTCTTTCCTGACCTCGGGGGTCCATAAAATGGCTGGAACCTTTTGTTCAGGGCTCCTTCACCAGTGAGATGGACCCAAGTGTCTGTGCTTGTCCACCTGACTCTGGTGAGCCTTTCCACAGGAAAAGCAGAACAGGGGGAGTTGGTGTTTCCTCCTTGCTTGGGCTCTTGCTTACACCGTCTCTCGGTAAGTGGTTAACTCTTTCATTTTTGGCTTGTTGCTTTGATGCGCTATTCTGACACATGACAGCTCAGTTCCCTCTGTCTCCTAGGTCAGCTCAGCTCCAGACACTTGAAGGGCATCTCCTTGCAATTAGTATTGTTACTGAAAATGGAGTTCCAGTTGCTCACTGGTCAAAAGCCAATAAAGAGGCCAGATTGGTGGAAAGGAAAGTTTGCTTTATTTTGGATGTGTGCAACTGAGGGGTGGTGTGCAGGGTGGTCCAAAGGCCAAGTCTTCCCACCTCCCTTCACAGGCAGAGGGCAAGAGCTTTTATAGGTTGAGGGAGGGGGCTACATGCAGAAACCACATAGTCAGCTCTGACAGTCATCTTGAAATTGATCATTGGTGGTCTTACCAGCATCATCTTGGTTGTTTTAGGTACAGTTAATCTTCCATTCCAGAGTTGATTTGTTACCATTTCTTGAGGCCAGTTCTCAGAAATGTGGCAGTTTATGTCATGGCTACAGTCTGATCATCATGTCATTAACTTCTTCCACTTGGTGGGGGTTTCAGTATCTATAAGACAGCTTACAGGATATGGCTCAAAATGTTATCTATAGCCTTTGCTGTTGTTATTGCTGTTGTTATTTTAGTTGCTAAGTCATGTCTGACTCTTCTGCAAGCCCATGGACTGTAGCCTGCCAAGCTCCTCTGTCTATGAGATTTTCCAGACAAGAATACTGAAGTGGGTTGCCATTTCCTTCTCCAGGGGATCTTCCCAACCCAGGGATTTAACCCACATCTCCTGCATGGGCAGGTGAGTTCTTTACCACTAAGCCACTAGGGAAGCCTCTACAGGCTTGAGGAGGAACTAAAGGTCATTGACTTTGTTTAACAATTAAACTATTATTATTTGGTCGCCTTTGACTGTTTCCTTTGTTTCTGCATGTTCTCGGGTCTCTGATTAAACTTACTCTTCAGCTAAAGTTTTCCACAGACCAAAGGCAGGCACAGGACAAGAGGAGCAAGGACCGTAGGGTCCTGCTCTGTTTCTTCATCATACTTTGGGAGGTAGCAAGAATTCTCTATGGGTGCCTCTCATTGAGTCATCTAGAATGTTAAAAAGCTGTGTACTCATGATTGAGCATAATCATATTTTAATATTTTTGACTTCACAATCAAGGGCATTCTTACAGGAACATGGCCTTTTCCATTTTCATTGCAAGTGAAAACTACAGTGATGGCTGGTCTGGTTTGCTGCCCCTGCCTTGATTAGTTCTGAGGCAGTGGTAGCTTTACCAACTGTTGCTCTGTATCACCAGTGCGGATAACATGGTGAAAGACAAACTACAAGTTAGTGTTACTAGAAAATAGTTTTGACCTTGAGGACCCACTGAATCCTTTCAAGGACTCCCAAGATCTCTGTATCAGACTTTGAGAACTACCTCTCGTGTGAGTATATTCTCTGAATGACACATCGTTCTTAGTAACCCAGAAGCATAGTCTTAACAGAAGCTGTAGGGAGATTTAAGGATTGGGAAATTCAAGATCTCAGCTGGCCTTCCATCTCATATCGGATAAACTACCAGACTAAGTGAGTATATATGTGCTCTTCAATTTCAACTGTGAAAGCTATATGTCTTCAAGTGCATGATCAAAATCGCTAAACCAAGGGAGGGTCTGGTATGGATTTGTTTTCCTTGTGTGCTCAGTCTCTCAGTTGTGCCTGACCCTTCAATACCCTATGGATTGTACCCACCAGGCTCCTCTCTCCATGGGATTTCCCAGGCAAGAATACTGCAGTGAGTTGCCATTTCCTTCTCTAGGAGATCTTCCGAAACCAGGGATTGAACCCACATCTCCTGCACTGGCAAGCAGATCTTTACCACTGAACCACCCAGGAAGCCCCTTGTTTTCCTTGAGCCAACCCCCCCCCCCCCCCCCACCAAAAAGAGGACTAATAAATCCTTTTTCTTGTGAACCAAGTTCCATGTAGAGAGCACACAGCATCTGCTACAGGGAAGAAACTCTAGTGAGGATCTCGTACTGATAAGTTGAAGGATGCAGGTTTTACCTAAAGACAATGCAGAATCTTTCAGGGATCTCAGATGGCAGCTGAGTATTTCCAAAATCCTTGGAAACCTGTGATGACAGTTGTAGCTAGGGAGCCACAATAAATGTGTACAATAAATAAAGGCCTGACAGAGAAATGGAATTTTAGTCTTGCATTAACATTTGTATAGTCATTCAACTTGCTTCCTTACAATCCTCCAGGAGTGTTCAAGATGATATTCGTATTTAACTGAGAATACAACACAGAGCCCTGTTCACTCCAGCTCTGATTGTCTTTCAACTTCATCTTTTCTGGGTTCCTGGCTTGGCTTCCCGTATGCCAGCCATCCAGATTAGGACAAGTCACATTCTCTCGAATTCCTGCATCATTACCTATCTGGTCCTTCTGACCATGACGGCTTTCTTCCATTTCCTTGACCTCCTCAATTGGCCAAAATCTGAGTCAGCCTTCAGGACTCAGCTCACCAAAAATCTTTCTGGTGCCTGACATTTTGATTATCTTAGACATTTGACATTCCGACTTTTCCAACACCAACAACTAATTTTCTCATTCTCCGTACACCAACTGGGTGTCCTTCAATTCAGTTCAGTTTGATCAGGAAGACACTACCTGGAGTATCAGCTCCCACAAGTTTAAGGGCTCAATTCCACCGACTGTCCCCAGTTCAGAGACCGGTTTTAAACCTTGGGCTTACATCCTTCTGACTGAGCAGCTGTCAACTGGTGATTCCCTCCATTTCAATAAATTGCTAAAATAGTTCACAGAACTTAGGAAGGTGCTTTATTTACATTTCCTGGTTTATTATAGAGAATACAAGTGAACAACCAGATAAAGAGACATCTCGGACAAGTTCTGGATGTGTCCTCTGTCTCTGTGGATTTGGAGTGTGCCATCCTCTCAACACCTAGGTGTGTTTGCCAACTCTGTAGCTCTCTGAACACCATTGTGTAGGATTATATATATATATATATATATAGTAGGTTTTGTTACATAGGCATGGTTGATTAAATTATTACCCACTGGCAATTAAGTCAATATTCAGTCCCTGTCACCTTCCTAGATGCTGGGGCCTGAAAGTTTTAACCTCCTTAAAGATCAAGGCTTGGTCTTTTGGTGATTAGCCAAAGGCTACCTTAGGGCCTGCCAAGAGTCAAAAAGATACTTTTACCACCCTTATTACTCCGAAATTCCAAGGGTTTTAGAGAGTATACCAGGAACCAGGGACAAAGACCAAGTACCTTTCTATGATAACAAAAACCCTAGAAGCCAAAGCATTTTACCTCTTCTGTATCTATCATTAAATCCCTGACTCAATCCATCCCCATGTTTCCCTATCTCAGATCAGGGCTCAGGGGTGGGGTGACATTTAGACCTGGGATGAAGCTCAAGGATATGATGAAGGAGCCTATGGCATACATTTTTGATAATTTTGTAAATTAATTTTGGACTAAAAAAATTCATATTTTTCTTAGTCACATCTATATGTTCTGCTTTATAGCCTAATATCAGAGGCTGGCTTAGTAATCGTGTTATTAGGACTCATCCTGGGATACTTCTGTGACAGCACTTACTATCAATACCCTGTATCTTAATTGTTCACTTATTTGTTTATTCCACTGGGTTTGAAGTAGGAAGTCTTCCCTTTCAATTTCCCCCCAGTTCACATTCCCTACCTTGTGTCCTATCCTCTGGTCTATTTAGAAATCTATTATAGCATCCATAGTAGATTGTGGTAGTTAACTTATTTATAAGTTTCAAGATTTGGTTGCTGGATCATAAGCCAGATGATTATTTGGACCTCTGTTTATTGACCTTATGTTCCCAATGCTTGACATTTTGTCAACATCTGTTGAATGTTAGAATCCACAAATTGTCTGCTTCTTTAATGTCATCACCCCAACTTGTCTTAACAAGCTACACTAAAGTAGCTCCCTACATATGTTTTACACCTGCATTCCTGTAACATAACTCCCATCCTTGCCTCTTGGGCATACGGACTACTACCTTTTCAAACTCTGTCTTAACTCTGTGCTTCTTGCTTGCCTCATCACTAATTCACTGTTTCACCATATTATTCATTCAGCTCAAAGCATCAATTGCCTACTACCACACCCGAAACAGAAGCTCACCTGAATGGGCTTTTCTGCATTGATCTCTGCTGTGGGTATCTCCAATACTGAAAGTCTTGGAGAATCTGTACGTTTGGGCAGCATTTATGAAATCTGAAATAAATACACAACTACATCCACCTGGAACATCCACAAACTATTCTATGTATAATTATATTATTTTCCTTGTCTCACTAATAGTATTGAAGATTAGGACTAAATTAAAAAAAAACATCTAAAGGTAATATAACAGCCACAGTGTATCTTCGATTAAAATATTGAATGTACAAAATAATCATTGCATCTCATCATATCAAGTTCAGTTCAGTTCAGTTGTTCAGTCGTGTCATCATATCAAAGTTAATTATAAAGTCAAAGGTAGCATTGACTATAAGATTATGTCTAAGGAACATGAATGGATAATTTTTTTCTTCAGTGAGACTTGCTCATTTTTGTTCCTTCAATATTTATTATCTGTTGCGTCCCAGATGTTGTTTTAGCAATCAAGCATTTTTCTTGCTCTCCTGGAGTTCACAGTATGGATGGCTAAACATACTATGTATAAAACTCATTATATACAGTGCAATAATGGCCACAATATTTATTCATGTATTCACTCAAAATATATTGTTTAAACCTGTAGTATGTGCCAAACCCTGTCATGATTTTAATGAATTATGATTTTTCTACTTAGAAGTTATGTGGGCTTTAAATATTTGATTAGTCATCCCTGTTAAATCTCTTCATTCATTTTTATTAATAGCTTCAAAAATAATTAAAAATTCACTGAAATGGTGAAGTCTTAGTAAATAATAATGAGTTTAAAAGATGGGTTATATTTCATTAAGAGAAAGTTTAGCTCTTCATACATTTTGTAATGGGGGAAGTGGTCACACTGAAGAATTTTAATTCTACTGTCTAAAAGGGGACCATAATAGCATTGTCTTTGAGTCCTAGAAAAAGAAAATTATTTTAAGTGGATCCTTTGAAATGTGAAAAAAGAAAAAGTGGTTTACTTGTTTAAATGAGTTATTATTGCAGTGGACTTCAGAAGAGTTAGCTAGTCTGACATTAGGAGAAATACTTCCCTGGTGGCTCAGACGGGAAAACGTCTACCTGCAGTGCGGGAGACCTGGGTTCAATCCCTGATCAGGAAGATCCCCTGGAGAAGGCAATGGCACCCCACTCCAGTACTCTTGCCTGGAAAATCCCATGGATGGAGGAGCCTGGTAGGCTACAGTCCATGGAGTCGCAAAGAGTCGGACACGACTGAGCGACTTCACTTTCACTTAAATTACTTAATTTTCCAATAAAGATTATAACTTGCCATGCTCTCAGCATTAAAGTATTTGAGTGGCACAAACAAAATTAAGGATGATTTCAAGTCAGGTGAAGATTGTGCATGGGTATGGCTATGAACTGTTATTTCTTATAGAACAAGATAAAAAAGGAGCTTAGTATCTTTTTGATGTATATACTTACTTCCTGCATCAAAACAGTGTTCTGGTGGGAAAATAATGGCTATTTTTGCTTCTAGTAACAAAGGACAGCTTTAAAATAGAGAAGTGTAAATTGGCTTGATAACTCAGAATCAAAAAGAATTACCTTTACCTAAGATATCCAGAGGCTCAGAATTGGAAACCTGGAAGCTTCTGCTAGTGTTGTCTCGTGAAGCTAGAGGCGTCTGAGCCTTAAAGCAGGGGAGACATCTAATGGTATTCCTCACTGCTACTGCTAAGTCATTTTAGTCATGTCCAACTCTGTGCGACCCCATAGACGGCAGCCCACCAGCTTCCCCGTCCCTGAGATTCTCCAGGCAAGAACACTAGAGTGGGTTGTCATTTCCTTCTCCAATGCATGAAAGTGCAAAGTGAAAGTGAAGTCGCTCAGTCGTGTCCGACTCTTAGCGACCCCATGGACTGCAGCCTCCCAGGCTCCTCCATCCATGGGATTTTCCAGGCAAGAGTACTGGAGTGGGGTGCCATTTGTCACTACAGACCAAGAAAAAAAGAGTAAGTCACACATCATGTGAAATATTTATTTTTAATTAAATAAGTTATTGGAAAATTGAAACCTCTCAATTTGAAGCCATAAGATTTGTGAGAGTACCATATTCAGGAAGATAATTTCCTAGACATGTAAGAAAATAGACCATTACTTCTATTGTGTGTTAGTCACTTAGGCTTGTCCTACTCTTTGTGACCCCATGGACTATAGCCTGCCAGGCTCCTCTGTCCATGGGATTTCTCAGGCAAGAATACTGGAGTGGGTTGCCATGCCCTCCTCCAGCGGATCTTCCCAACCCAGAGATCGAACTCGCATCTCCTGCATTGCAGGCAGATTCTTTACCATCAGAGCCACCAGGGGAACATTAAGCATTTTGACCTACTTGATTGCAGAAACCAAAGAATAGAGTTGCTTTTTAATGCTTTTGGATTTATGCATAATATTATATTCATTTCTGCCTTCTTAGCTGCTTCAGTTTCATTGCCTCTGGGTATATTAACTGAAAAGATTAAAAACATAAATTACCATAACTAATAAAATGATTCCACAGGCAGTGTAAGAGAAAAACTATATTTTTTTAGGGATGTGGTTTATACTGACCATGCTAATTACTACTCTGTCCAAAATTACATTTTCCTTCGGTGGGCGTATATTTTGTAGCATAAGGAATATAGAAACTTAAGTCTTTGTCCTAACCCACTATTTAATTATTCATAGCCATCATGATAGCTTATATATTTTTCTTTTTCCAGTTATTTGCATCAGGATTTAAATAGATTATATTTTGGGGATTGGTTGACATTTCCCTCTAGACTTTCCTGTAGTCTGGATTGTGTATATTATGTCCTTGTAGAATTGTTTTAACATATTGTGAATTTCCTATAAATTAAAGGTAGCTCTAGAGGTTTGATCAGATTCTGGTTGAATTGCCTTGCCAAGACAGTGAATTCTCCCATCAGGAAGTACTAATGTCTGGCTATTTGGTGATATCAGTAATCATTAGTACTTACTGCCTAAGCCCAACTGGGGGCTTAGAAAATGGTGACATTCCAGAAATATTGGACTATAATTTTTTCTGATCTTTTTTACTTGGAATACTTTATGCAGATTTATTCTTGCCCTCTTTTATTTGGTTTTGCCCAGCAGTATAGTTCCATAGCATGCACAGAATAAATGCTTGGTGTGTTCCCTTTACCTTTCAATGTTCAAGATAATGAATTGATTTTTCATCACTCTCCAAAGGTGACTGGTTAGGGTTTTGTTTTTGTTTTAACTCCTTTATGAACTCATGAACTTAACCATACTTGTTTTCTCCATTCACGGTAACTATTATTTTTAAAGCTAAACATAGCCCATATTTAGCCAGTTTGCACCTTGTTAAGCTGAACCCCAAGTTCTATTGACATGACTTTAGTATCTGTTAATAGCTTCCTTGTTAACTGACACAGCAAGATGATTCAGATTTATATTTTGCCTACTGCAAATTTGGAATTAGCATATCTCTAAGGATGTTTTCTTTCAGTGAGGGATGTACTTGGAGACCACAATCTGGGTGCTAAAGGTGCTCATTGCTATTGGGTTCATCATTGTTTTCAACTGTTTTAAGTAATAAAGTGAAGAAATACATACACAAAACTATATATACAAGTGTGCTGCTGCTGCTAAGTCGCTTCAGTCGTGTCTGACTCTGTGCGACCCCATAGACCGCAGCCCACCAGGCTTCCCCGTCCCTGGGATTCTCCAGGCAAGAACACTGGAGTGGGTTGCCATTTCCTTCTCCAATGCATGAAAGTGAAAAGTGAAAGTGAAGTCGCTCAGTCGTGTCCGACTCTTAGCGACCCCATGGACTGCAGCCTCCCAGGCTCCTCCATCCATGGGATTTTCCAGGCAAGAGTATTGGAGTGGGGTGCCATTGCCTTCTCCGATATACAAGTGTAGATAGATATTAATATGAACAAGTAAGTATATTTAATCATGAATTCTATTGATACATTTAATTCAATACCAGGACTACAGTGTTTTTTATTTTTTAATTTTTATTTTATTTCTGCCTAATGTCTTCTATATGCACTTCTTTTGTTCCTCTCCCCCAACAAGAATTAAGAATTCTGGTTCACAACCACGTCATGAATATATACTAGAATGTCACATAATTACTGAATTAGTTTATTCCATAATCCATATATAACTGTTCCAGGGTAACAATATAGCCTGCCAACTACCAACACTACTGCCAGCAGTATGATTAATGGAGAGAGTTTAATATCCTGGCTTTTATTTTTTTTTTAACATTTTTTATCCTTAAATTATATCTCAATAGACAATGAAATTACTGTGAGTAGTTTCCATGTGATTATGTCACAAACAGGATACACATTTAATTTTCTTTTCTTTTCTGTTTTTAAGCACTTAAAATTTTTTAATTTTATTTTCTAAGGGCTAAATTTAATTTGTACAGTTGTTTTTCATGGGAGGAGCAAGTTAAAGAAAGCAGGGGAATGAAAAATCTAGGTTCAGAGAAATCTAATAAATCATCCAAGTCAAACAGCTAGAATTTAAACCTACATTTCTGGAGAAGTTCAATGTTTTAAGACCATATTACCATAATAACTTTGAATAAATTTCATGTTAGTCTAAATAAACTGTCAATTTATAATCAGTAAGTTATTTTCTGATTTTGAGTATAGCTTTAGCTGAATGTTTAAAGAAAAATTAATTTTTGCTTTCAATCTAGTGACAAAATCTTTTCATAAAATTATACAGATTTTTATATGTTCGTTATTTTAATTTTGGATTTATAGCAGACATGTTTGTAGGCATATGTCTTTACCATCAGTCTCTTTATCTGTAAAGAGGTACCAGCCTTCACTCATATACTTATTTAGCAACTATTTATTGCATTCATACTGTTCTAGGTAACATGCTAATTATTGACGTGCTGTGCTTCGTCTCTCAGTTGTGACTCTTTGCAACCCCTTGGACTGCAGCCCACCAGGCTCCTCTGCCCATAGGGATTCTCCAGGCAAGAATATGGCCATGCCCTCCTTGGAATCTTCCCAACCTAGGGATTGAACCCAGGTCTTCCCACACTGCAGGCAGATTTTTTACCATCTGAGGCAGGAGTAATAAATAAGATGCCCTCTACTTTCAAGGAGATTGCACTCTAGAACTGCAAATAAGCGGTTCAGTGGGGATTAATATATAAAAACAGCACTTAGTAATTATATACATAACAACACTTTGTTGTTGTTAAGTCTCCCAGTCATGTCCAACTCTTTGCGAACCCATGGACTGAGGCACGCCAGCCCTCTCTGACCCTCACCATTTCCCGAAGTTTGCCCAAGTCCATGTCCATTGCATTGGTGACACCATCCAGCCGGCTCACCCTCTGATGCCCTCTTCTCCTTCTGCCTTCACTCTTTCCCAGTTTCAGGGACTTTTCCAGTGAGTTAGCTGTTCACGTCAGATGACCAAAATACTGGAGTTTCAGCTTCAGCATCAGTCCTTCCAATGAGTATTCAGGTTTTATTTCCCTTAAGATTGACTAGTTTGATCACCTTGCTGTCCAGGGGACTCTCAGGAGTCTTCTCCATCACCACAGTTCGAAGGCATTGATTCTTTGGCAGAGCACCGAAGAATTGATGTACACAATACTATATATAAAATAAATAACAAGGACCTATTTATAGCATCTGGAATTATATTTAATATCTTATAATAACCTATAATGGAAAAGAATTTTAAAAAGAACTATATATATATATAAAAAACTGAGTCACTTTGCTATATACCTGAAATTACCATAAAATTGTAAATTAATTCCATGTCAATTTTAAAAAATGGTTAAAATTAAGAAAAATTCACTAGGTTGACGGATGAGGGTTAATATTTTGAAGCATCATCTAATGTGTGTTTCTGTCTCTGTGATTTCTTTTCCCCTGAAGCCTTTTTAACATTAAAAATCATATTTTGAAATAATAAAAAACCCCATATATTAATGTTCTTAAAATTAATGTTAAAATGGGCTTTCCTAACTTATTAGAATTAAAGTTAAATTATTGTAAAGAAAAGTATTACTTTCCTACTTAATTTTTTAAATAGGTAGACAGAAAAATGCAGGATTTATTCATAAAGCACAAAATAAGGTTTCAGAAATATTTATTTAATTTCATCATTTCTGACAAAGCTGAAAAAAACTACTGTGATAAAATTTACTCTATAATACTGTATCATTCACTGTGTCATTATATAAGAAAGACATTTGTTTTACTATCTTCTTTATATCCTGTTCATTTTCTATCACTGTACAAAAGTTCTTATTGAAAGTCTAAAATCATAATTATTTGTTGCCATGAATATCTGTTCAGTTCAGTCGTGCCCGACTCTTTGCAACCCCATGGATTGCAGCTCGCCAGGCCTCCCTGTCCATCACCAACTCCCGGCATTTACTCAAACTCATGTTCATTGAGTTGGTGATGCCATCCAACCATCTTATTCTCTGTCATCCCCTTCTCCTCCTGCCTTCAATCTTTTCCAGCATCAGGGTCTTTTACAATAAGTCAGCTCTTTGCATCAGGTGGTCAAAGTATTGAAATTTCAGCTTCAGCATCAGTCCTTCCAATTAATATTCAGAACTGATTTCCTTTAGGATGCATTGCTGGATCTCCTTGCAGTCCAAGGGACTCTCAAGAGTCTTCTCCAACACCATAATTCAAAAGCACCAATTCTTCGGTGCTCAGCTTTCTTTATAGTCTAACTCTCACATCCATACATGACTACTGGAAAAACTATAGCTTTGACTAGACAGACCTTTGTTGGCAAAGTAATGTCTCTGCTCTTTAATATGCTATCTAGATTGGTCATAGCTTTTCTTCCAAGGAGCAAGCATCTTTTAATTTCATGGCTGCAGTCACCATCTGCAGTGACTTTGGAGCCCAAAACAATAAAGTCTGTCACTGTTTCCATTGTTTCCCCATCTATTTGCCATGAAGTGATGGGACCAGATGCCATGATCTTCATTTTCTGAATGTTGAGCTTTAAGCCAGCTTTTTAACTCTCCTCTTTCACCTTCATCAAGAGGCTGTTAAGTTCCTCTTCGATTTCTACCATATGATTGGTGTCAGCTGCGTATCGGAAGTTATTGGTGTTTCTCCTGGCAATCTCGATTCTAGCTTGTGCTTCATCTAGCCTGGCATTTAACATGATGTACTCTGCATATAAGTTAAGTAAGCAAGGTCACAATATACAGCCTTGTCATACTCCTTTCCCGATTTTAAACAAGTCCGTTGCTTCGTGTCCAGTTCTAACTGTTGCTTCTATAATTTTCCTCAGTTTGCTGTGATCCACACAGTCAAAGGCTTTAGCATAGTCAATAATGCAGAAGTAGATGTTTTTTTCTGGAACTCTCTTTCTTTTTCCATGATCCAGAAGATGTTGGCAATTTGATCTCTGGTTCCTCTGCCTTTTCTAGAACCAGCTTGAACATCTGGAAGTTCACGGTTCACGTATTGCTGAAGCCTGACTTGGAGAATTTTGAGCATTACTTTACTAGCGTGTGAGATGAGTGCAATTGCGTAGTAGTTTGAGCATTCTTTGGCATTGCCTTTCTTTGGGATTGGAATGAAAACTGACCTTTTCCAGTCCTGTGGCCACTGCTGAGTTTTCCAAATTTGCTGGCATATTGAGTGTAGCACTTTCACAGCATCATCTTTCAGGATTTGGAATAGCTCTTACTCAATGGACATGAGTTTGTGTAAATGCCGGGAGTTGGTGATGGACAGAGAGGCCTCGCATGCTGCAGTCCATGGGGTCACAAATAGTCAGACATGACTGAACAACTGAACAGAACTGCTAGCTCAACTGGAATTCCATCACCTCCACTAGCTTTGTTTGTAGGGATACTTCCTCAGGTCCACATGACTTCATATTCCAGGATGTCTGGCTCTGGGTGAGTGATCACACCATCATGATTATGTGGGTGGTGAAGATCTTTTTTGTATAGTTCTTCTGTGTATTCTTGCCACCTCTTCTTAATGTCTTCTGCTTCTGTTAGGTCCATACCATTTCTGTCCTTATTATGTCCATCTTTGTGTGAAATATTCCCTTGGTATCTCTAATTTTCTTGAAGAGATCTCTAGTCTTTCCCCTTCTAATGTTTTCCTCTATTTCTTGGCGTTGATCACTGAGGAAGGCTTTCTTATCTCTCCTTGCTATTCTTTGGAACTCTGCATTCAGATGGGTGTATCTTTCCTTTTCTCTGTTGCCTTTTATTCTCTTCTTTTCAAAGCTATTGGTAAGGCCTCCTCAGATTACCATTTTGCCTTTTTGCATTTCTTTTCCTTGGGGATGGTCTTGAGCCTTAAGTATGTGACTGTCAAAATGAACCTCTCTCAGTAAATGACTCAGTCTATGTTCTAGGTAAGTAACATTTGTTCATATGCTTGTGCGTGCCTGCATGGTCAGTTGCTTGAGTGTATCCAACTTTATTCAACTCTATGGACACTAAGCCTACCAGGCTCCTCAGTCCATTGGATTCTCCAGGCAGGAATATTGAAGTAGGTTGCCATGCCTTCCTCCAGGGACTCTTTCCAACCCAGGGACTGAACCCACTTCTCCTAAGTCTCCTGCATTGCAGGTAAATTCTTTACCCACTGGAATCTTAAAATTTTATAGACTCTAAAATAGATTCTAACATATTTTGGTTTGGACATTTTGAACTAACGTAAATATATGCAGTTTTGAAAAAGACTTTAGAATTATTACCCAAGAAAGAGAGGAAAAGAATCCAAGAAGAATGAAGAGCCAGTGTTTTGACTTTCATTATGCATTTTTTTTTTCTTTTTTCTTTTTCTTTTTTTTCTATTTTATTTAATTTATTTATTTATTTAATTTTATTTTATTTTTAAACTTTACATAATTGTATTAGTTTTGCCAAATATCAAAATGAATCCGCCACAGGTATACATGTGTTCCCCATCCTGAACCCTCCTCCCTCCTCCCTCCCCACACCATCCCTCTTGGTCGTCCCAGTGCACTAGCCCCAAGCATCCAGTATCGTGTATCGAACCTGGACTGGCAACTCGTTTCTTACATGATATTTTACATGTTTCAATGTCATTCTCCCAAATCTTCCCACCCTCTCCCTCTCCCACAGATAAGGCCATAGCAGGCAGTATCTTAAAAGCGACTCTGAATGGAAAGAGGCAAGCACTTGAGAAGAAAAAGTGCTTTGGAATGTTAAGGACTTTTCTTTGCATGTCAAGTATAAAGTCTGGCTGAATCAGGGCATTGCATTCCATATCTAAAATCTCAGAAAAGAGAATAATGTGTAACAACAAAATATAGTTTTCCACTATTCAGGGAGCATATTCTGAATTGGGGTGAGATCTGAAGAACGCTGCTAAGGATAGAAAGAACATTTCAGATCAGTGTAAGAGCTCTGATACCATCCTCTCGCCTCTTAGAGGGGGAAGCTTGTAGAAAGAGAGTCAATAGCAGTTCTAGGTAGATTTGGAGATGGGAATTCTGGTGAGAGGCAATATTGCTACCTGACTTCATTGTAGCAGAATAGAGGTGGTAAGGATGGTGAGATGAAGTACTTCCTGAAGTCTTTCATTCCTGTGGGACATAATAGAGAGCAACAAATTTCACTGGAGACTTCCCTGGTGGTCCGGTGGCTAAGACTGTGCTCTCAATGCAAGAGTCCCTGGTCAGGGAACTAGATCCCACATGCCATAACTAAAAGATTCCACACGCCAAAATGAAGGTGGAAGATCCTGCATGCTGCAGCAAAGACCTGTTGCTGACAAATAAATAATAAATACATATATTTTTTAATTCCACTGGGCCAATGCAGGGTGCAGAAGATAGTTGAAGATAGCTGAGAATTAAGAGCCACTCTGCCTCTTGAGGTTTCCCCTAACTGAACCCAGAGAAATAGTAATAAGATATAATATATGAACTGAATCAGTAGGAAAGACCATTAAGAGCCAGTTTCCAACTCAGTGACCACCCATACTTCATGCAGAGAAAACAAAAGTTCTGAGAGTAGTTAGAGTCATCAGCAGAGCAAGCTGAGGGCAACCACAAAGATGAGGCAGGACAATCTTCCCATCTCCAGAGGTGAGCCATAGAGGAGCTCACTGGGACCCTATGCCTCTCTCTAAATAGGAGGAGGGCACATATCACTATGCTGACAAGAGAAACATGGTGACTGCGAATTCTAGAAGTTTGCTTAAGCCTGAAGTCTCCTTCCCAAGGCTCATTCCTTAAAAGTAGGTACTTTCCAGGGTCCTGACCTTACTCTTTGTCTCCTTACTTGTAAACTCCTCCTGGGTTATTACATGTAGGCCCATCCTGCACTCTCATCCTTCGAGCACTGCTGCTGCTGCTAAGTCACTTCAGTTGTGTCCGACTCTGTGTGACCCCATAGGTGGGGGCCCACCAGACTCCACCATCCCTGGGATTCTCCAGGCAACAACACTGGAGTGGGTTGCCAACGATACCCAAATCTCCCTCGCTAGACTAGAGAGCTTTTCAGTTCAGACCTGTGTATGAACTTGACCTGTCCAAAAGGAAACTCATCTTTGCATGTAAGCTTCTAAGTTTCTCATTTCAGTGAGGACCCTCCTTATACTGATGTGCCCAGACTGCTTGCTTTATACCCTCTCTCACTGCGTCATCAGTCAATCAATCCCTACCGTTAACAACTTCAAATATTCCCACTCTTGCCCACACCTCTTTGCCCCGACCTCAGTTCAGGCCAGATCTAAGGTCTCATCCATGTATTAAACAGTCCAATTATAATCCAAAACGATCCTGTTTCAAGCCTTGCTTTTACTCAGTATGCCTTTAACCAAAATCAGAGTGATATTTTGCAAATTCAGTTCTGATTAAGTTGCTTATGGCTTAAACCTTCTCCATTTTCAACAACTCCAATTGCTCTCAGGAGAAACTTAAACTCTTTGGCTTGATAAGTCTGTGTGCATTATGATCCCAAGTAACTTTCCATTCTTATTTTCCTATTCACCACCTTAAACTGTGAGCCCCTAATATATGGACTATCTTTTGTATTTCAGAATCCCTTGGCTTTCTGCACATGTTATTTCAGTCGCCTGAAGCATTCCCTAATCACCCTTCTCCACAGTGACAAATAAGTGCCACGGTTTCCCATCTCCATCTTGATGTTTCACATGAATGATTTTGTTGTTTTGTTTCTTGTTTGCATTCTGTACTTCCTCATTTGAACACATCAATATGAGTAAGCATCTTTGGGACAGAATCTGGGACTTAAGTATATTTTTATATATAAAACTATATATATTAATAATACATGAATATATATATATGTATATATATTTATATAGTTTTCCTAAGAGATAAAAAAAGGGGAAAGGTTTAGTCCTTGTTTTGGTTAATGGCACCATAAATCATCCTGAAAGCAAATCAGAAGCTAAGGTCTCCTCTTCCTTTCACCCTTTATATTGAGATCATCATGAAGCTTTATTAATTCTCCATATAGGTGTGGCTGATACCTGACATACATTTATACATAATCCAATATTAATTGGATAAATGTTACTCCAGAGTGGGTGGATATTTTATTTCATTGATGAAGATAATAAACCTGGAAAAAGGAGAAGGTGTTTTTCTGCATTGCCTTGGGTCTTTGTTTAAAGCATGTTTTTATAAGCTGTAGAGAAAAATCAGTGCTCTTCAGTGGGTTGCTTCACCTTTAAACCTGGATTTTCTTTACATGGTTGACCCTCGGTAACTTTGGTTCTTCGATGTTATCACCACCATATGAAAAATAATTAATTATGTCAGGGGATGTGCTATGCTGTGTAGTCATTCAGTCATTTCTGACTCTTTGCAACACTATGGACTGTAGCCCACCGGGCTCCTCTATCCATGGGGATTCTTCAGGCAAGAATACTGAGTGGGTTGCCATGCCCTCCTCCAGGGGATCTTCCCAACCCAGCGATTAAATCCAGGTCTCCCACATTGCAGGCGGATTATTTACCATCTGAGCCACAGGGAAGCCCATGTCAGGTGATAGTTGATATTAGATAACCAAACATTCCCTTTTGATTCTACTGTAATTGTTCTAGCCCAGACCTTCACCATCACAGCACTGGCCATCTAACCATTCCCTTTGATTCTAGTTTTGTTCTTCAAACTACCCAAGTGGAAAACCAACATTATTGCTATACTTTTTAAAACTTTCCTGTTTCACTAGTTCTTCGTCATCTATTTCCACATTCATGCTATCAAGAAAGGAAAACCCTCATTATTTCTCTTGCATCTCACTACTTCCTCTAGACTTTCTGCTCAAGTCTCATAAAGGAAGGCATGGTGCACTCTCTCTAAAGAACCAGATAGTAAATATTTTAGGCTCTGTGGACAAAAGGGCTTTGTCCCAACTATTCAGCTCTGCCATTGTAGCACAAAAGCAGTCATTGACAATACACAAAAGAACTGGCATGGATGTATTCCCATAAAACTTTATTTATGGACACTGAAATTTTAATTTCATGTAATTTTCATCTGCTCTTATTATTCTTTTGACTTTTCCCCCAGCATTTAAAAATTTAAAGCACATTCTTAGCTTACAGGCTTTGTGAAAACAGGTGGCAGATTTGGCCTGTGAACTATAATTTGCCCACACTTGCACTAAGCCACTGTAAGAGCACTGAAAATACCATGAGATTTCAGGCACAGGTTTTCTTTGCCTAACATGGCCCTATTGATTAGACAGGAAACCTTTAACCTAAGTGGAGCTCAAGGAGAAGCTAAGCTTCCTCAGCATCTTGTGTGAGGTGTTCCCTAATCCTTACACCCCAAAATGGGGACAGGTTGATTGCATCTTTCATATTCTTTAAATACCTTGTAGATACTTCTACTATATAGTTCTTTTCATGCTTTAATGCAGCTATTTGTGTGTCTCCACCACTCACTGAGAGTAATAGGTTATGTTTTATCTATTTTCAAATTTCTGGCTCCTTGGCATATAAAACCACTTAACATTTTTGTTTTATGGGGTCATCAGGGAAAAGGACAGCTGGAGACTAAGTCCTATTTTGTAGATAATCATCTCATGAGCAGAAAAATTTCAGTATGTGCCATGAGAGAAGCGTTGGGATGAGGCTAGAAAATAATCCAAATGAGAGTTAAAATTAGTGCCTTGGGTGAGTGGTATCTAAAGTAAAGTTGACTAGAATGTACATTAAAATACATTCCTTCTAAATGGAAAAATGCTATGGAAGTTAAAAGTAAAAGTTCTCTTCAATTGTGCAAAGTTAAACAAGATGTGTCTCTTTCTGCCTTTCCTTTTCTTGCATTTTATAGTTCATCAAAAAAGCATCAGCTTTTGACTTTTTTAGGTAACAGAAATAATAAAGTACATCTAACCTCTTTGGTCTAGAGTTAAATTTTCATATTATCAAGTTAGAAAAGTCATTTCTCTTTTGTTGTATTGGGTATTTTAAATGAAATTGATAAGGAAGATAAAGGTGCAGAGACTTTCATGTAACTTTTTCATCAAGATATTTCTCAACATATAATTTGTAATATAATATATGTAATTATGTATGGAATTTTGCAGCCTGTCAGGCAGATTGTCAAAATATTTTGTAAAAATATGTATTCTCAAAGTAGATACCTGTTATTATACCAATAAGCAGAGGGCCATGAGTAAATGAACACCAACCCAATGAAATTATTTATAAGTAAAACACCTGATTTTTTTTCTTCTTCACAACATGTGTCTAATGTGACACTCAAACTTTTTCCTTATTTATAGTTTTTCAATTTTTGCCCCAAAATTTTAGTGGAAGAAATGGGATTTTCAAAAATAAAATGGATTGGGACTTCCCAACTGTCCAGTGGCTAAGACTCTATGCTTCCACTGCAGGGGACATGGATTCGATTCCCACATGCCTGTGATGTGACCAAAAAGTAAAACAACAACAACAGCAACAAAAGGTTTTTGGCTGAGGGTGGGCACTGAGGTCACTGGGACCTTATTTTGTATTGAACGTATTAGGCTGATGTTGCCTCACCTAGAGAACTAACTTACAAATTGTCTTCCTCTCCCTAATTTATGAGTTTTTGAGGACAATAATTGGGTCTTTTAAAATCCTTTCTCCTCTGTGACAAATATCTAACATGGTAGACTGGACTCTCCTTATAAAAGATGGATCAGTAGCAAGTTGGTGTGAAGGTGAGGGTTTACGGGGCTTGCCAGGTGGTGCTAGTGGTAAAGAAGCCGCCTGCTAATGCAGGAGACACAAGAGATGCTGCTTTGATCCCTGGGTCAGGAAGATCCCATGGAGGAGGGCATGGCAACCCACTCTAGTATTCTTGCCTGGAAAAATCCCAAGGACAGTGGGGGCTGGAGGGCTATAGTCCATAGAGTTGCAAAGAGAGTTGGATATAACTGAGAACTCAAGCCTGGACAATTGACCTTATACATGATAGGGGCTCAATGATTATTTGTTGAATAATTGATGGATTGGGAAAATTAAAATGTTACTGTTTTTCTAGAAGATAACAGTTAAATATTGTACAAAATTTCCCTGATACTTTTGTCAGTCTTCTCTCTAGTATAGGGCATTTATGACAAGGTCAGCTCTTGCTCTTTATTGAAAAGGTTGAAGTATTTGTTTGGAAGCCAGGTATTATTCTGCAACTCAGGAAAACTAGGCATCCAGTCCTCTCGAGCTCTGACTGTTAATGTCAGCTACAGATATGGCTTCAATTTTACTGGCAGGTTTACAGTTGAGGGACCGCTAAATGTGCATACTTATTCTAGTCAAATCCCATAGATTGTTCCAGCCTTTGGGGAAGTGAGGTTTTTGCAGTTTGCTAAGATGTCCATGCCCATCAGCAGGTGCCGGAGCTACACTTGTGCTTTTTTTTTTAATATTTACTTTTATTGATTTATCTATTTGACTGTGGGGCTTCCCTGATAGCTCAGTTGGATAAACAATCCACCTGCAATGCAGGAGATCACGGTTCGATTCCTGGGTTGGGAAGATCCACTGGAGAAGGGAAAAAGCTACCCACTCCAGTATTTTGGCCTGGAGAACTCCACGGACTGTATAGTACATCAGGTCACAAAGAGTCAGACAGGACTGAGCAACTTTCACTTTCATTTTGGGGTTTCCCTGATAGCTCAGTTGATAAAGAATTTGCCTGCAGTGCAGGAGACCCTGGTTTGATTCCTGGGTCGGGAAGATCTGCTGGCGAAGGGGTAGGCTACTCACTCCAGTATTCTTGGCCTTCCCTTGTGGCTCGGCTGGTAAAGAATCTGCCTGCGATGCAGGAGAGATGGGTTCAATTTGGCTGCACCAGGTATTAGCTGTGGCACACAGGATCTTCAATCTTTGTTACAACATGTGGGACCTTTACTTGAAGCATATGAACTTTTAGTTGCAACAAGTGGGATCTAGTTCTCTGACCAGGGATCAAAGCTAGACCCACTGCACTGAGAGCATGGAGTCTTAGCCACTGAACCACAGGGAAGTCCTTCACTTGTTAATAATGCTTGAAAAGTCTGACATTTTCAGAATCCAGTGCAACACGGTTGGCATTATTCCATAACCAAAGTCTTGTTAAAGAAATCCAGAAACATAATTTGAAATATTAAGAGAAATATCAGTGCTATTAATTTTTGTTTGTTATTTTTCTGTAATAGAGTTCCCAAACTCATTGAGTTTATTAAGAAAGTGACCACCCTCATATGAATATTAAGGAAACATAATTCATTATTTTATGGGTAAGAGATGAACAGGACAGGCATTGAAGACAGGTATCTCTGAAAAACTTACTATTAGAGAAGCCCATAGATTTTTCTCCCTAATGTAAAAACCAAACCAAACTCTGAACATAATCTGTCATAAAAGACAGTAGTAGGATTATTGGTAATTTTTTTAAATGTATTGGAGTAGAGTTGATTTACAATGTTGTGTTAGTTTCTACAGTAATGTGAATCAGTTATACATATATCTACTCTTTTTTTTTAGATTCGTTTCCCAGTATAGTCATTACATAGTTTTGAATAGAGCTCTCTGTGCTATTGGAGAAGGCAATGGCACCCCACTCCAGCGTTCTTGCCTGGAGAATCCCAGGGACGGGGCATCCTGGTGGGCTGCCGTCTATGGGGTCGCACAGAGTCAGACATAACTGAAGTGACTCAGCAGCAGCAGCAGCTCTGTGCTATACAGTAGGTTCTTACTAGTTATCTATTTGATATATAGTAGTGTGTACATTGGAGAAGGCAATGGCATCCCACTCCAGTACTCTTGCTTGGAATATCCCATGGATGGAGGAGCCTGGTAGGCTGCAGTCCATGGGGTCGCTAAGAGTCGGACACAACTGAGTGACTTCACTTTCACTTTAATGGATTGGAGAAGGAAATGGCAACCCACTCCAGTGTTCTTGCCTGGAGAATCCCAGGGACGGGGAGCCTGGTGGGCTGCTGTCTATGGGGTCGCACAGAGTCGGACACGACTCAATCGAGTTAGCAGCAGCAGCAGCAGCAGCAGCAGCAGCAGTGTGTACATGTCAATCCCCATCTCCCAATTTACCCCTCCTCCCCTCCTTTTCCCTGCTGGTAACCATAAGTTTGTTTTCTGCATCTGTGACTCTCTTTTTGTTTCATAAATAAGTTCATTTGTACCATTGCTTTTGCATTTCACATAAAAGTGATACAATATAATGTTTGTCTTTGTCTAACTTAATTCAGTATCACAGTCTCTAGGCCCAGTCATGTTGCTTCAAATGGCATTATTCTTTTATAGGGCTGAGTAATATTCCATTGTATATCTGTACTGTATCTTCTTTATCCACTCCTATGGGCATTTATATTACTTCCATGTCTTGGCTATTATAAATAGAGCTTTAGTGAACACTGGGGTGTGTGTGTCTTTTCAAATTATGGTTTTCTCCAGAAATATGCCCAGGAGTGGAATTGCTGGATCATATGGTAGTTCTGTTTTTAGTTTCTTAAGGAACTTCCATACTGTTCTCCATAATTGTTGTACCTATTTACATTCCTACCAGCAGTGTAGGAGGATTCCCTTTTCTCCAGACCCCCTCCAGCATTTAGTGTTCGTAGATTTTCTTATGATGGCTGTGCTGACTGATGTGAGGTGAAACCTCATTGTATTTTTGTGTTTTGATTTGTATTTTGATTTACATTTCTCTAATAATTAGTGATGTTGAGCATTTTTTCATGTGCTTTTGGGCCATCTGTATGATTTCTTTGGAAAAATGTCTATTTAAATCTTCCACCTGTTTTTTCCTATTGGGTTGTTTTTTTTTTTTTTTTTTGAGCTGCTTGAGCTGTTTGTATGTTTTGGAAATTAACCCCTTATCTGTTGATTAATTTGCAAATATTTTCTTCGATTCTATAGGTTGTCTTTTTGTGTTGTTTACAGCTTCCTTTGCTGTGTAAAAGTTTTAAAGTTTGATTAGGTCCTACTTGTTTCTTTTTATTTTTATTTTATTTACTCTGCTACTGCTAAGTCACTTCAGTCATGTCCGACTCTGTGTGACCCCATAGATGGCAGCCTACCAGGCTCCCCTGTCCCTGGGATTCTCCAGGCAAGAACACTGGAGTGGGTTGCCATTTCCTTCTCCAATGCATGAAAGTGCAAAGTGAAAGTGAAGTCGCTCAGTCGTGTCCGACCCTCAGTGACCCCATGGACTGCAGCCTTCCAGGCTCCTCCATCCATGGGATTTTCCAGGCAAGAGTACTGGAGTGGGGTGCCAGTGCCTTCTCCAAGTTACTCTAGGAGGTGAATCAAAAAAGACATTGCTGTGATTTATGTCAGAGGGTGTTCTGCCTATGTTTTCCTCTTAAAGTTTTATAGTATCTGGCCTTACAGTTAGGTCTTTAATCTACTTTGACTTTATTTTTTTTATGGTGTTAGAGAATATTCTAATTTCATTCTTTTACATGAAGCTGTCCTATTTTCACAGCATCACTTATTGAAGAGACTATCTCTTCTTCAATGTATATTCTTACCTCCTTTGTCATAGATTAGCTGACCATAGGTGGGTGGGTTTATCTCCAGACTTTCTGTCTTGTTCCACTGACCTGTATTTCTGTTTTAGTGCCAGTACTTAATGGTAATTTTAAAAAGAACATTTTGCCATACAAAACTTGCTTTTCCATTCTTGAGAGGCTTAATGTTCATTTAAAAAGAATGTTGGCCACAAAAACTTGCTTTCTCAATTATCATAATGGATTTACAAATATAAAGATCATGAATGCCTAGCCCACTCTTTAGAGAAAAAATAAAATCACCATGATAAATAGGAAACTGTCATTTTCTTTTTGGTAATTAGTATCTTAGTCATGAAGCATTTTTTTTTTTTTGGTCTTGTGTGAAACCTTTCATAAACCTAAATGGATTTTTTGTGATGGAGATAGTTTTTGAAACTGTCATTAACTTTGAAACAAGATGATAACAATTTATGTTCTGTCTGCCTTCAGATAGGTTGATTTTTATTAATGCAGAGACAAAACTACTCAAAAATTTCAGCAGAAAAATATTTTATAGCCAGATGAAGTTGTTATTTTGTGTTGCATAAAAGACAAACTCAGATAAGGAAAAAGAACTCTTGTGTTCTGGTTGTTTTTTGTTTTGGACAGATTAATTTCTGGTTAGGGAAATAAATCTGCCACATTTAGTTACTTTTGCTTGAGTTTCATGCAACTAATTTCCATAAAAATAAAAATTTCGCTCATATAATGGGAAAAACAGAGAGATACACACAATAAATGTCATTCCCTTAATTTTTCAGTGTTATTTATTTTGGAATGGAGAATACAAAATATGGGAAACACCTAAAAATACTGTATAAATCATAAAGTCATTTCTACAGCTTGCATGAATCCCTTGAATGTGTATTTCTTTTAGGATATAAAAAGATCATTTGGAAAGTCAAGATAAGTGTTTGCTAAACAAATTATAGAATCAGTCACCTAGTAATAATAAACATTTCATATTTATATAGTGCTTTACACGTTACAATGTACTCCCATATATATCATCATGGTTTTAAGCAATGTCTTTCCTTTAAAAATAAACATTTATATCAAAAGTTGTCCAGGTACCACAGGGGAAAGAAGTTGAAAAGAGAAAAGCCAATGAAAGATGACAAATGTATTAACCAGAAGATTAATGTTTTAGAAACCAACCTGGAGGATTACAAAGCACAGATGGTCAATGATATCCATATCAGTTACAGGGGAGAAGTCAAGTAAGACGCAGACTTATCCATTAGATTTGACAATTGGAGGGAAAAGAGGGGGAGCGGTTAGAGAGAAATTGTGGGCAAAGGAGGATTTACTATGAGGGAAGGGAGTTTCCGTGTCAGGTCCACTCAAATGCAAATTCCCTTTCATATTCCTAAACTAACAGTCATATTTTGTAATCTGTTTTCTTAAAGTTGGCCTCAAAACTGTATAAGCTTGTGGTCCTACAATGCCTGATCCATTTCTGATTTTGGAGATGGAAACCTAATGCAATGGTTTGAGATATAAATGGGAGAGGAGAAGAGTAGATAGGAAGTATGAGTTATTCTTTCAAGAAACTTGCCTAGGGACATCACTGGTGGTCCAGTGGTTAAGACTCTGTGCTTCCATTGCAGGGGGCATGGGTTTGACCTGCATGCCATGCAGCTAGATCTAAAATTTTAAAAAAAATAAGAAGCTTGCCTGTGGTCAAGTGAGTCATGTGTATGCAAAGAACCAGGGTGTGTGTCCAGCACATTAATACAGAGGCCCGTGCTCAGAAGGGCAGCACACTTGGGGTTTAATGCTCTCCCATTGCTGTCTTGATTTTCTTAACAACTCTTTTAACTTACATTTTATGAATGACATCTGATCAGACAGTGAAAGAACATAGGGCCTCATCTCCTCACACCTCCCTCCCCCAGGAGAGGTTCTCTGCCGCTTGCCCCCCAGCCCCCTGGTGCTCCAGGCCCACTTAGCCTCTGCCTCCCTGCTGCCACCCCACCACCCCACAAGGGTTGTGCCCCTGCCCCTGGAAGGAGCCCGAACATGAGCACAGGAAGGGTCAGGGGTGGAGATGTTCATCCTGCCACACCTTGGGGCTGGGAATGGTGAAAGCTGGCACATCCAGGCTGGCAGCATCATGGGGCATTGGGTGGATGGCCGGCCAGAGGCCATCTGTCAGGGGAGACCAGCATGCAGTCCACCTGGGACCCAGGTACTTAGTGCTCTCGGGGTGAGGTTTAAAGATCACTGGGTTTACATATGTTAATCCCATCCTCCTAATTTGTCTCTCCTGTTTTCTGTGTTTGTGGATCACTACTGGGAAAGATTGAGAGCAGGAAGAGAAGGGGGCAACAGAGGATGAGATGGTTGGATGGCATCACTGACTAAATGGACATGAGTTTGAACAAATTCCAAGAGATAGTGAAGGACAGGGAAGCCTGGTATGCTGCAGTCCATGGGATCGCAGAGAGGGACATGACTTAATGATTGAACAACAGCAACAACTGTATGTAAAATGGATGAACAAGGACCTACTATAGAGCACAGTCATGAACTACTATTGAACTATACTCAATATTTTGTAATAACCTATAAGGAAAAACAATCCAGAAAACAATATATATATGTACTAAATTGCCATGAAATTAAAAGACGCTTACTCCTTGGAAGGAAAGTTATGACCAACCTAGACAGCATATTCAAAAGCAGAGACATTACTTTGCCAACAAATGTCCATCTAGTCAAGGCTATGGTTTTTCCAGTAGTCATGTATGGATGTGAGAGTTGGACTGTGAAGAAAGCTGAGCACCAAAGAATTGACGCTTTTGAACTGTGGTGTTGGAGAAGACTCTTGAGAGTCCCTTGGACTGAAAGGAGATCCAACCAGTCCATCCTAAAGGAGATCAGTCCTGGGTGTTCATTGGAAGGACTGATGGTAAAGCTGAAACTCCAATACTTTGGCCACCTCATGTGAAGAGTTGACTCATTGGAAAAGACCCTGATGCTGAGAGGGATTGAGGGCAGGAGGAGAAGGGGACGACAGAGGATGAGATGGCTGGATGGTATCACCGACTTGATGCACTCCGGGAGTTGGTAATGGACAGGGAGGCCTGGCGTGCTGCAATTCATGGGGTCACAAAGAGTTGGACATGACTGAGCAACTGAACTGAACTGAACTGAAATTGCTCTGCTGTACACCTGAAACAAACAAGACGTTGTAAATCAAGTATGTTTCAATTTAAGAAAATCATTGGGTTTCATCCATTTGTGTGGCTTGTGGTGACAGGCCTGTGGGAAGGGAAGATGACAGGCTAGTCTGTCCCAGGCCGTACCCCTCCCTGGATTGAGGGAGTGTGGATTGAGGGTGATGCAAGGGGATCCTGGCAGTCCTAAGTCTGGGCAGAGTGCAAATACCTCACGTGGTAAGACAGGACCCCTGGGTGCCTCTGAGGGTCTTCATTTCAAGGCTCTGTGACTGGAAGGAGCCACTCTTCCTCCCAACAACTTCCCTGATTCTGGCATGGATTTGTCTCTTTGGGCCAGCTCAGGGCACCCTCTGCAGATGAGCCACAGAATGCAAATTTTATCATTTTGGTGATGTAACATACAAGGTAAATACTGTGCCATTTGTACTTAAAACTAGCATAACACAATATAAATATGAATGGTAAAATTTATGCTAAAATTTAATATTTTAATTTGATGGTATTTAGAATGACATTAAATAGCAAAGACAAAATAGCATGCAAGTTGAGACAAGGAGAAAAAAAGGACAGAAGACAGGAAAACTGTTTTATATGTACCTTTAAGAGCACTTTTCTCTACTTTTTGAACATAAGGCTATATTTTCACCTTGCACTGGCAGCTACGAATTTTGTAGCTAGCCTTGTGTGTGTATGTTCAGCAGAAAAGGTAGGAGAAAGAAGACACTTGGGAAAACCATCTGCTTGATGTGAAATTTGATTTGCATTAATCAGTACCATTACCTCTGATTGAATGAGAGAGTTTTACTGAGCTTCCTAGTTAAATTTATTCAAGTGTGTCTGATTGGTGGAGCCTGGTTCATAACCTGTGCCCTAGCTGCAAGGGAAGTGAGCATTTCACATTCTGCTTCTATATAGTACTGGCTACTCTATGTTTCCTAGCATGAACTTGGGGATTGTCCAAACCTAGGAAGTACTTCAGATGCTGTAGGGAAAAAATGTAGGCACCTCACTCATCAGTCATATCCCTTAAACCTTACCCTTTCACTGTGCTCTGACTGACCGTAACATCCAGTTGCCACTGTCTTTGTTATTGTTGTTTAGGGGCTAAGTTGTGTCTGACTTTTTACAACCTCATAGACTGAAGCCCACCAGGCTCCTCTGGCCATGGGATTTCCCAGGCAAGAACACTGGAGAGGGTTGCCATTTCCTTCTCCAGGGGATCTTCCCAACCCAGGGACTGAACCTGCATCTCCTGCATTGGCAGGTGAGTTCTTTACCACTGAGCCACCAGGGAAGCCCTGCCACTGTCTTTGTTTTAAGCCACTTCCAAAGCCAATAAAAAAGGTTCTGCTCATTTCACAGTGCTGGCTGGAAGTGCTGAGGGGAATTGGTTTTCTTGGGTGAAGAAATCTCAGCCAGTGACTTCTGTGCGAGGTGACAATGAGAAGTGGTGTTAGTATTCAGTTGCTAAGTCATGTCTGACTCTTTGCAACCCCATGAACTGCAGCACGCCAGGCTCCCCTGTCTTTTACTGTCTCCCAGAGTTTGCTTAAGCTCATGTCCAGTGAGTTGGAGAGGTGTATCTGATACCATTTCCTAGAATTTCCAAGTGGGATTATGCTCTCATGTCTCACTGTAGGAGTTGACCTGATAACATAGCATTTGTTAACTGCCTTCCTTTCTCTGATCCAACTCCCTCCTAGTCATGTTTCCTTTACTTCCTATATAATCACCTTGCCCTTGAATCATTTCCTAAAGGTCAGCATCTAAAGGAACTCAAACTAATACAGACACTGGACAGCAAAAAGAGTAACAAATGTCTAGCTTTCCTCGTGACATAAGCTTGTGCTTCTCTGCTTCCATAATGACTATCTGGGCACATTTCTGTAATAATACTTACCTCTCTATAATGTAAAATTTCTCTAA
Source organism: Bos indicus (assembly GCF_029378745.1). Classification (NCBI taxonomy): domain Eukaryota; kingdom Metazoa; phylum Chordata; class Mammalia; order Artiodactyla; family Bovidae; genus Bos; species Bos indicus. The sequence continues at coordinate 23,099,081 of NC_091783.1, forward strand.
CTGTCCCCTGGTTAGACTCACAAGATCTAGGACCATGTACCTGTGACTGTGTATCCCTGGAATTCATTGCAGAGGCTACAAGAAATGGTGCCCCATCGCTATCTACCAGTACACAGGTGAACAAACTCATAAATGGTTATGTGTTTATCCCAACAGAACAGCTCATGGAAGCTTTACATGCAAATGTTTACTTTACTACTGTTATCTGAAATCCTGATTGAAATGATTGTGGTTATCTGTATATTTTTCAATCTGGCCAATTTTATTTTTGGCCTGGTTGCTGTGTAGATGTAGGCATGTGATCCCATTAATCTGTGCATGTGAGGGTGTGCAAAGAACAATGCCTTATTGTATTTTTTTCCTTGAAAATTACAGAGAAGCATCTCCCAAATCTGTCTTCAACCTGGCAAACAGCATTAATAGACCCAAATTGGGTGGCAAACCTAGTTTCTCATCCCTCATGCCTGAAGGTTTTTGAGAAACCCAGGAGAATGGGAGAGAAATCCAGGATGATTCTGATATGAATGAGTATCTGTCTTATCAGAGACTGAGCCCATACTGTTCTATCCCATGAGTTTGGTTCTAGCATTTTCCACAGAGGTGTCCTTTAACATTTTTCTTACTGCATTTTTGTGTTGAATTTAAAGTCAGTGAACTATGCCAGCTCAGGGCTTCTCAAATCTGAGGATCTCTGTTTCCTAGAGAATAGATTTGGCTCACCAGAGCTAATGCCACCCACATTCTAGAACCCGACCAGAACACGGGCTCCAAGCCAACGTCTATGCCTCCCTTTCACCTTCCATGAAGAACAGCTTTGAAAGTGTGTCAGTGTGGAGGTCAAATCTCCTTTCTTTATCTTTTCCCTATTAATGTCACAATTATTCTTTTCCTTCTCTTTCATAAAACAATGAACAGGAAATCATAAAGATGGCAGAATGTGTTAAAGGCTTTGAGCAAGTGTGTGTTAATAACAGAGGAAGCAGCAATAAGTTTTCCAGGCACTTCCATACAGAAAAATTTGCTAAAGCAATGAAAAAAAAATATGCTTTTCAGTGTTCCAAGTTAGAGGTTGTTGCTAGTTTGAATAATGGAACATGAAAATGTGAATGGATGGATAGGGCCATAAAATCTCTAGGATAATCAACCCTCTGTTTTTTCAAGTTACTGGCAAGATTTCTTTATTAAACTTTTTATTGTGTATTGTGTATTTTATTGAGTATAACTGATTATACTGCAGCCATGAAATTAAAAGACACTTTCTCATTGGAAGGAAAGTTCTGACAAACCTAGACAGCATGTTAAAAAGCAGAGACATTACTTTGCTGACAAAGATCCATATAGTCAAAGCTGTGGTTTTTCCAATAGTCATGTACAGATGTGAGAGTTGGACCATAAAGTAGGCTGAGCATCAGAGAATTGATGCTTTCAAATTGTGGTGTTGGAGAAGACTCTTGAGAGTCCCTTGGATTGCAAGGAGATCAAACTAGTCAATTCTAAAGGAAATCAACCCTGAATATTTAATGGAAGGACTGATGCTGAAGCTCCAATACTTTGTCCATCTGATGCAAAGAATGGATTCATTGGAAAAGCCCCTGATGCTGGAAAAGATTGAGGGCAAGATGGAAAAGAGGGGACAGAGGATGAGATGGTTAGATAGCATCACTGACTTGATGGACATGAATTTGAGCAAGCTTCAGGAGATGGTAGAGGACAGAAGAGCTGGGCATGCTGCAGTCTATGGGGGTTGCAAAGAGTTGAACATGACTTAGGGACTGAGCAGCAACAAATTGATGATTAACAATGTTGTGAGTTTCAGGTGGACAGCAAAAGGACTCAGCCACACACATATGTGTATCCATTCTCCCCCAAAACCCCTCCCATCCAGGCTGCCACATAACCTTGAGCAGAGTTCCCTGTGCTATACAGTAGGTCCTTATTTGTTATCCATTTTAAATATAAGTGAATAAATGAGGAGCTGAAACTTCAGTTCTGAAGTAATTTTGAAATTTCCTATTCTGATTTCCTAAAGGAAATCAGTCCTGAATGTTCATTGCAAGGACTGATGTTGAAGCTGAAACTCCAATACTTTGGCCACATGATGTGAAAAACTGACTCACTGGAAAAGACCCTGATGCTGGGAAAGATTGAAGGCAGGAGAAGGGGACGACACAGGATGAGATGGTTGGATGGCATCACCGACTCAATGCACATGGGTTTGGGTGGACTCTGGGAGTTGGAGATGGACAGGGAGGCCTGGCGTGCTGCAGTCCATGGGGTTGCAAAGAGTCGGACACAAGTGAGTGACTGAACTGAACTGATGGATTCTGATTTAATTTTAACTTAGACATATGCTGTTAGAATATTTTTTGACCATTTTCAGTGAATATTTGTTTATATTTTTATTTTAAAATCATCAAGTTCCCCAAATGTTTTAATATTATTAGTTTCCCATTACTATTGTAATAAAGTACTGAAAACTTGGTGACTTACAATTTTATTTTATTGTCTTAAAATCCTACAGGCAGAAATCTGGTATGGGTTTCATTGGTCTTAAATTAGGGTGTCAGCAAGGTTGTATTCTTTGTGGAGCCTGGAGAGGAAGATCCGTTTTGTTTTGTTTTTTTTTTCTATTTTCTTGAGGCTGTCAGCACTCATGGCCTCTATCCCCTACCTCCCAAGTCAGCAAAGATAGATTGAGTTTCCACATTAAATCAGTCTGATTCTTATACTTTTCCCACTGTCTTTCATTCTCGGAGACCCTTCTGATTACACCGGGCCAAACTGGATAATCCAAAATAAAGTCCCTAGCTCATGGTTGGAGAAGGCAATGGCACCCTACTCCAGTACTCTTGCCTGGAAAATCCCATGGACAGAGGAGCTTGGTAGGCTGCAGTCCATGGGGTCGCACGACTGAATGACTTCACTTTCACTTTTCACTTTCCTGCATTGGAGAAGGAAATGGCAACCCACTCCAGTGTTCTTGCCTGGAGAATCCTGGGACAGAGGAGCCTGGTGGGCTGCCATCTATGGGGTCGCACAGAGTTGGACATGACTGAAGCGACTTAGCAGCAGCAGCAGCAGCTCATGGTCAGCTGATTAGCAACCTTAAATCCATCTACAACCTCAATCTCCCCTTGCCTTGTAGCATAACATATTCACAGATTCCAGGGATTGTGATGTGAACATCATTGCTCACTCTTATTTTGCCTACTATACGGTGATTTTTAAAAATACATAAAACTAGCCAAAGAACATAGCCAAAGAACATAAATCACAACTGAGAATGATACAATAAAGAAATAATTGATAGGGATGTAGAATGGTCCAGATGGAGTAGAAATACTGGAGTGGGTTGCTATTTCTTTTTCAAGGGATCTTCCTGAACTAGGGATCAACTGGGTATCCTGCTTTGGCAGGTGGATTATTTACCACTAAGTTACCTGAGAAGCCTGTCTTTAAGCATAGTTATTGCTTAAATAGAACTGTTTGCTGCTTATACCTAATTCTCCTATGAAATAATGAGGCTAAGGTCTTGTGTATTCTATAAAATCTTCCTTTTGATGTGAACCTAGTTTTTCTTTATGCCTCTCTCATCTTACTACAGCATGATGAACCCCAGTTTACATCCTATTGAATGATTTGCTCAGTACAATGTTCCACTTGGTAAACATTTCCATGACAACAGGTATATTCAACTGTAATACAAGAAAAATGTCTCAGTGCTGATCAACATATAGTATACATCCATGCCATACCAGAAGATCACAGAATACCAGTCCTAAGGTCTCTGTCATTAAATACAAACACAGATATATATGCTGTGTGCATTTGATCTGTAACGTAATTCATAACATGTGTAGGGGAGAAAACAGAATAAATTCATAACAGAAAGCCAACTATTCCTGATAATAGTTAATATTCCTATTCAACTTCCTTTCTGTCTCATATGCCTAGCCCTTTCCTAAGTGCCTTCATATGAATGCTAATGTGCTGTGTGCTAACTCGCTTCAGTCATGTCCAACTCTTTGTGACACTATAGACTGTAGCCTGCCAGGCTCCTCTGTCCATGGAATTCTCGAGGCAAGAATACCAGAGTGGGTTGCCATACTCTCTTCCAGGGGATCTTCCTGACCCAAGGATCGAACCTCTACCTCTTAGGTCTCCTGCATTGACAGATGAATTCTTTACCACGGAAGATACCTATATACTTTAACTGATTTAATCTGTATGGTGAGTGGCTTCTGTTTCTATTTCCATTTTTCAAATGAAGAAATGAAGGCATTGAGAGGCTGATTGACCTCTCCAAGGTGAACTAATAAGTAGCAAATGTGTGACAATTTGGGATTTGAATCTACTTCGTCTGGCTTCAACTCTAGGCTTTTACCATACAGTGTTGCTTGAAAATCCCATGGATGGAGGAGCCTGGTAGGCTGCAGTCCATGGGGTCGCTAAGAGTCGGACACGACTGAGCGACTTCCCTTTGACTTTTCACTTTCATGCATTGGAGAAGGAAATGGAAACCCACTCTATGTTCTTGCCTGGAGAATCCCAGGGATGGGGGAGCCTGGTGGGCTGCCGTCTATGGGGTCACACAGAGTTGGACACGAGTGAAGTGACTTAGCAGCAGCAAGCAGCAGCATTGCTTCTAAGAACAAAACCAAAAAATGCGTCCTCACGTTCCTCAAAAAGAAGACAGTGTGTCAGGCTTTTTATGAAACTTACTGCTTTGAATAACTTGGTCTATTGGATATTTTTACTGGTGAAATGTTGAGGAGAAAATGATACCTTAATCATTGAAAGAGATGTTATATTCTTCTAGAAATCCCCTTTGCTAGAATGTGCTCCTCTTTTCTTCCTCCCCTCCTCATTGGTTAACTCTTTCTAATGCAGATCATACAAGAAGTGTGATTATTATTTATTATTTTTCATTGAAGTTGATTTGTAATATTATGTTAATTTTAAGTGTACAACATAGTGATTCAATATTGTTATAAATTATACTCTCTTTAAAGTTATTACCAAATAATGACCATATTTTCCTGAATGGTATATTATTTCTTTGTTGCTTATCTATTTTGTACATAGTGGTTTATATCCCTTTTTAATCCCATACCTCTATCTGGCTTCTCCCCTCCTCTCTCTTCCCTGCCCCATAACATTATTTTGCTGTATATATTTGTTTTACTTTTAGACTCCACATGTAAGTGTTAACATAGAGTATTTGTCTTTCTTTGAGTTATTTCACTTAGCATAATGCTCTCTGGGTCCATGCCCATTGTGGCAAATGGCAGGATGTCATTCTTTTTTATGGCTGAGTGATATTCCATTGTGTGCAGCATCTTCTTTATTCATTCATTGGTTGATGGATATTTAGATTACTTCCATATCTTGACTGCTGTATATAGTGCTGCTATGAACATTTGGTTGTATATATCTTTTCTTGTTAGTGTTTTCCTTTTTATTCAGATATATGCTCAGAATTGAAATTTTTGGATCATATTGCAGTCCTATTTTTAGTTTTTTAAAGAACTTTGATATTGTTTTCCATAGTGGCAGCACCAATTTATTAATGCATTCCTACCAACAGAGTACAAGTATTCCATCCATATCCTTTCCAACATCTGTTATTTGTGGTCTTTTTTATGATAGCCTTTCTGATAGGTGTGACAATATTTTATTTCTGAAACTTTATTACGTTTCCCAAAACATAATTTTCGCATAGATACAGGATGAAGTAGTGTTGCTCACACTACTACATTCACTGTTCCTTGCACGTACCCTCGAATCCCATGCATCTCACTGTATCCTACTGCCTTAGTTAAATCAAAGTCCACCTAAATCCAATATTTTGCCTCCACTGTGCCTTCACCTGAAGCACTGACCAATGCTGAACAGAAACACAACCATGACGACTGGTAATATCTTGATTCTGTGATTCCTGGTGTAAGTGGGAATTCCTGACTGTAAGTGCCTATTTCTGGCAATTATATTATAGTCTGCCATCCCTTCACTCACATTCTTCTAAAAGACTATTTCTCCTCTCTATTTGAACATTGAAAACTGCCTCACTTTTCCTCAACTTGACTGATGTGTTGGTTCTTATTTTGCTGAAGGAAAACTCCCTCAAGGTCACATGACCACCTCTGTCCACCTACACGTGTCTGGGCTTGTAACTCTCTGCCTTCCCTCCCGCTACACCAGTTAAGTAGCTTACTCTTCCACTAGATCGTGAAAATGCAAGCTGAGCCCTCCATCGAGTCTTCCTTTTTCCCCCCAAAACTTCAGGTATTTCCTCTTCTACTGAAGCATCATCCTTCGTCTTTGCTCAAACATCACTTTCCATTTGAGGACTTTTTCCACAACTTCATGTCCAATTGCATACCAGACTTCCTATTCCCTTTTTCTACTTTATTTACCTTTATAGTAATTATCACTATTTAACAGACTGTATAGTTTACTGATTTGATTATTGTCTGCTTGTTCCCTCCCCCCACCACCTCCAAATTAAGTTCCTCAGGATGAGGATATTTTACGTTTTACTCCCTGCTGTATACTAGTATCTAGAACAATATGTAGCAGAAATGAGTGTTCAATATGTACTTGGTGCATGAATGGCTGAAGTAAGGTAATGATATTTTGTATAATTTGCAAGCTGTTTTCATAGTCATTCTCTCATTAATCACAACCACTCAGTCCCTGGTGGCTCCATGGTAAAGGATCCACCTGCCAATGCAGAAGACGTGGGTTTGATCCCTGGGTGGGGAAGATCCCCTGAAGAAGGAAAGGTAACTCACTCTGGTATTCTTGCTTGGGAAATCCCCTGGACAGAGGAACCTGGTGGGCTACAGTCCATGGGGTCGTGAAGAGTTGGACACAACTTCGTGACTAAAATAACAACAATTCAGTAAATATAAAATTACTGATTCATTAGTTCCACTTTATAAAAATAAAAACTGAACCTTAGAGAGTTGGAGAAAAACTAGCATTGGATCCTTGGTATCCAGCTCCTAATTTATTGTACTTCCTGTAATTCTCCTATTCAATAAATAAATATTGAATGCCTGCTGTGTTCCAGACACTGTGCTGTGTGCTGGGGATATGGAGATGGACAAAACATGGTCTCTACCTTCCAGGGCGGGCTTCCCAGGTGGCTCAGATGATCAAGAATCCACTTTCAATGCATGAAAGTGGAGTTCAGTCCCTGGGTCAGGAAGATCCCCTGAAGTAGGAAATGGCAACCAACTCCAGTAGTGTTGCCTGGAGATTTCCATGGACAGAGGAAACTGGCAGACTAAAGTCCATGGGGTCACAAAGAGTTGAAGACGACCAAGTAATTAACACTTTCACTTTCACCTTCCAGGAGCCCAGAGTCTGTAAAGCTCCCCAGATACTCAGGTTCTAGGATGAAAGTCTGAATGAGGGTAGGATGAGGATGGCAGAAGAAACATATGGGGAGTGGTGGCCAATTCTACCTCGTGGGAGCAAGAAAGGTTATACTTATGCTGAGTCCTGAAAATCGAGCCTGTTTGCCAGGTAAGTAGAGAACAGAAAAAAAAAAAAAATCTAGACAAAGATATAAATGAGAATAAAGATATCATCATTCTGCTTATTATATTAACATTGACATTTAAAGTTCACTGCAATGAATGAAATCTCTTTGGTCTGGGAATAAAAAGTTTGTAAAGAATGGGAATAAAAAAGACTGACTATGTAATGAATATTTTAGTAACTATGTTGGGGAAAGAAAGCGCTTATGGGGATAGGAATAGTTCTGATTTTATTTATTTATTTTTTTTTTAATTTTATTTTTGAACTTTACAATATTGTATTAGTTTTGACAAATATCGAAATGAGTCCACCACAGGTATACATGTGTTCCCCATCCTGAACCCTCCTCCCTCCTCCCTCCCCATACCATCCCTCTGGGTCATCCCAGTGCACCAGCCCCAAGCATCCAATATTGTGCATTGAACCTGGACTGGCAACTCATTTCATACATGATATTATACGTGTTTCAATGCCATTCTCCCAATTCTTCCCACCCTCTCCCTCTCCCACAGAGTCCATTTTGCTGTCTCGTACACAGGGTTATTGTTACCATCTTTCTAAATTCCATATATATGCGTTAGTATACTGTATTGGTGTTTTTCTTTCTGGCTTACTTCACTCTGTATAATAGGCTCCAGTTTCATCCACCTCATTAGAACTGATTCAAATGTATTCTTTTTAATGGCTGAGTAATACTCCATTGTGTATATGTACCACAGCTTTCTTATCCATTCATCTGCTGATGGACATCTAGGTTGCTTCCATGTCCTGGCTATTATAAACAGTGCTGCGATGAACATCGGGGTACACGTGTCTCTTTCCCTTCTGGTTTCCTCAGTGTGTATGCCCAGCAGTGGGATTGCTGGATCATAGGGCAGTTCTATTTCCAGTTTTTTAAGGAATCTCCACACTGTTCTCCATAGTGGCTGTACTAGTTTGCATTCCCACCAACAGTGTAAGAGGGTTCCCTTTTCTCCACAGCCTCTCCAGCATTTATTGTTTGTAGACTTTTGGATCGCAGCCATTCTGACTGGCGTGAAATGGTACCTCATAGTGGTTTTGATTTGCATTTCTCTGATAATGAGTGATGTTGAGCATCTTTTCATGTGTTTGTTAGCCATCTGTATGTCTTCTTTGGAGAAATGTCTATTTAGTTCTTTGGCCCATTTTTTGATTAGGTCATTTATTTTTCTGGAGTTGAGCTGTAGGAGTTGCTTGTATATTTTTGAGATTAGTTGTTTGTCAGTTGCTTCATTTGCTATTATTTTCTCCCATTCTGAAGGCTGTCTTTTCACCTTGCTAATAGTTTCCTTTGATGTGCAGAAGCTTTAACTTTTTATTGGAATTAACAGGTGAATAGGCTCTGAGAAAGGAATTAAATAGCCCAAGCAGAAGCTTTAAGCATGTTGATCTCCAAGGGGATATTGATTTGAGTACAAATGTGAAATCAACTTTTCTGTCAATTTGTCCAAACCCGACTTTAGCTGGGAGAGGGTAGTTGTGATTGTGCTAAGGCTTCAGCAGACACATGCTGTACACTGCACACTGTGGACCCTATGAGTGGAAATATCTACCTCCATATGCATCCAGTATCTAACTCTTTACTAGCAAAGTCCTTCCCTGAATTTGACCCCATGATGATAAATGTCTACATGAACTTTTTTTTGGTAGTATGGTTAGAATCACCCAGAAGGAGGCAAGAGAGACCTAAGTTTGGGTGAGGATATAGGAAAAGTAAATGAAGACCTCAAAAAAGTTGAAAGTTTTGGTTTTGGTGACCAAAATAAATTGAAATTCCAATGTACTTAGAATTCAAAACTGAAGGAGTTTCTTAGTGTTTCTTTATAAAATTTAAATTTCTTTTTATCAAGGTCATAAATATTCAAAAAAGTTTTTAAACAAGCTTATGAATAACAGTAGTTTGCCTGCTTGTCTCCTCCCTACTCCTTATTTAGGCATTCTAAATGTTTCTTCTGTTCATCTGTTTCTTCTGTTATTTTCTTCTGTATTTCTAAATAATACATTCATATTGTTATTTCTTTATTTTTCAACTTCAGACATGTTTTATTGATTCCTGCTCTGAGAGAGAAACAAATAGCCCTCCAACTACTGTACTCCCCACCAACACGCAACTTTTCTTTTTCTCATTTTCCAAATACAGTTATTCTGCAAAAGGTCAGTATTAGACTGTTTACATTTTAAGATTGTGGGTGGGCATTTTGTGTATGTTCATAATAGAAATCTATCTACATTTAAAACAATACATTTTTGGGGGGAAACTTCTTAATGGTATAAATTTTAAATATTTAAGCTTTTGGATTCAACTTACAAGTTTTATTATTCTATCTCTAATCAATTATTATTAATAATTATTTATAAGAAGATTTTACTGTTTGTCACATTTACAAATTTAGCTCATTTAAATCCTATGAACAGCTTTTAACTTTACTTTCTATTTAGTATTTTCAAGTGTTTCATTTTGCTGACTAGGAAACCAAACCAATAATTTAAACAATGAGAATAAGCTAGCAAGTACTGCAGTGGGTTGCCATGCTCTCCTCCAGGGGATCTTCCCAACCCAGGAATCAAACGCAGGTCTCCTGCATTGCAACTGAGCTACCAAGGAAGCCCAATCAGTTAGTATTAATAGTTATTTATAAGAGGGCCTTTTACTAATGTTTGTCACATCTACAAATTTAGCTCATTTAAATCTTATAAACAGATTTAAACTTTACTTTCTATTTAGTGTTTTCAAGTGTTTCATTTTGCTGAGTAGGAAATCAAACCAATAATTTAAACAATCTGAAGAAACCTAGCTAAGTAAACTTCTAGATATTGTGACCCTCCACTTATCCTAAACATTCTAACACGGTTGATATACTTTCTAAAATTCTATTATACTTTCCAACTGAAAACCTCAAGACAAAATCAGATGCTCTAGAATATTAGGACTAATCTGTTGGATTAACTAATTGGTTGGAATGCCAAATTCTTAAATTTCAAATTAAAACAGAGATGTTAATGTGTCTGTCATGGGCTAAATTTAGTATATTATTATTTACCCTAAATTTCCCAGAGTTAAAGACACTTACAAAAAAAAGTTAACTTTTCTTCTGAGCAAAGTGGAATTCCTATATTGGTGGACAGTACTGGCCTAAGCTAAAACCTAAAATTATTACTTTTTAAAGGTAAATTTTTTTAAAAAATTGAAATTGGTCCATGTGCCTGGGATTCTAGTAACTGATTAATTTTTGTTTAATTTGACTCTGAATCTCTCCATCCAGGCCACCAAAATCAGGTTGTTTCATCATGTGCTTGGATTATTCTGCTTGATAATATTCTGGATTCTTTTAATAGTCTCCACTTTTGGTAAGGTCACAACATCTACAGATATTTAAATAACATCTAATTTTACTTTATATACTTCTCTTGTCTTGATGTCATTCTAAATAACAATCACTATATAAATATTACTCCAGGTGAACTGCGTCATGTTCTATTATTAGATTTCTTACCCTAAAAATATTATTTTTCATTGTTTTTACATTTGCTTTATAATTTTGTTTCTACTATAGTTTATGGAACTAAGACATGTTCAGTTTTGTTTTACAATATAATATATCTGAAATTAAAACTACAAAATGAAAGTTTACAAAGACTTTGATCAGTTTTTATTTCCTCTTTATATATAGTGTAATAGAAATCCATGTCTATATATTATTAAGTCTAAAGTTCAATAAATATAGATGAAAACAGAGTTATATTTAATTGGTTATCATTCTTTTCTTAGTAGTATATAAAATAATGGATGGTAAGTTTTATTTTTAAAATGTACTTTATTGAAGTATTGTTGATTTACAATATGTTAATTTCTGCTATACAGCAAAGTGATTCATTTTCATATAAATATATAAATATGCATTCTTTTTCATATTATTTCCCATTACAATTGATCATAGGATATTGAATGTAGTTTCCTATGCTGAACATCAGGCCTTTGTTGTTTATCTCCTCTCTATATAATAGTATCTGCTAAGACCAAACTGCCAGTCCATCCCTCCCCCTCCCCTTTGGCAAGCGTAAGTATGTTCTCTATGTTTGTGACGCTGTTTCTGTTTCACAGATAAGTTCATTTGTGTCACATTATAAATTACACATACAAATGATATCATATGGTATTTGTCTTTCTGTTTTTGACTTACTTCACTTAGTATGATAATCTCTAGGGCCATCCGTGTTGCTGCAAATGGCATTATTTCATTCTTTTATGGCTGAGTAGTAGTCCATTATGTATATGTACCATATCTTCTTTGTCCATTCATTAGTTGATGAACGTTTAGGTTGCTATTGGAACAGTGCTGCTTATGGATGGTGCATTTCAGAATCTATGATACCTTCAGTTCAGTTCAGTCACTCAGCTGTGTCCGACTGCGACCCCATGGACTGCAGCACACCAGGCCTCCCTGTCCATCATCAACTTCCGGAGCTTGCTCAAAGTCATGTCCATCGAGTCGGTGATGCCATCCAACCATCTCATCCTCTGTTGTCCCCTACTCCTGCCTTCAATATGTCCCAGCATCAGGGTCTTTTCCAATAAGTCAGTTCTTCACATCAGGTGGCCAAAGTATTGGAGCTTCAGCTTCAGCATCGGTCCTTCAAATGAACATTCAGGACTGATTTCCTTTAGGATGGACTGATTGGATCTCCCTGCAGTCCAAGGGACTCTCAAGAGTCTTCTCCAACACCACATTTCAAAAGCATCAATTCTTCGGTGCTCAGCTTTCTTTACAGTCCAACTCTCACATCCATACATGACCACTGGAAAAACTATAACTTTGACTAGATGGACCTTTGTTGGCAAAGTAATCTCTCTGTTTTTTAATAGGCTCTCTGGGTTGGTCACAGCTTTTCTTCCAAAGAGTACGTGTCTTTTAATTTCATGTCTGTAGTCACCATCTGCAGTGATTTTGGAGCCCCCCAAAGTAAAGTCTCTCACTGTTTCTATTGTTTCCCAATCTATTTGCCACGAAGTGATGGGACCAGATGCCATGATCTTAGTTTTCTGAATGTTGAGCTTTAAGCCAACTTTTTCACTCTTCTCTTTCACTTTTATCAAGAGGCTGTTTAGCTCATTAGATTTGGTAAAATCCACTGTCACTTATTTTACTGTAAAACTCTCTGAAAGAAATGAAAATTTTCTTTCAATATTTTCAAGCACATGGATCCTACCTTGGCATCTCACTCTATTCTAGTCTGTTCTGATTGTTCTGAGTCTGCTCCCCAGCTGTTGTGGAACCTCCCTTCACTGTTATCGCTGGAAGTTCCTTCTCCCTCCTTCCTTGAATTCTCTATTCCTGGGATTGCACATTTCCTTCTTCCTTGATTTATCCCATCATTTGGGAGAGCTCATCTTTGGGATTTTGAATTTCTAGAAAGTTTTAGTCTAGTCTCATTCTTGCTACTATTATAATTGTTGATAATTTCCTCTTACCTGTATTCCCTTTTGAAAAATGTTTTATTCTTTATTATTTGAGGGAATATTTATCATTTAGATGATAAACCCTAGATTGAACCTCTCTTTTTCTTCTGTTTCCTATTTTCTCTTTGTTTTATATTCCTCTTATTTTCTGATTGATTTTTCTCATACTTATCTTACAAATATTTGAATTTTTTCTTTCTGCTCTTCTGTTTAACGTCTAAGTTTTTTTAAACTGTTTTTCAAAGATTCTTCAAACAATTGTATTACTTTTATGTTCTCTTTTACAATGTTAAATTTATTACATTGTAAACATTACTTTTGCTGCCTGGTTGTTCCTGTTTCATTCAAGTTCCTTTACTTGTTTGTTTGTTTTGTTCTCTCTCACATTAAATGCTTTCTTCAAAGATCAGGATCCTAAGTCAGTCAATTTGCCCAGAGAGGAATCCTCCAACCTTTGTCTGTGGGCTACAAGCCCATTGCCAGTGATCAGTGAGCTAGTGGGGAAGGGTGATGGAGAGAGAAATCAATTGATCCTACTATCCCATCATGGTGCCATACCTCACCCCAGCCATATCTCTGAGTCTCAGGTAGAACCTATCAGTTCAGTCTTTCCAAAGAGAAAGCCTCTGTCTTTAGTCTGGATCCTGAGAACGATATGGCTTGAATTAATGGGTGAAGACCTCATGCTTCTGATGGGGTATTTGGATAGAGGAGAAACATACAAAATACATTTTATTAAGTAAGTAGAAATGTTAAAGACAAATATCACCAGAGGAAAGACAAGATTTAGTCACGTGAATCTCCTTTCTTTTCCTCTTTTATTCACTTTACAAGTATTTACTTTGACTTCGAAAAGACAGCAGAAAGATATCCTGAAGCCATTTGAATCAGGTGGCCAAAGTATCAAAACTTCAGCTTTAGCATCAGTCCTTGCAATGAATATAGCCTGTGAGAAGAAACTAAAAGTCCTTGACTTTGTTTCATGACTAAACTCTTATTATTTTGTCTTGTGTAACTGCTTTCCTTTGTTTCTACATTTTCTAACTTCTCTGAACTAAATTTGCTGTTTAGGACTCAGGGAAGGCCCAGGAGGCTAAGCTTTTCTACAAACAGGAAATGTGTTTGTGTGTGTGTGTGTGTCGGGGGCTGGTGGGTCTGTCCCTAGGGAGGCCTTGCAGGGTCCTGGTGGGTTTGAGTTTCACATGATAGGCATGGGTCAGCCACATCAGAAACAGCTCTAAAGACTATAAATCTCAGAGACAAAAGTTGCGAGTTACTGATGTGTTGCATAAAAATATTCACAGGCTTGCCTGGGAAGCAGGTTGTTCTATTCCCTGAAAGACAGAGCTGAGAAAAGGAAGAAGCAGCCTGAGAGAATAAGCAGATGGGAGGAAGGAACTAAAAGACCTCAATCCTTGGGAGAAAAATAGAGCCTTCCTTTGCAAATACCAAGCAGGTCTATTGGCGCCATATTTCCAAAGGCATTGTATGTGGAAAATGAGTAGACACTGACTCAAGGCCAAGCAGTTCTCTCCTTGCTAATTCAGGAGTTATACTGGCTTAGTGCCCCAGGGCATCTGCTCCCATCCAACTAGGACCTGCAGACAGTCCACTAACTGATGGTTCTAGAAACCTGTAGGGGACTGAGATGTTCAGCAAGATTCTGTCTAGAATAGATCTGAGTGGATCAACAGCTAATATACCTCTCCTGTTACAGGGGCATAGAAATAAAGGAGAAGAGATACAAGTAAACCTAGGAGATATTGTGAGTTTGGTTCCAGACCACCACAGTGAAGCAAAAATATCAATAAAGCAAGTCACATACTTTTTTCGGTTTCCCAGTGCATATAAAAGTTAATGCTTATGCTATGCTACAGTCTATTAAGTGTGAAATAGCATTATGTCTAAAAAATAATTTTAAAATTCTTCATTGCTGAAAAATGCTAACTATCATCTGACTATTCAAGAGTCATAATCTTTTTGCTGATGGAAAGACTTACTTCTGTGTTGATGGCTGCTGACTGATCAGGTGGTAATTGCTGAAGGCTGGGTGGCTTTGGCAATTTCTTTAGAATAAGACAATGAAGTTTGTCACATTGGTCAACTCTTCCTTTCACTTGAATACTGAGAGGTCATTGCAGTGTTATTCATTGACCTAATTTCAGTACTGTTGTGTCTCAGGGAATAGGGAGGCCTGCTGCTGCTAAGTCGCATCAGTCGTGTCTGACTCTGTGCGACCCCATAGATGGCAGCCCACCAGGCTCCTCTGTCCCAGGATTCTCCAGGCAAGAACACTGGAGTGGGTTGCCATTTCCTTCTCCAGTGCATGAAAGTGAAAAGTGAAAGTGAAGTCATTTAGTCGTGTCTGACTCTTATGACCCCATAGACTGCAGGCTACCAGGCTCCTCCGTCCATGGGATTCTCCAGGCAAGAGTACTGAAGTGGGTTGCCATGAGGAGTAGGAAAAAGATAGGTGGTGAATGGCCAGTTGGTGGAGCAGTCAGAACACACACATTTGTCATTAAGTTCCCTGTCTTACATGGGCTTGGCTTGTGGCAACCCAGAACAATTACAACAGTAACATCAAAGATCAGTGATCACCATAACAATTATGAAAATAATTTTTTAAAAGTTTGAGATATTGCAAGGATTACTAAAATGTGATGCAGAGATACAAAATGAGTAATTGCTATTAGAATATTGGTGCCTATAGACTTGCCTGGGGGCTTCCCCAATGGTTCAGCGGGTAAAGCATCCACCTGCAGTGCAGGAGATATGGGTTTGATTCCTGGGTGGAGAAGATCCCCTGGAGAAGGAAGTGGCAACCCACTACAGTATTCTTGCCTAGAAATTCCCAGGGACAGAAGGAGTCTGGCAGGCTACAGTCCATGGGGTTACAAAGAGTTGGACACGACTGAGAACAACAACAACAAGACTTGTCTGAACTTGAGTTACCACAAACTTTCAATTTGTATAAATATAATACCTGTTTTTTTTTTTAAAGCACAATAAAATGAGATATGCCTGTGCATAAAACTGTCAACCATGCTCACACATTGATGATGATCTTATTTTCTTTCTTTACTTATTTGTGTTTTCAAAATGATGTATAATGTATGATCATTCTTATCAGAAAAATTTTTGAAATGAAGGCAACAAAATATTTACCATCTTCATCAGGGTTTTGTGCCTGTTATTTGGCAACTCTATCTCCATGTTGGGTTGGGCCAAGAGAGCACCTACGCTAGTGCCAAGAGTTTTCTTTGAAAGTCCATCTGAGTTCAATAGAGTTTATAAGCAGAATGATTTTAGATTGGACACCCAAAGGCATAGTCTAGAAAGAGGGGAGCAGTCTGAGGGGTCTTAACTTCAAGAGAGGATGAATTTAAAAGTCTTTGTGTTGTCCTCTATACTGCTGACCTGAATTATGGTCCATAATCTCTTCTGAATATGTTTCTCCAGAATATTTATTCCAATTGTGCTTGGAGTTATTCATGTGATAACTTAATACCACCCTCCTTCAGTTGACTTTGAACTCCGTAAGAGCAGAAACACCATCAACTTCTTTATTTATTATTTTTTCTTTTTTACCATTGAAAACCCAATCCAGAGACCATACTTGGTACATAGTTGTTGCTCAAGTCTATTGTTGACTGTAGGAAACACCAGAGTCCATTCACGTATAGGTCCATTCATGTATAGGTAAAGGGACATTTCCCTATGGTATTTTAGAGATCAGTGGAGTTAAATCTAACTCTGGAAGCTTCTGATTGCTGATCATGTTGCATGCAGAGCTATTGCTAGGCAGAACACTGCTTCATTCTCCATGGTGTAGGTCCCAGGAGACTTCCTGGAGGACCTGAAGCCTAAAGTGAGTCTTAAAGGATAAAGAAGAATTAGTCCATTAGAGAACAGTGGACTAGGTGTGTTTAAAGCCTTGTAGTGAGGATGAGAGGTCTGGGGGCTAATCAAGGAAAAAGATTTGACCATGAGGTTTCAGTAGTACATACAAGCTTTATGAATGACACTGGCTGGTTGACATAGAAGAAAAATCTCTCACAGTAGGAGCTTGCCCGCAGGTGACTCAGAAAGGAACTTAGAGGGAGATCACTAGGCCATTTAGGTCTGACCTAAATCAAGTCGCTTAATGATTATAGAGTGGAAGTGACAAACAGATTCAAGGGATTAGATCCACTAGACAGAATGCCTGAAGAACTATTGACA
Source organism: Bos indicus (assembly GCF_029378745.1). Classification (NCBI taxonomy): domain Eukaryota; kingdom Metazoa; phylum Chordata; class Mammalia; order Artiodactyla; family Bovidae; genus Bos; species Bos indicus. Next base: position 23,116,332 of record NC_091783.1, read on the forward strand.
GAAGTTCCTAACTTTGTACAGGAGGCAGTGATCAAAACCATCCCCAAGGAAAAGACATGAAAAAGGCAAAATGGTTGTCTAAGGAGGCCTTACCAATAGCTGAGAAAGGAAGAGAAGCTAAGAGCAAAGGAGAAAAAGAAAGATATACTCATCTGAATGCATAGTTCCAAAAAATAGCAAGGAGAGATAAGAAAGCCTTCCTAAGTGAACAATGCAAAAAAAAAAAAAAAAAAAAGAGGAAAACAATAGAATGGGAAAGACTAGACATTTCTTTAAGAAAATTAGAGATGCCAAGGGAATTTCATGCAAAGATGGGCACAATAAAGGACAGAAACAGTATGGACCTAAAAGAAGCAGAAAATATTAAAATGAGGTGGCAAGTATACACAGAAGAACTATATAAAAAAGATCTTAATGACCCAGATAAGCACAATGGTATGATCATTCACCTAGAGCCAGACATCTTGGGATGTAAAGACAAGTAGGCCTTAGGAAGCATAACTACAAACAAAGCTAGTGGAGGTGATAGAATTCCAGTTGAGCTATTTCAAATCCTAAACAATGATGATGTTAAAGTCTGTACTCAATATGCCAGCAAATTTGGAAAACTCAGCAGTGGCCACAGGACTGGAAAAGGTCAGTTTTCATTCCAGTCCCAAAGAAAGGCAATGCCAAAGAATGTTCAAACTACCACACAATTGCACTCATTTCACATGCTTGCAAACTGATGCTCAAAATTCTCCAAGCTAGGCTTCAACAGTACATGAATTGAGAACTTCCAGATGTTCAAACTGGATTTAGAAAAGGCAGAGGAACCAGATATCAAATTGCCAACATCCATTGGATCATAGAAAAAGCAAGAGAATTCCAGAAAAAACATCTACTTCTGCTTCATTGACTATGCTAAAGCCTTTGTGTGGATTATAGCAAACTGAGGAAAATTATCTAAGAGAAGGGAATACCAGACCACCTGACCTGCCTCCTGAGAAATCTGTATGCAGGTCAAGAGGCAACAGTTGGAACTGGACATGGAGCAACGGGCTTGTTTAAAATTGGGAAAGGAGTATGATAAGGCTGTATATTGTCACTTTGCTTATTTAACTTATATGCAGAGTACGTCATGTGAAATGCCAGGCTGGATGAAGCACAAGCTGGAATCAAGATTACCAGGAGAAATACCAATAACTTCAGATATGCAGCTGACACCACTCTTATGGTAGAAATCCAAGAGGAACTAAAGAAGCTCTTGATGAAGGTGAAAGAGGAGAGTCAAAAAGCTGGCTTAAAATTCAACATTCAAAAAACAAAGATCATGGCATGTGGTGCGATCACTTCATGGCAAATAGGTGGGGAAACAACAGAAATAGTGAGAGACTTTATTTTCTTGGACTCCAGAGTCACCGAAGATGGTGACTGCAGCCATGAAATTAAAAGATGCTGGCTCCTTGGAAGAAAAACTGTGACCAAACTAGACAACATATTAAAAAGCAGAGACATTACATTGCTGACAAAGGTCCATATAGTCAAAGCTATGGTTTTTCCTGTAGTCATGTATGGATGTGAGAGTTGGACCATAAGAAAGCTGAGTGCTGAAGAATTGATGCTTCTCAGCAATGGTGCTGGAGAAGACTTGAGAGTCCCTTGGACTGCAAGGAGATCAAACCAGTTAATCCTAAAGGAAATCAGCCCTGAATATTCATTGGAAGGAATGATTCTGAAGCTTAAGCTCCAATAGTTTGGCTACCTGATGTGAAGAGCTAACTCATTAGAAAAGACTGTAATATTGGGAAAGATTGAAGGCAGGAGGAGAAGGGGATGACAGAGGATGAGATGGTTGGATGGTATCACTGACCTGATGGACATGAGTTTGAGCAAACTCTGGGAGATGGTGAAAGACAGGGAAACCTGGCATGCTGAAGTCTGTGGGGTTGCAAAGAGTTGGACAAGACTGAGTTACCGAACAACAAGAACAGAGAGTGGAGAGGAGAGTCATGTGTCAGCGGTTTTGAAAAGCTGTGGGTTGAAGAAGGGATCTCTGTGGCTTGGGGTTTAACTTATTTATTGCAAACATTATGTGAAGTGAGGGTTGGAGGGTATGCAAAGTAGGCTTTAAATTACTAAAAATATATTTGTTTGGGAATTTTAAAAAATGATTGTTTAAAATAAAGATAAATATAAGTTTAGCACTGGCTGGCTTTTGAGCTTACAGATTATAGCCTGTTGTAGAGAAAACAAAAAAAACAAGGGGCCAATACACAGAGGCTGTCTATAGCTCAGTTATACAGTAGGTGCTCTGAGCTCCTTGCATAATGTCAGTCGTTAGAATTGTTGGTAGAAATAGGGCAGTGGCAGCAAAGCAGAACAAGAATTGAGTATGAATGAGCCTTGTGTGTCATCCTGAGGCTTAAACTCTAGGTTAAAAGCAATATGGAGGTCATTGAAGGAATTTAAGTTCCTAACCATCTGTACTTTTTTTTTTTTTTTTAAAGCTGTTCATGTAGCTGAAACATGGTACTTGAGTTGAAAATACTGTCTAGAGCCTTGCTTCTCAAAATGTGGTCCATGGCCCAGTAGGATTGGCATTTGAGAGTTCCTGGTAAGTGCACAATATTGGTCCTACTCCAGACTGGCATTTTAAAGAAGGTACCAGCTGATTCCTGGGCACATCTTACTTTGAGAAGCAATGGCCCAGAGTACATGGCCATAGACTTACTTTTACACTTCAAATACATAATTACTCAGTAGCAATTCTCAATAATTGTTAGTTCCTTCAAAGTTATATATGCATAATATTTAAATGGCAGAGTGGCTCTGCAAGTCTTGTGATGAGAAACAGCAGTATCCCTAGTCTTCTATTCTGGCTCCCCAAAGGCAATCCTTTTTCCATTCATTTGGGGTAATTATCTCAAACCCACCAATACTATGTTTCTACTTCTATTTTTTAATATTAAGCTTTATCTACTAATTTTATTTTTTACTATCAATATTTAGTACTCTTTCTCCTTTACCTCCCACCCCACATCAAAATTCTCCCTTATCATCTCTAGTTGAGTTATAATTTTTATTTAAATTAATATTCGCTTTTTATGGCTATAAAATCCTATTTTCAACCATAAGTGAAAACACTTTCCTTTCCTTTTTTGCACATTTTTTTGTTACTTCTTTGGAGTTTTCTTTGTCCATGAATGGTTATTTATTCATCCACTATCCCTTGTCATAATTATGCAAATTTCTCAAACAAAATAGATTTTTTTCTCTCTGTTTTTTTTTTGTTTGTTTGTTTGTTTAGTATCATCTTACATGCTTTATGGACTTCCCTGGTGGCTCAGACGGTAAAGAGTCTGCCTACAATGTGGGTGACCTGGGTTCAATCCCTGGGTTGGGAAGATCTCCTGGAGAAGAAAATGACCACCCACTCCAGTATTCTTGCCTGGAAAATCCCATGGATGGAGGAACCTGGTAGGCTACAGTCCATGGGGTTGCAAGGAGTCAGACACGACTGTGCGATTTCACTTTCTTTCTTTCTTTAAGGTCTTCCCAGGTGGCTTAGATGATGAAGAACCTGCCTGCAATGCAGGAGACCTGGGTTTGATCCCTGGGTTGGGAAGATCCCCTGGAGAAGGGAATGGTACTCATTTCAGTATTCTTGCCTGGAAAACCCCATGGACAGAGGATTCTGGTGGGCTGTAGTCCACAGGGTCACAAAGAGTCTGACAAACTGATCTGATTGTTCTCTCCCTTTCCACGTAATCTTCATCCTGAAAAATCCTCTTGCAACCATTGTGGGAACACCCTCTTATTTGTTTCTTATTCTGGGTTCTGTTTCTTATTATACATTCCATATCTTCCTTTTCTTTGTTTATGCCATCTTTTTTGTGGCACTTGTATCTATAGATACTGGAGAAAAGAAATATTTGAAATTTCACATGTCTTTATTCTAGGGTAGATGCTTTTAATCTCTTTCCCCAAAAGCTTTTAATTTCTTCTCTCTGTCCCCACTCGAGTTTCCTCAATTGCACAGTCATGTGCTTTGCTGTAGATCTATTTTTCTTTATCATTGGATACTCAGTGGGCCTCTTATTGTTTCCTTTGTTGCTTGTAGTTGCTCAGTCTACAACAACCAGCAACTGTTGTTCAGTCTCTCAGTCATGTCCAACTCTTTGCAAACCCATGGACAGCAGCACACTCCAGGCTTCCCTGTCCTTCACTATCTCCTAGAGTTTGCTCAAACTCATGTTCATTGAGTCAGTGATGCCATCCAACCATATCATCCTCTGTCATCCTCTTCTCCTCCTGCCTTCAATTTTTCCCAGTATCAGGATCTTTCCCAGTGAGTCAGAATTTCACATCAGGTGGCCAAAGTATTGGAGCTTCAGCTTCAGAATCATTCCTTCAAATGAATATTCAGAGTTAATTTCCTTTAGGATTGACTGGTTTGATCTCCTTGCAGTCCAAGGGACTCTCAAGTCTTCTCCAGCACCATAGCTGGGAAGCATCAATTCTTTGGTGCTCAGCCTTCTTTCTGGTCCAACTCTCACATCCATACATGACTACTGGAAAAACCATAGCTTTGACTATATGGACCTTTGTTGGCAAAGTTATATCACTCTTTTTTAATACACTGTCTAGGTTTATCATAGCTTTTCTTCCAAGGAGCTGCTGCTGCTGCTAAGTCACTTCAGTCGTGTCTGACTCTGTGCAACCCCATAGACAGCAGCCCACCAGGCTCTGCCATCCCTGGGATTCTCCAGGCAAGAACACTGGAGTGGGTTGCCATTTCCTTCTCCAATGCATGAAAGTGAAAAGTGAAAGTGAAGTTGCTCAGTCATGTCCCACTCTTAGCAACCCCATGGACGGCAGCCTACCAGGCTCCTCTGCCCATGGTATTTTCCAGGCAAGAGTACTGGAGTGGGTTGCCATTGCCTTCTCCATTCCAAGGAGCAAGAGCCTTTTCACTGGTGCAGTCACTGTCTGTAGTGACTTTGAAGCCCAGGAAAATAAAGTCTGTCACTGTTTCCATTTTTCCCCATCCATTTGAAGTGATGGGACTGGGTTCCATGCTCTTAGTTTTTTGAATGTTGACTTTTAAGCCAGCTTTTTCACTCTCCTCTTTCACTTTCATCAAGAGGCTTTTTAGTTCCTCTTCTCTTTCTGGCATTGGGGTGTTGTCTTCTGCATATCTGAGGTTATTGATATTTCTTCCTGCAATCTTGATTCCAGCTTGTGTTTCATCCATCCCAGCATTTCATGTGATGTACTCTGCATATAAGTTAAATAAACAGGGTGACAATATACAGCCTTGACATACTCCTTTCCTAACTTTGAAGCAGTCCCTTCTTCCATGCCTAGTTCTAACTGTTGCTTATTGACCTGTATATAGATTTCTCAGGAGGCAGGTAAGGTGGTCTGGAATTCCCATCTCTTGAAGAATTTTCCACAGTTTGTTGTAATCCACACAGTCAGACTTTAGAGTAGTCAATGAAGCATATGTTTTTCTCTGGCAACTTTTGGCATTCTTAGGACTTCCTTGGTAGCTCAGCTGGTAAAGAATCTGCCTGCAACACAGGAGATCCCAGTTAGATTCCTAGGTCAGAAGGATTCTCTGAAGAAAGGATAGGCTACCCACTCCAGTATTCTTGGGCTTCCCTGGTGGTTCACCTTGTAAAGAATCCACCTACAATGTGGGAGACCTGGGTTCAATCCCTGGGTTGGGAAGATCGCCTGGAGAAGGGAACAACGACCCATTCCAGTATGCTGGCCTAGAGAATTCCATGGGCTGTATACGGTCACATGGACATGAGGTTGTAAAGAGTTGGACACGACTAAGAGACTTTCACTTCACTGGCATTCTTGGCTTGCAGATGATTGACCCAAAATTTATGCCTTCATCTTCAAGTGGCCTTCTCCCTGTGTACCTCTATAGCTATGTCCAGATTTTCTCTTTTTGTAAGGACACCATAATGGATTATGACCCACTTTCATCTTATATTTTTGATATCTGCAAAGACATAATTTCCAAATAAGGTCACATTATTAGGTATTGGGGGTTAGGATGTAATTCAACCCTTAACAGCCCCCTTTCAACTAGAAATTCAGTTCTTTCAGTCCTGGAAAATTTTCCAGTTTCTTTGAAACTATTCCTTCCAGATAAGCAGGTCAGGTCCCACCTGTGGGTGGTAGAGAGGCTAGAGTCCCATAGTAGGCAGTGAAGCAAGCCAGGCCCCTCATTTAAGTAACTGTGCAGTCAGGGTGCTACATGTGAGTTCTTGGGCAGGTCCAAGTAGGTAGTGGCAGAGAGGGTCCAACTTGTCAGCAGTTGGGCAAGTCAGGTCCCACATTGAGTGGTTAGGCAGGTAGGGTCCTACTTGTAGGCAGTTTAGCGGGGTGGGTCTTGTGTACGTATCTGGGCACTTAGGGTACCAGATGTCTGTAGTTGACTGGAAGGGTCCCACTTGTAGGTATTTGGGCAGGTTAGGGCCCTCAATTAGATAATTGAGCAGATAGGGTACGTCATGTGTGGGCCAACTCATTGGAAAAGACCCTGATGCTGGGAAAGATTGAAGGCAAAAGGAGAAGGGGGTGACAGAGGATGAGATGATTAGATAGCATCACCGACTCAATGGACATGAGCTTGAGCAAACTCTGAGAGATAATGGAGGACAGGGGAGCTTGATGTGTTGCAGTTCATGGGATTGAAAAGAGTTGGACACAACTGAGCAACTGAACAATGACATGTGTTCCTGAGCAGATCTAAGCCCACTAGTAAGTAGCTGGCAAGGAGGGTCCCTTGCAGGCAGTTGTCCAGGGAGGGTCCCTTGTTTAGCTAACTTGGCATTAGGACCCACATGTGGGGTCTTAAGCAGGTCTAAGCCCACCTGCAGGTAGTTGCCAGGGAGCATCCCACTTGTAGCTAACAGGGAGGTTACCCCCCCAAAAAGAAGAAAAAAAAAGTTTTCCGACCGGTTTTTTGTTCTGTTCTCTCTGGAACTTTTGTTATTTGGATCATGGAACTTGTGAAATGTTCCTTTAAGATTAAGGAGATTAAGATTATTTCTTAATCTGTTAATACATAACAAACCACTTTCACTTTCTTTTCAGATTTTGGAAAGTGCTTTGTTATGTGCCCATAGATTAAGAAACATCAGCTGCTCACAAGACCTCTGTTTCTTTCCTCTCCAAAGAATAAATCTCCAAAGTTCTGTTGAGGTGGAACAGAGGTAGTTGCCTAGATATGCAGAGTAAGGGTGGGGACCTGAGGGTCTAACTGCTCCTCCAAACGGCATTTAAATGATCCCCTGCTGTTTAACCACACTAGGACTCTCACTGACATCAGCTTGTGAGCCTGTAGAAGTTCTTTAGTTATTTCGTGTTACCACGCAGCTGCTACCATTAAAGCTTGGAATTCATCTTTCTCAAGTGTTTTAGACAGTTACCCCATATCCATCTGCTTTCCAGATTCTAGAATTCTGCTTTGGTTATTTTCCTATTCTTTTTGTCTCTGGTTTTATGGCTTCTGAGGATTACTGTATTTTGGTGGAGTATCTTTAATCAAAAATCCCTAGAAATCATTTTATTGAAGAGAATTACTTAAAGTAAAACATTATAAACAGAATAAATAGGGCTTTGAAACAGAAAAAATAATGACTTAAAAAGAGGTAAGTTTAAAGACCTACTTTATAAAATTTGGGGCATTAGCTTTAACAACTGGATTTCCCTGAAGGGTTAGCCCAGGTACTTTTAAAATTCCATCCTTATAAAAAACAATACACAAGGTCAGACTTAAAAGTACCCTGCCAATGATTGTGAATAAATATTATTTGAACTTACAATAAGGTTTCAGAAGGATATAATATGGGCTCCTTTTTCTCTCACTGGCTCTTCCTTTCCCTGAAACTGTCCTGCCACAATGCAGTTCTGTATTACATTTTTACTTAATGTCATTCTCAGAAGTAATTTGCTATCAATCCTAAAAGAAATCAATCCTGAATATTCATTGGAAGGATTGATGCTGAAGCTCCAATACTTTGATCATTGACTCAATGGACATGAATTTGAGCAAACTCCGGGAGATAGTGAGGACAGGGAAGCCTAGCATGCTGCATTTCGTGGGGTCACAAAGAGTCAGACACAACTTAGCGACTGAACAACAAAAACAACTTTGCTACAGCTTATTATGGAAGCACTTGTTTTGTCATAGGTGACAAAATGGCATCTCCCATTGTTTTCAAGATGAGTCACAAATTTTGAAAACAGTCACATATTCTGAAATTTTTAAAATATCTTATTTTGCTTATAGAAGACAATGTGACTATCCACAAATGGTTCAAGAGAGCAAGGAAACTTAGGGAAGTTATAAAGGACAGAATTAGATGGCAGATTATTTAAGCAACACCAACCTACTAGGATTTTGCTTTGATTTTTATATCTGGAAATAGAATTTTACTTTACTTAAGTCCTTAATACGATTTAATAAGAAACTCTCAGACAAATCTTTATTTCTAAGCGTAGTGTAACATGGTTATCACAAGGCTTTAATTTTGAGTTAATTATCATAATATGCTTGTAGCTTTCGTAAAAGTCCTCTGGAATCTCTTGGGAATGAAAGTATTACATTATGCTGCCCCCTGGCAGATATTTTGTTTACTGAATATTGTCAATTGCCCTAAGGAAAATGAAAATAGAATAGAGGCTGCCCTGTCTGTATATCTCCACAGAAGATAGAATATAATTTTAGGTGCTTGTTGTCCTGCAAGCAAATATTATCACTGGAATGAAATTTGTTTGAATTAGGACTTGGCTGAAGTAGAATCAGCTCATCTATATTCTTGGTTTTGTTTTCTCTGTAAGTGGGAATAGTTAATATTAAATGAATGCCAAATGAGGATAAGTATTATAAGTAATAACAGGGAAATACTACAATTAATGTTCCAGGCATTTTATCATAAATTCAACCTGTTCATCTTAAAATTAAATACAGGTAGAGTTGAGGTTCATGTTTATTCTCAAATGTTTCTGGGATAAAGAACATTTTAAACCACAGACTGTGTGCATGTATACTAGCAGAGATGCTAGTCAAAGCTGTGTTGTTTCCAGTAGTCAAAGCTATGGTTTTTCCAGTAGTCATGTATGGATGTGAGAGTTGGACTATAAAGAAAGCTGAGTGCTGAAGAATTGATGCTTTTGAACTGTGGTGTTGGAGAAGACTCTTGAGAGTCCCTTGGACTGCAAGGAGATCCAACAAGTCAATCCTAATGGAAATCAGTCCTGAATGTTCATTGGAAGGACTGACGCTGAAGCTGAAGCTCCAATACTTTGGCCGCCTGATGGGAAAGGCTGACTGACTCCTTGAAAAAGACCCTGATGCTGGGAAAGATTGAAGGCAGGAAGAGAAGGGGACGACAGAGGATGAGATGGTTGGATGGCATCACCGACTTGATGGACATGAATCTGAACAAACTCTGGGAGTTGGTGATGGACAGAGAAACCTGGTGTGCTGCAGTATCTGGTATCACAAAGAGTTGGACACAACTGAGCAACATAACTGAACTGATACTAGCAGAGAAGAGGAAGTATGATGAGCTAGTGAAAATAGTAGATATCACCCCTTGCATCATGCCCTACATGTTAAATTGATCCTGGAACATATAATAAATTATGTGTGATATGCAAATCATCCACATGAGGTTTGAGTCCATGTGATCAGAGATCAGTAAATGATTTACAAAGCAAGTGCAAAACAAGGTATAAAGTTTTCATATTTCCTGTTTCCACTTGCTTTCTTTGGAGAGTAGAAGAAATAGTGAACTCCCTTAATGGTGACAGAGAAATAGGAAATTTTCAAATTGCCTAGGAATTGTTTTCCCTGACATGTCTATGGAGACTATTTACCAAGAAGTCTAATGGGAAACAACTTAGTTCTGCCTGTATCTCTATCTCATTTTTGTGAAGATGCTTCTGGAGCTGAGGAGGTGAGAAGTTGAGGCAAGCAAGAAGGGATCTGTTCTGAGTATCAGCCAAGGACTGCTGTTACCTGATCTGGTTCACCAGGATTTGTATGGATTTCCAGCTAGGATAGAGTAGTTTTATTTTAGGTTTTATTTGAGATGATTGGGTCCTCTTCCAAAGTAACTGAATCAGAATCTCTGGGGATCAATGAGGGATTCTGCATTTTAACATCTTTAGAGGATATTTAGGCAGAAGTGAATTTTGGTGAAACACATTTTGTTATGCTACATATTTTCAATTGCGTTGTCTCTTGGAAATTTGATGGTGAAGAGTATTCATCTGATACCATATTGTAGGCAGTGGCAGATTTCCTAGATTCTTCTCATGCCTCCTTGGAATCCCATATGAGTATGTTCAGTGCAAGATTCGCTTATGTGTGTGTGTGTCTTTAAGCAATTGGAAATGCTATGTAGAATTGTCCCTTACTCACTAGAATAGAAGACTCCTGATTCTCTCTGAGTTCTTATTCAAGGATCAGCCTGCTGCCCTTAACAAGTATTTGCTTATGTACATCAATGGACTGCTTTCAGAGTAATGGAAATAAGTTAAAGAGATTAGCACCAAAATTCCCCAATATTCCTTTTTTAAGCAGCTAGCCCTGAGTTGAAGGATTTTTGTTTTCTTTCCCCATACAAATATACATGGCATACCTAACCAGATATATTTATAATTTATGTGCGTTTTGCTATCTGTGGTGATGCTGGTCTATTTACCTTGGTTTATGTGTTACATTTTTGTAATTTGGGATTTTTAATTGACTTGTTATGTTTTCTCTATATTTTATAATATGGATCTTGGGGAAGAGGTTTATTGAGAAAGAAGCCTGAACAATATGATCTCTGAATGCACATTCTACTTCTCAGACATATAATGGTCAGATGATAACTTTCAATAGTTAAGGACAGAATGCTTCTAGTAATTCTATGGATTCTGAATAAATAGTAAGGATTTTAACACAGATTTTTTAAATTAATGGAATCTATTCTGTTACAGCAGTTTTTGGCTCTGTGCAAAAATTGCACAGAAAATACAGGGAGTCCCCCACCACCCAGGTTTCCCCTATTATTAAAATGTTGCATTAATGTGGTATACATGTGGTATAATTGATGAATAAATATTGATAGATTATTACTAAGGTCCATAGTTTACATTAAGATTCACTCTTTGTGCTGTGTAATTAGATAGCTTTTGATAAATGTGTAATACCACATTTTTATCATACCATATTGTATAGAATAGTTTCCCTGACCTAAAAATCTCCTGTGCTTCACTTATTCATCCATCACTTCCCTGCTTCCTCAAAATCTTTGGCAACCATTGATATTCTTATTTGTCTGTATAGTTTTGCCTTTTATAGGGCTTCCCTTGTGGCTCAGCTGGTAAAGAATCTGCCTGCAATGAGGGAGACCTGGGTTCAATCTCTGAGTTGGGAAGATCCCCTGGAGAAGGGAAAGGCTACCCACTCCAGTATTCTGGCCTGGAGAATTCCATGGACAGTCCATGGGGTCGCAAAGAGTCAGACCTGACTGAGCGACTTTCACTCACTCACTCACTCAGGATGTCATATATTTAGAATCATACAGTACTAACCTTTCTGGATTGACTTATACTTCACTTAGCATTATTTATTTAAGATCCCTCCACATCTTTTTCGGGCTTTTTATCACTGAATAATGTTCTGTTGTATGACATACAATGGGCTTCCCAGGTGACACTATTGGTAAAGAACCCACCTGCCCGTGCAGGAGACACAAGAGACATGGGTTCAATCCCTGCATTGGGAAGATCCCCTGGAGGAGGGCATGGCAACCAAGTCCAGTATTCTTGCCTGGAGAATCCCATGAAGAGAGGAGCCTGGTGGGCTACAGTTCAATGGGTCACAAAGAGTCGGACGCGACTGAAGTGACTTAGCACACACCCATGACATACAATAGTTAATCTGCTCACCTATTGAATTATATTGGTTGCTTCTACTATTTTCAGTTATGAAGAAAACTGTTGTAAATATTTTTGTTCAGAATTTTGGACAAAAGGACATAAGCTTTCAGCTCATTTGGGTAAATACCTAGGAGCATTCAACTGGATCGAATGGTAAGCCTATATTTTGGTTCTCAGTTCTCAGTTCAGTCGCTCAGTTGTGTCCAACTCTTTGAAACCCCATTAATTGCAGCACACCAGGCCTCCCTGTCCATCACCAACTCCCGGAGTTCACTCAAACTCATGTCCATTGAGTCGGTGATGCCATCCAGCCATCGCATCCTCTGTCATCCCCTTCTCCTCCCACTCCCAATCCCTCCCAGCATCAGAGTCTTTTCCAATGAGTCAACTCTTTGCATGAGGTGGCCAAAGTATTGGAGCTTCAGCTTCAGCATCAATCCTTCCAAAGAATACCCAAGACTGATACCCTTTAGGATGGACTGGTTGGATCTCCTTGCAGTCCAAGGGACTCTCAAGAGTCTTCTCCAACACCACAGTTCAAAAGCATCAATTCTTCTGCGCTCAGCTTTCTTCACAGTCCAGCTCTCACATCCATACATGACTACTGGAAAAACCATAGCCTTGACTAAATGGGCCTTTGTTGGCAAAGTAATGTCTCTGCTTTTGAATATGCTGTCTAGTTTCATAAAAAACTGCCAGGTTGTCTTCCTAACAATTGTCTTCCTGCACCATTTTGCATTCCCACCAGGAATGAACGAGGGTTCTGTTGCTCTACATTCTCATCAGCATTTGGTGTTCATGTTTGGGGTTTTAACTTTTCTGGTACCTGTGTAGAACAGCATTCAATAAGTTGTTTTAATTTGCATTTTCCTGATGACATACCATGTGGGGCATCTTTTCATAAGCTTATTTTCCACCCGTTTAACCTCTTTGTTGAAGTGTGTGTTCAGACCTTTGCCATTTTTTAATTGGGTTGTTTGTTTTCTTATTTTTGAGTTTTTAAAGTTCTTTATATATTTTGAACACAGTTCTTTTATCAGATATGTGTTTTATAAATATTTTCTCTTCGTCTATGATTTGCTTTTTTAAAAATTTTCTAACAGTGTCTTTCACAGAGTGAAAGTTTTATATTTTAATGAAGTTCAAATCATTATTTCTTATGATTGTATCTTTGATATTGTGTTTAAAAAAATCATCTTTATGCATAAGGTCATCTAGATTTTTTCCTATATTATCTTCTAGGAGTGTTGTAGTTTTTCATTTTACATCTATGCTTATAATACGTATTGAGTTAATTTTTGTGAAAGGTAGAAGATCTGTGTCTAGATTAACTTTTTTGAGTGGGAATGTCTAGATATTCTAGTGCCAGTTTCCTCTGTCCATTGAACTGCCTTTGCTTTTTCATTGACCATCAGTTGACTATATTTTTGTGGACCTATTTCTGGGCTCTCTAAGTTTTTCCACTGATATATTTGTCTATTCTTTTGGTTATACCACACTTTGTTGATTACTGTGGTAACTCTTGAAGTCATAAGCTCTCATACTTTGTCCCGCTTTAGAACTGTGCTGGCCATTCGGTGTCTTTTGCCTTTCCATAAAAGATTTAGAATAATTTGACATCCACAAAATAACTTGCTGGGATTTTGAGTGGGATTGCCCTGAATCTAGAGATCAAGTTGGAGAGAATAGACATCTTAACAATACTGAATCTTCCTTTCTATGAACATGAAATGTCTCTCCATTTACTTAGATATTTAATTTCCTTCATCAGTATTTTATAGTTTTCATTATAAAGAACTTGTACTTACTATGTTAGACTTTCACCTAAGTGTTCCATTGTTTGTGCTAATGTAAATGGTGTTATTAGATGGTTAGATAGCAACATCAATTCAATGGACATGAATTTAACCAAACTCCAGGAGATAGTAGAGGACAGAGGGGCCTGGTGTGCTACAATCCATGGGGTTGCAAAAAGTTGGACATGACTTAGTGACTAACCAACCCTAACAACAAATGGTGTTGTATTTTAAAATTCAAATGACATTTGTTCATTGTTATATATATATATAACAATTGATAAATGATTATATATTAATCTTCCATCTTGCCACCCTGTTATAATCTCATTATTCCAGAGCCTGTTGTTACTGATTCTTGGGAATTTTCTACAAAGACCATCATGGTGCCCCCGAACAAAGCTTTATTTCCTTCTCCTCCATATTGGAATCTCACTTAATGTTGGATGATAGTGGTGAGAGGGGCATCTTTGCCTTCGTCCTGATTTAGAAAGCATTAAAGTCTGATGTTAGCTACAGGTTTTTGCAGATATTCTTTATCAAGTTGAGGAAGTTTCTCTCTACTACTTTGCTCAGAGTTTTTATTATGAATGGCTGTTGGATTTTTCCAAGTGCTTTAAAAAGTCTATTGATATAATTAAAATATTTCTTTAGTCTGTTGATTACATTAATAATTGATTTTTTCTGAATGCTTAACAAGCCTTTCATACTTAGAATAAATTCCACTTGATTATGGTGTATAAATCCTTTTATATATTGTTGAACTCGATTTGCTAATATTATGTTTGTGAGACAGTTCTCCTTTCTTGTAATGTCTTTGGCTGGTTTTGGCATTAGGCAGATGGTGGCCTTGTAGAATGAGCTTGGAAGTGTTTCCTCTTCTATTTTCTGCAAGAAATTATAAAGTATTGCTCTCATTTCTTCCTTAACTGTTTGATAGAATTCAGGAGTGAAACCATCTGGGCCTAGCATTTTCTGTTTTGAAAGTTTATTACTTATTGATTCACTTCCTTTAATCTATATAGGTCTTTTCACATGATCTATTTCTCTTTGTATGAGTTTTGGTAGAGTGTGTCTTTCAAGGAGTTGGTATATTTTACCTAAGTTATCAAATTTCTGGACATAGAATTGCTTATCATATTTTATTTATTTATTCATTTGGCTGCATCAGAATCTTTGTTGCATCATGTAGGATCTTTTGTTGCAGTCTGGGCTCAGGAGTTGTGGTGCACAGGTTAAGTTGCCCCACAGCATATGGGATCTTAGTTCTTTGCCCAGGGATGTAACCCTGTACACATCCCCTACATTGCAAGGCAGATTCTTAACCACTGGACCACCAGCGAAGTCCTTGCTTATAATATTCTTTTTATCATTCTTTTAATGTCTATATGATCAGTAGTGATAGTTCATTTTTCATTTCTGATATTAGTAATTTGTGTTTGCTCATTTTTTCAAATTTTTTTCTCTTGATTAGCATCACTAGAAAGCTAGTTTGTCAATTGTATTGATCTAGCCAAAGAAACAGCTTTGGGTTTCATTGCTTTTTCTCTATTGATTTTCTGGTTTTGATTTTATTTATTTGTGACTGAATATTTATTCTGCCCTTTCTTATGCTTAACTTCAATTTAATTTGCTCTTCTTTTTCTAGTTTCCTAATGCTAAGTTCAGCTACTGATTTTATTTCTTTTTTCCATAGTAACATGTGCATCCAGTGCTATAATTTCCCTCAAAGTAATGCTTTTGTTGCATCCCACAAATCTTAATAGGTTGTATTTTAATTTTCATGTATTCAAAATATTTAAACATTTTTTCTTGAGACTTCTTTTTTTTGACTCACGTGTTATTTTGAAGTGGTATTTAATATCAAAATATTTTTGGATTTTCTAGCTATCCTTCTGTTATTGATTCCTAGTTTAATTCCACTGTGGCCTGAAAGTATACTTTGTATGATTTGTTTTCTTTTAAATTTGTCTACAATGATGGCCAACCTCATCGGCCCAGAAACACACAGCAGGATCTTTGCATACAGCCCCATTCCCTGGCTATTGCAGCCAGTCAGAGACCATGCCCCACCCTGGAAGTGCTGCTGTGCAGCCTGCATAAGCATCTGCCACTGGGAATAGTAACAGTGACAGGCAGCGGTCATAGCTGCTACCCTGTCTCTAGGCAACCTCCTCATCTGGCCCATCAGCCTATTGAGTTTGGGATTGTGGAGTACAACCTGTGACAGGACATCCTTTGTGGCCCGGTGGCTAAGACTCCATGCTCTCAATGCAGGGGGCCTAGGTTTGATCCCTGGTCAGGGAGCTAGATCCCACATACTGGATTGAAGATCCCACATTCTACAACTAATACCAGGCACGGCCACATAAATAAATGAATCCTAAAGCAAATCAACCCTAAATACTCATTGGAAGGACTGATGTTGAAACTGAAACTCCAATACTTTGGCCACCCAATGCGAAGAGCTGACTCATTGGAAAAGACCCCGATGCTTGGAAGGATCAAAGGCAGGAGGAGATGGGGATGACAGGGGATGAGATGGTTGAATGGCATCACTGACTCGATGGACATGAGTTTGAGTAAGCTCTGGGAGATGGTGAAGGACAGGGAAGCCTGGCGTGCTGGGGTTGCAAAGAGTCAGACACAAGTTAGCGACTGAACAACAGCCCTGTTGCTTCCCCCACCTCTCAGGGCCTCAAAGCAATTATGCAAATGTTACCATGTTTATGCAGATTGGAATATCAAGCCCAGAGGCCTCCGGAGGTCACCCCTACCTGACTCTTGGCTCTGATTTCCCACCATTTTTGTTCATGCTTGGCTCTGGGGGTTGGTGAGGGCAGAATGGGAAGACTCCCTTTGCCGTATTGCTGCTGGAGTGGACACTTGGAAGGACATGCCTTCTGATATTCCAAAGGCATGTTGGGGTTCTCAGCATATGGAGGGAAGCCTCAAACCCCAGCTGATTAATTCCCAGATCCCTAGATGATTCAGGGTGCCCCTCTCTCTGGATCACAGGGAGCAGAAAATGGGCTGACCACAAGGGGCTTCCAAGTAGGGTGAGGGTTTCCACCCACCTACCCATGACTCCTTTGAGGAAGGCATTGTTAACTGAGCCTGTCTGGAGACCCAGCCATGGGATTGTGTGGCCAGACCCAGACTTGTGAGGGCAGTAAGTCTGCCCAACTGGCCAAAGTCTGTCCAGGGTTACAAAGGTCCCAATGGGGCCTGGTGTGCCTGGTGATGGGCAAGTATCTGAGTTCCCTGTGTGGGGACTCTGTTGATGCATTTTTTTTTTAAAAGCCACCCCCAGGCGAGGACTGTGAATCAACCAAGGGTCTATTTTGGTGAATGTTCCATATGAGCTTGAGAAGGATGAATATATATTCTGCTTTCGTTGGATGACGTATTCTAAAACCGTTTGATTAATGATTTCGGCCAGTCTATGTATGCCTCTTTTTCTGTTTATTGTGTATGGACATTAAACTTTTATCATTTTTTAATTTTCTTTTAGTAGTAGATTTTTAGTAATTATGACTACCAATTGCCTGTATACTCCATGTGGTTTATTTTTGGTGGAAAACCTTCACTGAAGTTGATGGTAGTTCTTATAGAGATAGCTTCACGATACCTATGTGTTCATATAGGACCCCATGCTCAGAAGGAACTCACACTTGATTTCATGCTCTTATTGTTTCTGTGTTTAAATTCTTAATCATTTTTTATTTGAATTTATGACTTGTAAGTGAAGTCCAGCTGGAGAGTAACTCATGCCTATGAGCACAGGAGATACGTTTATCTACCTTACTTTGGCACTTCATCACAACCTTCAAGATGCCCTATAAGCACAGAATTTTGGTGGGACCACTGCATGTAGAGTTTTAACAAGACTGAAAGGAAGTGAAAGTTAAGCACATTCCATAGAGTAAGCAAGAGGCACTAGGGTGCCAGAGAGGTCATGCTTTCCTTTGGAATAGGAACTTCAAACAGAAAGAAGGCAATGGAATTCTAAAACCAAACAACCAAGGAACTCTATCAGATCCTTTCTTACTTATACTATCCTTTGTATCAGCCAAAAGAAAAAGAAAAGAAATGATGACACAGAGGGAATGGCAAACATTGGACAATCCATTGTTCTTTTTCTTGCTGGTCTTTTCTGAAGGTAGAGAATGTTAGAATGTAAAGATGCAAAATAAGAACAGTGGAGTTCAGACCTCCCTGGTGATCCAGTGGTTAAAGACTCCTCGTTCCAATGCAGGGAGTGTAGCTTCAATCCCTGGTCAGGGAGTTAAGATCCAACATTCTTCGCGGCCAAAAAACTAAAACATGAAACAGAAACAATATTGTGACAAATTCAATAATGACTTAAAAAATAATCCACATCAAAAAAAATTTTTTTAAAGAACAGTGGAGTTAGTTATGTACATCATCTTCAGCATTTGGTAAGAAGAAAATACATAAGTTTGTATGAGCTATAAATATGCATATTGAAATTTCATTGTGCAAGTTAAATTCTCTTATATTTGCATTTAAAACTTCTATTGAACAACATAAAGACAAATGATAAAATTCATGTTAATACTTTACAGCCTTCATTTTTCTTTCATTACTATAACAATAAATAGCAAATTAAAAGCACCATGACAATTTAAGAAAAACATCAAGAAATAAGAAAGTTATATTTTAGGACCTTTAACATTTATCCTTCTTTTTTCACAAGGATCCTACTTTTTCATTTTGCACAGGGCCCTGCAAATAATGTAACCAGCCCTGAATTTTTAAAGAACAAATATTTACTATATACAACAAAGGAGTTAGTAATACTGAAATGAAGATTTCATTAAAACATTTGCTGAGATGTATGACTTAACAGAGCACCAGAGCAGCTGTGCAAGAAATTACAAAGAAATAATAGATTTATTTGACAACTCAAAATATAAAACTTTTGTGCTTGAAGAAAAACACAAAATTAATGATGAATTGGCAAACTATTAATACTTATAAAAATGACAGGTAAAGGATTAATAATTTTCTATATGATGAGTTTTTCCAAATCAATATATAAAACATCCTTGTAGACAAATTGGCAACACTTATCAACAGATAATTCATAAAAGAAAAATATAAAATATTAATCATCATAAAAACTATAACCACCAATAATACTGAAAGTGTAAACAAATATGTATATTTTTAATACTAAGTTGACATTGACTGACATGCAAGGAAATAAGCATACACATCATTGCTTGGGGACAAACCCAACTTGGTAAAGACTCATTTTGGATTGTTTGGCAATGTCTGTGCTTAGATCCCATAGTTAATTTCTAGGAATTTTGTCTAAGCAAATTATGAGGAATATGTTGAAGGATTTTTGTATAAGGCTGATGATTTTTATTTTTCAACAATGTAAATAAGG
This sequence comes from Bos indicus, assembly GCF_029378745.1. Classification (NCBI taxonomy): domain Eukaryota; kingdom Metazoa; phylum Chordata; class Mammalia; order Artiodactyla; family Bovidae; genus Bos; species Bos indicus. The sequence goes on from NC_091783.1 coordinate 23,135,490, forward strand.
TCTGATGGTATTTAAAAAAAAGAGTAAGTTGATAGATGTTTTAACCTCTCCCTCCAAAATGTGAAGCCCAACTCACTTCCTATTGAGTGAGGGGAGAAATTAGTTCCTTGCTTTTGGGTACAACTTGTCGGAAGTGATGGTGTGTGCCTAGGTTATAAAGTGCATCACTCTCATCCTTGCTTGCTCTCTCATTTTATTTGCTCTGAGGGTAGACATTCAAACAGCTCTGTGGAGAGGCCCAGTTGGCAAAGAACTGAAATGTTCAGCCAAGAGCCTTGTGAATGAATCTTAAAAGGAAATCTTCTAGCTCGACAAGTCCTCCAGCAGGTTGAATACAACCTGAAATGTCAATGGTAGATGGGCAGTTATGGGCAGTCTTTGCCAGGATCCCATTGGAGGAGGCAATGGCACCCCACTCCAGTACTCTTGCCTGGAAAATCCCATGGATGGAAGCGCCTGGTAGGCTGCAGTCCATGGGGTCGCTAAGAGTAGGACACGACTGAGCGACTCACTTTCACTTTCCACTTTCATGCATTGGAGAAGGAAACGGCAACCCACTCCAGTATTCTTGCCTGTAGAATCCCTTGGACGGAGAAGTCTGGTAGGCTGCAGTCCATGGGGTCACACAGAGTCAGACACGACTAAAGCGACTTAGCATAGGTGAGTCACAGAGAAGATTATTACAAGGTTGGAGCAAAGCTTTCCCATTTTCTATGTCAGAAATGTCCTCTCTCCTCTTGAGAAACACCTTTTAGTTTGCTACCAACCTTTATCAGAAACACACTTGATGACCAGCCTCCAAATTACCATGTAACCTATGCTGCCCTTCACAACCTGGAGCTGTTAGACCTGCCAAGCTGTAAATCTGGGCACAGGCAGTAGCACTCTACTATCAGATGGAAGGGATGTCTACCAGATCAGTCTCAAATAGTTCCTGAGGGCACAAGTTGCATGAAGAAGAGGTCCAAATCTCCATGGCCTTTATTCAACTAGATTGCCATCTTTCTCCCAACCTTCTCCACCTATAGTCTCATAGGGAGTTTTCTGTGACAGTTGACTGTGGAAGAAAGAGAGTGGGCTAGGTTTTACAATTAGTTCTGCAAAATACACAAAAGTTAGTGGTTACAACATGCCCCTGAAAGATGGTGATAAAAGACAAAGATTCATATGGTTTGTTTTTCCTAAAAGTAGGGCTGATCATAGCTGTGGGTATATATCTATTTCTGGATTGGGCTAAAGGGTTGGCAGGATAATCAGGGATGTGGAAAGAATATGATTAGAAAATTGACGACAGGACTGTCTGGGGAAAAGAAGTAGATAGATGTATCTGAATGGTCACCCAGCATGGAAATATTTGTGTCTCATATGAATATTCCCCAAAGGGTGACCCCAGCAGAAGAGGGTTTTAGTAACAAAATAGATAGGATAGTGTGTTTTTTGAATGTCAGTGAGCCTCCTTCCCTAGCCACTTCAGTCACTGGTTAATTGAGCTCAGGAAAAAGAGGTTATGGTAACAGGAAGGGAGGTTACACATGAACTCAGCGACATGATCTTTCACTCTCCCGGGCCAACCTGGCCAGAGCCGTTGCTGAGTCTCAATTGCCTTTCAATTTGCCTTCCCTGCTGGCAATATTTCTGCCCAAACTCTCATCTATGGGCTTACAGAACGCCTTCTCCATCCACATGACATTCCCACAGCATTGCTCATGACCAAGGCAATCCCTTCACAGCAATAGGCTCAAGCTTATAGACTTCATTAATAGTATCAAGTTCACTGTTGCCCTGAAACAACTGATTTGACAGAATGGTGGAATGGACTTTGAAAGATTCAGTTAGGGCACCAGCTTGGGTATAATAATTGGTGGGGCTGGGGCAGTGTCCTCCAGGATGTAGCATATGCCCTAAATCAGTAAAATATGCCCTAAATCCAGTATTTGGTACTGTTGTTTCTCCCATAGCCAAGATTCATGGATCCAGAGTCATGGGATTGAACTTTGGGCTCTGCTTGCTAGAGTCTGCAATCATAAAGGGAGGAAAGCTTCCACTGAAGGAGATAATTTCATTGAATTGGAAAATAAGGCTATTACCTGACCACTTTGACCATCTAACAACATTGACCCAAAGAAGGGGATTACTGTGCTGGATGGGGTAAATGTCCCTGATTATTAAGGGGAAGTTGGTTGCTGCCAAATAATGAGAATAAGGAGTATGTCTGGAATTCCTGACCCCTGACCTTTCTCTTTCTTTTTAATTTCAATGCAGCTTGCTCTCCTGAAGATGATGCTTGCGTGTTCTGCTTTTTTAAACAACTTTTTTCACCATTTCTTAAGTGTACATTTGGAGTCAGAAATTACTAAACACAGTGGAATGAATCAAGATGTGTTTTTTTCTAAACTGGCGATTCTTAGTTCTCCTTTGTAATTGGCCATCTATTTCCAGAGTAAGGAGATAAAATGATCCATGAGCAGGCACGCCTTCCTATGGTTGCTTTAATTCTGTACACATTCTTCCACATTTTTGATCCTTTTTAGTTGCCCCCAGTGCTCCTTTCCTTTATCGCTACCTTAGCAGTGTGGTTGCTGAACAAATTGCTTCAGGCTGTTCAGGGGAATAGACAAGACTGCTTTTTGTCACGATTAACTTTGGGGATTTATGCGGGAAGCTGCTTGTGAAGTGTAGGCAGAAATCGTCCACTGCCCATATGTTGCTGGCTCTGATAACATGGAGAATCTATGGGGTAAGTCTGCAGTCAAGCCTTCTTAACTATTACGAACACTTCATTTGAAGGTTGCATAGTTTGTTTGATGTCCTCTGATATTTTTTCTTACCAATTACCGAACCTCCAAAGTAGTTACCACCATCTATCTTTGTCTTGGAAAATATTTCAAAATAAGGTGAAAGCAGGGAGAATTTAATGGATATGGTGAGAGTGAGCTGGCAAATTTGAATCCCATTCAGTTTTTAGAAAATTCATAAGATAGATCAACTTGTGTGAGGCGGTACTTAGGATATAAGGGAAAAAAAGACTTCTTTTTTTTTTTATTTTTGGCAGGTGGAAATGTTACTAGAGTTGTTGATGTCATTAAATATGAATGATATTCTGTTATTTACACCTTATCATATCTCTTAAAGGTATTTCAAGGAAAAAGTCTGACCTAAGTCCTACAAGCAAAATATTCTCTTCCCATGCTAAAAAGGAGAGACTACTAAAGTTCAGGGAGCTATTAATAAAATAAGTGTTCCAGAGTCACATATGTGCAGGATGAGTCCCAGAATCCACATTCTTTCCACCTGTGCCTTCTTTTATTGACTAGTTGCTTTTACGCTCAAGGCACAAGGGCCAAATGCTTTTTTTCAATAGCTTGTCTTTGATTGTTTCCTAGGTTCTCACCTAGGATTATTGTGAGGAGTGATCACTGGCACATTTGCTCTTCAGAAGGTGCAGAATGGAGTGACTGTAAATGTAAGAGTAGGAGGAGGTGGAGATGGTAGGGCAGCTTGTTGAGAAATGGATGGAGCCCAAAGTAGGGGAGTCATCCTTTCCTATTCTCTTGGGAGAAACCAAAGTAGAAGCCACTGAATTAGTTTCTGAAACATGTAGGCCATTTTCAATTCCTTAATTGTACCTGATTTTTTTTCCTGTTTGGTTCCAACATGAGAGGCTGGTGCCTCTTGAGTCTACAACACTATTACCTAGGTCTCAAGGAAGCAAGTAAACTTAATCACTTAAGTGAGTGATCTTCAGGTTGTTGATCTTGTTCAGTCACTCAGTCGTGTCCGACTCTTTGCAGCTTCATGGACTACAGCACACCAGGCTTCCCTGTCCTTCACCATCTCCCAGAGCTTGCTCAAACCTTTGTCCGCTGAGTCCGTGATGCCATCCAGCCATCTCATCCTCTGTTGTCCTCTTCTCCTCTGGCCTTCAATCTTTCCCAGCATCAGGTTCTTCTCTAATGAGTCAGCTAGACAGGATATATTCTACACACAGAGATCAACAAGATAAGGAAAGATACAAGTGTAAAAGAGAATGTGTATAAACTTTAACATGGTAGACTTCATTCAAACAAAATGTTGACTACCTTATGAGTAATTTTGCAATATAACATTCAATGACATAATTTTGAACAACTAGTTGACTAAAGAAACTAAATATCAACCTCATTATCTGGACTCCTTTGACAATAATTATGTAGCATACAGTGAGGTTCTGTATGGTTTAAATATAGGCTTCGCCACTTAACACTTGTGTGACCTTAAGTAAGGTATTCACCTCTCTAACCTTCATTTTCCTCATCTGTAAAATGGGAATGATAGCTACAGCTGCCTCTTGAGTTTGGTGTTAGGCTTAAGTAACAGTTTACATTAAGTATAAGATGTATTACATTATATTTACTTTTTGTGGCTCATGCAACATACTGCTGCTGCTACTGCTGCTGCTAAGTCACTTCAGTCGTGTCCGACTCTGTGCAACCCCATAGACAGCAGCCCACCAGGCTACCCCGTCCCTGGGATTCTCCAGGCAAGAACATTAGAGTGGGTTGCCATTTCCTTCTCCAATGCATGAAAGTGAAAAGTAAAAGTGAAGTCGCTCAGTCGTGTCCGACTCTCAGCAACCCCATGGACTGCAACCTACCAGGCTCCCCCATCCATGGGATTTTCCAGGCAAGAGTATGCAACATACTATTGACAAATAATTAGGATGGTATTGATTGCCTTTGTGACTCCAAAGCCAAATCAGATGCTGTGAATGTATATATCACAGAAGGTGAGAGAGGAGTTGTCAGATGGTTGGCTTGATTAGTTGTTGGGTGTTTGCATGGCAAGTGCATCCAAATAAGGGGAAAGGGCAGAGAGGGATGATGAGGACATGATTAACATAATGTGCTAAGTGGACTAGGCTGAATATATGGAAGGAAGTGAAGCCCTTCACAGGGTGAATGAGATACAAGAGAAATCAGAGCAGTTCAGAGACTGGATCAAAGGCTAGGTGGAGACTGGAGGTATTGGAGGTGAGAGCTGGAAAGACAAGAGATTATGCTGAGCAGGCTGAATACTGGGACACACGATTTTCAAAGGTGGAACAGCTGTGACTAATGGCAAAGTCCATGTTATTATGATGAAAAGAAGGGGAGAAGGGGATAACTGGAATTAATTAATATTGGAAGGTCAAATAACCAGGAAGCCAAGGTGACAGATGGGTGATTTACATATTCATAGATGTCCCCAAAATGATGAGAGAAGATGGCTTGGAAAATGAGCAGGAGGTGGAAAACTAATATCAGTGGGGAAGGGTAAAGGGTGTAGTAGCTAGGCAACTCAGAACTCCGTGGAAGAAGGGTCACTGCAGGAGGTTCATTCAACATTTTGTAGCTACAAGAGTGACACTGAGAGGCTGGGACCTGAACCCGGGAACTTCCATACTTGCATCTGGAGAGTCTCCTCCAGCATCAGATTACAAAGCAGCTATAAGAGATGAGAATAACTGCACACTTGGGGGGAAATTAAGAACAGTAAGATACAAAAATGCTACAAATCAATGGCCACCTTTGAGCAAAACCAAGGTACTGTGCCTGATCCCTGCCAAGGGGGTGGGCAGACCACCTAAGCCACCCCTCCAGCCCAACCCTCAAATCTGCCTCTGTTGTTTTTTAGTTGCTGTCGTGTCCAGCTATTTTGCAACCCCATGGACTGTTGCCCACCAGGCTCCTCTGTCCATGGGATTTCCCAGGCCAAAATACTGGAGTGGGTTGTCATTTCCATCTCCAGGGGAATCTTCCTGATCCAGGGATCAAACCCACATCTCCTGCATTGGTAGGCAAGTTCTTTACCGCTGAGCCACCTGGGAAGTCCCAATTGGCTCCTACCCTCACCCCATTTAAGGAACCAGGCCCAGAACAAGGGCACCTGTAACTTGTTTTCTCTTCCCTGTGCTGCGGCAGAGTCCCAGTAAGGCATTGCCTGAATGCCTCATCTGACCTCTTGTTAATTTCTGTTAATTACAGAGTCCTCTTGTCTGGAGACTCCTAGGGACGGGGGAGCCTGGTGGGCTGCTGTCTATGGGGTCGCAGAGTCAGACACGACTGAAGCGACTTAGCAGCAGTAGCAGCAGCAGGTAGCACAGAGTCGGACATGATTGAAGCGATTAAGCAGCAGCAGCAGCAGCAGCAGCAGCAGCATGTCGCAACACCCCTAGCCCTGAGGCATTTAGATTTTTGAGAAACAGTCTGCACACAAATGTGGTTGCAGGAAAGCAGTGGTTAGAGGGGGAACCCACGTTTCAGAGAAGACTAGGAGGCCAAGAGGTGGAGTAAATATTCTCACCTGGCTATGTTAGAATCACTCCAGGGCTTTTAAAAACAATCATCCAGGTTTGGGCATTTGCCCAAACCGATGGAATCGAATTCTCACAGATTGGGGTTGTCAGCTGTACTTTGTAAAATGACTTAATGGGCTATGAGACGTTGCTTAGATCAAGCATGAGCCAGCTGGGAGGAAGGATCAGGTAGAAAGACGGGGCTGACCTCAGAGGCCGGCATTTTGAAGCTGCAGTAAGGATGAGAAGCCTGGAGTTAACTGTTCTCTGACTGTGGAAGGTCGAGATTCAGCCTCCTCGTACTTTCCTGGGCGCTTTCTTTACTCCTGAAGTGGAGATTGTGGGCGAGAAGTGAGGAAGGCAGCACTGCTGTGGGAAAACCTTAAGATGAAAGGTCAGAAACTTATTTATTTACTTTTTTCTGCTTTGCGCTCTCACTTTCTTCCTCTCTCCTAGTTTCTCTGTCTAAAGCCCAGAGGTCAGTGGAACATCACTGGCCTGTGGATAAAAGCAGCTTTTTTAGGGACTTCCCTCGTGGCACTCTGGTAAAGAATCTACCTGTCAATGCAGAAGATGCCTATTTGATTCCTGGGCAGACAGCTAAGATCCCACATGCCTCCTGGCCCCCTAAAAAACAAAACATAAAATAGAAATAATATTGTAACACATTCAATGTTGTTGCTCAGTCATGTCTGACTCTTTGTGATCCCATTGACTGCAGTACGCCAGGCTTCCCTATCCTTCTCTATCTCCCAGAGCTTGCTCAAACTCATGTCCATTGAGTCAATGATGCCATCAAAAAAGATGTTAAAAATGGTCCACATAAAAAAAAAAGTTTCTAGGAAAAAAATGAAGCTTATTAGCTTAGGGTTACTGAACACGGTCAATCTGGCATTTCTGTATGCTATTCTTTCTTTTCAGAGACAAGGCCCAGGGCCTTCTCAGCATCTCTGTTCCCAGTGCACTGAGCTAGGCTTCTGAAGTGGTAGTATTTGGATTTAAAGGTGAACTGGATGGCAGATGGGACTCCCAGCAGGAGATACTTCAAAATGTCACAAGCCATGGACACATCCCAGACTGGGAGGGAAAAATGCCAGGTAGTTCTTGGGTCACCTAAAACCCTTTACTAGGCACCCACACCCTTCTGATCAAGCTAATGAAGACTTTTTTCATATAGCTGTACATACATCTATCTGTATACTTTCTCAGAAATCTACCTTGGCCATAAAGTTCTTATGCCCTGAATAATCATAAAAAAGCTCATTAGACCTTTTATTTTCACAGATAGAATACATATATAATTTTTTTCACCTGGAGCTATTTTATTCTAAATCGTCTGTGTGTGCAGGCATGCTCAGTCTTGTCCAACTCTATATGACCCCATTGACTGTGGCCTGCCAGGCTCCTCTGTCCATGGAATTTTCCACGTGAGAATAGTGGAGCAGGATGCCATTTCCTACTCCAGGGGATATTCCCAAACCATGGGTCAAACCTGTGTCTCTTGCATCTTCTGCATTGACAGGCAGATTCTCTACCACGGCGCCACCTGGGAAACCCTTTTATTCTAAATGATGGCTAATAAATACAAAGGTCAAAGTACCCATATGACTGCATCTTTCTGATTATGACCAGGGTCCCACATTTCAAGCCAATGGAAGAATGTGAATTCTGACCAAACCCTCAGACTGTGCTGGGGAACTCGTATTTTATACTTCATCTATTAAAAAAAATTACTTGGATAAATCTGGTAATGAACGATTCAAAAATTTCTATTAATCATGTATCAGCAAAATGTTGTCAGTTAAAACTAGGATAATTAGGAGTGGCTAACAGCTGCACAAACTTGATAGGTAAAAATTCTCAGGATACTTTTAAAGCAAATTATACAAATAGAATATGTAGGAAGTCTGAACTAAGCACCATAGAAAGAGGTCTATCGGTCACTTCAGAAAGCATATTAAACATGAGTCAGTACAGTGATTCTGTTCTTGAAGAGGTAATTAGGGCCTTGAAATGCTAAATGAGAATTCACAATGTAGGAGACACTTGGCACCTTTCCCATTAGGTACTCAAAACTGTCAAAATCTCTCCATGCTCAATTCTGCTTCTGTAATTAAATGAGGCAATGAACATGGAGAAGAATCAAAGGATGCCAATATAGGACAAGGTAAACAATAAGGGAGTTAACAAGTTGATATTGTCTATCTGAGGGAAGACATGACAAAAGGTTTGATAATTATCAGTTTGCTGGAAAAGAAAGTCCTTCCTCAAAAATAAAACCACTTTATAATGGGAAATAATGCTGAATTTCGGAGCCAAACAAGCATAGAGAACAATCCTGGCTCTCCTATTGTATGACTCTGAGAAAGGAACTTGACATCCCCTAGCTTCTTCAGCTTCAGATGGGGATAAAACACAACCCTCCAGCATTACTGTAATGGATGAGATTAAATTAAGTAACGTAAGTAGAACACCGAGCAAATGTCCGATAGAGTGCAATAATGGGGTGACAAGGATAAACCCATGAAGCCTGAGATCCGTGTTGACCTTCTCCTGGCAGTCTAGGGTGGATGGTGGTTAAGAACGTGATTCCTGAAGCTATGTTGCCTGGGTTCAAATTCCAGATAAACCTCTTGCTCGCTGTGGGACTGTGGGCTAATTCTTTAAATTCTCTCATTTTTGTCATTTCTTAACCCATGATTGTTGATAGATGTTGTGAGGATAACATCATTTAACATGTGTAAAATGGCTCGAATTATTCCAGAGGCTGTTCTCTTCTGTCTTTTCCACTTTATCCTCTTCCACTTAACTCTTTCTCCTTTTTCATTTAATTAGTATGGTTCATGGGCAATACTTTTGACATTCCTAAGTTGTGAGCAAATAGTGAGTGAATATTGGTCCCACTTGTCTGGCCAGTGCTCTCTTTCCTTCTATTCCATGTACTAATTCCAAGAGCACTTTCTCATAAACTTTCTGCAAACTCATCTCCATCCAGACTTTCTGGGGAATGCAGCATGTGGCATTCACCACCACTATCCTCCCATCAATAATATTTCCACAATGATAATAAACATCTGAAAATGATGTGCTGAACACTATGCTAAACACTTCATGTGTATTATCTAAGATAACTTTCAACAGTTGGCTACTATTAGGACTTGCATTTTATATATGTGGCAACTGTGGCTCAGAGAGGTTAACATATTTTCCTTGGTGACCCAGCTGTGAAATCATGGGGTCAGGATCTGAAACCATGTACTTCAGCAACTAAGATGTCACGTTTGACCATGATGCTATGCTGTCATTGAGCTCAATAAATATTTGTTGACTATTTGAAGGTGACTGGGTGTTTTCATGGGGTTGTTCACTGAATCTTTTCATCATGATACCTCCCTGCCCTGAATGGACCCATTATTGCTGATAATACATGTAAACAATTGGGTGAATGGGTAGTAAAAATGGGAAGAGGAGCAGAGAAATGTCAAGTCAAGATGTTTCTCTAAGGGAATGTCTTGCTCAGAAGATAAATGTGTTTAAGGATATTGAATGCACAATATGCATGTAAAGTATGCTCAATGTCACAAGTAATAGAGGAGATACCCATTAAAACGACACCGAGATATCAGATTCACACGATTTGTAAAAAGCTGATAATGTCAGTGTTGGCAAAAATATGGGAAACTGGACATTAACATCCACTGTTAATTAGTTTTAATCAGTTCTTTGTAGAGTCATTTGACATTAAGAATTTTGCAGTTAAACTTAACTAGAGAAATTTTAAAATGTGCATTAAGAGGAAAATACAAGGATGCTCCAGCAGCATTTTTCTGTGAAAGAAACAATTTTTTTAAAGTTCAAGTATCTATCAGGGCATGAATAGTATGTTTTGTTGCATGTTTATATGTCAAGATACTCATACAGTATTTCAAATGAATGAATCCATTGTGTGTGTGTGTGTGTGTGTGTGTGTATATATATATATATATAAACATGGATAGATCTTGAAAATGTTGAAAGAAAAAAGCAAGTTTCTGAGTGTTCAATACAGCATGATATTATTTTAAAAACCATCAGTCTGTGTATGTAGTTAATGGATATAGTTGTGGGGTGAAAGTATAAAATTGTAGACTTTATATAGCAGATCTGTGGAAGCATTTATCTTGTTGGTGGGAAGGAGAGATGGTATGTAGAACGGAACTGGTGAGAGAAATAGAGGAAATAGTATTTCTTCAAAGTTTTATTTCTCAAACTACAGTAACAAGATCTAAGGCTAATTCTGTTTTGGGACAATGAGTTCTTTAATATTTTGCTATATTTTATTTATACTTTTCAAAATACATCAGTAAAAATAACAGCATGTATGTAGTTTTGCTAATGAATTACTTTGTGAAGTGAAATCTTAATCTAAATGTAACTAAATTGAACCTAGATATATATATTTCTAGGTGGACTTTAAAGTGTAAATAAATTTTGTACTGAAAAACTAGGGAATTTCCTTCTTTGAAAAAGGCTTGATCACTGGAGGTGGTTTAGAAGTGGCCTTTCATGATGGAGAGAGAGTGAGATGGACCCTTATGGCTCATCTGGTAAAGAATTTGCCTGCAATGCGGAAGACCTGGGTTTGATCCCTGGGTTGGGAAGATCCCCTGGAGAAGAGAACGGCTACCCACTCCAGTATTCTGGCCTGGAGAATTCCATGGACTGTATAGTCCATGGGGTCACAAAGAGTAGGACACCACCGAATGACTTTCCTTTCACACCTGGCTGGTCTTAAGAATCACCTGTTGGTGGTGGTGGTGGTGGTGGATTCTGATTTGCAAAATGGTTAGCCAAACCCCCAGGTTTATCTGTTCTCTGAGAGTTGAGTCCAAATATTGGTTTCCTTTCTGTCTTTGATAACTCAGCGGAGTCTGGTAATTTGCTGGGTTTGGAAATCTGTCTCCAGATGTCCTTTTAAGTTTTCTGCCTCCAAATTATTATTTTAAAGATTAATTAGTTCAGTTTAGAAGTGGAGATGGTTGCTTCTGAGACAATAACTTAAAGAAGGTGATAGAAAAGTTTTCCAGTTTATAAAGTTGGTGTTACAGTCTAAAAGTGACCCCACTCAGGCAAAGCCCTCACCCTGTGAATCAGTCTGGGTTTAATACAGCCAACACTTCTTAAGAACAGATACATCCAGCATCCTCTTTACAGTATATAAAGTCTGGAATGCTTTTCTCACTTTGCAGGCTGCTTAGTCATCCCCCCCTGCCCCCACACCCCGCAACTTTTAACTCCAAGAATTACAGTTGAATATCAGAGCGTTACAGTTTTGGCACGATTGTGGCTCTATTTGTATGGAACTCCTTGTCAATACAAAAAGTAACTAGTAAGCGCCAATCTTTGATTCTGAGTTTCAGTGTCTTTGTACTTGACTGGCAGGGGAATATAATCTCCATCTGCACCCGCAAAATAAAAACGGTAATGATTTGTGTCTGTGAGGCATTTTCTTTTTGAGAGAGGCCTCGCTATAAATCCTTCTGTACATTATTGGACGAGTTATATGTCTTCCAGTGCTTGAGGCTATAAATATTTGGGTCATAAAGGGCCTCCTGACAGAGACTTCTTGTCTGTATCTGGTCCGTAGAGTTTTTCTGGGGGCCGGAAAAAAAGGAGAACAGAGAGAAAAATACCAGGAGTTACCTAGTGGAAGCATTTTATTTTTACTGGTTTTTAAATACCATTTCCTAGGAAGTGGCCTAAATTTATATATTACTAGTTTTTCAACATGAAAGGTTATTAATAAGAATGATTGTTTTGATGTTCTCTATTACTCTGGTTTTAGCCCATGCTGACGCACACACCCTCCACCTCTTCCACATCCAATAAAAGGGAACTCTAGGAGCCCCCAAATTTGGGTCCATCTTTCTTTATTTGCTCTTGTCCCTTGTCCTGCTTCTGTGTCCACTAAGCTCTTGACCTATGACTTTCCTGCCAACAGCCTGACACTTGGTGCCAAGATATAGTTCTAAATTCAGTGTTTTCAACTAGACTCTCAAGTCTACTCTTAGGCTCCGGTTTGCCCACTGTAACCCTACCTGCTCTGTTTCTGGCTCCTTTCTACCAACCCAGGGTTGTCCAGGCTCTTGTTACTGATCCCTGAAAAGGAAGAGGACCTGCCCACCCACACACTCTCACCTCCACCCCCATCCGATGGCAGACATAAGTGTGTACTCAGTCGCTCAGTCATATCTGAATCTTCGGGACCCCACGGAATGTAACCTGTCAGGCTCCTCTGTCCATGGAATTTTTCAGGCAAGAATACTGGAGTGGGTTGTCATTTCCCCCTTCAGGGGATCTTCCCAAACCAGGGATCAAACCTCCATTTCCTGCATTGGCAGGCAATCGGATTCTTTACCGCTGTGCCAATGGCGAGGGTTGACGCTTTCTTGTCTACATTTGGCCTGATGGTCTAAGTAAGAGTTTTGTGTATCAGTCTACGGTTGTATCTGAAGCTGTGTTGCTAGGTTTCCTTTGTAAAACATTATGTGTATTACCAAGTGCAAGTTTATGTACCTGACACATGTGAGGCCAAAGTGAAACTTGGAGTTTGGAGCAGAGAAAGTTTGATTGCAGGACCAAGTATAGCAGAGCATTTTTAAAGACCAGGTGAGGAACGGGTGTCCCGGAGTATGTGATCAGCTTGTGCACAATTCTCTGATGGGTTGATGTTGAGGTAACAGGGCAATTATCAATCCTCAGGCACCAGAGGTGGTGGGGGAGGCTGCTTGCTCATGATCATCAAGTAGTTAATTTCTTCCATGTGGTGATTTTTCAGCATCTAAGAAACTCAGGAAATGTGCATCAGATACTATTAGGTGGGTACATCAGAGAGGTGCTCCAGGACATGGGGGAGGGGTCTGTGCCAGGAAGACCCCATAGGGTCTGGCTTGGTTACTATGCTTGCAGGGCTTCACATGTATTCTTATGATGCTGCTATTCTCGGAATACATTTAAAACACCTCACTTGGGTTGCTTTCTGAACATAATGCCTTATACAATAGGAACTCAGTTGGTGTTTGCATGCATGTGTGCTCAGTCGTATCTGACTCTTTGCTATCCCATAGTATGTAGCCCATCAGGCTCCTCTGTGGGATTCTCCAGCCAAGAATACTGGAGTGGGTTGCCTTTTCCTACTGCAGGGGATCTTCCCAACCCAGGGATCAAACCAGCATCTCTTGCATGGGCAGGTGGATTCTTTATTGCTGAGCCATCTTTAACACTGAGCTTCCCATGGGGGAAGCCTCATTTGTTGCTTTGGGAAGGACAAACACATCAGCAAATTTGCAAACAGTGGTATTAAGAGTTGCCTTTTAGTGTCTGGTCATGAATGTTTTGTGATTACAGAAATGACCTGTCATTCATAAATAGACTAAGATGGAGTGATTATTTCATAGGAAAAGTGGCATTGATGTATGTCAGAGTCAGCAAGTCTTTTTGTAAAGGATATGATGGTAAATATTTTAGGCTTTGTGACCAGACTGTCTCTGTTCTAACTGCTCAGTTTGGCAGTTGTAGTGTGAACATAATCATAGGCTATATGTAAATGGCTGTGTTTGAATAAAACTTTGTTCTACGAAAAGAGGCAGAACAACAGATCAGATTTGTTCCATGAGCCATAGTTTACTGACCACTGATATAGGGGATGAGGGATGAGTAAGGTGAAAGTTTTTTCAGTACAGGGTACAACATGATAAAAGATCTAAAGCAAGAGAGCCTGTGTATCCTTGGGTGATCGGAACATGAAGATAGCCAGAGCAGAAAGTGCTGAAAATGAGCTGAATAAGAGTGACTAAGGCTGTGTTGCAAAATGCCTCATATGTCAATTTAAAGGGTTGGATTTTACCCTGTGGGGAGTCACAAAATGAGCTTCTGTCTTGTAAAACTGCTATAAATCAACTTGTTCACCTTCAAAAGTCAGTAATGCAGTCTATTTGAAGAAAACGCACAAGGTGAATACAAATTCTTCTATTGAACACTTTTAATCATTAGCTGTGGCTAGATTATTGGACACATTATAATCTTTTTTCTTCGGTTGTGTACTGTTCTTTCTAGGCAGCAATTACCAAGAACCTGACAAAGGCAGTACACTCGTGTATCAATGGTACATCTCCTCGGCCTATTCTGTCTTCCACCAACAACTTGTTTTTGCTGTTCGCCTGGAAATAATGGGACACTTTGGAGAAAATTACACTCTTAATGACCTTTCTATAGAAAGTTTTAAAAAAGCTACGAGAGAGAGCAGTATTTAGATGAAATGCTAAAAGGAGTCAGCTACAGAAATGAAAAATTGCCCCGTAGCTCAGTAGGTTTTATAACATGACAGTTTGTCTTAAAGAGAGTTAAGAAAGCAATTCTCCAAGAAAAGGAGTCTCTCTGAAATCAACTATTTAGAATCTGTAAGACTAAGAGAATCATGGAATTGTTTTCTGCCCAGAAACTGGCTGAATCTAAAAGCGACAGTGATTAAAGGGATTTTAAAGCTAATTAATAGTATTCATGCATATATCTAACCATCCCTTTAAAAAATTATATTTAAATATTTAAACTTAATAATTTAAATAGTATTGATTTTAATAATTTAGTCTGTAATGTTAATAATTATTTTATGTCATTTTAGTTTTAATAATTTTTATTTCCATGATTTTACTAATTCTTATTTCTACAATTTTGTAACATAAAATTAATGGCGTGAAGACATCAGTAAGAGAAGTGATCAGGGCTACGGAGAAGCAGTCTGTGGAGAAAGCCCTGACCTGAGTCTGAAGCCTGGAGGTCTTGTGCTGTCTGAGAGCAAGTTAGGCCATCTTTCTGAGGCCAGAATGTACTGAGTCCTTGATTGCACTGAAATAGGGGTTGTGAAATTCCAAGAAACGGCTATGGAGGTCGAATCACCAGGGAGGCCTGGAGGCTGTGAATGAATTCTGGTACAACTGGCTGATTGCTGGGGAGGCAGAGAGGTGGGCCGCAGGCATGGTCTGACTCCCTGTATGATTACATCTAGGCAGTAAATTCAGGGACCACAGTGATGGTTTGTAACAAAACCACCTGCTATTCCTTGTCTTGGACCAGAGTGATGCTTGATAACAAAACAACCTGCTCTTCCTTCACTTGGGACACTGATCCCAAGGGTTCTCCCTAATCTATACAGAGACTACACAGTATCTAAAGAGTAAACGGTCACAGTCCTCAAAGAAAGGAAGGTTTCCTGGCAAAGAACATTCAAACACAGTATAAACATCAAAGAAAAATTTTTCCTAAGAGATCCTCAGACATTCCATGAGTCTGTTTCATCACAGGCAAGTTTGTTCTCGGAAGAGACAAAGACATTGGTCACTTTACACAAAAGCAGCAGGGATAGTATTATTGATGCCTTCATCTCCCTGCAAAAGGAAAAAGAAATTCCTGCAAGTGTCAGAGGGTCCTTTCAGCAGATATTTTCCTGGTGTTTCTCATCATAGTAGGGAAAATGAAGCTTTAGGTTAACATGTAGCATCGGAAACAATGCACCAAGGGTCTTCAGGTCTGAAGCGACCCTAGGACACTATGTCTTCTCTGGGAGGCTTATATTCCAGTGGCAGGTGGCCTCACAGTGAAGTCATAACTGAGGAGCCCACACTGGCAGAAGGCCTGTGAGCCAGATTTCCAACAGATTGGAATGATCTCTGTGTCGCTGATCAGGAGGTCAGTAGGTAGACACAAAACACGGCACACATGCCATGCTTTTGGTCTGCCTCAGTGTCCGATGGTGGACTGGCTCTTGAAATGGCATGAAATGTATTTGTCATTTGCTGGGTTTTTTTGCCTGTCCCCTTGCTACTTTTAGCATAGTTTTCCTTTTGGCTACCTCCCTTTGCATATAGTCTGGATCAGACTATAAGGTCCCAGCATGAAAGTTGATGAGAATATTAAGCAAAGCTAATCTAGCATTCTTTTCCAGAAATTAAACCCAGAGCAAAGTGATGTAGAACACAAAATAATTGGAAGTAATCCTTCCAATTGAGGAATGGGGTGACTTTTTTTCCTATCTGCTCAAAAACAACCACAGCCCCACAACCAAACAAGCCCCACATCCGCCAATACCACTACCATCAAAAATGCTCAAGGTGTTAGCTGATAGACATGGGCTTCCCTGATGGCTTGGATGGTAAAAAACCCACCTGCAATGCAGGATACCTGGGTTCAATCCCTGGGTCAGGAAGATCCCCCGGAAGAAGGGAACGGTTACCCACTCCAGTATTCTTGCCTGGAGAATTCCATGGACAGAGGAGCCCGTGGGCTACAGTCCATGTGGTCACAAAGAGTCAGACACAGCTGAGTAACACTTTCACTTTTCATGAGGAATTTGCATAAATGTGATGATTCCTGAACCAGAGCAAATGTAGTATGTACTCCTGAACCAAAGCATAGTACTATTCTGTACTATGATGAATGCTGCTGCTGCTGCTAAGTTGCTTCAGTCGTGTTCGACTCTGTGCGACCCCATAGACAGCAGCCCATCAGACTCCCCCTGTCCCTGGGATTCTCCAGGCAAGAACACTGGAGTGGGGGTGCCATTGCCTTCTCCGTGATGAATGCTAGGGCTAGTCATTTTGTTTTTGAAAACAATCAAAAAAAAATAAAAAATAATCAAGTCAGTCAATTAAAGAACTTCACTTTACAAATCATATCAATGCTAAGTTTGTAGTATTAAATACAAAACCCCTTTAGGAATAAGATCTTTTAAAAAATCCTGTTACCAAGCTTTGGAAGATACCCAAGCACGATCTTTAGCACTAAGTTTTCTGGCTTTTGCCGTAACGTGTCAGCCCATTCTTACAAGTTGCCCTCTCTTGCAGTACTCTGGCTGCAAACCTACTGCCAGCCCTTCTTGGTCCATAAAGGCTCCACCACATGGTGGAGCTCTGGTTGTGCCTTTAGTGAAATCGCTAGCGTTTCCTTTTTAGGAAAAGGGTTGACAAAACATGAAGTTTAAAACTACTAAAAGCATCCACTCCTGATCTTAGGGGAAAAAATATTCTCTTTAGTGTTTTCTTTACATCCCTCTGTATCGTTCTCCTGTTTCAGAGGCCGGCAGGTGCCCTTGACTTTGGTACTTGCAGCTGCAACCCCCAGGACCCAAAGGTGGAGACCTGGCACAAACGGCCTGATTCTGAACTATCAGAGGCTGGCTTGAAGATAGTATGAATCCTTTCTCACCTCTGGTGGCTCAGAAGGTAAAGAATCCATCTGCAACGCAGGACACCTGGATTCGATCCCTGGGTCGGGAAGATCCCCCGGAAGGGAGGAAGTGGCAACCCACTCCAATATTCTTTCCTGGAGAATTCTGTGGACAGAGGAGCCTGGCAGGTTACAGTCCATGGAGTTGCAAAGAGTCAGACACGACTGAGCAAATAACATTTTCACTAACACTTTTCTCACCTGTTTCTCTTTGTCCATTCACAGCCCCTGTCCTCCTCTCCCAAAAGAATCACTGGGGAATTTCTAGCACGCTCCAGCTTCCTGACCAATAGCTTGCTCACTTGTTCTGACCAACCTTAAATAAGATGTATGATAAATAAAAACAGTCTGATGGAAGGAGTCCTAGGATGCAGTGATTCCAATTTAGACTCCAAATCTGCAGAAAGCACATAGTCCAAGAGTGGGATAGCAGTGTCTTTTGCCTGTGGGGAGCCTGTGTTTCCTCCTGAGAGAAAAGTCCCCTTAAGGTGGAGGAAGCTCTAGTTTACACCTGGAGCAAGTCTGGCCTTGTGATTTCTGCTAGATAATGCACAGGAGGCAGAGAATACTTCAGTTGAGCTATATGAAAAGGAAATTATAAGTGATTATTCAAGAAGTCTTATTTTCTTTTTATTATGAGACTTTAAAAAAAAAATTAATTCAGGATGCCAGTGTCTTGGAATCATTCAGTTTCAGTGTATTCATTTACTATTGGTGCAAAACAAATTACCGCAAACTCCCAGGCTAAAAACAATACATTTCCTGTGATTGTGTTTTCTGATTCTTGTTGTGTATAAGAAAGCCATCAATTATCTCAAAGTTTCCACACTTCAGGAGTCCAGGCATATCTTCACTGGAGCCTGTGCTCAGGTCCTTGGCTCACAAGACTGTTAAGGTGTCCACCAGCCTACACTGTGTGTGTATGCTAAGTGGCTTCAGCCATGTCCGACTCTTTGCGACCCCATGGACTGTAGCATTCCAGGTTCCTCTGTCCCTGGGATTCTCCAGGCAAGAATACTGGAGTGGGTTGGCATGCCGTCTTCCGGGGATCTTCCTGACCTGGGATTGAGCCCTCATCTCTTATATCTCCTGCATTGGCAGGTGGGTTCTTTACCACAATGGAAGCTCAACTGGGGATGAATCTGCCTCCAAGCTCATATGTGTTGTTGGCAGAATTCATTTCCTTGCAGTAGGAGGACAGAGGTCATGACTTTTTGCAGACTGTGGGCTTGAGGCCACCTGCAGTTCCCTATGTGTGGCCCTCTTTGTAGGCAGTTCACAGCATGGTTGTTTTCTTGAAAAGTAATTTTTGATATGAGAAAAGGCTATTAAATTATCTGTTACTTTTTCTAGTTGTGAAAGTTATTAGATTTTGACTGCAGTGTAACAAATTTCCATGAGCTGAGTGGCTTGAAGACACCCACTTATTGACTCAGTTTTATATGCCTGAAGTCTGGGCATGGTGGGACTGGGTTCTATGCTCAAAGTATTACAAAGTTGAAATTGATACGCCAGCAGGACTGATTTTTCTTCTGGAGGCTCTGAAGGAAAAATCTGCATCTAGATTCAATGGTTGTTGGCGGAACTAATTTCCTTGTGGTTGTAGGACTGAGGTTCATGTTTCCTGGCTATCAGTCAGCCAGGGACCACTCATAGCTGATAGGAGCCACTCACAACTCCTTGCACGTGGCTTCCATGGGCAGTTCACAACCTGGGGTTTTCTTCTTCCAGGCCATGGAGAAAATGACTTTCTGGCTTCTCCCTGTAAAACCAGGCAAAAGGAAAATAATCTTCTCACTTTTAAAGGGTTCAAGTGATTGATTAGGTCACACCCAGCCAGATAATTTCCCTTTCTTGAGATTGAATGATATGGATTCTTCATTATATCTGCAAAATGTTTTCCCAGCAGCCCTTATGTTAGTGTTTGATAGAATATCTGGGAGAAGGGACGTATACACCAGGGGTTGTCTCAAAATAGTAGTTTTCTCATAACTTCAGCTGTTCTGATATGAGTACCTTAGCAGGGTGATTGGCTGTCTCCAGTGTACTCTGTCTTAGGAGGAGTTATAGAGAGTTATGGGGTGGTAAAGAATCTGCCTGCCAATGCAGGAGACCCAGGTTCGATCCCTGGGTCAGGAAAATCCCCTGGGGGTAAGCATGGCAACCCACTCCAGTATTCTTGCCTGGAGAATCCCATGGACAGAGGAGACTGGAGGGCTATAGTCCATGGGGTCTCAAAAAGTTGGACATGGATGAAATGACTGGGCACGCACACATGGAGAGTTACAGTGTTCACCTTCTGCACCCTCCTGGGCTGAGTCAGAGGACATGAGAGCTGGAAAAGTTGTTAAAGATGAAGGCCAGTCTATGGGAGACCATAAGAGGTGGGGCCAGAAATGAGTCACACAGAGGGTGGCCCTTCTGTCTCTGGCCAACACCTTCTGACTTCTGGGCCAGCCTTCAGCCTCCTCCACTCAGCAGTGCTGCTGCTTGGTAGGGCTTTCACCAGGCTGAGGGAAAATTAGTAAGTCTTTAATTTTACTAAAAATTTTATTTAATTAAAGTCCTATTTTTTTCTTTGTCTTTTTGGTAGTGGCGAGAGATGAGCTAGCCAAAGTGCAGCAAAATGATTTGTATGATTTTTCCAGAATTATTATTTTTTTTTTGGCAAAGATGTAATATAAGTCTTTTGATTTCTAGATCAGGACCTAAGTATGAAAGATCATGCTCTCTAGAGCATTAGATCCTTTAAGAGAAGGAAAAATAAAACCATGTCAAAAGTGAACATATTTTGCTCCAACTATTTCAAGTACTTAGTCTGCTTTTGACAGCAGGAGAAGGGGGCAACAGAGGATGAGGTGGTTGGATGGCATCATCAACTCAATGGACTTGAGTTTGAGCAAGCTCCAGAAGTTGGTGATGGACAGGGAAGCCTAGCATGCTGCAGTCCATGGGGTCACAGAGTTGGACATGACTGAGTATCTGAACATCAACAAAGTCTGCTTTTTAGTTATTATTCACTAGTGTTCTTAAGAAAGTTCATTGCCATTTAAATTTTCAGATTTATGTTACAACTTCCCACCCCAACACATACCACATACTTGGTAGTGGTGATGAAATTTAGGCACAGTAGGGTCAGATGTCATTCTTACGGTCACTGACATTTCAGTGACTGTTGGGATGGAGCCACGGAGTCCCTGAATTTTTAATCTGTTTTATCACCTTAGTTTCGGACATGTTCAGAAAACATTGTGAGCATGATAATTATCTTTCCTAATGGATTCATAAGTGTAGTTATAGGGATTATTAAGAATTAGTAGCAGGATCAAGAAAATGGATAAATATGTAAAAGCTGTCATTTAGTGATGACTGCTATGTGCTGCCTGGCACGCGGAATCACTTTCTCTAATTCACTCATCAAGGTAGATATTATCCTCTCCATGCCACATGTGGATAACAATTTTCAGAGAGATTAAATAACTTGGTCACAGCCAGAAATCTATGAAAGGGCAGAAGTATAATTTGATTTCAGGACTCCCTAGGCCAGGTTCATTTTGCTGTGTGCCTGTTAGTAAGCCACTTCAAGAGCAAGTGGATATCTTTTTCCCACCACATCAGAATGATTCTATTCAGAGATGAGATTTTACACTGCTGCTAAGAAGCTCTAAACCTGGAAATGGGAATGGACTGTAGGCTTGACACTGTCAGTCATTTTGATGAAGTTGGGTGAGTCACTTTGTTAAGTTCTCTAAACCTCCGTTTCCTTGTTGGTACAACAAGGTGATGGGACAAAGTGATTCCCACTGGTGGTGACTGACCTGAAAGGCTGGCACGCTTACACTGAGATTAATTTGCCTTGCTTTGTTTATTCAATCACTTCCTTCCTCCCTCCTCCTGCTGTTTATTTCTGTGCCTGTTACCATTTCCCCTGCTGAGGCAAACATTGGTGTGGCTACTATCCATATCACTACGCTGCTGTTGCATTTAGCGCTGTGGTGACAGCCTGCAGTATCACTAGTAAGTTCCATGACAATCCCGTCTCTTATTTGGATTTCAAAATTTCTGTGAGATCAGTTGTTATTACCTTGATTTTTACAACGGAGAACTCAAGTATTTGGAGACAGTTTTAAAACTTACTAGAGATCATGTGACTAATCAGTGGTAAGTACAGAATTTAAAATGGTCCTCAGAGCCTGAGATCTTTATCATAACTACCAATGTGACATGTATTAGATTCTCTTTATCCAGTGCTAGCTTCCAGAGAAAAATAATCTTTTAAACGTGACTTGATAAAAAGTGGACTTTCTAGGATGATGGACTCTGTTTTGCCTGTGACTTAGGCTCCTACTGGTACACAGAGACATACTCCTGCAAAAATGTGCTGTGCTCAATCGCATCTGACTCCTTGTAGCCCCATGGACTGTAGCCCGCCAGGTTTCTCTGTTCATGGAATTCTTAGGTGAGAATACTGGAGTGGGTTGCCATTTCCTTCTCCAGGGGATCTTCCCCACCCAGGGACTGAATCCTCGTCTCTTGCCTGGATGGGCAGGCAGATTCCCTACCATTAACACCACCTGGGAAGCGTGGGAGTATGGTTACCCAGATTTGAGAAACTGGGGAGAGAATCAGCTCCTGGAATTTCATTTTTCAGCAGATCTTTACCAGCCTCTGTTCTCTGACAGGCACTGTGCTAGGGGCTGCAGATGCAAAGATGAGTAAGAGTATCCCTGCCCCAAGGGCAGTAGGGGACCAGGCAAGGGAGGAGGTTCCAGCAGCTGTCTGGCTCCTGCAGAGGAAACCTGGGGGCTCTGGGTCATCTTGCTGTATCTCAGGGAATGATGTACAAAGCCGGTCAGTCCTCAAACCTAGCTACAGAGAGAGGCTGTCCAGTTTGGGGCTAATAGTGATTTCTCTTTGAAATAGAAAGATTTAACTGTGGGCCTGAAACACAAAGGGGGTGTGGAGGCAGCTGGTAGGAATGAACTTTCCCTGAGGCACTGAGAAGAGTGTGCTGAAGATTATTATCTTTCAAGATGGAAATGATCATACCGCTCAGAAACCCAGAGGCCTGAAGCAGGGCTGGGAAGCCAGAGCCCTTCTATTCTGACCAGTCAGGGAGTGTGTGTGTGTGCAGCTGCGCATGCACGGGAACATGTATGAATTAGCATGCACGCACATGTGTGTCTTTATATTTGTGCAAGCATATGAATGTGGGTAGGTGTGTATGTGCCTGTTCTTGTGTGTATGTAAAGGTGTGCAGGTCTGTGCATGGTGTTCACATGTATATTGTGTTTGCAGATCTGTGCACCTGTGTGCATGTGCTCTGCAGAAGGGAAGCTTGCAGAATGTATTTCTGTTGATGGAGTCAGATGCCTATTTGTTCTTAGTCGAGGATGGACAGATACTAGGAAAGCTATGAATGGATGTGGCTGAACCCATAAGAGTAAAAAAGCAAGGCATGTTTTGGAGATGAACAATATTTTTGATGTCTCATGTTTCCCAAAAACAACTTGCACAGCTGAGAAATTTAGCCACCAAGATCCCCAGAGTATGTGAAGGAGTGGTTTGGAGGGAAAAGGAGTGTATCCCGTGAGCATCTATGCTTTCTATAACACAGGATCTACATCTCTGCATGCCCCCTGCTTGCCGGAAACATTGCTTCCTTTGTCTGAACTTGTTTACAACAGATGCCTTATTACAGACTGGGTTTTAATTGTCCTTGTGAACACTGGAAACGAAATGAAGGCAGCGGAAAAACAACAACAAACAATATCTATCTACAAATAGTTTTAAACAGAGCCAGAAGACATGATACATTCATTTCAAAGGATTTTAGTTTGATAAGGAGGCTGGAAGCCGGGCTTTTTCCTGAAGGGGTTAAGTCCCTGGGGCATGGATAATTACGATGTTCGTTACACACACAGAGCTGTAAGAATCTGTTGTCTTTCTCTCTGGTTGATGATTTTCTATTCCAGTGAGCTTCTGTGAAAACAGAGCTTTTATATCTATTTCTGAAACTGATTTTAGGCCTTTTGCTTTCAGCATAAACCAAAATAGTGTGTTTCAGGTACTGGTTTGATAAGAGCAACATTCCAGACCTAGAATACAGCCTATGTGTTTATTTAGAATCGAGTGAATTTTCATCTGGGTACATAAATGCGATGTTTTGTTAAAAAGAAAGTGCCTTCTTTCCTTCTTGTACAGTTGATTTTTTTTTTTAAATGCTAAATGTTAAATGTAAATCTGAAGTCAGACATCATCAGGCTTTGGATGGCTCATTTGTAAAAGGGTCTCTGGTTCTCAGAAAGCAGTCTTTTTGTACAGCTTTGACAGGCCTTCTGGAAGCCCCAGAACAATTGTGGCCCAGGCTGCAGTGGCAGCTGCCATGGCCCAATCCAGCTTTCAGGGCAAGAAGTGCATCTCTTAGCTACGTAATCAGTAACTCTGAGAACCCACCAATAAGAAGGAGTACCAGATATGTCCCGCCTTCACTTCATTTGGCAATTGATCATGTTAAAGTAGCTTAGAGTCATGGAGCATTTAGTCTGTACTTCGTGAAAAGTAGTATTTTGGGAAAAATGGGAGAGACTGAATATCTCGGTGCCTTTGGGTTCTGAGAGCACCTTGCACAGTCTAACATACATTGGTGCACGCATGCTTGCTCAGTCGCTCAGTCATATCTGACTCTGTGACTGCATGGACTGTAGCCCACCAGGCCGCTCTGTCCATAGGATTTCCTAAGGCTAGAATACTGGACTGGGTTGCCATTTCCTTCTCCTGGGGATCTTCCCGATCCAGGGATCGAACCCATGTCTCTTGCATTAGCAGGCAGATTCTATACCACTGAGCCACCTAGGAAGCCTGAAATACATTGATATTAAAGATAAACTCCATGTGCAGCCCAGGAAATATCCTTGACGCTCCATGCTTGAGGACAAAGGACTCCAATCAATAAGACATTAGAATACTCCTGAGTGTAGGGAGGAGGCAGGGGAAAGAAGGGAGGTTGGAAGGCCTCTGATGGATGGGCCAGGGAACTTCTCTGTAAGCAAACATGAAGAGCAGAGCCAGTTAAACTTCAAAAAAAGGTATTCAAAGGACAAGCAAGCTGGGGTGGCTTCCACAGTGAGGAAGTGGCCCAAAGGCAGAGGGCAGAAAATTAATCACTGAAAATGTCTGACCATCAGCAAAATTGTGGACAATTCATGAAAATCTAGGCTAGATGCTGATTTATGGGTAGAGGTGAATCATGAATCTGGAACAAGGGAAGGAAATGCAAAGTCAGGGAAAATGGGATTAAGACTATGTTTGGAGGACTTCTCTGGTGGTGCCGCGGTTAAGACTGCACCTTCCAGTACAGGGGATATGGGTTCAATCTCTGATCTGGGAGCTAAGATCCTGTGTGCCTCACAGCCAGGAAAAAAAAAAAAACATAAAACAGAAGGAATATTTTAAACAGATTCAATGAAGACTTTTAAAATGGTCCATATAAAAAATTCTTAAAAAAAAAAAAAAAAAAAAAAACCTTTTCAGGTGGTTGGTGGCTGCAAGCCAGAAAGAGGTTTTCAAATGGGCGAGAGGTCTCAGATTTTCTTCAAATACCTGATCAGTGTCACTGCTGTCTTCCCTTTGGGAGGGAGCTTTGGGGGCCCTGAATCACACTGGTTAAGCTATAGAATTACATTGCTGGTGGAGATGGGATTCTTGGTGTCTCTGGCTGTTGGAGCCAGAAGGAACTTTGTATATCATCTCATTCAATCACAGATGTGGAAACTGAGGATCCGCAAGGTGAGAAGACTAAAGTCCACTCAGCCAAGAGGTGGCAGAATTGGTGTGAGAATGGACCTCCTGGTTCCTGTTTTGTTCTCTCTCTGTCCTAAAACAAAAAGTTTTCCTATTCCTCTGAAACAAAACTTACATTCCCTCTAGTGACCAATGAGCGTGATTGATTTTTAATAGATAAGACACCTGTCTAAACACTAACAGAAAACACTCAAGTCGCTATTATTGATTTCTGCTCACGCTTCCGGGTACCGCATCATCTGAAACCAGGAGGCAGCATTTTCACCCTGGGAATGAGTCCAACCACCCTGTGGGTTTATACAGTATGCCACACAAATAGCAGTCAGGTAAACCTGATCCAACAGGTGCTCCCATAATAGGTTCATCCAACCTCCAAACCTATTTACTTAAACCTTGCTTAGAGATATGAAACCATGACTTTCCCCTAAATGGTTCATCTGTTCTCTATTCTCTGAGCTCATCTGAACCATTACCCAGTGATGTGCCAGAATAAACTGAAGACATGCAGTTCCCATCACACACATGACATGGAACATGCAGTCTGGCAGGGAGAGCTATTTGTGTAAAACCACCAATGTTTATCGGGAACACATGGTAAAAGGGCTATGAGCTGATCAATGATTTCTTCTCTAGTATTTTTATGCATGAAATCTTAACTTATTACAAGCTTATGGACTAATGAACAGCTAGCTAGAAAGTTGAGCTCCAAATAAGCATGCTACCAATAGCATGAGTATAAGAAAGTTCTCATTTATGGCTTTTTAAAATGTGTCTCCACTTCCCTGGTGGCTCAGATGGTAAAGAATCTGCTTGCAATGTGGGATACCCGGTTCAATCCCTGAGCCAGGAAGATCCCCTGGAGAAGGGAATGGCAACCCACTTCTGTATTCTTGCCTGGAGAATTCCATGGACAGAGGAGCCTAGCCAGCTACAGTCCACGGAATCTGCAAAGAGTTTGGCACGATTGAGCGACAAACACTGGCCCCTTGCCCCTTAGTTGTTTGACTTGAGCTTGCCATTTTCTGTTGTCAAAAGCACTTATACAAGCCAGTTAACTCCACAGTCCTTACATTTATCATTGTCCTTGAATTGTCAAAGTTCAACTATTACAAAAGCCAATGCTTCCTCTTCCATTACACTCAGCCCAATCCACTTCTATGAACATTTTGGTAAGTGAGGGCATGACACCACCACTTTACAGATCTAAGCCAGTTCTCAGACCCAGACTTATTGATTGAGATGGAAGCAGGGTCCCCTTGAGGAAGAATGTATACAGTCATCATTCCCATAATCTCCCTCCAAAGGCACCTTCCAAGGATATTTTGACATTTTGAGAGTTTTTAGGACCAGATGTGATCTGAGATTTAGAAACCCAACAGTTTTTAGAGTGGTTACAGTGATTAGAGACCAGGAGATGAACAAAGTCCTGACCCAAGTCTATCTGTCTATTTGCGCTGGATCTTAGTTGCGGCACGTGGAATCTTGTAGGTTGCAGCATGTGGGATGTAGTTCCCTGACCAGGGACCGAGCCTGGGCCCCCTGCATTGGGAGCTCAGTGTGTTAGCCATTGGCCAGCCAGGGAAGATCCTGGTCCAAGTCTCGTCATTGTTGAGTTTGTTGGGTTTATGGATCCGTTCTGTGGGTATTGACTCATTTTGCTACTGCATGATCAGTATGGATAGACTTAGCAGCTGGTTGTTATTGTTGTTCAGTCACTTAATTGTGTCCAGCTCTTTGTGACCCCATGGACTGCAGCACGCCAGGATTCCCTGTCCTTTACCATCTCCCAGAGCCTGCTCAAACTCATGTCCATTGAGACAGTGGTGCCATCCAACCATCTCATCCCCTTCTCCTCTTACCTTCAATCTTTCCCAACATCAGAATGTTTTCTAATGAGTTGGTTCTTCACATCAGGTGTCCAAAGGACTGGAGCTTCAGCTTCAGCACCAGTCCTTCCAATGAATTTTCAGGGTTGATTTCCTTTAGGGTTGACTGGTTTGATCTCTCTTCTGTCCAAGGGACTCTCAAGAGTCTTCTCCAACACAGTAGTTCAAAAGCATAAATTCTTCTGTTCTTAGCCTTCTTTATAATCCAACTCTCAATCCACTCATGACCACTGGAAAAGCCATAGCTTTGACTATATGGACCTTTGTTGGCAAAGTAATGTCTCTGCTTTTTAATATGCTTCTAGGTTTGTTATAGCTTTTCTTTCAAGGAGCAAGTGTCTTTTAATTTCATGGCTGCAGTAACCATCTGCAGTGATTTTGGAGCCCAAGAAATTAAAATCTGTCACTCTTTCCATTATTTTCCCATCTGTTTGCCATAAAATGGGACTGGATGCCATGATCTTAGTTTTTTGAATGTTGAGTTTTAAGCCAGCCTTTTCACTCTCCTCTTTCACCTTCATCAAGAGACTCTTTAGTTCTTCTTCGCTTTCTGCCATAAGGGTGTTGTCATCTGCATATCTGAGATTATTGATATTTCTCCCAGAAGTCTTGATTCCAGCCCAGCATTTCTCATCCTTTACTCTGTATATAAGTTAAATAAACAGGGTGACAGTACACAGCCTTGATGTACTCCTTTCCCAATTTTGAACCAGTCCATTGTTCCATGTCTGCTTCTAACTGTTGCTTCTTGACCTAGATACAGGGTTCTCAGGAGGCAGGTAAGGTGGTACTCTTATATTGGTTCCCTAATCTATGGAGTAATAGCTGTTATTGTAGGAAAGGCCAAGTGGAAGCCCCAGAAGCTGTCCCCCTGCTTCCCCCAACTCCCAGCCCAGCCAAGATGGTAAATTACACCCTAGGAGGAATCGATGGGATTAGAGCCAACACGAAAGCCTTAAAGGATAGAGTGGTGGTTATCATTTTTGTCTCCTTTCCATTTAGTTGTATGGAGAAGGCAGTGGCACCCCACTCCAGTACTCTTGCCTGGAAAATCCCATGGATGGAGGAGCCTGGTGGGGTGCAGTCCATGGGGTTGCTAAGAGTCAGACATGACTGAGCGACTTCCCTTTCACTTTTCACTTTCATGCATTGGAGAAAGAAATGGTAACCCATTCCAGTGTTCTTGCCTGAAGAATCCCAGGGACGGGGGAGCCTGGTGGGCTGCTGTCTATGGGGTCGCACAGAGTCAGACACGACTGAAGCAACTTAGCAGCAGCAGCATTTAGTTGTATTGCTTTTGTGTTAGTTGCTAAGTTGCTTCTGACTTGTTTTGACACCCCATGAATTGTTGCTCACCAGGCTTCTCTGTCCATGGGATTTCCCATGCAAGAATACTGGAGTGGGTTGCCATTTCCTTTTCCAGGGGATCTTCCTGACCCAGGGATTGAACCTGTGTTTCCTGCAGTAGCAGGTGGATTCTTTACCACTGAGCCATCTGGGAAGCCTTGTTTAATTGTAAAGCCTCCATGGAACTCCTATGGGTTGTGGTTTGTGTTTGGGTTTGACATAAACTTAAGCAAATGATAGCCCTAATTGCAGCTGGTGTTCTGGATAGGAACTCTTACTAGAACAGTCTCAGGAATTACATATGTGACTATTGCCTTGGTATTTTCCCCCAGTTATTAACACAGAAGATCCAGAAAAATTGTATTAGGTAAGAAGACCAAAAACCTCCCTAGTCTAAGCTTCATTAATGCCCTTGTTTATGGCCACAGTGCAGTTCTCATAAACCCTGATCAATTCAATATCCTGAGGAATGTCACATTGGTCCATTATATTGGTAACAATACACTAATTTGGCTTGATGATCAGAAAGTGGCAAGTACTATGTATTCCCTGGTAAGACACACGTAGGCCAGAAGATGAGAATAACACCAGTGGAGATTCAGAGACCTGCAGGATCAGTGGAAATGTTGGGTCTCTGATGGTCTGGAGTATATTGCCATTCCTCTGATACAAAGGGTAAGTTATACCACCATCTGGTGATGTCAACCAGAGAGCATTCGTGGTGGAGGAGGCACCCGCCCACCAGGGTAACGAGATGACTGGTCCAGTGGTTATCGGTCAGTGCTTGTCCGCAGCCATCCTAGGGCTTGGACAAATGCAGCCGCCCACGTGGCAGGAATGGAGGTGCCTCACAGGTCCCGAAGCTCGGGCACTGTCACTAAAACTGATCTTCAGTACTTGCAGCTGTGCTTATTGCCCAAGCTTCCAAAAACATCATCACCAGAGAGCTTACTGCGTATCTGACTTAACAACAGGCCCATTTGCTCCTTATACCTAGTCCAAGATGGTGTGCAACTGCAATATCTACAGAAGACTTAATACTTACTGATAGGGGAACAAGATAGAGCCCCAACAGCTATGACCAACCCCACTGCCATACTCCATCTAGAATGAAATAGATGGAGCAAAATCTTCCTGAATAATCAATTTTTTTTTTCTGTTTGTGTCCCTTTTCTGGAACATGGGAGTGGACGTGTGTTTTCGTGCTGATGCTTTTGCTGTGTGTTCAGACACTCCTGCTCTGGCTGTGCTTTGTATTTTTTATTACTTAACTCCTCTGGGTTATGCTTTGCCCTGTGTGCTCTATTTTTCTCCCCTGTCCTAGATTTTTTCCCTTCCAGGAAGACTTTACTATTTCCCCTTAAAATTTCCCTAGATGCTGGTCTCTTATATCTATGTATAAAGTAGAATAATTTATGAAGATATATGTGAGATTGAAATTCTTTTGTTTTCCCTTTCTTTTCCATCCCTAGAAGTAACTGGAAACTGCGTATTCATTTGAAAAGGAAAAATTACTTATAGTCTATTCAGAATATTTTGGAATATATTTATGTACAGTTTGATAATCATATAGATGGTGTGGCCATCCTAATTTAAATAACCAGCTTACCCATGCTGCAATATTATTTCTTAGGTTTTAGAGACACAGCCTGATTCTTTATAAATAATTGTACTGAATTGATTATTCAGGAAGATTTTATTTCATTCTAGATGGATTTGCATCTGTTCTAAATCAGTGAGTAGCAATTCAAAAGAGCTACAGCTTGATTTCCAGTATCAATCAGAATTCAGAAAACCAAAGCCATACGTTCCATGTAGCTCCTGTGCTGATTAATCAGTTAATAGTGTTATTTAAGTACTGTGTCAGAGAGAGAAGAGCATACCCCCATTTCTCCTTTAGCCGTGTACACATATCTATAGCCTGTGTAATGATGTGTGTGGTGGAATCAATCTCAGGCAATTAAGCTCCCCTTCAATAGTATCTTTCAAGTGATGAATACCAGAGTGTGTTATAAATGGCTGATAAAATGAGTGCTGCAAAAATTCTACAAGAATGTAAGTCAAATGGAATAACTTGAGATCCGATTTAAAGTACACAATTGAAAGAACCTATTATCAAAGGAGCCCCAAAGAGACAGTTTCAAAAGAGAAGTTCATGGAAAGATCCTAGCTTATGTGTTAAGCCAGCAGAGTCACAGATGACTCCATTACCAGTGGACTTCAAGATATATCATCTATAAATACCATATGATATCACTTATACATGGAATCTAAAGTATGACACAAATGAACACATCTATGAAACAAGATCTCACTCAGATACAGAGAACAGACTTGTGGTTGCCAAGGGGAAGAGGAGTGGAGGAGGGAAATATTGGGAGTCTTGGGATTAGCAAATATAAACTATTACTATTATATTGGCTTCCCTGATAGCTGGTAAAGAATCTGCCTGCAATGCAGGAGACCCCGGTTCCATTTCAGGGTTGGGAAGATCCGCTGGAGAAGGGATAGGCTGCCCACTCCAATATTCTTGGACTTCCCTTGTAGCTCAGCTGGTAAAGAATCCGTCTGCAGTGCGGGAGACCTGGGTTAGATCCCTGGGTTGGGAAGATCCCCTGCAGAAGGGAAAGGCTACCCACTCCAGTATTCTGGCGTGGAGAATTCCATGGACTGTACAGTTCATGGGGTTGCAGAGAGTTGGACATGACTGAGCGACTTTCACTTCACTTCAAACTTTTATATATAGGATGAATAAACAACAAAGCCTTCCTGTATAGCATAGGCAGCTATATTTAATAGCATGTGATAAACCATAATGGAAAAGAATATGAAAAAATGTATGTGTATAACTAAGTCACTGCTGCCCAGCAGAAATTAACATAATGTTGTAAATCAACTACACTTGAATAAACTTTTTAAAAGATGTAATCTAATAGAAAAGTTGAGGGAGACTCAGCACTGTTCCTATGTCAGTTTTAAAATATGATATCAGAGGCTATTTATGAGAACATTTTAACCTGTTTATAATGAGACATCAAAAGCTATACTCTTTCCAAGGAATCTGCTAACTCTTAATCTATTAATATAAGAGAATGATAAAGTGATTTAGACTCAAGATTTATAGTTCTTATTTTTACTTTATTGTTAAGTTTAACTTTAAGTCATATATTTGAGAAGTTTTTTCCTCATCTCTCATAGACACACAAGCACATGCATACACACTATTTTGTGAATAACATTTAAAGTTTGATATTCACTCTGGTAGTCTCTTATTTTCCATGACATATACTTTTAGACATAATCAGATTTTTATAAGCAGTTTAACACTATTATTAAAAATAAACTTAAAATTTTCATTAAAATGCTAATATATTTCTTGCTGCTGATGCTAAGTCGCTTCAGTCGTGTCCGACTCTGTGCAACCCCAGAGACGAAAGCCCACCAGGCTCCCCCGTCCCTGGGATTCTCCAGGCAAGAACACTGGAGTGGGTTGCCATTTCCTTCTCCAATGCATTAAAGTGAAAAGTGAAAGGGAAGTCACTCAGTCATGTCCGACTCTTAGCGACCCCATGGACTACAGCCCACCAGGCTCCTCCATCCATGGGATTCTCCAGGCAAGAGTACTGGAGTGGGGTGCCATTGCCTTCTCCGAATATATTTCCTACCACATAGTAACATTATCAGAAGATTACAAAGTTCTCAGTGATCTCAAATGTCCATTTATTTCATTTTATGAATATTAATTTCAAATATCTTATATTTAAACACCAAATAATCCTCAAAATTAATTCTCTAGTATCCATATATGAAAGATATATGTCAATTTTGATAGAGTATTTTTGAAGTCTCATATTTTTAATGTTAGAAAAGATATTTTAGAAAATATAGGCAAAGCTTTTAAAATGAAATCACATATGAATTGTTCCTAAGTGTATCTCCCACATAAATTTGAGGTTTCACAGAGAACTTGAACCATAGCCTGTTCAGCTTTATGTTGCCAACACCCAACCCAGTACTTGACACATAGCAGTATGAATATATATGGAATAAAATAAAGTCTAATCTACAAATTATACTTACTACATCCATCACATGTTTTATTTGAGGGTGATTACTTAATTTTGGAATCTTTTCCCAAAGTATAGAACTTTTTCCTTGACTCAGATAAGCACTTATTTGTCTGCAAAGAACATGATTCCTGATGACTTAAAAATACAAAAAAAATAAAATAAAATGCCTCACGATTCCAGAAGCCCATCTTCATGGAACTTGAAAGCCTAAACCAGAAAAACAGACACTAGCAGGAAGGAGCAGCTCCTAGGAAAACATGCTGAAGAGTGTGAAAATGCTCCCAAGATTTGTGTCTAACATAAGATTCACTGACTAGAAGGAAACAGGGTTCATTTTAAAGCCAAGTTTCTGGTGTGCAAACAGAGAAGATACAAGGGGTGGAAGAAATGAAGAAGTCAAGATGAAGGAAAGGAATGGATTCCCATAGAGTAGAGGAAATAGCGGGATAGTGGCAATTGAAAAAAGTGGGACTCAAGTTCAAATGACATCCCTATGCTTACCTTTGTGATGCCCCAGGGCATCATTGTGCCACAGTAAAGTGTAAGATTGAGGAAACACTAGGTATGCAGATGGATCCTTATACTACATCAGGAAACATTTAGAGAGGAGGCAAGCTAAATTCCGTTCTTTGTGATTGTCTCAAAGCACGTCAGTAGTCAATGTCATGCTTAAGGCAACCCAACAGCTGTCTGTGGCCCATTTTCCATTGTTCAGAGAAAAGATAATCTGAATAGGGTACAGTGCAGATGTTAGTAGAGCTGTAACCGGGTATTGCATAGAAACTGTCCTACACTATGATCCAAAACTTCCCCAGGCGCCAGCAAACACCTCTCTCTGCACTCCATGCAAATTGGGGAAGCAAAGGATTTTATATGCAAATGTTGCTGAGTTGTGTGAGAATAAACATTAGAACCTTGGTGTAACTGGTTAAAAAAAAAAAACAAACAGTCATGAAGTTACAGAACAATTTTTCATCTTTCTCCCAGACCCACCCCAAACAGTCTAACCATTTAAATATAATAGTTTTTTTCAATACTGATGAAATTGGCCTGTTTCGGCAAAGCTTGCTAAATTCTCGCCTAGAAGGGGCCAGTGAATCAAGTGCCTGAGGGTTTGAGAAGAAAAAGAAAAGCTGACTGCTATTATATGTGCAAATATTTTAGGCTTCAACAAACTGAAACCCCTGATGATGGGTAAATTCTGTTCTAAAATTGTCACAGGTGTCATCACCCTTGCTGTACGGTTTTATGGACTGTGAACTCATAAAGGGACATAGCATTGTTCAATTCCCTTTACATTTTGTCACTTAATTTCTTGATCCCAGACCCCAGGGAGTGGATGCAAGTAAACTGCCCATCCAGAGAAAGGGCAGAGGAAATTGTTCTGGGTAGGGTTTTAATACCAGAAATCCCACCTCCTGGGAAGCTGTCAGTCCCTGCAAACCAGGATCTTTTTTTTTTTTTTTTCTAATTTTATTTTATTTTTAAACTTTACATAATTGTATTAGTTTTGCCAAATATCTAAATGAATCCGCCACAGGTATACATGTGTTCCCCATCCTGAACCCTCCTCCCTCCTCCCTCCTCCCTCCCCATACCATCCCTCTGGGTCATCCCAGTGCACTAGCCCCAAGCATCCAGTATCGTGCATTGAACCTGGACTGGCAACTTGTTTCTTACATGATATTTTACATGTTTCAATGCCATTCTCCCAAATCTTCCCACCCTCTCCCTCTCACCAGGATCTTGTTCACTCTAGTTCTGGTTTATTTGTCCTTTCTTTTCAGGGATAATCGGAGAAGGCAATGGCACCCCACTCCAGTACTCTTGCCTGGAAAATTCCATGGACAGGGGAGCCTGGTAGGCTGCAGTCCACGGGGTTGCTAAGAGTGACACACAACTGAGTGACTTCACTTTCACTTTTCCCTTTCATGCATTGGAGAAGGAAATGGCAACCCACTCCAGTGTTCTTGCCTGGAGAATCCCAGGGACAGGGGAGCCTGGTGGGCTGCTGTCTATGGGGTCGCACAGAGTCGGACACGACTGAAGTGACTTAGCAGTTCAGGGATAATTTGCAGATGTACAGCAGAAACCTAAGAAATAGTGAAATGTAGTTGATCCAACCTAAGGAGCATAATCTCAAAAAACGAAGAAATGAATAGCATTTTGATATGGGATGGTGATTCCCAACCTTGGCTATGTGTTAGAGTACCGTGAGTTTTCAAACCTACCTGTGTCCTGCCACCAGGAGCCTTGATGTAATTGTTCATGGCCGTGACATAGATAAGTTCCTCAGGTGAGTCCAACATGTAGCCAAGATTGAGATGCACTGACATAGGCTGACTTCATGAAGCAGATTCCTATAGAGCACCAATTACTGATAGAAGGATGTTTAAATTTTGCTATTGTTGTAGCCACGAGTTCCGGGAAACAAACTCACTCAGAAGGACAATGCAGATAGTGGGGTGCAGTTTATTACACTGGCGGGGCCAAGGCAGAGCCTCCTCTTAGCCAAGGACCCCGACCAGCATTTGTGAAAATCTTTTATACCCCATGTGTATGTGTCTGAACCTACCACCCCAAATTCCTTGAGACTTACATAAACCAACGAAAATACAATCCCAATAACCCCATCATTCACATGCTATGTGCTCATGTGCTCAAACAGTCAAACAATTAGCCAATAAACCTGAGGTTATACTCAGATAGATACAGAAAAATTTATGGCCTGTCTGGAGGTGATTGGTGTATGTTTTCTCTTAGGCGATGAGTAACCTAGATACGATCTTCAAGGTTCCCCTGTCTGGAGGGGTCTTATCCTTCTGTTGTTTTCATAGGCACTAAACACAGAGTTCAGAGTCCACTGGAAAGGTAGCCGAGCATGATCAGCATGAACAGGCCTAAGATGGAGTCCAGGCCCTATGAATTCCTTCTTCACTATTTTTGATATAAGGAATCACACAAAATAGACTGTAAGAAAGACAACATTGACTAGTTGTACAGAGTTCCCATTTGATTTTCAACAAAGGAAACCATGTATTTATTAATCTACAATAAACTATATTTAATAAATAATTATAATTAATAAATAAACCATTTAGTTATTAATCTGATTCATTGCAATTGAATGACCTGAATTATGCATTATCATGGATCAGCCTTTTTAAACACATGACCCTTTCATATTTCTCAACTAATAGTTCAGTTCAGTCGCTCAGTCGTGTCCGACTCTGCGACCCCATGGACTGCAGCACGCCGGGCCTCCCTGTCCATCACCAACTCCCAGAGTTTACTCAAACTCATCTGCATTGAGTCAGTGATGCCATTCAACCATCTCATCCTCTGTTGTCCCCTTCATCTCCTGCTGCTGCTAAGTTGCTTCAGTTGTGTCCGACTCTGTGCGACCCCATAGACGGCAGCCCAATAGGCCCCCCCATCCCTGGGATTCTCCAGGCAAGAACACTGGAGTGGGTTGCCATTTCCTTCTCCAGGAAGGATCTTCTTCTCCTACCTTCAATCTTTTCCAGCATCAGGGTCTTTTCAAATGAGTCAGCTCTTCGCATCAGGTTGCCAAAGTATTGGAGTTTCAGCTTCAACATCTGTCACGTGAGTGTATGCTCCTCGGTTTTTGTCTCGTCACAACAAAAATTTGTAATGATGGACATTAAAGCCCCCTCGGCGTGTCACAGCTCTCAGGTCTTGGATAGACTGTGTTATAGCTCTCAGGTCTTGAAAGGACCATGTTATAGCTCTTAGACAAATCAGTGTTACAGCTCAGTGTTACAGCTCTATTTTATTTAGAAGATAGCAGGAAAATCCATCTTCGAGGCGTGAGGGCACGTCGATCCAAAGACGTGAAGAGAAGAGTGCCCCAGCGTGCGGGAGAGAGAGAGAGAGAGCTAGCTTCGGCTCCTCTTTTTATATGTTTTTCTCTTCCTGGGCCTGTACTATGTAAATTGGGCCAGCCAGGAGTGTTGTTTGTTTTACCTGAGGTCCTCACTCTGGTACTTGGACCTTCCTTTGTTCTATTTTCACAGGCTTTTACCTTCCTTGTCTTTTAGCCACCACCATTTTGGACTCCTTTTCCCTATTCTACCTACTTAACAAGTCCTTCCAATGAACACTCAGGAGTGATTTCCTTTAGGATGGACTGGTTGGATCTCCTTGCAGTCCAAGAGGCTCTCAAGAGTCTTCTCCAACACCACAGTTCAAAAGCATCAATTCTTCAGCGCTCAGCTTTCTTTACATTTGAACACTCATGTCCATACATGACTACTGGAAAAACCATAGCCTTGATGAGACGGACTTTTGTGGGCTAAGTAATGCTTCTGCTTTTGAATGTGCTGTCTAGGTTGGTCATAACTTTCCTCCAAGGAGTAAGCATCTTTTCATTTCTTGGCTGCAATCACCATATGCAGTGATTTTGGAGCCCAAAAGACAAAGTCAGCCACTGTTTCCACTGTTTCTCCATCTATTTGCAATGAAGTGATGGGACTGGATGCCATGATCTTAGTTTTCTGAATGTTGAGCTTTAAGCCAACTTTTTCACTCTCCTCTTTCACTTTCATCAAGAGGTTCTTTAGTTCTTCTTCACTTTCTGCCATAAGGGGGGTGTCACCTGCATATCTGAGGTTATTGATATTTTCCCATCAATCGTGATTCCAGGTTGTGGTGACAATATACAGCCTTGATGTACTCCTTTTCCTATTTGGAACCAGTCTGTTGTTCCATGTCCATTTCTAACTGTGCTTCCTGATCTGCATATGGGTTTCTCAAGAGGCAGGTCAGGTGGTCTGGTATTCCCATCTCTTTCAGAATTTTCCACAGTTTATTGTGATCCACACAGTCAAAGGCTTTGGCATAGTCAATAAAGCAGAAATAGATGTTTTTCTGGAACTCTCTTGCTTTTTTGATGATCCAGCAGATGTTGGCAATTTGATCTCTGGATCCTCTGCCTTTTCTAAAACCAACTTGAACATCTGGAAGTTCATGATTCACGTATTACTGAAGCCTGGCTTGGAGAATTTTGAGCATTACTTTACTAGCGTGTGAGATGAGTGCAATTGTGCAGTACTTTGAGCATTCTTTGGCATTGCCTTTCTTTGGGATTGGAATGAAAACTGACTTTTTCCAGTCCTGTGGCCACTGCTGAGTTTTCCAAATTTGCTGGCATATAGAGTGCAGCACTTTCACAGCATCATCTTTCAGGATTTGGAATAGCTCAACTGGAATTCCATCACCTCCACTAGCTTTGTTCATAGTGATGCTTTCTAAGGCCCTCTTGACTTCACATTCCAGAATGTCTTGCTCTAGGTGAGTGATCACACCACCGTGATTATCTGGGTCATGAAGATCTTTTTTGTACAGTTCTGTGTATTCTTGCCACCTCTTCTACTAGCTTCTGCTTCTGTTAGGTCCATACCATTTCTGTCCTTTTTTGTGCCCATCTTTGCATGAAATATTCCCTTGATATCGCTAATTTTCTTGAGATCTCTAGTGTTTCCCATTCTATTGTTTTTTCTATTTCTTTCCACTGATCACTGAGGAAGGCTTTCTTAGCTCTCCTTTCTATTCTTTGGAACTCTGCATTCATATGGGTGTATCTTTCCTTTTTTCCTTTGCTTTTTGCTTCTC
This sequence comes from Bos indicus, assembly GCF_029378745.1. Taxonomy (NCBI): domain Eukaryota; kingdom Metazoa; phylum Chordata; class Mammalia; order Artiodactyla; family Bovidae; genus Bos; species Bos indicus. Next base: position 23,173,802 of record NC_091783.1, read on the forward strand.
TTCTTTTCACAACTATTTGTAAGGCCTTCTCAGACAGCCATTTTGCTTTTTTTGCATTTCTTTTTCTTAGGAATGGTCTTGATCCCTGTCTCCTGTACAATGTCACTAACCTCTGTCCTATGTTGGTTGCATAGATATTTACAATTGATATGTCTTCCTCTTGGATTGATCCCTTGATCATTATGTAGTGTCCTTCCTTATCTCTTGTAATATTCTTTATTTTAAGGTCTGTTTTGTCTGATCCAATGATTGCTACTCCAGCTTTGTTTTGCTTCCCATTTGCATGGAATATATTTTTCCATCCTCTCACTTTCAGTCTATATGTGTCTTTAGGTCTGAAGTGAATTTCTTGTAGACAGCATATATATGGGTCTTGTTTTTGAATCCATTCAGCCAGTCTGTGTCTTTTGGTTGGAGCATTTAATCCATTTGCATTTAAAGTAATATTTATATATATGTTCCTATTGCTATTTTCTTAACTCTTGGTGTTGATTTTGTAGATCTTTTTTCTTCTCTTGTATTTCTTGACTATATAAGTCCCTTTAACATTTTTTGTAAAGCTGGTTTGGTGGTACTTTTGCTTCTATGAAAAGCTTTTTATTTCTTCATCAATTTTGAATGAGATCCTTGCTGGATACGTAATCTTCATTGTAGATTTTCCCCTTTCAGTACTATAATATATTCTTCCATTACTTTATGGCCCACAGAGTTTCTGTTGAATGATCAGCTGTTAAGCCTATGGGGTTTCCCGTGTATGTCACTCATTGCTTCTCCCTTGCTTTTAATAATTTTTCTGTGTGTTTATTCATTTTTTGTCTGATTAGTATGTGTCTTGGCATGTTTCTCCTTGGGTTTATCATGTATGGGACTCTTTGTGCCTCTTGGACTTGATTGACTATTTCCTTTTCCATGTTGGGGAAATTTTCAACTATAATCTCTTAAAATATTTTTTCATGCCCTTTCTTTTTCTCTTCTTCTTCTGGGACCCCTATAATTTGAATGTTGGTGCATTTGACTTGTCTCAGAGGTCTCTGAGACTGTCCTCAGTTATTTTCATTGTTTTTACTTTATTCTGTTCTTCAGAAATTATTTCCACCATATTATCTTCCAGTTCACTGTTTCATTCTTCTGCTTCAGATATTCTGCTATTGATTCCTTCTAGAGTATTTTTAATTTCAGTGATTATGTTGTTTGTCTCTGTTTGTTTATTTAATTCTTCTGCTGCTGCTGCTGCTAAGTCGCTTCAGTCGTGTCCGACTCTGTGCCACCCCAGAGACAGCAGCCCACCAGGCTCCCCCACCCCTTTTGTTAATTGATTTTTGTATTTTCTCCATTTTGTTTTCAAGGTTTTTGATTATCTTTTTATTCTGAATTCTTTTTCAGATAGTTTGCCTATTTCCTCTTCATTTATTTGGACTTCTGTGTTTCTAGTTTGTTCCTTCATTCGTGTAGTATTTCTCTGCCTTTTCATTGTGTTTTTTAACTTATCATCTTGGAAGTTTCCTTTTCCCAGGCTTCAAGGAAAGTTGATTTCTTTCCTTGAAGAAGGTTGAATTCTTTCTTCCTTTTGGTTTCTGACCTCCTAAGGTTGGTCCAGTGGTTTGGGTAAGCTTTGTGTAGGGTGAGATTTGTGCCTAGTTTTTGTTTGTTTTCCCTCTGATGGACAAGGCTGAGTGAGGTGGTAATCTTTTCTGCTGATGATTGGGTTTGTATTTTTGTTTTGTTTGTTGTTTAGATGAGGCATCCTGCACAGGGTGCTACTGGTGGTTGGATGATACTGGGTCTTTTATTCAAGTGGTTTCCTTTGCATGAGTTCTCACTATTTGATACTCCCTAGGGCTGGTTCTCTGGTAGTCTAGGGTCCTGGAGTCGGTGGTCCCACTCCAAAGGCTCAGGACTTGACCTCTGGCTCTGCGGATGTGCAGCTGAGGGTAGTGGCTGTGACTGTGACACACATGTGTGGCAAAGTCCTCGTCATACGTCAGGCTTGGGACATACCCCGCTTGTCTGAATATGGTTGTAAGAGTCGAGCTGAGGCTCATGTAGGACGCCACAATGAGGAACATGAAGTGCAGGTCTGGCACCGCGTTGAACGCAGTCTGAATAGACTCTTTGCAGCAGCCTTGAATATTCGTCCACAGCCACAAAGAGGTGCATGAACAGTATGCTCAGAGGCTGCAGAAGAGGTTGTATTTTTTGTTAAAACATTCTCTGTCCCTCTCCATGGTAGGAATATTTCTCTCCACCCAACTGACTTTAAGCTTGACCATGGGACTTGCTTTGGCCAATGAAATATGAACACAAGTGCCATGTATCCCTTTCAGAGAGTAGCTTGAAGCACTGAAATTTACTTCTGCCTTTTTTTTTTCTTGACTAGCAACATGTACTTAATCTTACCATATGTAAGTTACAGCTCAAGGTTTTTTTTTAAGCCATGAATATTTTTCTTGCCCCTTTCCCCCCCAAATCTCCTGCCTTCTTGAGCTTTAACATTTTTGAAACACTTCTTACAGGCTCTTAAAAATATTTGATTTTACTTTAGAATTTTTATGACATCTTCCATGTTATGGTCCTCTCTTTTTAATATATGAATTCATCTTAATGTTTCTAATGCATTTTCTCTGGTTTCCTTAACCATATTTTTTTACATTGGAACTAGTCCTTCATGTCAGAATTTCATTTTAGATATTCTTATCCTTCTGGAGCTTTAGTTTCTTTTTTGGGGGGCCATTTGAAATACATATATAATTTTTAAATTTGAATTTGAACTTTGATTTCCCAAACCTTTGACTTCAACGGATCCATAGCTGGTATTGTTTCTCTTGTTGTTCAGTCACTCAGTCATGTCTAACTCTTTGAGACCCCAAGGACTGCTATGACATTATAAATTTCAGGGTGCTACTCTAACTTTCTGCAAGAATTCTTTCACTTCCTCATTAGGAATCAGTTCTCTCCCAGTGGCTTCTTTGTAGCACTGATAAGGAAATCAAAGGGTAGATCTGATTCTGTGACTTGTTCTACAAGGGGATCCTTACTGAGTGGTGGGCTTCTGCCCTTGGGAGGATCTATGTGGGTGACTCTATGAAGCTGAAATACTGGGTGTCATAGCTGATGTCACACAGAGGACTGCATGCTTGAATGAACATCATACAGAGATGAGAATCATCCTTGATCCCACCTCAAAGAAACACTTGGTCTGGACATAATTTTGCATCAGTAATAGTGGAGGCTACAAGAGCATGGAGGCTTTTTCTCAGCCCTTGTGCTTATGTGCTTAGTCACTCAGTCACGCCTGACTCTTTGCAACCCCATGAACTGTAGCCTGCTAGGCTTCTCTGTCCATGGGATTCTCCAGGCAAGAATACTGGAGTGGGTTGCCATTTCCTTCTCCAGGGGATGTTCCCAACCCAGGGATCAAACGTCTGACTCTTGCATCTCTTGCATTGGCAGGTGGATTCTCTACCACTTAGCCACCTGGGGAGCCCTCAGTCCTTGTATCTGAGGCAAAGTAAGAGTCATAATATTCCAACAGGTGGTGGTGGTTGTTGAGTCACTAAGTCTGCGTCCAACTCTGTGATTCCATGGACTATAGCCTTCCAGGCTCCTCTGTCCATGGGACTTCCCAAGCAAGAATACTGGAGTGGGTTTCCATTTCTGTCTCTAACTCCAACAGGGTAGAAGCATCAATACCCAGGCTTCTACATGTTGTCTGTCTTTTGGCTATGGTACAAGACTCTTTCTTTTGTGGGAGAGAAAGCAGGGTCCTGGGAGCACATTCTGGGGTAACTAGATCCTGGTGGGGACTTAGGAGCCCCTCTCCCTCTCCTCCTTCACTGAAGGGTTACATTTGAGTTCCATTTCCAGAGATGAAGTAAAAGTAAATTGAACTGGTCTTTTGAATACCTGTAAGAATCCTTAGAGTATTGGGGACATATATGGAGAATTTCAGACAAAGGCCATGAAAAATAGAGGCTGCATTTTCTACTCAACTGTAAATTGAACCATCTTAGTTACATAATTTTAGGCATATCAATCTTATTATAGACTCCTTTTCTTATTAATTTTCCATAGATTATGAGCATCACTTTCATCACAATGAAAGTGTTATTGCAGAGTAGTTATAAATCTACAATTTGGAATGAAATATACCTAGCATGAACCCCAGCTTCTGACTATTAACTGGGTAATTTTAGACAGATTATTTATTGTCTCAGACACCCAGTTTCCTCAATTATAAATTGAGTAGATTAAATGAGATAATTTATGTGAAGTGTTTAGCAGAATGCATGAACATATTAAAAGTTCAGAAAGTGGTTACTATTACTGTAATTATTATTCCATGAGATATCTGTTATCTTCCATAGTATTTGCCTTTTACTTTTACATGGAGCATTTCCATCCTCACACCCTCACATTTCAGTTTTGGCATATCTCAGTAATATTGATAAGCCTGCTTCCAATTTTCATGCTATACACATTAGCTCTTGGCATAGAATAATCTGAGTACTTTATATGTTTTGAGATAGAATATGCTTCATTTTTAAAACTTGAAGTTGGAAAAATTACTTAGAGTTATGTTTATAGATATTTGCTAATAAATAGAATTGCTGCTGCTGCTGCTAAGTCACTTCAGTCGTGTCCAACTCTGTGCGACCCCATAGACGGCAGCCCACCAGGCTACCCCATCCCTGGGATTCTCCAGGCAAGAACACTGGAGTGGGTTGCTATTTCCTTCTCCGATGCATGAAAGTGAAAGTGAAGTCGCTCATTCGTGTCTTACCCTTAGCGACCCCATGGACTGCAGCCTTCCAGGCCCCTCCATCCATGGAATTTTCCAGGCAAGAGTACTAGAGTGGGGTGCCATTGCCTTCTCCAAATAAATAGAATTACTGCTATAAAAAAATAAAACTAACCATGCAATTTAAAATGTTCAGAGTGGTAATAAAAATGAGGACGAAATCTCTCTAAAGAAAATGGTATGCCTTTTATAATTCCTCATATATTTAAGCAAAGGCTCATAGAGGATTTGATGTGATTTGAACTTCTGTAATATTTTTAAATCAAGTATTTATAAACAAAAAGAAGACATGGTCTCAATGTGGTAGATATTTAATGCACCTTGATAAATGAGTGAATTAATAAGAGTCTATAAATACACAGCTTTTTGTTCAGTAGGTGAAACTTACCAGTATGAAGCAAAAAGACCCAGTAAAACAATATCCGTAACCAGATCTAATAATTAATCTTGGCAATTATATTTAAAAATTACAAATGGCCCTGTTTTAAAGGGCACATCATATTTATAAAATGCAATAGTTATTCTGATTCTATTAAAAGGGAAAATAATAAACATATGCTAAACCATGATATGAGTAATATTCAGGATCTTGTCTTATTAAATATATTTGCTAAATTTATTGAGATTGGATAAGATTCAATTACCATTTCAAGGACTGAACTCTGGATGAAGGATAAGAAACACAGTTAATAATAAAGGGCAATGTCAAGATAAGGTGTGATGGCTAAAGATACGGGTTTTATGGGTTGTCTTGTTTAACATCTGTATTAATTATAGAAGAAGTGCCCAGTGTGTTAATTAAGCTTACAGATGGTTCTAAATTAGGAGATGCTACAAATACCACCGAAAACCAAGAAGTAATCTCAGAAATAAAAGGAATTTATAATTAAAACTGTCATTAAATAATACTGAAGGAAAATAAATGAGTTTGAGTGAAGATTTCAAATACTATTGCTCTCACTTTCTGGTCTTCTGAGGCAGAAGCTAAGTACAAATCATAAAACAAGCATAAAATGACTTTTGAGGCTAATGATTTTTAACTTTGAAAGAGGGTCGTAAATGACCATCTTTTAGAGCTCATCACTGTCAAGTAGGTACTTAAAACTATGCTTAGAGAACAACTTGGTATAATGAATTTCACTGTGTTTGAGGAGAATACAGACTTGGATTCTGATGGTTCAAATCCTAAACTTAGTGCACAAGTTCTTATTTTGTTGTCTAGATGGTTACTCTGAATTCTGAAAAGTGAAACTCTAGCGCTGAACTGCCATCTCTAGGGGTTGGGTTTCTCTTACTTTTGTCTTCTTATCAACATGTTTGTCTGAACCTCTGTTAACAGTTTCTGACTTGCTGAGTGCTTATCAGTTGCCAGGCAATTTTTAGCCCTCTCATTTCCCTTTGGGGGCTCTGTGTAGTCTCAACATCCTACCTGTTGCCTTCAGAGTGCTCAAGTCTGCATCTGATAGCTTCCAACTGCTCCTGGACACAACTATTTGGAAACGTGTTGCTTCATACTCAGTGCTTCTAAAGAAAATTCATTATCTTTCTGTCCTTGAAGAAGACCCCTCTCCTGATTTCTTCATCAATGTCAGTGCTGATAGATTTCATCTAGGTCAATGGGGTTAATCACTCAGTTATGTCTGACACTTTGTGCCCCAAGGACTATAGCCCACCAGGCTCCTCTGTCCATGGAATTCTCCAGGCAAGAATACAGGAGTGGGTTCCCATTCCCTTCTCCAGGGGATCTTCCTGACCCGGGAATGGAACCTGGGTGTCCTGCACTGTGGGCAGATCCTTTCTCATCTGAGCCACCAGGCGTTGTCTGTGACATTTTCAAATTCAAGATCGTCTGATTTCTATTGTTTATGCAGTCTCTTTGAGTCCTCTTTCCAAATTTATATTAATTTTCCTCTTTCCTCTCTCACTTCCATTCTCCTTCTCCATGCCTGTATCATTTATATTTTTATTATTATAATAGCCTTTTGGGAGGGAGTAAAATAAAAATATCAATAACCTCAGATATGCAGATGACACCACCCTTATGGCAGAAAGTGAAGAGGAACTAAAGAGCCTCTTGATGAAAGTGAAAGAGGAGAGTAAAAAAAGTTGGCTTAAAGCTCAACATTCAGAAAATGAAGATCATGGCATCTGGTCCCATCACTTCATGGGAAATAGATGGGGAAACAGTGGAAACAGTGTCAGACTTTATTTTGGGGGGCTCCAAAATCACTGCAGATGGTGACTGCAGCCATGAAATTAAAAGACGCTTACTCCTTGGAAGAAAAGTTATGACCAACCTAGATAGCATATGCAAAAGCAGAGACATTACTTTGCCAACAAAGGTCTGTCTAGTCAAGGCTATGGTTTTTCCTGTGGTCATGTATGGATGTGAGAGTTGGACTGTGAAGAAAGCTGAGCACTGAAGAATTGATGCTTTTGAACTGTGGTGTTGGAGAAGACTCTTGAGAGTCCCTTGGACTGCAAGGAGATCCAACCAGTCCATTCTGAAGGAGATCAGCCCTGGGATTTCTTTGGAAGGAATGATGCTAAAGCTGAAACTCCAGTACTTTGGCCACCTCATGCGAAGAGTTGACTCATTGGAAAAGACTCTGATGCTGGGAGGGATTGAGGGGCAGGAGGAGAAGGGGACGCCAGAGGATGAGATGGCTGGATGGCATCACTGACTCGATGGACGTGAGTCTGAGTGAACTCCGGGAGTTGGTGATGCACAGGGAGGCCTGGCGTGCTGTGGTTCATGGGGTCACAAAGAGTTGTACACGACTGTGTGACTGAACTGAACTGAAAATAAAAATAATAAGAATAGGTTTTATGTTCTCATAAAAGTAAACACATATAGCTAAGGGAAACTGATTTGCAACACCACCCTTCCAAAAATGAATACTCAAATATTAAACATTTGAGTAAAAGCAAAACAAACATAACCATGTCAGGTTAACACCACCTAGAAACTTCTGGATTGGAAGTTATATGTGGAAGTGAAGGTCTGGTTCTTGCATGGTTTTGATCATACATTATTGCATATTCTTAGGAGAAAAGCAAACAGTAATAACATTATCAACAAAGAAAAACTAGACTGTTTCAACACAGACATAAGATAACTGACATGGTTGCATGATGGAAGTATTAGCTACTGCTACAGTGGTAATTGTTTTGCAGTATATAAGTATACCCTTTAAACTTACACAATGTTATATAGTAGTTATATCTCAGTAAAGTGAAAGAAAGTGAAAGTTGCTCAGTTGTGTTTCTGAATCTTTGCAACCCCATGGAATAGTCCATGGAATGCTCCAGGCCAGAATACTAGAGTGGGTAGCCATGCCCTCCTCCAGGGGATTTCCCAATCTAGGGATCGAATGCAGGTCTCCCGCATTGCAGGCAGATTCTTTACCTGCTGAGCTTCCAGGGAAGCCCTCATCTCGGTAAAGCTGGGGGGTAAAGTCATGGCCTTGAATTACGGTTCATAGGCACGTCATGTAAGAAAATAATTGAACAAGTTTGAATTGAAATCGTACATTTCAATGGTACAATTGAAATGGTACATTTATTACAGCCAGGAAGTTTAAAAAATATACACATACCATATCATTGAATGAAAAAGCAAGTTACACTGTAGTGTACATAGTATGACAGAGCCATTTTATGTGTATATATTTTTTGTGCATGTGAATTCATGCCAAAGTATTAATGACATTCATCTTTGGAGAGTAGGGCTTGGGATGAAAATAAAATTTATATTTAAATTTGCTACTTGTTAAATTATTTTTATTGAGTACAGTGACTTTTGTAATATAAATTAGTTATCCATTTTAATTTCAGAAAAATTGAAGAAAAAGATATAATCACGGAACACAGATATAACTACTGTTCATACCAGGCTCTGTTTCCCGCTACAATTCTTATGCTTACATACAATTGTTTGGATATATTTCAGATCATACCATTTATCAATTTATTCATTTGATAATCAGCATCTTTGTAAGGAAAACTCTGGCTCATACAGTGGTGAATGCATGAGGAAAAAAATGAGAAGAAATCTTCCATCCAAATACATTTTATTTACCAAATTTATTCATTCAGCAAGTATTTATCTAGAGCATTTTATGTACCGGCACTGTTCTAGATATGACAAGCGTGTAACCAGGCAATCTTCTGTTCTTAATGGAAATAGAAAGCATCAAAATCCATTTGAAATGTCTTAGTTTTAAAGTGCTTAAAGACATATCTGGTGTTCAGATAACCTATTAGGCATTTAGCACACTAACTATGTTAAAATTTTTTAAATGAGTAGGGGTTTTTTTTCTCTTGAGTTTAAGGTCACAATCATTTAAATTTCTTCCAGTGAACATATGCTTGCAAACTCATGCCAGCTGACTTAATGAGTAGAAGATAAATGTGTTCATGAGTAGAAGAGAAGGGGACCAAGAAAAAGACACATGCAGCCAGGAAATGGATTCAACAAACGGATTCAACAATTACCTTTGTTCCAGGCACCAAAAAGTGGGATGAAGGCAAAGACAAAATGGAAGAAAGGTTAGAAATTAACATCAATGATAATATGGTAACTATAAACAGATTATTTCAGCTACTTGCTTTGATATTCCCAATTGCTTCTCTTTCTTGTGCTGGGCAATTGGCTTCTCTGATGACAAATGCAGGTGTCAGTAGGCTGGATGGAGCCAGAGATTATGGTGACAAAGGAGAGGCTGTGATCCAGGAACCAGGCAGGTCCTGGCAGCGGACTGGGGCAAGGCAGTAAGAAAGGTGGGCATGCGAATTTCAAGGGATGGTCTGAGACATCGAAAAGTACAGTAGCTGGGGGCCAACATGGGACTTATATGTCTCCAGAATAAAGCAGGTACTAGAACAGAGCATGAGGCTAGAGAGACACTGAGTTCTGGCTTGACTCCTTTTTTGTTCCCCTTAGCAATCTGGCCCCAGGCCTACAGATGTGAATTACTCTGCAAGTAGAGCTTCATTCTACTCCACTATAGAACCTGACTTTGGAGGAAGCTCATTAAATAGGGTGGTCACGCCTCTCCATGGTATGAAATCCAAGAACTTGTAGCAAATTGGAACATAATGGTGCTTAAGAATCATACCTTTCTAGATTTTTCTGATAACCAATTGTGACCCATGACCTTCTCTTTTTGCACTGTCTTTCCACCCTATGGCGCTAGTTTGAGGACTCCTTTTCCTTTCTTTCTACTTTCATTTTGGACTAAGATGAGAACTATATTGAAAATGTTATGATGGGAGAGATGGTAAATTATAAATTGATATCTATGTCAAACAAAAGCTAACAACTTCTTGCTCCCTAGGAAGGGTTTTTAGATAATTTTATACTCTACTCATGCTGGACCAGTTATCTAGACAAATTGGATTTAATATAAAAGGCATTTTATTTTCTCAAAATACTACTTGCTCAAATCCAGGGTTTCCATTTTGAGTCTTGGGTATGTTGAGATGCACTGAAATTGTACCATGTATGGCCTGTATGACTGTGGGTTGTAATTTTGTATATCTTCGTCATGTTATTGGTCAAATTGAATTTTCCAGAGGTTGGAAAACTGAAATTATTTCATGTTTGCACATCTTACCCTTGGAAAGAGAAGATGGCAGTCAATCTGTTTTTCCGTTTATTCAATTTTTCCTTTGGAACCTCTCAACTGGTGATAAAGAAAACTGCATTTGTTTTAAGTGGAAGGAGCTTAATTGAGTGTGTTGGTTTTGTTATAGATGGCTATTTGTGAGTATGCAGAAACCAAATGCCACCTGGAAAGTAAAAATCATTTTTTTTTCCAGTGCAGTATTTTTAATTATGTCTTTTCACCAGAGCTCCAGGGCAAAAGTTCCATTTTTCTCCCTGCTCATTATTAGTAAAACCCACAAGGACAAGGTTTTCTAATTTCATATTTTTAAGTGAATTTAGCATGCAAAATGTTCTGAAATGACATGAGATATGTAGTTAAGATAACACCTAGGCTCTGGAATTTCTTGGCTTCACACAAATCATTACCTTCTACCCAGACTGACTCCGTTCACGTAGAAATACTTAGCCACACAACCTGCCTGTTACTGAAAGTGTATTCAGTGACTTGTAATTATTGTTTGTATGCTACACACATTTGAAACATATGGTAGCTATTATGAGAACTATATATATATTGTTGCTGTTGTTGTTTGTTTTCATTTGTGTTGAGTGTGATTTAGTGCAGTATGCAGGCTTGTAAACGTTTTGAAATTAATTAACCTGAACACAGTTGAATTCACCCGTCTGGGTTCCTACTAGCACACTGGCTAAGACACTGAATAACAAATGAGAGGAAAATGGAAGCGGTGAGATTCCAAGGAGAGAGAACAAGGACTTATGCCTCCAGAGTGTATAATCCCCATCCTGCCATTGTTTTCCTCTGTGAACTTGAGTCTGCCCTCCTTTGCTTTTGTTTTTCTGGCTTTGGCAAGAGAGTAATGGCAAGCCCAGGCAGCGTGGCACTGAGGATGAATGAATGCCTAAAATGTTCTTTGGAAGCCTCCAGTAAAACACACTGGGCCACATGTGGAAATTATTATTAGTTCATTCTCATGCACTTTTAATCCCTGCCCTCTAGGCTCAGACTGGCAGCCAAGGCACCAATTACTGTCGATGGGGCTGTTGGTTCTTGTGATGTGAACACCTGTCCTCCAGCAAATGAACTGAGATAATACACAGCAATTTACTATGTGTGTCATATACCCTGCAAATTGAATCTCCAAAATACACTCTGAGTTGAATAATACATGACACTGGCTTGAAATGACAGGAAATAGGCTCAGTACAATTGCTGGGGCATCTGTGTCCATCCCAGGCTTTTGTCCACCCAGTCTGCTGCTGCAACGCCAAGCCAGACCTCCCTTCGCATTCTCAGAGCTGAATAAGGGGGGCCATCCATATGGGGAAAGTCACTGCAGAATTGCTGGCTTTCGTGGGACAGCCTCGGGCTGACTCATCCAGTCAAGCCAGGGCTTGGCAGACCCAGCCCCACACTGTTCATCAGTTACGACGAAATTGCACTATGTACAATTCCAGGGTCTCTCCAGTTCATATTTAAAGAAATAGTCGTTAGACGCTGGATGATCTGCCCCATGTAAATTGTTACCCTGAAATTTACAAGAGATAACATTTCAGAGTGAAAAAGGGAATGAGATCAGTCTAGGATAGCGGTTGAGGGAATGAGTTTTAAAGGTCAGACACTGGTGTGAATCTTGCCTCCACTTGGACAAGCTGTGCGATTTCTGGCAAGTTCCAAACTATAATTTCTCTAAACTTCAGTTTCTTCATTTGCCTTTAAAACCAGGACCGTAACTAACTTGCTTTGCATTCATATCCCCGGTGCCCGGCATATTATCTGGCACATAGAAGGTACTGAAAAGTCCTGGATGATTCAAGATTTTTCTGGAATTGTTTTTCTTAACTGCTTGATCCATACTCAGTCATTTCCCATTCTTTGTGATCTCATGGACTGTAGCCAGCCAGGCTCCTCTGTCCATGGGATTCTCCAGGCAAGAATACTGGAGTGGGTTGCCATGTCCTCCTCAAGGAGAATCTTCCCAACCCAGTGATGGAACCCACGTCGCTTGCTTCTGTTTTATTGGCTGGTGGATTCTTTACTGCCATGCCACCTGGGAAGCCCACTGCTTGTTACAGCTACTGATGTAACAGCCAGCAGAAGCAGTCCTGGTGCACAGCCCTCTGTATCAAGCCACTCTTGTGCCTTCCTTCTAGTCTCTAGAGGACCTAGGGGAGAAGGAGGAAACTGGGCTTTTAGTGTTTGGCCTGCTGTGCCTGATGCCCAGCCAGCAGGCTCATCATGACACTTCAGCTTGTTTTGTGCAACTCAAATCTCCTTCCTCAAAGAAGGTATTTTGCACAGCCAGAGCTGCATATTTTGAAACATTTTACTTGTATATTTGTAGAATTGTATACGTGTAGAATGGACGGAGGAGCCTGGTGGGCTGCAGTCCATGGGGTCGGGAAGAGTCGGACATGACTGAGCGATTTCACTTTCACTTTTCACTTTCATGCATCGAAGAAGGAAATGGCAACCCACTCCAGTATTCTTGCCTTGAGAATCCCAGGGATAGGGGAGCCTGGTGGGCTGCTGTCTATGGAGTCGCACAGAGTCAGACACGACTAAAGCGACTTAGCAGCAGCAGCAGCAGAAATTTGTAGTGTGTCTGTTGTGTTCTTCTCAGTTTGATAGCATGATTCTCACATAAATATGGGTCTATTCATTTGCATGGTTGTATTTGTATTGCACATAAGTATGTACAATTTTCCTTTCTTTCATGTTTAATTATATGTTAATCAGTCAGAACTATCTTGATCCATATACTCTCTATTTTCTAAGTCTAGTTGATTTACAATATTAATTCAGGTGTACAATCTAGTGAGTCACTATTTTAACAGGCTGTACTCCATTTAAAGTTCAAAATAGTGGCTATATTCCCTTGTGCTGTACAATATATCCTTGTTAGTTACCTATTTTATACGTAATAGTTTGTATCTCTTAATCCTGTACCCCTATTTTGTGCCTCCCCATATCCTCTCTTCACTGATAACCACAAGTTTGTTCTCTGTGAGTCAGTTTCTGTTTTGTTAAATACATTTATTTTTTAGATTCCACATATAAGTGGTAATATAGATTCTCTGTCTTGCTCCATCTAACTTATTTCACTAAGCATAATACTCACTAGATCCATCCACATTTATTGCAGGTGGCAGAATTCCATCATGTTTTATGTCCAAGTAATATTCCACTGTATATATATATCACATCTGCTGAAGCCACTCATCTGCTGATGGACACTTAGGTTGCTCCCATGCCGTGGCTATTGTAAATGGTGCTTCTGAGAACACTGGGTGCAGGTTTCATTTTGAACTAGTGTTTTCCTTTTCTTCCTTTACCCAGGAGTGGAACTGCTGGATCATATGGTCGCTCTGTTTTTAGTTTTTTGAGAAACCTCCATACTATTTTCCACAGTGGCTGCACCAACGTATATTCCCATTAACAGTGTACCAAGGTTCCCGTTCCTCCACATCAACACCAACAGTTGGTATTTGCCATCTTTTGGGGGATAGCCGTTTTGACCAGTGTGAGGCGACGCCTCACTGTGGATTTGCTTTGCATTTCCCTAATGATTAGTGATGTCGGGCATCTTTTCATGTGCTTGTTTACCATCTATATATTTTCTTCGGAGAAATATCTATTTGGATCTTTGTCCATTTGTAATTGATTTTTTTGTTGCTATTGTTGAGTTATATGCGGTGTTTATGTATTTTGGATATTAGTCCCTTATTAGTCATATCAGTTGCAAATGTTTTTCTCACATTCAGCGGTTTGTCTTCACTTTGTCAAAGGTTTTCTTTGCTGTGCAAAAGCTTTTAAGTTTAACTTGATCTCATTTGTTTAGATACTACCTTTTTTTCTATAGATCTATCCATTTCTAACATCTGATCAAGGAGAAAGGTGGAGAGAATAAATACTCTGGGAAATAAAAGCAAGGCAATGAGAACAGGCAAGGGTACTACACAATGCCAGTATTTGAAAAACAGACAAGCGCTTATTATTCTACCCACTTTTATTTCATAGTTCCTCTTCAATTAATGCCTAAACTCTAAAAAGACGAAGTCTTAGTTGTCTTTTTAGTTTCTATGTTACCCCACATAATGCCTTTGCTTTATTTTGTAGGTTCATCATTTGCAATGAGGGCTGTTAATACATATAAACTCATAGGAAAGGGTCTGCCCTGCAACTGAGTCCCACAGCTGAGTTGGCAGTGAGCATAAGGGCATGACAGGAAGCGCTCCCAGGGGCTCTACCTGGGGCATGAAGCTGATAGCATCTCCCAGCTCTTAGGAGGACCTTGGGAGTATTTGTACACCACTCCTCTTTTGTGCTTTCCCTTCCTTAAGTCTTCTTGCCTCTACCCTGGATAAACCCTAAAAACCTTGAATTTGCCACTTCCTTCCAACTTACCCCATCTTTTCCATTATTGCCTCTACCCATATTCCCTTTCTCTATCTCGTTCTTTGACTACTTTAATACACCCCACAGAAAATCTCACACTGGCAACTTCTCTCTTCCTTTTGCCATGTTCTAAGATCTTCTCTAGGTCTGGACATCTCTTTAGAACTTATCTGTCAGTCTGTCCCTGTTCCAGGTCCTCACATCTCTGCAAAGTGGCAATTGGTGGTATTAGATGACTATGTTAAACATAGGAAAAGTGGAAAGAGTTCTCTTTATTGACTGGTTCAAGTTTTCACTTGCTCTTTATAACCTACTGTGTTCTCCTAGCAAGCTATTAATTTCTCCATGCCTCTGTTTTCAGTCATTAATTTTTCATCCCTTTTTCATGCCCTCCAATCACAGCACCTTCCTTTGGCTGAATCTAGCATAAAGCCAGCTGACACAGCATCCAGAGAACTACGTGCTGCAGGTCTTGGCAACTGTGCTATAGAAAAGAACATGGAGAGGCCTCAGAAGGCAAGCCAGCCCTGGACCAGCATGCAGGACTGATCATGCTTGTTTAGTAGGTGTCTCCCCTCTAAGAATGTGAGTTTCCTAGAGCCAGGAGCTGCATTTCTTTGACTTTGCATCCCCTGCTCATTTCATAGGACTTCAAATAGAATACAAGCTTAATCAATGTCTATGGGTGGACTTGTTAGTGAAAGTGAATCATTTCCAGAAAGCATGTTTTCACTTTTATCCAGATAGATCTGCCTCGTTAGGGGTCCATGCTGCCAGTAGTGGGTCCTGGTGAACGTGTAGTGTGGTGAAGAGGAGACTGGAGAAAAGACCAACTAAAAATTATTCACAATTTTTCAAAAACTCTTACTAACCTGGACAGAGGGCAGATTAGTTTGATAGCACAAAATGGTAATGAGATTTTAGAGAGCGTAGGATGTTGAGAGACAACTGGGTGGGATGGGACAGAGTCATGGGCCTGGACAGACAAACGGCATGAGTTCCTGATGTTACAGGATAGTGTAGGGAAAGAGGCACTGCCATGAAAATGAATCTACAAACCGTGAAAGTGAAATCGCTCAGTCATGTCGGACTCTTTGCGAGCCTATGGACTGTAGCCTACCAGTCTCCTCAGTCTATGGAATTTTCCAGGCAAAAATACTGGAGTGGGTTGCCATTTCCTTCTCTAGGGGATATTCCTGACCCAGGGATTGAACCCAGGTCTCCTGCATTGCAGGCAGATGCTTTACCATCTGAGCTACCAGGGAACCCATGAAGCTGGTATCAAAGATAAAACCACATTAAATTCACTGTGGCAACCCATTCCAGTATTCTTGCCTGGGAAATTGCATGGACAGAGGAGCCTGGCAGGCTACAGTCCTTAGGGTTGCAAAGAGTCAGAAACAGCTGAGTGACTAACACTCGCAGCATTTATTGCCTTGGATCAACCTCGTAAGTTCCCCCTCGCCCTACCCTCATTTGTTATATTCTTCTCTGCAGCAAGATACTCTATCCTGTGTTTACAACAGTACCTGGCAGGGGAATATGTGTTGAGTGAACATTATGTAGAGGGAAAGGAAGTTTAAGTGCAGAACCATATTTACATGTAGGTTCACTTTAATCCGGAAGCCAGAATTATAAAAACACGTGTAGCTAGCAATCTTTTTGTACTATTTTTCTGTTAAAAACAGTCACACTTTGTCTCTGAGGAATCATTAAAAGTAGTCACCAGAGGCTCTCTCCCTGGGCCCTTGGAGAAACAGGAAACTAACATGAGAATTTTCAAAGTTTGTAAAACAGCATGGCCTGTAATAGATCTCTGGCAACTATCAGGGACCGATAGCCAAAAAAGGTCTTACTAGGGACTTCCCTGGTGGCTCAGATGGTAGAATGTCTGCCTACAATGCAGGAAACCCAGGTTTGATCCCTGGGTTGGAAGATCCTCTGGAGAAAGAAATGGCAACCCATTCCAGTACTCTTGCCTGGAGAATCCTGTGGACAGATTCTTGTGGGCTACAGTCTGTGAGTTCGCAAAGAGTTGGACATGACTGAGCGACTTCACTTATGTATTTCCCACTTGTGATAAAACACCAATCTGCTCTATGTCTCATCTTCAAGGGCAAAATGCAACTGATGGCCAGCCCTGAGCTTGTTTAAAGGACAGCAATGTTCCTGGAAGTGACCACTTCTTTCACTAGGATGAGTTCTGAGGAGGAAGCCTCATCACCCTGCTCAGGAATTCACAGCTGAGAAAACTGAGCTGAGTCATCCCATCGGGGAACAGCAGCTCTGCGCACCACATGGAGACCTGTGCTCTAGCCACACCTGCCACATCACCACGTGACCGCAATTCCATGGACCAAACAAGGAGAAGAATAAGGGGCCAGCCCCTTTCCAGCCCCGCCACCCAGCTCAAGAAGAAAAGGACATCAATGATCTCTTTCTTTTCCAAGGTCTCTTGGAATCTGAGGCTCCAGAAGCAGGAACCTCTGAAGAATGTGTTTTGCATCTTGGCAGAGACAGGCTGGGACCCCAGTGTTAAAGAGTGTTATATGGCGATGAGAGGCCTGGGAATCATGACCTGTGAGACCCCAGACAAGGCAAGAAAGTATAAGAAGATTGTTCTAGACCTGCTGGTTCATGGTCTGTATGACCTGGTGAGTTCTGAAGTAATCCACCAGAGCATGAAGATCCTGACACCATCGTCCTAGGCAAGATGCAGGGGAAAGGCCTGAGCTCCTCCTCCTTAGACATCACCCTCCAGACCAGGGCTTTGCTTGATGACGAGAATGACAGCCTGAGATAATTGACCTTTGTCTTGTTTGGACAACTGGTTACCCTTGCTGGACGGAAATGGAGGACGTTCTTCACCCATCAGGTGAATCTGACTTGGGAATCCCTCCTGTCCCACTTATAGGACAGGAATCCCCAGGTGGCCAAGGCTTGCAAAACAACCTTTTGAGCCTGTTCTCCATATCTGAGATAAACCAAGGACTACAGCTTCCAGAATTAGGAAGGTCAAAGGAACCCTAAACTCTGCCTGCAGCTGAGCCCCTACCATCCAGAGCTCCTGCAGTTCTATGCAAATAAAATCCTGTAAACACAGAGAGACAGGGAGATTGGTCCAGTGAGCTGAGCGCATGGCTGGGGGCTGATAGTCCCCCTCTTTTAACCCTTTGGAGGCTCTGTTGCCTCTGGTGATTGTGATAGAAAATGGGATGTTGGGAGACCAGTTGATGGCAAATGTAAGACCATGGAATTGTATAATTGTATCCAAAGTAAATTCTAAATAGCTTATGTCTCATTTTCTTCCATACATATTTGATGATAAGGTGCGTCCTTTCTTTAAAACATTTAAAGTACATGTGGATTCAGTGCTTTTGTTCTCAGCGTTTTTCTTCTTAAGGATATTTCTGTCACCAACCTTTCTTTTCAATTTTTAAGGCTCAGGAGAATATTACCTGAAGTTTTTTTTTTTTTTTTTAATCTGCTATTGATCCTTTGCCATTTGCTATTAAAACCTTTTTCTGGCAAGATCTATTTAAAGTTAGCCAAAATTTAGTGTGGAGGGCAATTTTTAGCTGCTTATCATCTTTGACAGTCAGTGCCTCCAAGATCATTCCAAACAAGAGCTAATAAAGAGAAAAAAAAAATTGAAAAAAAAAAAGTCACCAGAAAACATTATTTTAACCTTCTTTAGCTTTGTGTGTGTGTGTGTGTGTGTGTGTGTGTGTGCACATGCATGCGTTCGTTCTCTCAGTCTCTTCAGTTGTGTCTGACTCTTTGCAGCTCTATGGACTGTAGCCCACCAGGCTCCTTGTCCACGGGATTCTCCAGGTAAGAACACTGGAGTGGATTCTTGACCCACCAAGCCACCTGAGAAGCCCCTTCTTTAGCTTCAGTTCAGTTCAGTCGTTCAGTCGTGTCCGACTCTTTGCGACCCCATGAATCGCAGCACGCCAGGCCTCCCTGTCCATCAACAACTCCCGGAGTTCACTCAGACTCAAGTCCATCGAGTCAGTGATGCCATCCAGCCATCTCATCCTCTGTCGTCCCCTTCTCTTCCTGCCCACAATCCCTCCCAGCATCAGAGTCTTTTCCAATGAGTCAACTCTTTGCATGAGGTGGCCAAAGTACTGGAGTTTCAGCTTTAGCATCATTCCTTACAAAGAAATCCCAGGGCTGATCTCCTTCAGAATGGACTGGTTGGATCTCCTTGCAGTCCAAGGGTCTCTCAAGAGTCTTCTCCAACACCACAGCTCAAAAGCATCAATTCTTCGGTGCTCAGCCTTCTTCACAGTCCAACTCTCACATCCATACATGACCACAGGAAAAACCATAGCCTTGACTAGATGAACCTTTGTTGGCAAAGTAATGTCTCTGCTTTTCAATATGCTATCGAGGTTGGTCATAACTTTTCTTCCAAGGAGTAAGCATCTTTTAATTTCATGGCTGCAGTCACCATCTGCAGTGATTTTGGAGCCCAAAAAAATAAAGTCTGACACTGTTTCCACTGTTTCCCCATCTATTTCCCATGAAGTGATGGGACTGGATGCCATGATCTTCATTTTCTGAATGTTGAGCTTTAAACTCACTTTTTCACTCTCCACTTTCACTTTCATCAAGAGGCTTTCTAGTTCCTTTTCACTTTCTGCCATAAGGGTGGTATCATCTGCATATCTGAGGTTATTGATATTTCTCCTGGCAATTTTGATTCCAGCTTGTGCTTCTTCCAGTCCAGTGTTTCTCATGATGTACTCTGCCTATAAGTTAAATAAGCAGGATGACAATATACAGCCTTGACGTACTCCTTTTCCTATTTGGAACCAGTCTGTTGTTCCATGTCCAGTTCTAACTGTTGCTTCCTGACCTGCATACAGATTTCTCAAGAGGCAAGTCAGGTGGTCTGGTATTCCCATCTCTTGAAGAATTTTCCAAAGTTTATTGTGATCCACACAGTCAAAGGCTTTGGCATAGTCAGTAAAGCAGAAATAAATGTTTTTCTGAACTCTCTTGCTTTTTCCATGAGCCACCGGATGTTGGTAATTTGATCTCTGGATCCTCTGCCTTTTCTAAAACCAGCTTGAACATCAGGAAGTTCACGGTTCACATATTGCTGAAGCCTGGCTTGGAGAATTTTGAGCATTACTTTACTAGTATGTGCTGCTGCTGCTAAGTTGCTTCAGTCGTGTCCAACTCTGTGCGACCCCATAGATGGCAGCCCATCAGGCTCCCCTGTCCCTGGGATTCTCCAGGCAAGAACAGTGAAGTGGGTTGCCATTTCCTTCTCCAATGAATGAAAGTGAAAAGTGAAATTGAAGTCGCTCAGTCATGTCCGACTCTTAGCGACCCCATGGACTGCAGCCTACCAGGCTCCTCCATCCATGGGATTCTCCAGGCAACAGTACTGGAGTGGGGTGCCATGAGTGCAATTGTGCGGTGGTTTGAGCATTCTTTGGCATTGCCTTTCTTTGGGATTGGAATGAAAACTGACTTTTTCCAGTCCTGTGGCCACTGCTGAGTTTTCCAAATTTGCTGGCATGTTGAGTGCAGCACTTTCACAGCATCATCTGTCAGGATTTGGAATGGCTCAACTGGAATTCCATCACCTCCACTAGCTTTGTTTTTAGTGATATGCCTTCTAAGGCCCACTTGACTTCACATTCCAGGATGTCTGGCTCTAGGTCAGTGATCATCAACCACCCTGATTATCTGGGTCATGAAGATCTTTTTTGTACAGTTCTTCTGTGTATTCTTGCCACCTCTTCTTAATATCTTCTGCTTCTGTTAGGTCCATACCATTTCTGTCCTTTATTGAGCCCATCTTTGCATGAAATGTTCCCTTGGTATCTCTAACTTTCTTGAAGAGATCTCTAGTCTTTCCCATTCTGTTGTTTTCCGCTATTTCTTTGCATTGATTGCTGAGGAAGGCTTTCTTAGCTCTTCTTGCTATTCTTTGGAACTCTGCATTCAGATGCTTATATCTTTCCTTTTCTCCTTTGCTTTTCACTTCTCTTCTTTCACAGCTATTTGTAAGGCCTCCCCAGACAGCCATTTTGCTTTTTTGCATTTCTTTTCCGTGGGGATGGTCTTGATCCCTGTCTCGTGTACAATGTCACGAACCTCATTCCATAGTTCATCAGGCACTCTATCTATCAGATCTAGGCCCTTAAATCTATTTCTTTAGCTTAGGAAAAGGTAAATGGGAAAATTTAGCTTAAATCTCATACCCTAGATATATTGTTCTTTATGTCTATGACACATTATATATTCACCAATTACATTTTCCTTTCATTTCTGCTGAGTAAGCCATATCTTGCTCATTCCATTACTTCTGGTTTGGTCATGTGATTTGTTTTGGCCGATGGAATGTGAGCAGGTGTGATATGCAGTCGTCCCTTTGTATCCACTAGGAGTTGGTTCCAGGACTCCCTCAGATATCAAAATCCAAGGATGCTCAAGTTCTTTGTATAAAATGGGTAATATTAATACAGTTGGCCACCTATGGTTTCTGGGTCCACCATACCAGGGCCAACTGAACTGCACATCAGAGCACATCTTCAAATACGCTCATTTAGTGTTGGTTTTGTTCCTTTTATGCCCACCCTTTACTTGAACAGAACATGACCCAGAGAGTAGTTGTCTTTGAACTGGGTTCCAAAATAAGAAAACTAAGAAGAACCGAACAGAACCTGTCAGAGCCACAGCTGACTTGCTGACCTCAGATATTTGAACAAAAAGTAAGCATTTGCCATTGTAAAGTAATAAGGTCTATGTATTTGATCATTATTGCTGCAGTAACAAATTAACGCCAACTTTGCAGCATAAACAGCACAAATTTATCTTATAGTTCTATAGATGAAGTCCAACATGAGTCTAACTGGTTAAAATCAAGGTGTTGGCAGGGCGAGGTCCATTTCTGGAGGTTTTAGGGGAGAATCTGTTTCTTTGCCTTGTCCAGCTTCTAGAGGTGGTTCATATCCCTTGGTTGGTGGTTTCCTTCCAACTTCTTAAGAGCCAATGACATTGTATCTATTTTCCCACAGCTACATCTCCCAGCTGATTCTTTTTCTGCCTTCCTCTTTCACTTTTAAGTATTCTTATGATTTCATTGGGCTCATTCACTGAATTTGGATGGTCTCTGAAACTTAAAGGTCAGCTGCATAGCAACCTTAATTTCCATTTGTCCTGTAACCTTAACATATTCACAAATTCTAAGGATTATGACAGGGATATCTTTGGGGGCAATTATTTTGCAGTGTGGGTATCATGCTCAAGGATGATACTACTAAGATAGCAGAGAACTAGCAACTACTTTGTAAATGTAGATAAAACAGTGACTTCCTGTGGTTGCTTGAAATCAAAAGAGAAAACATACAAGCAGAGTCATGTTGACTCTGATGGTCTGGCTCCATTGTCTTATACTGACCCTAGCTGTGGGACCCTGGGCAAGTCATTTGATTTATTTCACTCTCAGTTCCTTTACTTTTAACATGGAAATACTCAACATTGATTCTGTTTATCTTTCAGGGTTACTAGGATCAAATGAAATAAAGTAGTATAAGGATATCTCTCTCTCTCTATATATATATATGTATTCCATTTTTTCTTCTTTATTATGGCTGAATAATATACCATTGTGTGTGTGTGTGTGTGTGTATACACACATGATATTTTTATATCCGTTAATCAGTTGGTGAACACTTAGATTGTTTACATATCTTGGCTCTTTTTTTAAATCGAAGTATAGTATAAGGCTTCCCTGGTGGCTCAGAGGATAAAGCGTCTGCTTGCAATGCAGGAGACCCGGATTCGATCCCTGGGTTGGGAAGATCCCCTGGAGAAGGGAATGGCAACCCACTCCAGTATTCTTGCCTGGAGAACCCCATGGACAGAGGAGCCTGGCGGGCTATAGTCCACAGGATCGCAAAGAGTCGGACACGACTGAGTGACTTCACTAATGCTTTGTAATAGTTTCTGTACAGCATAAATTATAGGTGTACAGTGCAGTAATTCACAGTTTTAAGGGTTATATTACAATTATGCTTATTATAAAATATTGGCTATATTTCCTATATTGTCAAATATATCCTTGTAGTTTATTTTATACCTAATAGTTTGTACCTGTTACTCTGCTACTCCTGTGTTATTTACCTCTCTTCCCTCTCCCCACTGGTAACCACTAGTTTGTTATCTGTATCTGTGAGTCTTTTTTGTTCTATTCACTAGTTTATAGTATTTTTTTTAGATTCTACATATAAGTGATATCATACAGCATTTGTCTTTCTCTGTCTGACTTATTTCACTTATCATAATACCCTCCAAGTCCATCTATGTCGCTGTATATGTAAAAATTCGTTTCTGATGGTTGAGTAATATATATTTATACCACAGCTTATTTATGCAATCATCTGTTGTTAGATGCTTAGGCTGCTTCCATTTGTCTGCAATTGTAAATAATGTTTCCAATATCTTTTAGAACTAGTGTACGACTTCATTCTTTTTTCTCTGTAATAGGGTATATAGGTTGGTAATAGGGTCATCAGATTCAATTTTGCCCTGAATAGTCTTTTACGTGGACTATGACTTCTGTGTCTATGCATGTATATTTGTGTGCTTTTAACTATGCTGTGACTATACATTCAGCTAACTTACCTTTCCAGTGAAACAGTACTGCAGGTTTCAAAGATGCATACCATCTTCATTTCTTCACCAGTGAGGACTATTAACAAATAGTAATAAATGGGTAAAATTAAGATATTGTTTTTTAGTCACTACGTCACGTCCAACTCTCTTGTGACCCCGTGTAGCTCTCCAGGCTCCTCTGTCCATGGGAATTCCCAGGCAAGAATACTGGAGTGGGTTGCTATTTCCTTCCCCAGGGTATCTTCCCAACCCAGCAAGGGGACCCATATCTCCTGCATTGCAGGTGGATTCTTTACCACCGAGCAACCAGGGAAACCATCAAAATTAAGATACCAATTTCCATTAATGAAAACTCCCATGTTTTCAGAGAGATATGTATATGCTTATGTCTGTTTTTGTTTTATATTATACAATTTTTCTTTTATTTAGCCTTCCATATTATATCACAGCATGGTCTTGGCATTCTAAGTTTTTGGTTTCATAGGTTTTTTGAGAAGAACCTCACAAACAGAATGATATATAAAATTGCTTTCTCCTTTTTTGGGGGGTTCAGCTTGGTGCTGATCCCCCTAGCCAGTTCCTAAGGCTTCCCTGGCTAAGTAGCAGCTGTCTCTGCCAATGGCAGCTAGATGCTCTTCTTAATATTTTGGTATCTGAAGGATAGAAGAATTTATCTTACCATTATACATAGGTTCATGAGAGATCATACTTTTATAGATATTTGAAGAGTTTGTCTTTCTACATCTTTTATTCTTGCCTGCTTTCACGTGTTCTTTACTATTTAGATATGTTTTAGATACAATTTATTTAAATGTATTCTTGTGTGTTTTTACTGGTGTATATATACACAAGTTATATGTGCTGCTATTTCAGGTCAAATTATGATACTTGTCCAGTGACAGAGCCACATTTTTAATAAGCTGTTTTCAAGAGATCACAAATTTGGCTGAAAGCTGAATTTTTTCAGCAAAGCAGTGCATCAGAGAAAACTATCACTTGTAAAAACATTTTCATGTTTAGTACTGCTGCTGCTGCTGCTAAGTCGCTTCAGTTGTGTCCGACTCTGTGCGACCGCATAGATGGTAGTACAGGAGCTTACAATCATTCCATGAAAGTATGCTGTGCTATGCTAAGTACAAACGTGTGAATTAGTCCAAAGCATGGTAATAATAAAAAGTCCTATAATATACAAACTAAAAATTCAGAAGAACAAGAATGAAATTTCAGAGGTATACATGCCTTCCAAAATAAAAGGAGTTAATCATTCAGAGAAATAGTTATCTTGAAAATTCTGCTGCTGCTAAGTCGCTTCAGTAGTGTCCGACTCTGTGAGACCCCATAGATGGCAATTCAGTTCAGTTCAGTTCAGTCGCTCAGTTGTGTCCGACTCTTTGCGACCTCATGAATTGCAGCACGCCAGGCCTCCCTGTCCATCACCAACTCCCAGAGTTCACTCACTCACATCCATCGAGTCAGTGATGCCATCCAGCCATCTCATCCTCTGCCATCCCCTTCTCCTCCTGCCCCCAATCCCTCCCAGCATCAGAGTCTTTTCCAATGAGTCAACTCTTCGCATGAGGTGGCCAAAGTACTGGAGTTTCAGCTTCAGCATCATTCCTTCCAAAGAAATCCCAGGGCTGATCTCCTTCAGAATGGACTGGTTGGATCTCCTCGCAGTCCAAGGGACTCTCAAGAGTCTTCTCCAACACCACCTTTCAAAAGCATCAATTCTTCGGCACTCAGCCTTCTTCACAGTCCAACTCTCACATCCATACATGACCACAGGAAAAACCAAAGCCTTGACTTGACGGACCTTTGTTGGCAAAGTAATGTCTCTGCTTTTCAATATGCTATCTAGACAGCAATTAGTGCCTAGTAAAATGAAAGATCTCTATTCCCTTGTCCAGTTCTATTCTCTAAAACTACATATTCTAAAATAGTTTTTGTTTTGAAGTTCATTTTGATGTTAGCCATTATATTGATAGTTTATAAGACAATAACTGCCTAAGATAACAAGATATAATAATTATTATAATTAGTAATTATCAAACACAGTGCCTTTTAAACAAATTAAAATTGCAGGCATACACAATAGTATGTGTATGGTTGTATTATAATTAGTAATATCAACCAAAAGGGTATGCATTAAAAACAATAGGATGGTTGGGAAGAATGGAAAATGAGATTATGGGACGACAATAAAGGAATATGTAAATTAATAAATGAATCAAACAGGGGAGTATTTAATGTGGTATGAATTAAGGAGCATGATTAACTTAACCTCTGCACCAGGGGTTCAAAAATACTAATCTGTTTGCACTTCACCTTCTTTTGGAGGCAGTGTTTCAATTTAGGATGCAAATTATAATGACCTGAGGCTCTTCTAAATATGCCCACACTTGTACACAACCCCTAGATTTTGTGACTTGATCAGGCTGGGGGAGAAATTTGTTGTTGTTCAGTGGCTCAGTCATGTCCAGCTCCTTGCGATCCCATGGACTGCAGAACGCCAGGTTTCCCTGTCCTTCACCATCTCTCGGAGCTTGCTTAAACTCCTGTCCATTGAGTCGGTAATGCCATCCAACCATCTCACCCTCTGTTGTCCCCTTTTCCTCCTGCCTTCGATCTTTCCCAGCATCAGGGTCTTTTCTAATGAGTCAGCTCTTTGGATAGGTTGGCCAAAGTATTGGAGCTTCAGCGTTAGTTCCAATACTTTGGAGGAGAAATTAGGTATGTATATTTTTTGTGACTAAATATTATAAAGTGAACACATCTGTGTACAGTTAATCGAAAACATAAAACATCACAAACATCCCAGATGACCTTCTCTTTGTTAAAGTAGTACTTTTGAAAGCTCCAGATCTGATTCTAATGTTTCCATAGGATTAAGGACCATTCTTCTGGCTCATACTCAGGCTGATGCCTTCTTCTCTCATGGCTTTCTTTCGCTTGCATTTGTTTTTATTTATTTTGCAGTTTTCCAAGCATTCATAGTAAGTAGTGATGATCCATAAACCTTCTCAGTCCTTTTATCTTAAAAATGTATCTATTTTCTTGTTGATTGATAGATTTACTACATGTAGAATTATTATTTCAAATCATTTTCCACTCAAATTTGATAGCATTTTTCACTGTCTTTGAGCCTCTAATTTTGGTGAAATCAGTTTGATGTCATTTGTTGTACATATCTTTTTTTATTATCTCTTCCGTGGAAGTTTTATTGATTTCCTCTGAATCCTTGAAGCCCTGAAATTTCACTGATATGTATTAATATGTGCTTGATTCTGCTACCCAGCTCAATATCTGGTAGGTCCTTAAGTTAAAAATATTTGCATTATTTCTTTATTTCCTTCCCTTCACTAATCACTGACTCCTTCTAAGAATGCCTGGCATTCTGAAATTGAACCTCAATGTTGTAAAGAAAAAAATTACATATGTGTATTATATAAACTAAAATATATTTACATATAACAATTATATTCTACAGTATGAGAAATTTCTTAAACATAATATTTCCAATACTAACCTTGGTCTTAACTGGATTATTCCTTTATACAGTTCATTGACTAAGACTCCATAATCACATATTTTTTAATTTCACAAATTTATTCTCTGATAGTTCCCTTTTTAAAGAAATAACAGTCTATCCTTGTTTTCTGGATGCAGTATCCTCTTAAACTTCTCTGAATAAACAAGTGGAATATTTTAAACTTTCCTTTTTGTTCTGAAATTATTTCTGTTTCTTATAGGTTTAATTTTTTGTTTTATTCATTGTGATTTTTACCATTTTTGGTCTTCCTCCTTAGATAAAAATCTGTATTGAATAAAGGATTAGAAAGATTAATGATCCATTTACATAGAGAAGATGTCAGTTACTACTGCTTTGTAAGTTACTAAGCATGAACCCTTCTAGGTGACTGGGGACTTGCATAATTAGGCAAATAAAGAGGACTTTGAAAGTGAACCTGTTAGTTGCTCAGTCCTGTCTGACTTCTTGTGACCCCAACCCCATGGACTGTAGCCCACGAGGCTCCTCTGTCCATGAAATTCTCCAGGCAAGAATACTGAAGTGTGCAGCCATTCCCTTCCCCAGGGGATCTTCCCAACCTAGGGATTGAACCTGGGTCTTCTGCATCACTGGCAGATTCTTTACTGTCTGAGCCACCAGGAAAGCCCAGATTAAAACTCTTTAGTGCGTATATTTTTTTAGAGCTGTTTCTCCTCTTTCTTTCCTCAGCATCTGCTGTGTCTATCTAAATCCATTCTCCTAGCCTCTCTCTCTCGGGCTCCTATAGGAATGGTAGGTTTATTCCCTAGGCAGATCAACTCCCTCTTTTAGAAAGTTATTTTGCTCTGAGTTGGCTTAGTTAATTAAAACATTATTTCTTAATCATTTTAATTAAGGGGTCCATTCCAGCTTTTTGTGCTTGTTGAGTTGGAATTTGGAGCTAGTCCTTGGTTATCTTGGGGACAGAACTTTCATTTAGTGTTTAGGTCTAAGGTTTCTCCATCCTGTTTTACCCTTCAGTCTGATTCTTTTTATTAGCTAGGATTCCCTCAAACTTTCTTCCATACTGATGGCTCACATTTTTATTTTTAAATATTGTGATTTTCATTAAAAACATATATATACACATAATTGTGTGTATGTGTATATTTGTTGTTGTTCCATCGCTAAATCATGTCCGACTCTGTGACCCCATGACCTGAATCATACCAGGCTTCCCTGTCCTTCACTGTCTGCCTGAGTTGGCTCAAACTAGTGTCCATTGAGTCAGTGATGCCATCCAACCATCTCATCCTCTATTGTCTCCTTCTCCTCCTGCCCTCAATCTTTCCCAGCATCTTTCCCCAGGGTCTTTTCCTCAATCTTTTCCCAGGGTCTTTCCCCCAATCTTTCCCAGGGTCTTTTCCAATGAGTCAGCTCTTCACATCAGCTGGCCAAAGTATTGGGGCTTCAGTTACAGCACCAGTCCTTCCACTGAATATTCAGGGTTGATTTCCTTTAGGATCAACTGGTTTGATCTCTTTGCTGTCTAAAGGGACTCTCAGGAGTCTTCTCCAGCACTACAGTTAGAAAGCATCAATTCTTTGGTGCTCAGCCTTCTTTATGTCCACTCTCACATCCGTACATGACTACTGCAGAAAAACCACAGCTTTGACTATGAGTATGTATATATATATGTATGTGTGTGTGTGTGTATGTATGTATATGCTTAGTCGCTCAGTGATGTCCAACTCTTTGTGACCTCATGGACTGTAGCCCACCAGGCTCTTCTGTCCATGGGGATTTTCCAGGAAAGAATACTGCAGTGGGTTGCCATGCCCTTCTCCAGGGGATCTTCCCAAATGGGGGATTGAACCCAGGTCTCTTGCATTGCAAGTGGATTCTTTACAAACTGAGCCGCCACCAGGGAAGCCACACACACACACACACACACACACACACACATACATATATATATCTGAAGAGAAAGTGGACAGTGTTGTTTGCATAAATCTGACATCTTTCACTGGAAGTCCTGATGAGTATATAATAGATTTTCATTAATCAAAAGGAAAGTATATAGATATTGGAAAATTCTGTTATATCAGTGGCCATATTCAGTAAGTTTATTGCCTTAAACAGGACAATATACTGCTAAGAGAAAGCAATAGTGAAAATATCTGAGATATTTCAATGGAAAACTTAGAGATATTAAGTAAATAAACCCAAAATGATCTAATATATACAGTCAATGTGTTTTCAAGACAATAGACCAAGATTTTATAGCTATGGATATCTAATTATCTACTCATTCATTTGCCCATTTATTTCTCTTACTTTGTCCTGCTTTCCATCTCTCCAGCAAGTCTTAAAGCAATGATAAAAAGTGCTCAAGTATCTTAGGCTTCCAGATAGAGAAGAAGATAATGGCCCTAAGACTTTGCTGCCAAGTTGCTTCAGTCGTGTCCGACTCTGTGCGACCCCATGGACTGCAGCCTACCAGGCTTCTCCATCCATGGGATTCTCCAGGCAAGAACACTGGAGTGGGTTGCCATTTCCTTCTCCAATGCATGAAAGTGGAAAGTGAAAGTGAAGTCGCTTAGTCGTGTCCAACTCTTAGCGACCCCATGGACTGCAGCCCACCAGGCTCCTCCATCCATGGGATTTTCTGGGCAACAGTACTGGAGTGGGGTGCCATTGCCTTCTCCCTAAAACTCTTTAACTCAATATTTAAATTACACCAATAATTTATAATTCTTTTGTACCATGAATCCCTTTGGTAGTCTGATAAAACTTATGAACCCTTTTATGAATTAATATTTTTAAATGCATAAAATAAAACATACAGGATAACACTGGGAACTGAGTATATTGAAATATATTTGTTATAGTAACAAATTTGTTATATATTTCAAATTTCTGATGACTGTTCTGTCTCTTAATTAGTAACACCTTGTGATAATCAGATTATCGGTCTTTTCTAATAATTATTATCCACATAAAATAATACTGTTCTTCAGTCAGTTCAGTTCAGTTCAGTCATTCAGTCATGTCCGACTCTTTGGGACCCCATGAATCGCAGCACGCCAGGCCTCCCTGTCCATCACCAACTCCCAGAGTTCACTAAGACTCATGTCTATCGAGTCGGTGAGGCCATCCAGCCATCTCATCCTCTGTCGTCCCCTTCTCCTCCTGCTCCCAATCCCTCCCAGCATCAGAGTCTTTTCCAATGAGTCAACTCTTCACATGAGGTGGCCAAAGTACTGCAGTTTCAGCTTTAGCATCTTTCCTTCCAAAGAAATCCCAGGGCTGATTTCCTTCAGAATGGACTGGTTGGATCTCATTGCAGTCCAAGGGACTCTTTTTCATTAATTTCAGAGCTTTCTTACTTCCCTTTTTTCTTCAATCTTGACCTTTATTCTAATTTATTCTCTTGTTATTTTTCTAGCATATTTAATTGGAATATTATTAGTTTCCAGCTTTTCTTCTTATCAATATAAGAACATTAAGTCCATAAAAGTTCCTCTGAATAAATCTTTACTGCATCCCATATTTTTGATATGTAGTGATATTATTGTCCCAATGTATTTTTCTGTTTCTTTCAGGATTTAATCATTGACTGAAGAGTTATTTAATAGCATATTTCTAAAGGTTCAGTGAATGATCAAAGTTAGTTGTTGTCCCCCTCTCTAGAAACCACTTATTCCTGAAGTATATTCACATTGTGTTTTTTTTTTTTTTTTTTCATTTCATGGCTGCCACCACCATCTGCAGTGATTTTGGAGCCCAATAAAATAAAGTCTCTTATTGTTTCCATTGCTTCTCCATCTATTTGCTATGAAGTGATAGGATCAGATACATGATCTTCATTGTTTGAATGTTTTTAAGCCAGCTTTTTCACTCTCCTCTTTCACTTTCATCAAAAGGCTCTTTAGTTCTTCGCTTTCTGCCATAAGGGTGGTGCCATCTGCATATCTGATGTTATTGATATTTCTCCTGGCAATCTTGATTAAGCTTGTGCTTCATCCAGTCCAGCATTTCTCATGATGTATTCTGCATATAAGTTAAATAAGCAGGTGACAATATATAGCCTTGATGTACTCCTTTTCCTATTTGGAACTAGTCTGTTGTTCCATATCCGGTTCTAACTGTTGCTTCTTGACCTGCATACAGATTTCTCAGGAGGCCAGTCAGATGGTCTGGTATTCTCATCTCTTGAATTTTCCAGTTTGTTTTGATTGACACAGTCAAAGGCTTTGGCATAGTCAGTAAAGCAGAAGTTGATGTGTTTCTGGAACTCTCTTGCTTTTTCTATGATCCAACAAATCATAGAAAATTTGGTCTCTGGTTTCTCTGTCTTTTCTAAATCCAGCTTAAACACCTGGAAGTTCATGGTTCATGTACTGTTGAAGCCTGGCTTGGAGAATTTTGAGCATTATTTTGCTAGCTTGTGAGATGAGTGCAATTGTGCGGTAGTTTGAACATTCTTTGGCATTGCCTTTCTTTGGGATTGGAACAAAAATGGACCTGTGGTCCCTGCTGAGTTTTCTGAATTTGCTGGTATGTTGAGTGCAGGACTTTCACAGCATCATCTTTTAGGATTTGAAATAGCTCAATTGGAATTCCATCACCTCCACTAGCTTTGTTTGTAGTGATGTTTCCTAAGACCCACTTGACTTCCCATTCCAGGATGTCTGGCTCTAGGTGGGTGATCATACATACCATTGTGGTTATCTGGGTCATGAAGATCTTTTTTGTATACTTCTTCTGTGTATTCTTGCCACCTCTTCTTAATATCTTCTGCTTCTGTTAGGTCCATACTATTTCTGTCCTTTGTTGTGCCCATTTTTGCATAAAATATTCCCTTGGAATTTCTAATTTTCTTGAAGAGATCTCTAGTCTTTCCCATTCTATTGTTTTCCTCTATTTCTTTGCATTGATCACTGAGGAAGGCTTTCTTATTTCTTCCTTCTATTCTTTGGAACTCTGCAGTCAAATGGGTATATCTTTACCCTTCTCCTTTGCCTTTCACTTCTCTTCTTTTCTCAGCTATTTGTAAGGCCTCCTCTGACAACCATTTTGCCTTTTTGCATTCCTCTTTTTGAGGGATGGTCTTGATCCCTTCCTCCTGTACAATGTCATGAACCTCCGTCCACAGATCTTCAGGCACTCTGTCTATCAGCTCTAATCCCTTGAATCTATTTGTCACTTCCACCGTATAATCATAATGGATTTGATTTAGATCATACATGAATGGTCTAGTGGTTTCCTCTACTTTCTTCAATTTAAGTCTAAATTTTCAATAAGGAGTTCGTTATCTGAGCCACAGTTAGCTCCTGGTCTTATCTTTGCTGACTCTATAGAGCTTCTCCATCATTGGCTGAAAAGAATATAATCAATCTCATTTTGGTATTGACCATCTGGTGATATCCATGTGTAGAGTCTTCTTTTGTGTTGTTGGAAGAGGGTGTTTGCTATGACCAGTGCATTCTCTTGGCAAAACTCTGTTAGCTTTTGCCCTGTTTCATTTTGTACTCCAAGGCCAAACTTGCCTTTTACTCCAGGTATCTCTTGACTTCCTACTTTTGCATTCCAGTCCCCTATGATGAAAAGGACATCTTTCTTGGGTGTTAGTTCTAGAAGGTCTTGTATGTCTTTGCAGAACTGTTCAAATTCAGCTTCCTTAAAATTACTGGTTGGGACATAGACTTGGATATCTGTGATATTGAATGGTTTGCCTTGGATATGAAGAAAAGTTATGACAGCATATTAAAAAGCAGAGACATTACTTTGCTGACAAAGGCCCATCTAGTCAAAGCTATGGTTTTTCCACTAGTCATGTATGGATGTGAGAGTTGGACTATAAAGAAAGCTAAAGTGCTAAAGAATTGATGCTTTTGAACTGTGGTGTTGGAGAAGATTTTTGAGAGTCCCCTGGACTGCAAGGAGATCAAACTAGTCCATTCTAAAGGAAATCAGTTCTGAATATTCATTGGAAGGACTGATGCTGAAGCTGAAACTCCAATACTTTGGCCACCTAATGTGAAGAAAAGTCCCTGATGCTGGGAAAGGTTGAAGGCAGGAGGATAAGGGGATGACAGAGGATGAGATGGTTGGATAGCATCACTGACCTGATGGACATGTGTTTGAACAACTCTGGGAGTTGGTGATGGACAGGGAAGCCTGGCCTGCTGTACTCTTTGCCCTACAAAGAGTAGGACGCAACCGAGCGATTGAACTGACTGATTCCCATTGTTCTCTTAGTGTTTTATCTTGGCTTGCTTTTGTCTGAAACTAAGGTTTATTTCATCTTCACTTTTTTTGTTTGTTTGTTTGTTTGCCAAACATCTGTATATCACATTCATTCCTAAATGATAGTTTTGGATAGAGATGAAATTCTGTCTGCTATCTATTTTTCTTCTTTGAATCTCCTTCCAGCTGTCTTCTGGCTTCTAGTTTTGCTTTGAGAACTTGTCTGTTTTGTTTTTCCTTCCCAGAAAGTGTCTTTTTTCTTTGAATGCTTTAAAGTCTATCTTTAATAATCCGCAGTTTCACTGTAGCTACTGTGTTGTGTCTAGGTGTCTTTTTCTTTTTAGTAATTCTGTTGGAATTCCTTCAACCTTCTAGCCTCAGAATTGGTGTCTTTATTAGTTCTCAAAAATTCCTAGCCATTATCACTTTGGCTATTGCCTTTTCTCCTGTTCTCCCTGTTTCTCAGGAACTCTGAATAAACACAGAATAACCTTTTTACTTTATATTCAGTATCTATTTTTCTTTCATATTTTCATTTCTTTATAACTCATATCTTTGTGCTGCATTCTGCATAATGAGTTAAATTCAATATTCTCCTTCATGAATTCTCTCTTCAAGTTAGCTAATGGGAGCTAATTTGTTTTTAGCCCATCTAATTCCAGTTGAGCTATTCCAAATCCTGAAAGATGATGCTGTGAAAGTGCTGCACTCAATATGCCAGCAAATTTGGAAAACTCAGCAGTGGCCACAGGACTGGAAAAGGTCAGTTTTCATTCCAATCCCAAAGAAAGGCAAATCCAAAGAATGCTCAAACTACTGCACAATTGCACTCATCTCACACGCTAGTAAAGTAATGCTCAAAATTCTCCAAGCCAGGCTTCAGCAATATGTGAACCGTGAACTTCCTGATGTTCAAGCTGGTTTTAGAAAAGGCAGAGGAACCAGAGATCAAATTGCCAACATCCGCTGGATCATGAAAAAAGCAAGAGAGTTCCAGAAAAACATCTATTTCTGCTTTATTGACTATGCCAAAGCCTTTGACTGTGTGGATCACAAGAAACTCTGGAAAATTCTTCAAGAGATGGGAATACCAAACCACCTGATCTGCCTCTTGAGAAATGTGTATGCAGGTCAAGAAGCAACAGTTAGAACTGGACATGGAACAACAGACTGGTTCCAAATAGGAAAAGGAGTTCGTCAAGGCTGTATATTGTCACCCTGTTTATTTAACTTATATGCATAGTATATCATGAGAAACGCTGGACTGGAAGAAACACAAACTGGAATCAAGATTGCCGGGAGAAATATCAATAATCTCAGATATGCAGATGACAGCACCCTTATGGCAGAAAGTGAAGAGGAACTCAAAAGCCTCTTGATGAAAGTGAAAGTGGAGAGTGAAAAAGTTGGCTTAAAGCTCAACATTCAGAAAACGAAGATCATGGCATCTGGTCCCATCACATCATGGGAAATAGATGGGGAAACAGTGGAAACAGTGTCAGACTTTATTTTTCTGGGCTCCAAAATCACTACAGATGGTGACTGCAGCCATGAAATTAAAAGACGCTTACTCCTTGGAAGGAAAGTTATGACCAACCTAGATAGCATATTCAAAAGCAGAGACATTACTTTGCCAACAAAGGTCTGTCTAGTCAAGGCTATGGTTTTTCCTGTGGTCATGTATGGATGTGAGAGTTGGACTGTGAAGAAGGCTGAGCACCGAAGAATTGATGCTTTTGAACGGTGGTGTTGGAGAAGACTCTTGAGAGTCCCTTGGACTGCGAGGAGATCCAACCAGTCCATTCTGAAGGAGATCAGCCCTGGGATTTCTTTGGAAGGAATGATGCTAAAGCTGAAACTCCAGTACTTTGGCCACCTCATGCAAAGAGTTGACTCATTGGAAAAGACTCTGATGCTGGGAGGGATTGGGGGCAGGAGGAGAAGGGGATGACAGAGGATGAGATGGCTGGATTGTATCACTGACTCAATGGTCGTGAGTCTGAGTGAACTCAGGGAGTTGGTGATGTACAGGGAGGCCTGGCGTGCTGTGATTCATGGGGTCACAAAGAGTCAGACACAACTGAGTGACGGATCTGATCTGATCTGATTGAGTTTATCATTTTGCTGATAGTAGTTTTCATTTCCAAAAGTTTTATTTTGAAATTTTGGAAACTACACCTGATCAACTTTGATGGTCTATGTTCTGTAGTCACATCCTTGCCATTTTTTTTTTCTTTAAACCTACTTGTTTTATATTCCTTGCCTAATAATATCAACATTTGCCATCCCTGGTGTATTATTCTGCAGGTAAAAAAATTTTTTCCCTACTAATTCTGCCTCTTTTTGATGATAGTTATTTTCCTCTTTGTGGGAATTTTGTGAGGATGAGGTTTAAAAGTCTCCCCTTCAGAGCAGATTTGTTTCTGGTTTCTGCACGTGAATATAGACACTAATGACCAAGAATCACTTAATATGTGACTTATGGATTCTATAGACCAGATAGCTAGCATTAGGTAATTTCATTCCCAATCTCAGGTAAGGATTCATTTATTTTTGAGAAGTTTCTAGGAGAAATTTTCTTTTTATTTTCAACTCTATATAGATTAATGGTCAAATTAGGCAAATATCCTACCATGCTCCAGTGTAATATATTTTTTTTCCCCTTTCAACACAGAGAGCACTGCCTTTCAGCATTCCTAATTCTATGTGGGATTCAACCTTCCTTTCGTGTGCTCCCTACCAGTAATTTTGATTGTTCTCCATGCCTGTGGCTCATTAAAGTCAAAGCTATATGTCAACATCATGTTCTTACCTCTCTAGATGTCTCCAAAAGCTCATATGTCTGTGCCAGCTCAGCCAGGCATTTAAACATTATTTTAAAAATATCTGATAATCACACCTGTGACTAGATTGTGGTTTCTAAATACTATTTTGGAGTAATGACTGCTCTTTTAGGCCTGGCTTAGGGAAAGTACACAGTGAGCCTGTTACATATTCTTGTGCCAGAAAACAAGCAAGCTTTCAAAGAAGGGAGACTTGTCACAAGGACCCAGGAACTAGTTTTGGAACAGTTTAAGCATCAGAAAGAATAATGACTATAATTGACTGTAACCACTTAGTCTAAAAAATCTGTAGTGTCAGAAAGTGAGAGACATGCTACCAATGAGATTATTAACTTATCCTTGAAGTTTGTAATTAAAGGCAAAGTTAGGCATTTAGCATAAGTCTTGGAGGAAGTGAAGTTCAGCCTGTGGTCATGAGATAAAGTGCTCTCTTATTTTTATACAGATGTTTAAAAATGCTAATTGAAAAAGAAGATGAAATTATAGAATTCAAAAATGACATTTTTATAACCCTAAGTAAAATAGTTCAGTATAGGATCATCACTAGAGACTAAAATCATTAGGGGAAATGTTGAGATCAAAGTGTCACACTAAAACACCTCTTGCCAATTTCAATAGGCAGGAAAACAAAATCCTTGACAGTGGAGGGATCTGAAAGTCAACGTTTTGACCATGTGATGTAAAGTAGTCGCATTAACAGTGGGCCATATGTCATTTATACTTCCTGCTGATATATCACAGGACATACAGAGTATTTTTGCCTGGAGTGCTACACCTGAATCAAGTCAAGGCTTGACATTTAACTTTCTGATGGTAAGAAATACAGAGAATTAGAAAAACAAGAAAAATGACACCATGAGGGAAATGTGGATCTCAAAATGTAGAACCTTGTTTATGCTAGCTGCTGCTGCTAAGTCGCTTCAGTCGTGTCTGACTCTGTGCGACCCTATAGACGGCAGCCCGCCAGTCTCCCCCGTCCCTGGGATTCTCCAGGCAAGAACACTGGAGTGGGTTGCCATTTCCTTCTCCAATGCAGGAAAGTGAAGAGTGTAAGTGAAGTTGCTCAGTCATGTCTGACACTTCTCGACCCCATGGACTGCAGCCTACCAGGCTCCTCAGTCCATGGGATTTTCTAGGCAAGAGTACTGGAGTGGGGTGCCATTGCCTTCTCTGAGTCTCTGCAAAATTTCAGATGATTTAGGGAAAAAAAGGTAGGAAGCATAAACTCTTTTCTTTTTGGTTGTGCTGGGTCTTCTTTGCTGTGCAAGGGCTTTATCTAGTGGAAGTGAGCCGGGGTGGGGGCGAGGGGTTGTGGGGAGTTGAACTACTCTCTACTTGTGGTGCGCAGGGCTTCTCATTGCAGCGGCTTCTCTTGTTGCTGAGCGTAGGATCTAGGTGCACAGGCTTCAAGAGTTGGAGCATGCAAGCACGGTAGTTGGGACTTGCTGGCTCTAGCGCATGTGGGTTCAGTAATTGTGGCTTGTGGGGCCTAGAGCGTGCAGGCTTAGTAGTTTTGGCACATATGATAAGTCGATCCACAGCATGTGTAATCTTCACAGACCAGGGATCTGGATGCATGCACTGGCAGGCAGATTCTTATCCATGGTACCACCAGGGAAATCCAAGAAGAACGAATTTTGAATCAAAATTCAAAAAAGGGCTAAAAATATATTTTAGAAAAAATTGTGGCAAGAATATTCAGAACAACTATACAAAAAAGATCTTCATGACCCAGATAACCATAATGGTGTGATCAGTCACCTAGAGCCAGATATCTTGGAATGTGAAGTCAAGTGGGCCTTAGGAAGCATCACTACGAACAAAGCTAGTGGAGGTGATGGGATTCCAGTTGAGCTATTTCAAATCCTAAAAGATGATGCATTCAATGTGCCAGCAAATTTGGAAAACTCAGCAGTGGCCACAGGACTGGAAAAGGTCAATTTTCATTCCAATCCCAAAGAAAGGCAATTCCAAAGAAAGTTTAAAGTACCGCACAATTGCATTCATCTCACATGCTGACAAAGTAATGCTCAAAATTCTTCAAGCCAGGCTTCAACAGTACGTGAACCGCAAACTTCCAGATGTTCAAGCTGGATTTAGAAAAGGCAGAGGAACCAGAGATCAAATTGCCAACATCCACTGGATCATTGAAAAAGCAAGAGAGTTACAGAAAAATATCTACATCTGCTTTATTGACTACACCAAAGGCTTTGACTGTGTGGACCACAACAAACTGGAAAATTTTCAAGAGGTAGGAATACCAGAATACCTGACCTGTCTCCTGAGAAATCTGTATGCAGGCCAAGTAGCAACAGTTAGAACCGGATATGGAACAACAGACTGGTTCCAAATTGGGAAAGGAGTACCTCAAGGCTATATATTTTCACCTGCTTATTTAACTTAAATGCAGAGTACATCATGCGAAATGCCAGGCTGGATGCACAAACTGGAATAAAGATTGCCAGATAACACCACCCTTACGGCAGAAAGCAAAGAAGAACTAAAGAGCCTCTCGATGAAAGTGAAAGAGGAGAGTGAAAAATTTGGCTTAAAACTCAACATTCAGAAAATGAAGATCATGGCATCTGGTCCCATCACTTCATGGCAAATAGATGGGGAAACAGTTGGGAACAGTGGCTGACTTTATTTTGGGGGGCTCCAAAATCACTGCAGATAGTGACTGCAGCCATGAAATTAAAAGACAGTTGCTCCTTGGAAGAAAACTCTGACCAACCGACAGCATATTAAAAAGCATAGACATTACTTTTTCAACAGAGCCCCATCTAATCAAAGCTATAGTTTTTCCAGTAGTGATGTATGGATGTCAAAGTTGGACTATAAAGAAAGCTGAGCGCCGATGAATTGATGCTTTTGAAATGTGGTGTTGGAGAAGACTCTTGAGAGTCCCTTGGATTGCAAGGAGATCGAACCATTCAATCGTAAAGGAAATCAGTCCTGAATGTTCATTGGAAGTACTGAAACTGAAGGTGGAGCTCCACTGCTTTGGCCACCTGATGTAAAGAACTGACTCATTGGAGAAGACCCTGATGCTGGGAAAGTTTGAAGGCGGGAGGAGAAGGGCATCACTGACTCTATAGATGGACATGATTTTGAACAAGCTCCAGGAGCTGGTGATAGACACAGAAGCCTGGCATACTACAGTCCATGGGATTGCAAAGAGTCTGACACGACTGAGTGAACTGAACTGGGAAATAAACAGTGGGTATAGCAAGGTAAAGATTTGGTAATGTTGTTTAAAAATCTATACTTTTTAGTTGTTCAGTTACTTTGGATGGTTTTTCTGCATGTGTACTTCAAGATAGACCTGTATCATGTAATAGGTATATATCTAATTTTAATTTTTTATTGGTAAATGATATACCTTAATAATTCATTTGGTTACTTTTAGTAATTTGCTACACCCTTCAGAAAGTAAATTTTCAAAATGCAATGTGTGAACTGATCTTTTCACAAAGCATTGTTAATGCTTACATAATTTATATTTTAGTTTATTAGAATGTTATAACTATGTTATAGATTACATGATGTATATCAAAGCATATATTTATAATTAACTTATCTTGACCTTCCAATAACTGTATGTTTCCATTTATCACATTTCATTAGTATGTGTATTATTCTTTGTAAGTATTACTTAAAGATAGTCAAATTACATAATATTATTATGTTTAGCCAGAAAGTTACCCTATTCCAAAAAATTGCAGAGGAAGTAACACTTCCAAACTCATTCTATGCAGCCAGCATCACCCTGACTCCAAAACTAAATTTAAAAGTGGACATATGTATATGCATAACTAATTCACTTTGCCATACACCTGAAATTAACACAACACTGTAAATAAACTGCAGTCCAATATATTTCTGTTAAAAAGAAAAACAAAATAAAAAACAAGCAAACAAAATTAGGACCTAAGGCAGGACAGTAATTGTGGTTTAGTCCCTAAATTGTGTCTGACTCTTGTGACCTCATGGACTGTAGCTCACCAGGCTCCTCTGTCCATGGGATTTTCCAGGCAAGAATACTGGAGCAGGTTGCCATTTCCTTCTCCAGAGGATCTTCCAGACCCAGGGATTGAACCCAGGTTTCTCCTGTGCTGCAGGCGATCTCCTGCATTACAGGCAGATTCTTTACCAACTGAGCCACCAGGGAAGCCCCCAAGCCAGAACTACTTTCAGTAAAACTTAAGTCGTTCTTATCTTCTCTTTGAGAGCTCACTGCACAAAAATAATAAAACTATACAATAAAGTGTCCTTAATTGGTCCAATAAATCAAATTCATATAAAAAAGAATATTTGAACCTCAAACATTTAGCAGAGAATTTGGTAATTTCATACAGAGACAGCTGTGAACATATAGTAAAGTAATACCTAAAGACACAACCAGAGTTTTGATTTGGCCCTAATTTTGTTTGCTTGCTGTTTTTTTTTTTTTTTTTAATTTAAGCTATTTTGTCTTTATTTCTTAAAAAATTTTTTTTGTTGGAGTTTAGTTGATTTAAAGTGTTCTGTTAATTTCAGGAGCATAGCAAAGTGAACCACTTTCATTGTTTTGTAGATTATTTTCCCATGTAGGTGATTACAGAGTATTGAGTAGAGTTCCCTATACTATATGTAATATGTTCTTATTAGTTATTTACTTTATATTCAAATATTCTTTAAAATTCCATATACATACATGATCTTTCCTGACACAAATAACCTTACTAATATTAAAAAAAATAGTTTAGAAAAACACACTGAGATTTTAAAATAAAAGACCTAGAATAATGATCAATTTATTATTATTTTCTACTTCAAATCTTACCTGCCAATTGATCTTTGACTCTCAGAGATGTTTAATTAAAATAATATTTAATTTGTAAGTAATTAACTTCCTTAAGGAAATCAATTATAATCTAGGAGAAACTAATGGACCATAGAAAATCTTAGAAATATATTTTATGTTTTATTAACTTTCTTTTCTTTATAATTCAGCAGATGCATTTGAAACTTTCAAAGAAAGGGCATTGCCTGTAGCATTGAAACCATCTCTCTAGGAATATCTGGAAACTTAAGTTCTAGGTCAAACACACTTTATCCAAATAGATTCTGTGTTTCCACTAAAGAAGAGGCACTTTGAGGTGAAAGAATATTCTAGTTTCACCCTCATGTTTGTAATTTCTCATCAAAAGAGTGACAAAGTTGTAAGAACTCTTATTAAGAGCTGAGAATGAAATCCATGTATTATAATTTAAATAATATAAAACCAAGTTCTTAGGGAAAAATAACTTAAAAATTAATTTTGAAAGTGAAAGTGTTAGGCTCTCAGTGGTGTCCAACTCTTTGTGACCTTATGGACTGTGGCCTGCCAGACTCCTCCATCCATGTAATTCTTCAGGCAAGAATACCAGAGTGGTTTGCCATGCCCTTCTCTAGGGGAATCTTCCCAACCCAGGGAATTGACCTAGGTCTCCTGCATTGCCAGCAGATAGTTTACTAACGGAGCCACTACAAAATTAGCTGCTGGTCTGATTTTCTCAGGAGTTTTAAAAAGATTCCATTATTTGGGCAATTTTAGGGCAGCATTTCAAATTCAATATTTATTTTTATTAAGAATTTAGGAGCAAGAGATGGTTGAAGTAGTATCACAAATCAGCAATTTTAAAATCAGAATAGCTGTGTGACATTAGATAAGCACTCATTTCCGTATCCTCGTTTCTTAGAAACAGAAAAAAATAGTACCAGTATTCCTTACATATTACTTTACTGTTCAATCTGGCCATGACTTACCCTTCCATTCAACATTAGAACCCTTCAGTTATCCTTGGTTAATACATATCTAAATACTGTCCCTGTGGCTTGAACAGCTTCCATATTAGTCTCTGCTTTTCCTGTTACACATCTTCTGTCCACCAGTACTAAAGACAAAGCTCTCTAAGGCCCAAACCATTTATTTTTTCTAATAGCAATACTATTCCTACAATGTTCATCCTGTTGTCACAGATGAGCACTGAATAGGCTTGTGTGTTTGGGTTAATGCTTTCTTATAACAAGTGCCACTCGATTTTCCAAAGTCAGGCTATGTGTATTGCATAGTGCCACCTCTGTTTTCATGGGCCCACTTTGAACTTCAGTGCATTGGTTAAGGTATGAATGTTTTATACTGTCACCTAGTGGTGATTGCTTGTTCACCAACAGCTGACTTTTGGCAGAACTGCTGTTGTTATACAACTGATTGTATAATTGTTTGAAAATTCTGGTCAACCAATTTTTGTTGAGTTGCTAGTAGACATCAGATTCTTTTCCAGGCATTAGAACTATAGTAGAAAAAGAAAATAAAAAAACAAAAAAGAAAATTGCTGTCCTTGTGAGGCTTCTATGCTATTATAATTTGTTCTTTTTTTCTAAATAAAAATGAAGGATAAAATAGAAAAAACTTTAAAAAATTTAATAATATGAGAAGTGTAGCATATGTATTTATAGTTGAAACAGGTGCTAAAAGTAGAAATTTTTTTTGAAATATAATTGATTTAAAACTGTATTAATTTTGCTGTTCAGCAAAGTAATGCAGTTTTACACATATATATATATATATATATTAATTTTATATTCTTTTCTATTATGGTTTATCCCAGGATATTGAATATAGCTCCCTGTGCTATAGAGTAGGAACTTGCTGTTTATAAAAAAAGGAAAATTTTACACCTAGATTAATTCTTATTGAGCTGAAGATATTCAACTATCTTAAATAGAGATACAAAGTTTTGAAAATATGTAACTGCCTAGGTATAAAACATTAAGACCTTTACAGTATGTTCTTCTAAAATGTACTGAACACAAATACTCTAGACTGTAATTTATTTTCCACAGAGGTATATGTTAGTAATTCTGAAATTATTTTATGTGTATTCTGGGACTGAGAAATAAGTATATGGTGAATAATGAAAGCCAAATTCCTTTTTTTTTTTCCCCACACAGAAAGTAGTTGCAAATTAGAAAGAAGGTATAGTTAAAATGAACCATGTAGTGTTAGATTGGAAGTGGGGGAATCATTATTAAGTATGATTTGATATTTATTAAATAGATTGATAGAGAAATAGACTAGATGCATTTAAGTGTGTATACTCTCTCCTTTGAGAATACCTAGAA
This sequence comes from Bos indicus, assembly GCF_029378745.1. NCBI lineage: Eukaryota > Metazoa > Chordata > Mammalia > Artiodactyla > Bovidae > Bos > Bos indicus. Next base: position 23,217,002 of record NC_091783.1, read on the forward strand.
GCAAAGATAACTTAGTAGCAATGAACACAATTCATATCCAGACTTTAGTTTCTAAATATCATTCTTTAATGAACTCATGGTTTTTGGACAAATACTGATTCCAGGTTGGGATAGGGAAAGTACAAAATGAGCCTGGAATAATATGTATGTAGTGTATGCAACGGAGAAGGCAATGGCACCCCACTCCAGTACTCTTGCCTGGAAAATCCCATGGATGGAGGAGCCTGGTAGGCTGCAGTCCATGGGGTCGCTAAGAGTCGGACACGACTGAGCGACTTCACTTTCACTTTTCACTTTCATGCATTGGAGAAGGAAATGGCAACCCACTCCAGTGTTCTTGCCTGGAGAATCCCAGGGACGGGGGAGCCTAGTGGGCTGCCGTCTCTGGAGTCGCACAGAGTCGGACACGACTGAAGTGACTTAGCAGCGTATGCAAGTGCCCAAAAGATAATCACATGTTGAAAGGATACTGGAGCCAACTTGCAGTTCCTAGTGCTGCATCTGGTCAATTTAAGCAATGAATGGAATGGTGATAGTGATGGAGTATACTCCATAGAGCAAACTTTTATGACTTTATACTGGCATGAATGTATTATTGAATACAAAAAGGAAAGGAGGTAAAGGATAACCCTTCATTATAGTAGAACTTCAGTTAACAAAGAAAAATGATGGAATTTTTTTAAAAACACGATTTGGTGAATATCACAGTAATAATTGTTCCAGGCAAGAATCATCAGTGGGTCTTAAAATTAATGGGAAAAGTATGAGAAACAAAGTATTTTTCATAAGTATTATATTTCATAAGATTTTCAAAGTATTTTCCTCATACAATACTTATTAATTATATTAATATATTAATATAATAGTTATAAAGGTACAAATAGTAACTTTACATGAATAAACCTGGTAAGTATCAGCTTAACCAACTGATCAAAGATAACAGCACCAGTAACAACATATTGACACAAAGCACTGAGAAGGGCATAGTATTATTTTTAATAGTATTTTTATCAGAAATGAATAGCTTGAGTTTATACACAAGAAAATATGAGACAAACATAAATTGAAGGATATATACAAAATAACTGACTGACCTACATGCTTCAAAAGACTTCCCAGATGGCATTAGTGGTAAAGAACCCATCTGCCAAATGCAGGAGATGTAAGAGATGCAAATTTGATCCTTGATTTGGAAAGATCCCCTGGAGGAGGGCATGGGAACCCCCTCCAGTTTTCTTGTCTGGAGAATCTAATGGACAGAAGAGCCAGCAGGCTACGGTCCATAGGGTCTCAAAGTCAGACACTACTGAAATGACTTAGCATAGCACATGCTTCAGAAGTTTCAAGGTCTTGAAAAACAAAGAAACAAACAACAGTCCAAAATTAGAGGAGATTGAGACATGGCAACTAAATGCAATGTATAATCTTAGATCTTGGATTTATAAAAGGATCTAATGGGACAACGGGTGAAATCTGAGTAGGTTTCCTGATTATTTCAAAATGTTTTCAATTTCCCAGATATGATCATCACACTGTGGTTATGTTAAGTGTTTACTGTTGGAGTAGCTGGATGAAGGGTATATTGAAATTATTTTTACTGTTTTGCAAGTATGAAATTATTTCACAATGAAAAGCTTAAGTATTAAAATATTTTAATAAAAAAAGTGGAACCTTTTTATCCAATCTGAATAAGAAATAAAATTTGTAAGTTTGCCATCTATTTTCACATATTCAAACCTTGTATGATTTTAGGAACTCATTTTGCAGCTGTTTGAGATAACCTCTAGAGTAATAGAATCACATTAACAGTGACTAATTGAGTAACTTTTTTTTTTTAACAACAGGTATAAAACTAAACAGACAATTTAATTAGAAAATTATAACTATACTCCATTTCCAATTGCAATCACAATGTAGTGTTGATCAGTGATTTTTCACATCTGAGATAGCACCAGAAATATCTTGAGGGCTTGTTAAAATGAGTCTTAGGCTCTACCCTCTTGAGTTTCTGAGCCAGTAGGTCTGAGTGGGGTTTAAGGATTTGTATTTCTAATAATTTTCCAAGGCTGACACTACTATTCCCAGGATCACACTTCAGTAAACTGGTCTAGATAATTTAAAATTGTACGATTACTGTATCATTACATATCCATTCTTTCTAGTGTATATAATAAAATATTGTTGTTTTTCAGTTGCTCAGTTGTGTTTGACTGTTTGCAGTCCTATGGACTGCAGCACCCCAGGCTTCCCTGATCTTCACTATTTCCCTGAGTTTGCTCAAACTCATGTCCATTGAGTCGGTGATGCTATCTAACCATCTTCTCCTCTGTAGTCCCCTTCTCCCTTTGCCCTCGATCTTTCCCATCACCAGGGTCTTTTCCAGTGAGTCCGTTCCTCGCATCAGGTGGCCAAAGTACTGGAGCTTCAGCTTCAGCATCAGTACTTCCAGTGAGTATTCAGAGTTGATTTCATTTAGGATTGACTAGTTTGATCTCCTTGCAGTCCAGAGACTCTCAAGAGTCTTCTCCAGCACCACAGTTTGAAAGCATCGGTTCTTCAGCTCTTATCCTTCTTTATTGTCTCACATCCATACATGACTGCTGGAAAAACCATAGCTTTGACTATAGGGACCTTTGTTGGCAAAGTGATTGCTTCTGCTTTCTAATATGCTGTCTAGGTTTGTCATAGCTTTCCTTTCAAGCAGAAAGCATTTTTAAATTTCATGGCTGCAGTCACCATCCACAGTGATTTTGGAGGCCAAGAAAATAAAATCTGTCACTGCTTCCAGTTATTCAGCTTCTATTTGCCATGAAATGATGGTACTGAATGCCATAATCTTAGTTTTTTGAATGCTGAGTTTCAAGCCAGCTTCTTCACTCTCCTCTTTCACCCTCATCAAGAAGCTCTTTAGTTCCTCTTCACTTTCTGCCTTTAGAGTGGTATCATCTATATATCTGAGGTTATTGATATTTCTCCCGGCAATCTTGATTCCATCTTGTGATTCATCCAGCCTGGCATTTCATATGTAGTATTCTGCCTAGAAGTTAACTTAGCAGGGTGACAATATACAGCCTTGTCGTACTCCTTTCCAAATTTTGAACCAGTCAGTTGTTCTATGTCTGATTCTAACTGTTGCTTCTTGACTTGCATGTAGGTTTCTCAGGAGACAGGTAAGGTGGTCTGGTACTCCCATCTCTTTAAGAATTTTCCACAGTTTGTTGTGATCCATACAGTCACAGGCTTTATTTTGCACAGTCAATAAGCAGAAATAGACATTTGTTTGGAATTCCCTTGCTTTCTCTATAATCCAATGAATGTTGGCAATTTGATCTCTGGTGGTTCTGCCTTTTCTAAACCCGGTTTGGTTATTCAAACCATCCCCACTCCAAATACCAGGAAGTCACTGATTGTATTACTGTCTCCATAGTTTTGCCTGTTCTAGCATATTATATAATCAGGAAGAGACAGTGTACAATCTTTCCAGACTGACTTTGTCTAAGCAATGTGGGAATACATTTAGTATTTGTCTGTCTTTTTATTTATTTCTCTTTATTTCTGAGCAATATTCCATTCTATGAATGTTCATTTATAAAATGAAATGATAGTTCATCTATTTTATTTCTCAACAGGTTTTCATTGTACAGATGTACTATGGTCTGTTAATCCAACATCTATTGAAGTCTTCTTGGTTGCTTCCTGTTTAGGGGTGATAAAGCTGGTTTAAACATTCACAAATAGTGTTTTGTGTGGGCATAGATTATAAAATTCGTTGGGTAGAAACTTAAAATTGCAACTGTTGGATTTTATGGCAAATCTATGTTTTGCTCTGTAAGAAAGTGCCAAACTGTCTTTAAAAGTATTGAATCATTTTGAAAACCCACCAGCAATGAATGAGAGTTCCTTGCTAGCATTTGGTGGAGTTAGATTTTTTTTTCAATGTAGTCATTCTAATAGGTATGTAGTGAAATCTTACTGTTTCCACTTAAAATGCACTAATGAAAAATTATGCTGAGCATCTTTTCATATATGTATTTGCCACAGGTTTGCCTTCTTGGGTGAGATACATGTTTAGATTTTTGGTCCATTTTGAAAATCAGATTGTTTTCTTATTGTTGAGTTTTACGAATTCTTTGTATACTTTGAATACAAGTCCTTCATCAGATATGTTTTGCAAATATTTTCTTCAAATTGTAGCTTATCTTCCCATTCTCTTAACAGTGTTTTTCACAGAAGTTTTAATTTCTAGTACAGCCCAAATTATTTTTTTTTTCTTGATCTGTGCTTTTGGTCTTGTTTCTAAAAACTAACTACTCCACTGAAAAAATATAGATTTTCTGTATTTTTCCTAAAAGTTTTATAGTTTCAGATATTACATAAAGTTCTATGATATTTTTGTGTTAATTTTTATGTGACATATTAATTCTGTGTCTAGGTTATTTTTTTCTCACATAGGAATGTCCAATTATTCCAGCACCATTTGTTGAAAAGAAATCTTTTCTCCATTAAATGGTCTTTGCTCTATTGTCAGTCTATTTGCTTGGGTGCATTTCTGGTGGGTCTATTATGTTTTATTGATCTGTGATTCTATTCTCTTGCCAATACCAGTGTCTTGATTACTGTGGCTTTATATTAAGTATTGAAATTAAGTCTTATGTTTCCTACATCATTGTTCTCTTTCATATACTACTGGATACTTTAAGTCTTTTGCCTTTCTATATATATTTTAAAATCAATTCATTCACTTCTACAAAATAACTCAGAATTTTATTGTTTTCTGCATATTTATCCTATGTATGTATACATACATATGTATGTATACGTATTAGATGTTTACCTCAGTATTTCACAGGTTTTTGGTACTATTATAAATGGCATTTAAAAATTTCAAATTAGAACTGTTCATTGCTGCTTTATAAGCACAATTGGCTTTTGCCTACTGACCTTGTATCATGCAATTTTGCTGTAATTGGTCATTTGCTCCAGGAGTTTTGATTAATAGATTATTTGTGGTTTTCTACAAAGATAACCAGGCCATCTGTGAAAAAAAAAAGCTTTATTTTTTTCTTCCCAACTTGTATACCTCAGATCTTCTTTTCCTTTTTGAAAATTCTTATTGCATTAGGGAAGACTCATAATACTTTATTGAATAGGAGTGCTAAGATAAGACGTTCTTGCCTAATTCTACAACTTGGAATTCTCACCGTTAAGTGTGATGTTAGCTTTAGGAAGGTTATAGATGATCTTCATCAAGCTGAAAAAGTTCCCTTTAGGCCAAGGTAGCTGAGAGCTTTTATAATGAATGGGTGTTGGATTTTTGTCAAATGTTTTTCTGTGCCAATTGATATGGTATCATAAGAATATGGTCAGTCCAAGAGATATTAAGTTGATAGAATCAACAGTACTCTGTTTCTTTGACCTCTTGATGTGGATAACTATGATTGACTTTCAAATGTTGAACCAACATTCTATGTCTGGAATAAATCCCACTTGGTCCGGGTGTATAATTACTTTTTAATAGATCATTGTATCTGACTTGTAACATACAGCATTGTACTCATAATATTTACAACCATGTTCATGAGCTATACTGGTCCACAGTTTTTCTTCCCTGAGATGTCTTTGTTTAGTTTTGGTATTAAGGTAGTGATGGCCTCATAGAACAAGTTTGGAACTACTTGCTCTGCTTCTAGTTTTTAGAAGAGATTGTAGAGTTGGGATTACTTCTCTTTAAATGATAGAATTCAGTATAATTTACCAGTAAAACCATCGAGGCCTCATGCTTTGTCTTTTGGAAGGTTATTAAATATTGATTCAATTTCTCTAATAGATATATGTCTGTTAGAGTCTCCATTTTTCCTGTGTGCGTTATCAAATGCATGGACATAGGGTTGTTCATAGTATTTCCTTATAATCGTTTTAATGCCCATATGATAAGTAGTAATGCTTCTCTTTCATTTTTGAATTACATTGTGTCTTCTTTCTATTTTACTTGGTAAGTCTGCCACGAGTATATTGTTCTTATTACATTTTCTAAAAAAGCAGATTTTGATTTCGTTGATTTTTCTGTACTTTTTAAAAATGTCATTAGTTCTACTCTATTATGGCCTTTCCTCCTGTTGTTATATATATGTATATACATATATATGTATACGTATTAGATGTTTACCTCAGTATTTCACAGGTTTTTGGTACTATTATAATGGCATTTAAAAATTTCAAATTAGAACCGTTCATTGCTGCTTTATAGGCACAGTTGGCTTTTGCCTATTGACCTTATATCATGCAATTTTGCTGTAATTGGTCATTTGCAATTGTTTGGCTTAATTGAGTCTTCCTTTTTAGTTTTCTAAGGTGAAGATAAACTACTCCTTTTATATTTTTATTTTCTGAAATATGTATTTAATGTTGTAGTTTCATTCTGTGCATTATTTTGCTGCATCCCACAAATTCTGATAAGATGTATTTTCATTTAGCTAAAAATGTTTGATTTTTTTCCTCCCAAGTGTTTTTTCTTTAATTCATGTGTTATTAATAAGTATTTCATTTAATATCCAAAATTTGGGGATTTTTCTGGCTATATTTCTGTTGTTGATTTCTAATTTAACTGCGTATGGTCTGAAGATATGCTTTGTATAATTTCTCTTCTTATAAATTTGTAAATTTTATTGTTTGACCCAGAATGTGGTGTACTTTGATTACTGATCCATGTGAATTTGAGAAGAATGTGCTGTTTGACATTTATATGTCACTTAGATCAAGGTGATTTATAATACTGTTTAGGTCATCTACATCTTCACTGATTTTATGCCCACTTTATGAATACTGGCAGTGAGATATTGAAGTCTTAGCTGTAATAGTAGATTTATTTATCCTTTAAGTCCTATCAGTTTTTTGTATGACATACTTTGATACTAGGTGCACACACATTAAGCATTGTTTTATGTAATCAGAGAATTTATCACTTTATCATAATATATGCATCTCTTTATTCCTGGTGATTTTTATCATTCCAAAGTCTGCTTGTTTGAATTTAGTATATATCAGTTTTTTCCCTCAATTATAAAATGGTATATATTTCTCCATTCCTTTACTTTTCATTTACATGAATTATATTTAAGCTCAATTTCTTTCTTTTTTTATAACCATTTTAAAAATTGAGGTATATCAAAATGAATCTGCCACAGGTATACATGTGTTCACAAAACCAATACAATATTGTAAAGTTAAATAAAATTAAAAATAAAAAAACAAAAAAAAATAAAAATTGAGGTATAGTTTATAGTTATATGTTTATATGTGTTAGTATCAGGTGTACAGAATACTAATATAAAGTGATTCACTTTATATATGTATATATAGATATATCTATATGTACACATGTGTGTATATATTTTCTCAGGTTCTTTTCCATTATACGTTATTATAAGATATCAGATATACTTCCCTGTTTTATACAGGAGGTCCTTGTGGTTTATCTATTTTATATATAGTAATGTGTATATGTTCTTCCCAAATTCCTAATTTATCTCCCCCTGTCCCCCACTACCCTCCCTGGTAAACATAAATTTGTTTTCTATGTCTGTATAAACTCAGTTTCTTGTAGACAACGTACAGTTGGGTCTTATTTTATTATCCACTCTGACTTCTTTGTGTTTTAACTGGCATATTTCAACCATTCACATTTAAAGTGATTACACTGATATGATTGAATAAATATCTATCATGTGTCTTTATTTGTTGCATCTGTTGTTTTCTTTTCTCCCCTATTTCTCTGTCTTCTGTGGTTTTAATTGTTTTCTGTGATTTCATTTTACTTCCTCTCTCAGCATATCAATTATACTTTAAGGATGTTGTTAGTGATTGGTCTTCACAGTTTGCATGTTTATTGCTTTTTAAAAGTAAACTTCTTAATTGAAGATCAACATTCATGGGGGAAAGTGTACTAATAATAGGTGTATAACACAATGTTTTCTCCCAAAGTGAACCACCTGTATAATCAGCACAGTTTAGGAAAAAATATCTTATTACCATTTAAGAAACCCTCTTAGTGTCCTCTATCAGTCACTACAATCAAACCACTAACCTGACTTCTACCATAGAGTAGTTTTGTCTGTTTTTGAATACAATCTTTGGGAATTTACTTTTGTTCTTGTTACTTATGCTGGCTTTTATAGATGATAGTTATTTTCTTGTTTTTAAACATTTCAAGTTGTATGCTCATATTTGGTTGTTTTTAAGCTAAGACAAACCTTAGTAAATGGTGGATGTTTTCCTCTACAGAAAATTTATATTCACTTTCACTATGAGCTGGGAGGCCAGGGCAACTTCCAAACTATTTTATCACCCTTCTAGTGTCTCTGGCTTCACCTAGGGCTTTTAGAAACAGCTCTGGCACTATGATACTGATCTAATGTTCAGTCTTTCTACCATGATGTTGATATCAATATTGCTCATAAGATCATCAAGCCCCTTGGGTGTGTGGTCTGCTCACTGATCAGTTTTCAATGGACATTTTTGTGGGAGGAGAGAGCAAGTACACCCTGTGAACCTAGTCATGCAATCAGAACTGCTCATTAGGTGTCCTTGAGTTGTTTTCTTGAAAAAGGGCTCTTACTTTCTAGACAGCCACAGCACTAGAAGCAGAAATCCACATTAATTTTATTCATAAAATATATACATCAATACTATATCTTTACCTTGATGAGGACTAGTAACAATGTGAGCCAATATCATATCTCTATTTTTCTTAATTAACTGATTGATACTTTAAAATGACAGTTTTTCTTCTGTTTTAGAAAATAATAGTCTATAAATATTCTGAAACAAGTTTTTAAAGTATAAGGCATGAAATCACTTCATTTTACTTGAGATTAGTCAATTTAATACTCCCACAAAATGATATGCTCAGATGATTTTATTTGAATCAAGGAAATCTTGAGATTTCAAGGACTATTGCTGTTTCAAAATTTAGGTGTATTTGTTTTTCTACAAGAAGACATCTATGCATAAGTATCCTCAGAAACATAGCTGTCTTTGTAAACCATGCTATACCCCTGACCCTCAAGAGGCTGCTCCACGTCCCTCTGTGTGTGGGGTTTTTTCAATCCCACATCCAACTATACATCCAATCACATCCAACTACAAATTAATGGCTAAAATGACTTCAAGTTTTGATTGGGTCATAGCATCATTATTCGTAGTGATGATTAATAAATTATGCTCTTAATAAATTATGCTCTACAATATCTTAGGCAGTTGTAGCTCATGCACACATATATAAAACTCTACCTTGAAGATTACCTCAATCTAAAATTTACAATTCATTAAGATAAATGAAAGTGTGTCACTCCTGTACTGGTGTTCAGCTTTTTTAAGCTATCAGTACAGAGTTTAAAATTGTCTAAGAGGCATTTTTGCATATAAGATGAATACTTCATGACTTAAATGTTAACACTCATTTTCAAAACTCAGTATAAAGTAAAAAATAACTTAAATTTTTGGAGCTTCTAAATGGCTATTCTACTTTTGATCAAGAAGTTTAATTAAAGAATTTTCTAAAGACTTTGGAGATGTTCATTTTAGAAGCATGAAGAGAAGTCTAAAACTTATTTTCTGCCTTACTTTTCAATACATGTTAGAATAGTCCCAGGAAAACTAGGGGTAGTTTTCTTTTCAACTTCTCTCCACCCCACCCCACCCCCACAAAGGACAATATTTCAGCATTGTTACAGATAACTTGTAGACTCTGATATTTGAACTCAGATGTCTTTTCCTGCGATTTCTAGAGTCTGTGATTTCAGCCAAGAATTATATATCCATTCTTGTCACTTTTAACTTGCAAGTCAAACAAATATCTTATAATGATTAATAATGTATTGTAAATAAGATTTAAGCATTACATAATGGTGGTGAGATTTTAACTGATTCATTCAACAGAAATTAGGATGAAAACTGGAAATAGGGAAAAGTGTAATGGGAGTTAGGAAGATGTGCATTGCCCCCTCTTCTCTGAAGAATTGTTATTTTCCATGACAAAATAACTGTTCTAAAAATAATATAGAAATTCTATAATTGTGCTGTCCACTGAGTTGAAGATATGTAGATGACTGTTTTAAGACATATATTTTGGAAGAAAAGATAAGCCATATGGCTACTGGAAATAAAGCAATATTTGGGGCCAGAAAAAATGTATTTTCTTCTCTGTTACAAGGGACATGAACACCAGACTGTTAGCGTTGGACTTTATCATAGTTCTGACAGCTAGATGAAAATGTCAGGTGGATGAATGTTGAATGAATCCATATGTGGCTGTTAAAATGCAGGAACTGGCTGTGCCATGGACTTGTTCATACAGAGATGATAAAGGTAGGAACCAAACAGAAATCCAGCAAAGCCACTAGATTTGTCAAATCTAATTTGTTCTTAGTTTGCACAAATTAAGTATATATGGAAATTAACTTCTGACCAATGTATCATCGTTAATGGTGATCACACCAAGCAAATATAAATATCAATCAATTTGGAGCCAAGCAACAAACATTAGATTTCTAATCTTTTTTCTTTTGCTTAGAAAATGGAATAAGGATACTGATACCAGGCAATGGCCACCCGCTCCAGTACTCTTGCCTGGAAAATCCCATGGACGGAGGAGCCTGGTGGGCTGCAGTCCATGCGGTCGTGAAGAGTCAGACACGACTGAGCGACTTCACTTTCACTTTTCCGTTTCATGCACTGGAGAAGGAAATGACAGCCCACTCCAGTGTTCTTGCCTGGAGAATCCCAGGGATGGCAGAGCCTAGTAGGCTGCCATCTATGGGGTCGCACAGAGTCGGACAGGACTGAAGCGACTTAGCAGCAACTTAGCAGCAGCAACCATAGCTTACAAAATTTGTTTAAAAAAAAACACTTTTTTTTTTTTTTTTTGGTGTGTGTTAGTAATGACAGCCCTAAAGATCAAGACAATATTTAAACTCTTTCAAAAACATTTCTTTTCTGAGCCAAAGTATAGCTACAGAATCCTGAAGATAGTGCTTCTCAAATTATTTGGAAGAAGAGTCAATATGGAAGTCAACTCATAAAATCAGATTTGTGACACTTTTTATGTAGTCTCAAACTTCCCTATTGGCACAGGGAAATACATCCCTGCTTTCACTTAGTTTATTCTGTTTCATTTTGAAAAGTTACCATGATGCATGATGATCAAATTGCTGATCAATTTGAGCTGGCTACTTGCTTCCTTTACAAGTTCCTTTTCCTTGGAAGAGTTATTAATAGATGATTAAATATCTGAATGCATAATTATGTTTAGAACTTCTGGGTTTCAAAGTACCAAGGACCCTCTATCATACTCTCTGGTCCAGCTAAAGGGGTCGGATTCTCTTACTAACTCAACTCAGTAGACAAAGGCTCTATTCCAATGGCCGATTTTCTCATAGGTCATATTCAAGGTGTAGATTCCTGTTTCAGCATCCCTCTAGATTCTGATCTAATCTGCTACTGCTGCTAAGTCACTTCAGTCATGTCCGACTCTGTGGGACCCCATAGATGGCAGCCCACCAGGCTCCCCCGTCCCTGGGATTCTCCAGGCAAGAACACTGGAGTGGGTTGCCATTTCCTTCTCCAATGCATGAAAGTGAAAAGTGAAAGGGAAGTCACTCAGTCGCAGCCTACCAGGCTCTTTTCCAGGCAAGAGTACTGGAGTGGGGTGCCATTGCCTTCTCCCTGATCTAATCTAGAATAGGTCAAACCAAAATTTTCAGTCTTTCTTTTAAATTTTTATTTATTTATTTTGAAGTCAAATTTTATTTATTTTTTACTTTTTAAACAATTTAATTCAATTTTTATTGAATGAAATATTCTTCAAATTCTTTAGTGCTTTACAGCTTTCAGAAGTTTCTCACACATGATTTCATATAATCCCACAATAATGTTTTTTGCCCCCTTTCCTATATTGCTCCTCCTCTCTCTGTTCCCACTGGCAACCATACTAGTTTATACTCTGTATCTGTGAGTCTACTTCTTTTTTGTTTTATTCATGAGTTTGTTGTATTTTTTAGATTGTACATATAAGTGATGTCATACAGTATGTGTCTTTCCTTTTTAAAATACAAATTATTTTAAGGCCAGGTAAATTTTGGAACTTACTAGGCATTTAGGTCCAGCCAAGGATTGATTCAAATGGCTTGGCTATGTTTCTCAGACTTTCCCATCGTCACTGTTGTATCAAAAGGAGCTAACTTGTGCTGTTCAGCACACCCCATTCCACTTCAGTCCTAGGGTATCAGTGTATACAAAATTAGTATCAAAACATACGGCCTTTCCCTTTGGAGGCTGGGGGCATGGGGACAGAGGAATGTGGATAGAGGTGATGTTATTCATTCCCATGGCTTTAAAGTTTCTGTATGTATATCTTCAGCCCAGACTTTTCTCTGTCGTTCAAGCTTCTATATTCAAATTCCTACATGAACCACTCTTTCCATATTTCAAATTTAACTTTTCTGAAATTAAATTTTTCTTCCTGCCTCTCCACCCCAACCTACTTCTGCTCCTACCTCAGCCTCCAACTCCCAATCTGTTCCTCCCTCAAACTCCCCTCTCTAAGTCAGTGGCCTCACTAGCCATACTACTAAAGCCAGAAGCCATCTGGTCATCCTCGACTCAATCTTTTCTCTCACTTGCCACATGCAATCCATCAGCAGGCCTTCTGCTATCTTTAAAACATACCTTCAATCATCACGTCTGTCTACTGTGACCATTACCTTTCTAATCCAACCCCATAATACTTCACCTAAACTACTACAACTACTGTAAGCTTCTTAACTAGTCTTGCTTCCATGGGTGCCTCCTCCGAATCCTTTCAAAGTGGCTAGTGAAACTTCTAAAAATGCATGACGTTTAATTCTCCTGCTTTAAATATACTTGATTGATTTCCCACTGGGCCAAACTCCTTATCATGGTGAGCAGAGCCCTACAGGATACGGCAGCAGAAGACAACTGAGATGTCATAGCCTGCTTCTCTATTTCCAGCTCAGCAAGTTCCCTTACACTGGTCTTTGTTTTTTGGCTGCAGTAGGTCTTTATTGTGGCATGCCCACATGGACTTCTCTAGTTGTGGTGCACCAGTTTAGTTGCCCTACGGCATGTGGGATCTTAGTTCCTTGACCAGGGACCCAACTCTTGTCCCCTGTATTAGAAGTTAAATTCTTATCCACTGGACTTTCAGGGAAGTCTCACATTGGTCTTCTTTCTAATCCTTAAACATGCCAAGAACTCCTGCCTTTGTGCTATGTCTATTGTTCCCCTTCTTAGCTGTTGATGTGATTGACTTCTTTACATCCTTCAGGTGTCATGATAAATGTTACTTGCTCAGAGAGATCTTCCCTGAGTCTCCAATTCCCTCCACTATTCCATTGTTTTCTGTCATGGTACCATCGCGCCCTGCCCCCCGCCCCCCCTTCGCCACCGCCCCAACCACCACCTCTTCTAGCACTCACTTATTAGCACTCAAGTGCTAATTATTTATTTCTTTGCTTATTATGTTTTCCTTAGACAATTTTAAGTTCCATCTCATGAGGGCCATATATATACATCAGTCTTGTGGACTACCTTAACCTTAGAGCCTACCAGAGAGATTGTGAAAGTCATTTAGTCTTGTCCGACTCTTTGCGAGCCCATCTATAGCCTGCCAGCCTCCTCTGTCAACGGAACTCTCAAGGCCAGAATACTGGTGTGGGTAGCCATTCCCTTCTCCAGGGGATCTTCCCAGCTCAGGGATTAAACCAGGTCTCCCACCTTGTAGGTGGATTCTTTACTGAGCCACCAGAGAAGCCAGAGAGATTAGCACCAGTAAATGTTTGTTGAATGAAAGTATAATTATATAGATGGATGAAGGAAGAATTGTTTAGTCTTTGAATACTTATTTTATGATTATAGATTACTTGTTTGCACTATGACATTTTGCTGATGAATAAGTAGTCCTGCATGGCTATTTGTGATGGATAATACGCAAGATTTTCCAGAAATTTTTAAACATCATACACAGTCTGACCCTGATGTTGAAAGAAATTTTACTGTCATTATGTTGATTTATGTTTCAAAATTTGCATTATGTTTCATTACAATATAATTTTCTGATATAACATTTTGACTTCCTCTCCCTATAAATAGCATGGAAAACCCTAGGTCAAAGGCTGAGGGATTGGTGTTCAGATATGGGGGTGAAGAGTCACTTTTTGGACAGAGATGTTCTGCACAGAAGCAATTCTGAAGAAAGTGTCTTGGGGGGAATGCCAATTAAACTCCAACAGCCTGTTCAATGAATAATTTAGCTGAAGGAACTGGAAAGAACTTCTGGAGACGTTAAAAGTAGAGGAGAGAAATGTATCCAGAGTGAGTTACTGAAGCAGATTTTAGATTTTTCAAGTGTTTATGCTCTTGGGTAGAAAAGATATGGTAAAAGATGTTGACTGAGCCTGCCAGTTAATAATGAGTACAGACACAGAACAGAGCACACTGGAGACCAGAGAATCCACAGAGTTTGGAGAAGGGTGGCCCTTGAAGTCCTAGGACTCTCAATTCCTTTAGTCTAATGTGAATACTCTCTTGTTTACCTCTTCCTTCTAAAAAGAATGTCTTATATGATATCTTTCAATTTTGTAAGTCTTTTTTCTTTTTGCTTATATACTAAATCTAGTTAATGTAACTAGGGGTTATACATATTTGTTTATATTCTATGAATATGTCTCAAATTTGTAATTTCCATCCATTGGAGTGTCAAGTATAATGATAAATAGAATGAACATGTGTATGTGGTCAGGCCCTGTGATTTCCTTAACTGGGGCCCAACTTTATCCAAACAACCTCCAGCAAAAGGTAACGGGAATGGCCAAGGATTATGCCTCCTTCTCTTCCTCTCATTTTCCTTACTTTATTAACTAGCTTGGCATATATTTATTAAGCACTTACTGTGTGCTCTGGGGCTTCTCAGGTGACTGAAGCTAAGTCGCTTCAGTCCTGTTTTACTCTTTGCAACCCTATGGACTGTTACCTCCAGGCTCCTCTGTCCATGATATTCTCCCGGCAAGAATACTGGAGTGGGTTGCCATGCCCTCCTCCAGGGGATCTTCCCAACCCAGGGATCTAACTCATATCTCTTATGTCTTCTGCTTTGGAGTTTTTACCAGTAGTGCCACCAATTCAGTAGTTAAGAATCTGCCTGCCAATGCAGGAGACGCAGGAGACACAGATTCGATCCCTGGATTAGGAAGATCTCCTGGAGGAGGAAATGGCAACCCACTCCAACATTCTTGCCTGGGATATCCCATGGACAGAGGAGCCTGGACAGCTACAGTCCATGTGGTCACAAAGAGTCAGACACAACTGAGCAACTGAGCACACACATAATTCATTGTTCTGGAGTTACTTGGAAAACAAGAACATCTGAACTCTCCAGAGTCTTCAATCAAGATTCAATTTGTACAGTGGGATATTTGTTGTTATTTGCTAAGCTGCATCCCACTCTTGCAATCCCAGGGACTGTAGCCCACCAAACTCCTCTATTCATATAGTACAAGAGCAGTGCAAGTTCTTATGAGCTAAAACACTTCCAAACTATAGGTGCCAGTCATCCTTTGCTGGATCATAAAATAAATTTATTGAGTTAGGAATTTTTTTAAATTGAGTTTAAATTTTTTACCAAATTTAAAAATAGGAGAAAAATGGCAAATAGTGTGTCTTACATGTAATAAAAAATACTTCATAAAATTTTTGGAGGAGAGATGTATACATGCACTTTATGCCAAAGTAAAATGTATGTCTTACTATGAGACAAGGTTTAAAAAAAAAAATTGAAAGACACTATCCAGAGGAGTTTCGAGGCAGATGACTTGAGCAAGTCAAAGAAGGAAGTCTTTCTGATTCTGAAAGTACTTGAATGAGGCTTAGAGGAGTTGGGATGTCTTTTCAAATGAAAGAGCTACCAAAAAGAATTATGAAATTGTGAATTAAGCTATATCCATAAGTGAAAGTAAACTCTATAGAACCAGCTTAATCTTGAATGAATGACCACTCTGTGACCAACTATACTTCCAGAATCTCCTAGGAAAGCTATGACCAATATACCAGAAAACCTACATCTCTCCACTTGGAATCAATTTCTTGTCTCTGATCTCACCAGGGAAACTTTGAAGAGAATTGTTTTTGTGAGTTATACCCCATTTAGATGGGTGACTGAAAATATTCTCTGTCCAATTGTTCATCCCAAATTATTACATACTTCAGATATTGGAAATATTTTTTTAAATATGAAAAGCCTAAAGATAAGTTCCCAATTCAGTAAACTGAAAGTGATCCTCTCCTGATATTAAATCTACGTGTGACTTCTACTGGCCTGTGGCTCCCCTGAGCTCTACTGGGCTAATATTTATTGGGCAAACAAATTCAAGGACTCAGGACCACTGATATATGTTAGCATTATTTTTCGATTCAAAAGAAGGGAATAAAAGGAATAAAAGCAGTCAGGGTAGCCTCTAGAGAAGGGGAGCTGTTGTTGCAGGCATCTTGCAAGTTAATGGGAATTCACCCGGGACTCTAGAGCCACCCAGAGAGGGGAGAGAGGAGGAGACAGGGAGGGGTGGTGGTGGATGAAAAGTCTTCCTTTGCAGCTGGCCCTCTCCCTCATTTGTTGCTCCAATAAGCAGTAATTAGGTCCTGAGCTAATGGTGTCAGCTGATTTGCTGTTTTTAGGCTAGACCCAGAGGAATCTCCATGGAAACCCTGCTGGAGTCGTCCCCCCACCTGGATGCTGAGTGCTCCTTTCCGCCACCTGGCTGCCGCCTGGCCCGCTGCTACCTCCTCCCGCCTCTAACCTGCAGCCTGCAACATGCGCACTGCCCCCGGGATCCCTAAATGGGACAATTCTGCCCGTGACGTCAGCGCCCAGCCGTCTCCACAGAAACTTTTGTCCCACTGGCCAATCAGAGAGCTTGGAAGGGGCCGGGGAAGAGGGGGGGCGGGAGGAGAGGGGAGTGGGAGGGGTGGGGGGTGAGGGGAGAGGCGAGAGGTTTAGTGTGTGGAGCTGCTCGCGCTCCGCCCGGGCTGTCAGTCCCGGCTCCAGCCGCCGCCGCGAGACCTTCCCGGAGACGCGCGCACACACAGCGCACCCCCTGCACACCCTCGCTCCCCGGCTCACACACACGCGCACACTCAGCCTGGTGGAGCAGGAGCCACTGACCGTTCTGCAAGTGCCGGGACCAGCCGCGGCGCAGTGGGGACAAACACCCCGCGTTCCTCCCAGTCGGGGCTTTCGTCTTGGAGACGGCGACGAGGGGGCGAAGGTGGGCTAGGACACGGACTCGGCGCCGGGCACTGATCGGGCCGCCTTGCTGGCAGAGCCGCCTCCTGGGACGGGCGCGGGCCTCCGCAGAGAGTAGAATAAAGAGGAGCGGCCGCGATCGCAGCGCGAGGAGGATGGGAACTCCCCTATTTCCAGCTCTGTAACAAACGGATGGAAATCCTGAATGGAGGAACCGCTGATCTCATTTGCTTGAGAAATCGTCCGGAGGAACTCATATTTGGCTACTCTGAGCAGAGGAGGGGGTGTCCATGACGTGGCAGGGGGAAAATAGACATCCGAAACCTCCCGTGTGAACTGCAAACTGTAACCAAGCAAGGGGAAAATGACAGCTCGCTATATTCTAATTTCATGCAGAGGGTTTGAAGCATCTGTATCATAAACTTACTTCTATGCCTTGTACCCAGTTCATTAGAGACCAGAGGAGTCCTATCTGGGGGCCCCAACGTTATCTGGGAGACCCGCCGCCAGCGGCCTGCCTTCGTTTACCCACTTCCCCCTGGAGCGGATATCTGTTCAGGGTACCACGGGCTATCCTAGAGAACTCCGGCCAAATCTCCGTGGATGCTTTGCTAATTCTGGGACTTAACTCCCGGAACCTACCTACGGGACTGGAATTCAGCCTAAATGCATCTGAAGAAATGACATTTTAAGCCGCTTTAAAAATACCTTAAGAAATTTCCTGTGTAGCAGGATTTGATGGGCTTAACAACATGACAGGTAAGAACTTTCTCTCTTTCTAGTCCCTGAACGCCCCACACAGGGAAGGCCGAAGCGGAACAGGACCCTGGAGGAAGGAGAGCCCGGGGACCCGGGTGCCCTTCGGGCTCTCAGGCGCCAGGCCGGGCAGCTGCTTTCGAGAGAGGCGCAGCTCTCGCTCCTGGACGGTGGTGGGGCCGGAGGCCGGGAAGCTTCGGGGGCGCGCGCGCGCGGGGAGGCGGCGCTGCGCTCCACCTGCCTGCCCCGGACGCAGCCCCGGGCGAGGCGTCGAGGGACCACCCCAAGTCAATATTGGGATTTTTAATAAACCAAGGAATGGGATTTTAATTATTCAAAACCCAGCTCCTCCGGGCCAGAGGATGGTCCTACTCCCACAATATTAGAGACCCATCACTAAGAGGAAGAGAACAGCGTCCGGAGACATCCGTCGCAATTACGAATGAAACCAGAGACTTGGTAGCACAGGGCATTGATCGCTGGTGCCCAGCCGGACCCTCCTCCCCCTCGCCCCTTCCCTCCCCCCTTTCCCCCGACCCGAGGCAGGCTCTGGCGGCGCCCGGGACCTCGCGTCCCCTACAGCGTGGCGGGGGGCTGCATTTTTCATGAGCCCGGGGTGAACAGGTGCGAAGTGCGCTGGGAGCCTCCGGCCGGCGGCCGGGCGCGCGGAACATGGAGAGCGAGCGCGATGTGTACCGCCAGTTCCAGGACTGGTGTCTCAGGACTTACGGGGACTCAGGCAAGACCAAGACGGTGACCCGTAAAAAATACGAGCGGATCGTCCAGCTCCTCAACGGCTGCGAGTCGAGCTCCACGGACAACGCCAAATTTAAATTCTGGGTCAAATCGAAGGGTTTCCAGCTGGGCCAGCCGGACGAGGTCCGCGGGGGCGGCGGCGGCGCCAAGCAAGTGCTCTACGTGCCGGTCAAGACCACGGTGAGTGACTCGCCTTCTTCTGTTATTTGTCTGCCGGAGCAGCCTGGGGGGGAGATGGAGGTGGGGGGAGAAAGGGGGAGCCGTGAGCCACCGTTGGCTCGTTTGCCCCCACCCTTCTCAACCCCCTTCCCCAAGTCGTCCCCACTCGCGTGAGCCAGGCGCGTTTCCCCCAACGTGGAGTCTTTGTGGTCCTGTATTTTAAAGCAGCAGCGCATCTCTGGAGCGCGCAGCCCTCCTCGTCTCCGGAGCTTCTATCCCCGGGTCGGGCGGCATCTCGCGTCCTCGGACTGGGCCATTGTCCCACGTCCTTCGCTGGGCGCCCGGCGCGTGTCCCGCCTTCCCCACCGCGCATAAAGGCCACGCTGAAACCCCAGCCACACGCTCTGATAATAGATGATTCTGATCGATAGTCTACGGAGTCTTTTTATTGGCACAAAGCCCGAACGTGGCGCTGGTCGTGGATGTGGGGTTCCCCCGACCCCCCCCCCCCCCCCCCCCCCCCGCGCCCCGGACACTATCGGGTTTTATTGTTAGTTAGACCGCCGCCTGGGAGACACCTGGCTGTCCGATCGCCTTAATCTCCCTGAGATCTTGCCCTGAAGATTTAGATGGTATATAGGGTCCTGGAGATGCCTCCTCCTGCCCACCCCCCCACCCCTTCCTTCCTCACTTGCAGCTTTCACAAATAAAGCCGCAGCTACATGATGAACAACAAAGAGTGATGGGTTTGGGCGCAATCAAGTGGTGTACGTTATTTGTTCCTTATTCTGGGATGGCTCTAGTCTCACGGCCGCAAAGCTTTAAGCCCAGGCGCTGGCGCTGAGAGCTCAGTGTATCTCAGCCTCCCCAGGCAGAAGCCTGTGAGGTTGGGGAGCAGCGGCAGCGTCAATTTCCGTTTTCAGGAGATGGGAACTGTGGGCTACAAGTAGGATCGCAGATCAGATCCATAAGACCTCTTTCTTCATCATGCTAGGTGGGTAGTCATCCGGAGTAGGGGTGGGGGAGGGTTATCTGGCATTCGGTACATTTTTGCCTCGCTTTGGGGTTTCTTGAGCATTTGCTCCTTTTCTTCCATCTCTCACTGGCAACTGTTTCCCGTGCAGTATTCCTGGAGGATGCTAGAAAGGAGATGCCTTGAAAGCTACTCTTCTATCTCAAACGGAGGTATATTAAATTGGAAATACGTGCATGAAAGGTTTTTCAAAGGCTTATATGGAAGACTCTTTTTGGAAAGCAGTTTATGGTTTCTTGAGATTAATTAGGGGTAGTTGTTTGAAGGAAGTATATTTCTTTTGAAATTTATATGGAAAAATGACATGGGAATAAAGGTGAAACGGAAACACACATAAAAGTTCTGCTTTTTTAAAAAATATGCATCATTGTTGAAAGGTTTCTAGGAGGGCGATCTATAAACACAGCCTTCGCCTTTCACATCTGGCATTGCTAAAGACAATGGTGAGATTGCTTTATTAATAATGAGCACTAGATGGGCATGGATGAACTTAGGTTTATCTACATTTGGATGAGCCAGAAGTCTGTCATAGAGAATGAGGGGCTTTGATTCATTTATATTGGGAGTAACATTAAGAACCTGATTTTTAAAAATAACTTAGGTAGACAAAGTAAATTAGAATTCAAAACATATGAATGTATTTTTCTTTGGGTGGTACTGAACTAATTGATGAATAAAATAATGATTTAAGATATATTTATCTGAATATTTCTTGATAAGATTGTGTGTGTTTTGTTTTGTAAATTGCTAGCTGGGAGTTTGTTTTTCATTTCTTAAAATGTTTTACTTAGGCACCTCTGTTTATGTGTCAGATTGCTTCACTTGTGTATTTCTCCAATGAGTTTATACCTGCATGGATTTGGTTACATCTACTGTATGTATATACAGGTGTTCTTTTTTAAAATGTTACATAAAAATTCTAACATAAATTGTGTAGTGGTCATAGAGGCACTAAGATAAACATGGATGCCAGTAATTCAAACCAGCATTCACATTCTTGGGTACCACATTTTCATTGAAAAATTAATGCAGAGTTGTTAAGAAATTGCTGCTAAGATATCTAATATAGATTAATAACTCCAGGATTAATAATAAAGTAACATGTGTTTCTCTTTTCAGTAAAGATTCCATATAGTTAAGGGAGAAAATGTAATCCTTCAGGTGATGTTCTTGCATAATGGTTTCCTGTGTAGTATTTAAGAGCGCTGATTTTCATTCACATCTGTTTTGAAATTTTGAAGAGGTTTTTAATTCATGAACTTTCCTATTGCTCTTTATGAAATTTTTATGCTGCTCCTGACATAGAATTATAGGCTCCTCCTTCTCTGAGAGACAGCCAATCATCATTTCATTGACTTAAAATATAAATAAAAGATCCCTTTTATCATGTGTTTCCCCACATCTCAGAGTATTTCTTCCTTAAACCTGTGATGGTTTTTCTTTATGATAGCAGGGGTGCAGTCAACAGAAAGACCAAAAAAAAAAAATTTTTTTTTTTTGCATCCAAAAGCATTTATTGGTTGAAAAAGAGTACTATATTTGAATAGTATTTTCAAGTAGACTGAGAATCATTCCAGGATTCTGAGGTTTGAAGGTTCATGGCTGACTTTGCTTCACTGAGAGCGATTCATTCCTGGTGTTGCAGTTACCCATTGCTGCAGGTAATTAGGCATCATTACTACTGTGAAAAGGGAAAGAGAGAAGGGGAGAGGACAGGCTGGGGCTAATTAACTCCTTGTGTTTAATGAGAGAAAGGGAGACTGATAGCAAATGGGAGGTCGGACTAGAACAGAGCAGACACATCATGCAGGCTTAATTGAAACAGGACTATCTTTCATTCTAAAAGAAGCTTGGTCCTACCTCTTGTTTTTCCAAAAGAGCAGATGTATTTATAGCTTCGCAAATACTTTCCCCGTGAAGCCTCAAGGTAACTGATGATAAAATCAAGCAAGTGACAACTGACTTAAAAATGTAGAATATTGGAGAAGATAAACATGCCCTTTACTGTTTGTACTGGCCATGCCTAAAACTGAGGGGACATATCTGTCACTGTTTAGATTACTGTGTGGCTGAGCAGATACTGTTTGGTCACCAAGCAACAACATCCTGCGACTCAGCCATTTTAGATCTGGAGTGAGACGGTTGTGTGCGCACATGTGCGCGTATACACACACACATGTGCTTTGCTGAGCATGGGATCTCAGTTCTTTTCCATACTACCACTGTTACTTTTCTATGTTCTTTCCTTAAAGGTGTCAGAAATTTAGAAGTATGAAATTATGGTAACTTCAAACAGTTCTAAAAAAGATACAGGAAATGCTTGACATTGATTCAGAAACAATGTTTAATCAGTGACAGTTGAAAATTATCCTCACTATGGTTACTCTGTTTTACATCTCTGATAGTTCTAGCTTAGTTTGTTTTCAGAAGCTTTACATTCTGATTGACGCTTTGTTGTCTGGCAACAATTAGTTAAAACATCACACTTTAAAATGTAACCACATTTTACTGCTTCATATTAGGAAAGGTAAACTTAGAAAAGAATCAGAAATTTCATTACATTTCATTAGTAATATTATTCATGCATTATTGTTTATTTTATAAAAGTCTACTGCATTCTATAAGTCATTAGGAAATTCCATAAACTCACATTTCTATTTGTCTTTCAGTCTTAACCAAACAAGGTAATGAATATCCAAACTATAAAATCAAATAATATGAACAATGCTTTTCTTTCCCTGTATTTGTAGGAACAGACATTTCAGCCTTTTTTTTAAAAGCATTTACATGTATTTTTTCCCTTTAGTATTTTTCCCTTTATTTATTCCACGAGGAAACATAAAATGAATTTTTTATCCAGAAAAGAAAATATATTATCTCTAGTTATGTGATTTAAAAATGATAATTTATTCAGTTATCAATCGGTAGCCTCAGATTTCATATTTTCTCACTGTGTATACTACTAATTGATTATTGTACAGTGATTAGAATGAATATTCATGGACTGGTTCATAAGCAGTTACTGTTTTTTAGTTCTCTGATTGTAGTTTTGGTTATTTTTTAAATACCACATCAGAGTGAATAAAATAATACATAAGGAGTCTGTGTACATTTCCACTTGGTCTAAGTCTGTGACTAAGGCTCACACCATATATGTTGGGCCTTGATCTGTAATTTGCTATAGAAATTCTAGAAAACAAAGCTGAGGGATATGCCAGCCATGCGTAATGATACTTTGTATCTCTTACAGAGACAAGTCAAAACAGTAGTCATGGAGACAACCGAATTTTGCTTATGTCTTAATACTTCCACAGTGGGAATTGCTATTGAAGACTGATGCATTTTTTCCCCTTCATTTAAGTATTTTGGGACACACTATACCATATATCTTTGTGGGGTTAAAGACATCCCAAGTATGAGTCTCAGTATTGTGGTTTATAAGCTGACTTCAGTGGCATTTAGAGCTGTTGGGAGGAATCAGTCATCCATGGCAAGTCCAAGTCCCTAGCACAGCACCTCCTTTGGGTTCTCAGGGAATAGTGGGTGCCTTTGCTAGAAGCCAGGCTTCCCTGGTAACTCAGACGGTAAAGCGTCTGCCTGCAATGCGGGAGACCTGGGTTCGATCCCTGGGTTGGGAAGATCCTCTGGCGAAGGAAATGGCAACCTACTCCAGTACTCTTGCTTGGAAAATTCTCTGGATGGAGGAGCCTAGTAGGTATAGTCCAGGGTTCGCAAAGAGTCAGACACAACCGAGCGACTTCACTTTCCTTTCCTTTTACTAGAGGCCAGTTGGCCATGAGGATTAATAGACAAAGGGCTTGTCGAGTTAACACCCCTGAATTTTAGAAGGCAATCAGACCCTCTTAGTATAAGAGGACTAGTTGTTCAGTCACAAATTTGTGTCTGACTCTTTGTGACCCCATGGACTGTAGCCTGCCAGGCTCCTCTGTCCATGGGATTTTCCAGGCAAGAGTGCTGGAGTGGGTTGTCATTTCCTTCTCCAGGGAATCTTCCTGACCCAGGAATCAAATCCACATGCCCTATATTACAGGCAGATTCTTTACCGCTGAGTAACCTGGGGAGCCCATATGAGGACTATCCCACATTTATTTCCGAAGATACCAGTCCTTAATTTTTCTGTTATCTCTTCTTAGTTGTATTACTAGTGACTATGGTGAAGGTGAGGGATAAGACCCAACACATATGTATTCCCTCTAGAGACCTTCTGAACAACGATTCTGAGATTCTACTTGACAAGATTTTAACTCTGGACTTTCTGTATAGGATAGAGGAAAGATGAGGAAGGAAATACAGGGATGTGGCCTCAGAATTTCCAAAAGTTTCAATTTACACGTCAAGATCATAAAGACCTCTCACTAATAGCTGTTGTATTTGCCAAGATTTTTTATATCTCACTAGGAAAGAGTAAAGTGAATCCAGTGTGTTTTAGCTTGTGTTCCTTTTCATAGTCCTAGGATGGCAATGTAAACTTCCTGGACAGCATGGATGGCAGGAAACATGGTATAGTGGGCAGGGTAAGGATTTTAGAGCAAGATTTAAATCCTGGATTTGACATTTACTGGAGTTGCGAGTTCAGTTCAGTCGCTCAGTCATGTCCAGCTCTTTGCGACCCCATGAACCAGGCCTCCCTGTCCATCACCAACTCCCAGTTTACCCAAATCCATGTCCATCGAGTCAGTGATGCCATCCACCATCTCATCCTCTGTCGTCCCCTTCTCCTCCTGCCCTCAATCCCTCCCTGCATCAGAGTCTTTTCTAATGAGTCAATTCTTCACATGAGGTGGCCAAGGTACTGGAGTTTCAGCTTTTGCATCATTCCTTCCAAAGAAATCCCAGGGCTGATCTCCTTCAGAATGGACTGGCTGGATCTCCTTGCAGTCCAAGGGACTCTCAAGAGTCTTCTCCAGCACCACAGTTTGAAAGCATCAATTCTTCAGTGCTCAGCTTTCTTTATAGGCCAACTCTCACATCCATACATGACCACAGGAAAAACCATAGCCTAGCCTAGACAGACTTTTGTTGACAAAGCAATGTCTCTGCTTTTTAATAGAAAGTTTCTTATTTAAAGACACAGTTTCCTCTTTGCTTCTCTTTGAGAATTTCTCTTTGAGGATTTCCTAATTTGCATCCAAAACTTTGCCTAGTTTTAGTTTTGGATGAGAATTAATAATCATACTTCATAAGCATATAGTATATAAGGCATATGCTTGACACATAATAGATGCTACAAAAATAGAAGCTAATCTAAGTATTAACAAGTCAAGAACACCATGATATAATTTTAATTATGTGTTATGAACTCAATCACAGTGTAATGAATTAAAATATAAGATACATATATACATTAATGATTATACATTATTATAAGTAATATAATATAAATTATATATTTATGTTAACATTATAACATATAACATTATATAATATAACATTAATGTAGTATATTGCATCTTTTTTCTTACTTCACTTTTAGAAAATAAAAATAACTTTGTTTTCTTAAAAGTGATACATTCTCATTACTCAGAAGTCTAAATGAAAAGGAAAAACTTGCCAAAAATTCATTCTAGGTCTCTTGCCTAGATATAACCATTAATTAATTATGAGTATCATTACAGATATCCATCTAAACAAGTATCCCAAAAGAAGATTAGAGATAATGGTTTATAGTCATACTGTATATGGAGAAGCAGAAGTGATTTTCTAAAACTGGGATGACAATTATATGCTAATTTAAGAAGAATAAAATATATTACCAAAATGTCACAAAAATACACAAAATTCAAAAATTTTCTAATAGGTTAAGGCTTATTCATAGAAGTGTTTATTCCTAAAATTGACAGAAAATATTAAGAAAAATATCAATGGTGAATTATATTTATTTTTTCAACTACAATTTCAGTTTTATACCATATTATTGACTTTCTCTAGTGGTAGATAAAGAACAAATCTTTTTGAATTTCTCACCTTCTTGTTACTGATATCCCTGTTTATAATACATTACATTTATTCTAATTGTTATATGTTTTGTTGTATTATCTAAATTATTGCTTTTATTGTCAAGGTTCTTTATGTTATAGTATGGAATTTGCTTCTTACAATTATTATCCCTTTATTATGTTTAAATGTATATCATCCATTCTTTTACCTGGTTTTCTTTACGTCTAAATTATCTGACTTGATCTATCAGTTGATTGGTGGTAATTCCTGATCATCATTTTTCCCCTAAAGAAGGGCTCCTATTTTCTATTCTTTGGGGTTTATGCAATTGAAAAATATTTGTCCTTTTCCTTTGTGCCTAAAGGGCAACTTAGCTAGGTATAGTTTCTTTGTTTTCACTCTTTCCACTAGAACATTGTAGATAATTGTATTAGTGCTATTAAAATTCAACGGCAAACTTGTTTTTTTTCCAAATTTCATGGATTTATTTACTTAGGTATCCTTACAATTAAATAATTTGACTAAGATACATTTTGAATTCCTTTTATTACTCTCTCTTTCTCTTGAGTAGTGGTACCCCCGTCCATAGCCTCAGTTGTGTGTCTGTTTTGAGGACTTAATATGCTTCTGCTGGAGTTCAGATCTTTGCTTTGGGTTTTCCACTAGTTGTTTTCCATCAAGATATTCCAAAGCACTTAAAATTAAACAAATTAAAAAATTTTTCTTTTCTCCATTCCCCATACTAGGTCCTCCAAGCTGACCTCTTCAAAAAAAAAAATTTTTTTTTCTTTAAAATTTTTCCTTCTCCATAAGTGGCAATACAATTTGCTCACCTTTCCAAGCCAAAAGTCTGTGTGATATGAGTGTTTCTTTCCCCCTTTCTTCTCTCCTTATGGTCAGTACTTCATAGAATACTGTTGATTCTATGAACTTAATATTTCTTGAACCAACTGACCATATTCTTATTACATCATACCATGAGGTATATCTATTGCTTGATAATTTGTTTTTGTTTTGTTTTTTTTTTTGGAAAATTTGTTTTGACAGAAGGGAGGGCATCATGTGTAATACATCTTTGGCAGTAATTAATGGGATAAATGAAAATCATTTCCCAACCCCATAACACAATGGAATCTTCTTATTTAAACACCACACACCAACTAGTTATAACCAGATTTGGGGACTGTTTTTAAATTTTTTTTAATTTAAATTATGGTTAAAAAAACATAACATATACTTTTCCATCTTAAACATATGTAAGTATGTGGTACAATAGTATTAAGCATATATACTTTGCTGTACAAGATATCTCTAGAATGTTTTCATCTTGCAAAACTGAAACTCTGTAACTAATAAAGAACTCCCTCTTTACCCTTCCCTCCAGCCCCTGGAAACCACCATTCTACTTTCTGATTCTGTAAATATGACTACATTTGATATCTCATATAATTGCATGAATGCTTGCCCTGTCATGTCTGACTCTTTGCTACTCCATGGACTGTAGCCTGCCAGACTCCTGTCCATGGGTTCTCCCAGGAGTGAGTTGCCACTTCTTTCTCCAGGGGAAGATTCTTCCCAACCTAGGGATTAAACTGGAACCTTCTGCGTTACTGACTCAATGGGCACAAGGTTGAGTAAACTCCAGGAGTTGGTGATGGATAGGGAGGCCTGGCGTGCTACAGTCCATGGGGTCACAAAGAGTCGGACATGACTGAGCAACTGAACTGAACTTCTGCATTGCAGGCAGAGTCTTTACCTTTCGAGCCACTGGGGAAGCCCCCCTCCCCCCACAGTATAAGTGGAATCACAGTGTTTGTCTTTTGTGATTGATTATCTCACTTAGCATAATACCCTTAAAATTCATTCATGTTAAATTGTGTCACAGAATTTCCTTACTTTTAATGGCTGAATAATATGCTATTTTATGTATTTACCATATTTTGTTTATTCATTTGTCAATGAGCATTTGAATTGCTTCCACCTTTGGGCTTCCCTGATATCTCAGTTGGTAAAGAATCCACCGGAGAAGGCAATAGCACCCCACTCCAGTACTCTTGCCTGGAAAATCCCATGGACGGAGGAGCCTGGTGGGCTGCAGTCCATGAGGCTGCTAAGAGTCGGACACGACTAAGCGACTTCCCTTTCACTTTTCACTTTCATGCATTGGAGAAGGAAATGGCAACCCACTCCAATATTCTTGCCTGGAGAATCCCAGGGATGGGAGAGCCTGGTGGGCTGCTGTCTGTGGGGTCGCACAGAGTCGGACACGACTGAAGTGACTTAGCAGCAAATTCCTGGGTCAGGAAGATCCACTGGAAAAGGGATAATCTGCCCACTCCAGTATTCTTGGGCTTCCCTTGTGGCTCAGCTGGGAAAGAATCTGTCTGCAATGCGGGAGACCTGGGTTCAATCACTGGGTTGGGGTGATCCCCTGGAAAAGGGAAAGGCTACCCAGTCTAGTATTTTGGCCTGGAGAATTTCATGGACTGTATAGTCCACGGGGTGGCAAAGAGTCAACATGACTGAGCGACTTTCACTTTCACTTTTGGCTGTTAGAAATAATGCTGCTGTGAAGGGTGTCCCTTCAAAACTCTGTTTCGATTCTTTTGGATGTATACTCACAAGAGGGATTGCTGGATCACATGGCAGTTCTATTTTTCATTTTTTGAGGAACTTCCATACTGTTTTCCTTACCATTTGTAGTCCCATCAGAAGCAGGAAAAGATGGGCTTTTTTCCTTAAGGCTGTGAAACTGGTGACTTTGCTTGTCATTTAGAGTTCTTTCATGAGTACATTGCTTCTTTAGGCAATAGAAAGTTTTGAATGTAACACAATCAATAAAAATGCCTTGCATTTATCAACTTATTAATATATATTGGTTAAAGATTGAGATAATAACTTTAAACAAAATGTCCCCTTTAACAGTCACAATAATCCTATCGGGTGAACATTTTTCATTACATACTTGATAAAATTGTGGTTTAAATTAAGATAACTTTCTAAAGTCACACAGCTTCTAAGTGTTAGAGTTGGGACAAGAAACTGTTTCGGTTGGATTCCAAAGTCCTTGCTTTGGTTTCCAAACTCTTAAAATAATGCACTCTAGTGATTAAAACAAATTGAATATTCCCCCAACATGTGTGTTTTTATAAATTACATATGTTCTGTATCAATACTTAATACATAGCACATATTCAAAAATGTAAATATATAGGACTGTTAGTTCAATTTAACTGCTCACTTGTGTCCGACTCTTTGCGACCCCATGGACTGCAGCACGCCAGGCTTCCCTGTCCATGACCAACTATTATTAAATGTATACAAACATAAATTTTAATGTTTTTATTCATCTCAGTAGGTCATCTCATGCGTTTTCTGGGGTGTGCACATACCAATTTGGAGACAGTTACTTTAATCCATAGGATAATACTGTGTGTGTGTCTGTTTGGTCGCTTAGTTGTGTCTGACTCTTTGTGAACCCCTGGACTGTGGCCTGCCAGGCCTCTTTGCCCATGGGATTCTCCGGCAAAGATACTGGAGTGGGTTGCCATTTCCTTCTCCAGGGGATCTTCCCGACCCAGGAATCCAAGCCGGGTCTCCTGCATTGCAGGCAGATGATTTACTGACTGAGCTATTGTTGAAGGCAGAAACTATTGTTGAAGCCTAATATTACCTCAAAGTAAATCATTTTAGTTAAGACCTTACGCTTCAGCTAAAATATCGCCTTCTCTCTTACAGGGGAGTGCCTCTGTACTTAACACAATATTAAAAATAATTTCTTAGCTATAAAAATCCATGACATCCATAAAACCATTGTTCTCTTTTGGTATTATTTTGGTGGAGGTGAGATTTTATTTCATCAAAGGCAAGTTGAGATGGTACACAGTCAAGAATAGCTGAAGTGCAGGGTACAGGGGAAGATGAAGTTGGAAAAGTGGGTGGGGGCAAAATTATGGGAAGCCTCTACTGCCATGTTGCAAAATTTGACCTTCCTTCTATAGGGAATGCCAGCTACCAGAGGTGTTTGAGCAAAGATGTTACGATTTAGGTCTTATGGGTAGGGACTTGAGATCTCTCCTTGGTTTATGTTGGTTATAAATCAAATGAATAAAGAATAAAAGTTGAATAATTCCTTTTGCCTCAGTATTTGTTTGAAATATTATAGTTATAAATATTACACAGATACTGAAATCAAATTGTTAAGCAGTAAATCAATATAATTCAATAGCTTGATATTGTGTAATTGAATCATGCTGTACAAACGTCAGACTTTATTAATTCCAATACAGTGTTAAAAATAGGATTGTTTGAAATGTAAGAAAATGAATTTAAAGACACTTAAAAGGACACGACTTAATGACCCAACAACAGGGCATCCCTAAACAATGCAGTTTAGTTGTTCCTGGTTTTAAAATTTCTACAAAAGAATGATACTCTAAATACTCTTGTGTGTCTTGTACTTTTATTGGATATTGTTGTGAGATTCACCCATGTTGTTGTATGTATTATGTAGCATTCTTTAGAATGAATGTATCAAAATTTCATTCATCCTCCTGATGATACATTTGACTATTTGACTTCTAACTTGTTTAATGTATTATGAACATTTGACAAAATGTGGCAAGAATTTAAATCTATAAAAATTAAAACAAAAATTTTGGAAAGAAAAAGGAGTATGGATGAAATCATCTTGTAATAAAATGTTTTTTTTTCCTTCTGTTTTTAGAGTTGAGAAATAATTTTTGACCTATTATTACTACATCCACAGCTACAAAGATTTACCAGAGAAATTGTTCTAAAATCCATGGGAAATTTCTATATATTAATAGAATACTTATTCAAGCCACAAACCTTTTCAAAGTAATGTTTCAAATATTGCTTAGAACATGGAGTTTATACTTTAAAGCAGTATTCTAAATCTTATTCCAAGTTGTTTATTCCTCAAACTTGTTTGATTTTAAATCCACGTGCCTGTCTCTGTCACTATGATTCTTCAATCTTTGTGTACTGTGATAGGCAGGATTCTAAGATGACTCTGAAACGACCCTCACATGTGTTTAATTCCCTTACCTTTGAGTGTGAGTGGAAAGTGCGCATATGATCTCTGATTCCTATGGTTATATTATATGGAACAGGAAAGGGGGCTCTTTTAGGTGGGTCTGACTTAATCACATTAACCTTTTAAAAGCAGAGGGTTTTTATAGCAGAAATAGCAGGCAGAGGAATTCAAAACCTGAGTTGGATTCATTGTAAGGGAGATTCTCTGTTGCTGAGATGGAGGGGGCCATGTGGTTAGGAGCTGAGAGCATGCTTTGCCAACAGCTAGCAAAACAATGGGGACCTAAGTCCTACAACCACAAGGAATAAATTCTGACCAAAGGAAGCTTTTCTCAGTTGGGCTTCCAACAAAGAATGTAGCTGTTTTCCACCTTGATTTCAGCTTTATAAGAACCTGAGCAGAAGACCCATTAAAATATGCTGGACTTTGGAACCATAGAAACTGTGAGATAGTATAAGTTTGTGAAGCTTTAAGCCACCCAATTTGTGATTATACCGTGAGAGAAAATAATACATAGTTTTTTGGTCTAAATTTTTCAAAAGGCATTTTCTCAGTTAAAACAACTTTCTAAAAAGCATATTTGACTAATTGTGGTTTAAGATGTAGCTGGGAATAATTTAAATGGCATTCTACTAATGCCTAATGTGTTGCCATTTTAATTGTTTTTGATGAGATGGCCCATAATTTAGTAAAATATATAATTTCTAACAGCTCATTTGAGATAGTAATTGATCACATTAGATATATTTGTGTGTATATATATATATCTATTACTATGTACTATTTTGATTTTTCAGTTTTTAATTAAAATATTTTATTTCATTATATTCCATCTATCTTTTTTATAGAATAGGAAGTGGCTTACTGTTTTATGGTTTTCAGGGAGGATGGAGATTGAGGAGTTGCATGTATTAAAATAAAGCATTATACACATCATTATATTAATGTATGTTTAAGAATTTTTGACTGCATAGTGACAAATAATAATATGCAGCAATATCATTTAGTAGCACTAACCATACTATAATTTTATTTTTTAATAATTATTTTATTATTATACATTTTAAATGAGACCTTAATATTTGTGGAATTAGCATATAGAAAATAACAATAACAGGTGTATCTTCTGTTAAGATATTAACAAGAATTAGAATAATTTTCCTCTCTCTGTTGAGAAGAGAAAATCTTTATTTTGATTATTTTCCCTTTCTATCTGAGGTTTATTCAAGAGACTCTTATGTCCCACTCTTCCTAATTTTAATCAAGTGTTCATTTGTGCTAGTTATTCTCAGAGGTACCGATTTTTCAAGTGTTTGGCACTGTTAGAAAACTGGAAGGTTGTGAAGGAAACTCAGAATATAAGTTCAGGAAGTTGGAAGCTTCATTTTGGTGATACAAAGGAGTAGCTTGTCTGACAGTCAGAGAAAGGGTGTTTTTGTTGCTAGTTCTTCCTTTTTTAAAGTTATGTGTTTTCAGAAAATATTATTTGAATATTTGGGTCTCATCATTATGTATAAAGATAGTACTCATTGAGATAAGGTTGGCCAATATTTTTTAAGTTATCTTTTTTTCATTTTGGTGAGGTGCCAGGGTGAGGGGTGCAGAGACAACACTTACAGGTGGGCCCGGCTGCAGTTGCCAGATGGCTAGAGGGCTTTAGGGGTTTAATCTCGAAACATGGGGCAAAGATAAGTGGCACATATGAGGATCTAATGTCTAGTTTGGTCATAATAACACTATGCTCTAACCAGTTGACCTAATTAGATGGGATTTTCAAGACTAGATGCTATTTTGATTGAAAGTATAATAAAAAATATCTTAATAGAGCTTCACTAACTAGTGAATTAATCAAAAGTCTCTTCCCAGAGTGTGGGTTGTTCATTCAAAATAGTCTACGCTGTAGTAACCTGTACCTTGTACACATAAAATTGAGTTGTGTATATATTACTGGTTGCATTTTCCCACATCTTTTATGTGAGTTTCAATTATTATCATGATTATGACATTTTAAATATTTCATAACTGATGAACTGAATGCATGAACGTAAATTCAATGCTTTAGAAAGGCTCAAAATACATGTAGATTGCTAAAATGTACAATTAGGAAAAAAATAAGGAAAAAAGAAAACAGTTTTCTGCACAGCCTAGATTACAAGTAATAACTTACTTTAAAGTAACTGAAACTAGAAGTCACAGACAATGCATTGTCCAGGGCATTATTCACACTTGGAATGTCAATTGGTAGACCCACACTTAAAGAAGACATCTTTGTCTTATCACAAGTTTAGTAAATAATTATATGTTAGCATATATTAAATAAATGAAAATGTGATATTGACATTTACATGTAATGTATTCACTGTCTTCCAACTTTAAATTTTTTGTTAACTGAATAGCTTTAGGGATAACAAGAGCTTTATGCACTAATACAGACAATAATAAAAAGTGGTATTTGGCCAGCCATGGAAAAAATGAGTTAAAGATACACATACTGGCAGTGCTGATAAAATATGCTGTTATTATGGTGAAGAACTTAGTGTTTCCTGATGGTTGTTTCCATTCAGGTGAGCCAGATGTCATAACTCGATCATGTGGGTTTATCAGGCCCTCTTTAAACCCACATTTAACAAGCCACCTTTTGATTATTTGGTTTCTTACATAAATTGACCAAAGAGAGAATGCACTGGTCAAACTGTTGCCAATATTGGGAATATTTGAGTTATATTTTTCAGTATAAGTTAAGTGATTTTAGGTTTTATACTATAATATCTCCTGAGTTTTTGGTGGAGTTCAGAAAGTCTACGTGTAACCAGTTATGTTTGTATATACACTGATGAGATCTCCAAAAGAGCACTAGCAAGCTGATGAGATGGGAAGGGGAACATGGCTATCAGGGAGGCAAAGGTGGGGTCCATCACCTGACTTGTTTAGAGTTCCCACTTCTAGGCAGTCATTCGTAGTTTCCAGTTCCCTTGACATCCTTGTTGTTCTCTTCTAATTATTTTCTAAAATATGGTACCTGGCATACTTTATATAGAAGGTTATAATCATAGTTTGCCTATAACTTTGAATTGTGCTTTTTTCTTTTAAAATCGTTATTAAGATGTACTCAATAGTCTTCATAATTATTTTATGGCTTGATAAATACCTAATCAAGTGTTTGGAGAAGGCAATGGCACCCCACTCCAGTACTCTTGCCTGGAAAATCTCATGAACCAAGGAGCCTGGTGGGCTGCAGTCCATGGGGTCGCTAAGAGTCGGACATGACTAAGCGACTTCACTTTCGCTTTTCACTTTCATGCATTGGAGAAGGAAATGGCAACCCACTCCAGTGTTCTTGCCTGGAGAATCCCAGGGATGGGGGAGCCTGTTGGGCTGCCATCTATGGGGTTGCACAGAGTCGGACACGACTGAAGTGACTTAGCAGCAGCAGCAGCAATCAAATGTTTCTACCACAACTCTTCTTTTTTAAATTTTTACTTGATTTTACTCTTTTGCCCATTTTGTTTTATTTTTTATTGAAGTACAGTTGATTTACAATGCTGCATTTCTAGTGTAGAACAAAGCAGCAAATATACATATATAACTACATAGATATTTTCCTTTTCAGAGTCTTTTCCATTATATTTTATTACAAGATATTAAATGTAGTTCCCATCCTTGTTGTTACCATAACTGTCCCATAATTTTCTTTACTATTTCCATGTGATTTATCATTTAATTGTGTGTTTTTTTTTTTTTTTTGCTTTAAGTTTATTTTCCCACTTAATTATGATACTTAGCTATCCTTTTCAAAAATATGTGTGTGTGTGTTTGTATCTTGGAATTGATTTTTTTGGCCCTCAATGAGGAACTTTACTTGAATCTTCTTAGGATACAAGAACTTGGTAAATCTTATTCCTGTCTTCTAGCTCAGGATATGTCCTGTTTTAGTGTGCTTACCCATTACTCAAGTATCTTGTTAGAATGGAGATTCTGGGTCAGGCCAGGGCTCATGATTCTTTGTTTCTAAAAAAAGCTACATGTGAGTTGCCAGTGCTGGTCAAAAAGGCGAATCTCTTTCATTATGAATCATTACGGATGATCTCTTTCATGAAAAACTCTAGTGAGAATATAAAACACAACCACCCGAGCGCTCTGAAAAACAATAAAAGGCAGAATGCAGATGGAAATGGACTAGACGCAAAACAATATGAGGGGTGAGTTTCTCTCCGCTTTTCCCATTCTTTTATCTCCTAGATTTAACTGAAGGCTAGTCTCAGTCATGGAGCTGCACTGCTGCTATATATGGTGGCCGTGCTGGCAGAGAGGAACCTAAAACTCTTAGTGGGTAACCTTTCTTGTTGGCCAGAGGAACAGTGTGGAAAGTGCCCCGGTGGTCCGAGTGTGTGTGAAATTCCACTACGACTTTTTCTCTCTCATTTTCCTGATACATGTGTCCTGAAGATGGCTCCAGTCTCATGAATTTATGCAAAGTGCAGAAGGATGAAATGTTGAGAGGCACTGATATTTTCAGGCTAGAGGAATCAGAAATAAAGGGATGTTGGAAATAAGAGTGAGGGGAATACCAGAGAGGACATCTCCTAAATCTTCGTGTGAACTGAATTCTTTGTCAAGCTGTGAATGTGAAGCACATATGCAAAG
The DNA here is from genome assembly GCF_029378745.1 of Bos indicus. Classification (NCBI taxonomy): domain Eukaryota; kingdom Metazoa; phylum Chordata; class Mammalia; order Artiodactyla; family Bovidae; genus Bos; species Bos indicus. The sequence continues at coordinate 23,252,678 of NC_091783.1, forward strand.
TACCATGACCAAGTCTTTGAGAAGTGAAGTGTGATATAAGCTGCAGTACAAGTCCCAGGTTAATCCCCACGCTACCCGTATGCAGGTTAGAACCAAAGGAACAGGAAAATTTGAAAACTTAACTGATAATGGAATCACTGGTGAGAAGGCAAGCAAAGCTCATGGTTTGAGTCTAATAGGATTTAGTGCATGATATAAATATACAACACTTTCCAGAAGATTTTAGTAGGATCCAGAACCTCTCAGCATAATCAAAATTTTCAGGATACAGCCTGAAATAAGATAATTTTATATGCAAAGTTGCATATAAAAATGATGAAAATTGGACATGTTTTAAGAGGAAAAAAATCAAATGCCAACTCTGAGTTGAGTCAGATGTTGAAGTTAAGAACTTTCAGCCATTATAACCAATGCTCTATGCAGAAAATGCAAATACTTTGGAAATTAATGGAAAAATAGATACTCTAAGCAGAGGAAGAGTAACTTTAGTTCTTTTAAAAAGAATAAAATGTGAAGATTTGAACTAAAAAATTTAATAAGTAATAAAAATTTACTGGGTGGGCTCAAGAATAGAATGCAGATAGCAGATGAAGGAGTCAATGAGTTTAAAGATAGATTAATAGAAATCCTATCTGAAAAACAGGGTAGAAGAAGATAACAATATAAACAAAAAACTAAATTTTTCTTCTTGCCACTGAAATCATAGAAAAGAAAGAAATTGTTATAGAAGAAAAATATTTGGAAAAATAATGACTAAAAGTTTCCCAGATTTGGTGACAAACCAAGATGCATGGTAAAACCCAAACAAGCTAAAATTTAAAAATGTTATAAAACACGTAATGAACCTGCTGGAACAAAACAGTCTTGAAAGCAGCCAGAGGTAAACAGCACATGATAATTCAGATGACCGCAGAGTTCTCCTCAGAAACAATGGAGGACTCTAACAATAGTACTTTTTTCTTTTTTTTTTAAATGTTGAAAGAATTGTATATTCATTGAAAAATACCCTTTCAAGAAAGAAGATGATATAAAGACATTATCTGGTGAAGAAAAACTATGAATTATTTTCCACTAGACCTGCTCCAAAATTAATGCCAAAGGAAGTTCTTCAGGAATGTTCTTCAGAGGAATGGTGTGTGTGTGTGTGTGTGTGTGTGTGTGTGTGTGTGTGTGTGTGTGTGTGTGACTCAGTTGTGTTCAACTCTTTGTGACCCCATGGACTGTAGCCCACCAGCCTCCCCTGTTGGTGGAATTCTCCAGGCAAGAATATTGGAGTGGGTTGCCATTCTTTTCTCCAGGGTATCTTCCCGACCCTGGGATCGAACCCTGGTCTCTTGCATTGCAGGCTGATTCTTTACTGCCTGAGCTACCAGGAAAGCCCAAAGAGAAATGATACTAGAAGGAAATTTGGAACTTTACTAAAGGAGGAGAAATAGAAACTATAAATAAACTGTTTTTCATCTTCTATATTCTTTAATATATATATATATATATAACTCTTGGAAGGAAAAATTATAGCAGTGTCTGGTGGGGTTTTAAAGTTTATGTAGCTGTGATAAGAATATATAGTTTACAAAGGATATTTTCTAACTGAAAGGATTAAGATATCAAATAAGAGAAAGTTATCTGGTGATTCCCCTAGTATTCAAAGATTCAACAACATACTTATAAGTAACCTATAGGTGAAAGAAGAAATCCCAAAGAAAATTAGACAATATTTCAAACAGAATGAAAATGATTGTGTAGCATATCAGAATTTTCAGGACGCACCTAGAGGGAGATTTTGAGGAAAATTTATGATGGTGAGTGTTTATGTTACAAAAAAATGAAAGGTCACAAATCAGTAATCTCAGCTTCCACCTAAGGAACTAGATAAATAAAAGCAAATGAAACCTGGTGAAAGCAGAATCTAAATTTTAGTTAATTCCTGGTGAACTCCGTAAGTCAAAAGTATCCCTTGGCCTGGGATTCTAAGAGCTGAGGCGGTTCACATAGTGTCCCAGACAGAGTGGAGGGTACTGGGCTTTGGTTACTGCTGATGGTACTGGTATCTGCTCAGATGTGTTGGGTTGGCCATAATCTCTTATAGGAAAACCTGAATGAACTTTCTGGCCAATCCATTTCCCCTTTCAGTTTGCTTCTCTCATGTAGACTGCTAATGTGGTACACCTGGTTTGTGAATACAGGGCTTATACAAATACGGGACTCTCAGGTATCTTGTCTTTTCTTGATATCATGGGTTGAGTTCACCTACTCTCCTGTGGGTGCTTCTGTGACTGTCTCACACTGATGCTCATTGCCATTCGGCTGTCTCCATTCTCTTGCTCACAAACTATGTCAGATGCAGAAAAAGATTAGAAAATAAGCCACCCACCTGTTATATTTGTTGTTGTTTTTCAGCCACTGAGTTGTGTCCAACTCTTTGCAACCCTGTGGACTGCAGCATGCCAGGTTCCTGTGTCCTTCACTGTTTCCCAGAGTTTGCTCAAATTCACGTCCACTCAGTCACTGATGCCATCTAACCATTTCGTCCTCTGCCACCCTTTTCTCCTTTTGCCATCAGTCTTTCCCAGCATCAGGGTCTTTTCCAATGAGTTGACTCTTTGCATCAGGTAGCCAAAATATTAGAGCTTCAGCTTCAATCCTTTCAATGAATATTCAGGGTTAGGATTGACTGGTTTTGTCTCCTTCTGCCCAAGGGACTCTCACGATTCTTTTCCAGCATCAGTTTGAAAGCATCAGTTCTTCACCAGTCAGCCTTCTTTATTGTTCAACTCTCACATCCTTTCATGACTATTGGAAAAACCATAACTTTGACTGTATGGATCTTTGCTGGCAAAGTAATGTCTTTGCTTTTTGGTATTCTGTCTAAGTATGTCATAGTTTTCCTTCCAAGGAGCAAGCAACGTTTAATTTCACAGCTGCAGTCACCGTCCACAGTGATTTTAGAGCCCAAGAAAAGAAAATCTGCCACTGTTTCCATTTTTCCCCCTGGATGCTGTGATCTAGGTTTTTTGAATGTTAAGTTTCAAGCCAGCTTTTTCACTCTCTTCTTTCACCCTCATCAAGAGGCTCTTTAGTTCCTCTTCACTTTCTGCCATTAGAGTTGTATCATCTGCATATCTGAGGTTGTTGATATTTCTCCAGTTTGGGATTGTTGATTCCAGTTTGGGATTCATCCTGCCTGGCATTTCTCATGATATATTCTGCATATTTGGGGTTGCAGTAATTCCCAGAGCTATCTGGGTTTAGCTCCTCAGAACTCTTTTTTAAATTAAAACTTTAGGGAGGCATAGACTGCAGGACTTCTCAGGAACTCATGGATATGCAGGTACATTTTCTTCTGTTTGTCTGCACCCACTGAGAATTGTTATCTCACAGGAAGTGTGAAAACTGTTTATTACTTCCTCAACATTTATTCAGGTCTGTTTCTTATGGCATAATCATTATGTGATGGGTCCTCAGGCTTTAGGTTTCTGAAGATCCAAAGCTCAGAATCGTGCAACTCCAAGTAAACTTTTGAAACTTAAAATCCAAGACTTGAACATTTGAACATTTTTAAACAATGTGTGTTCATCACAACTTTCCCTAGGGCAGTGTATGTATATAACCCGCACAACTCGGTTTGGGGAAAGGACCAGGATACACATAGAAAGACAAATGAAGAAATCAGTTCATACTTCAAAAGTTCTCCTGACATCTATGAAGTAAGGAGAGTAAATGACAGTTATTTCACATGGTTATTGTGACGATTGAATGAGGCAATACATATGATTCATGTGGCAGTTTCTGACAGCAAAGAATTTAAGTATTCCTCTCCTTTTTGTCATTGTCATCTCCTCCTTTTCCCAATAAATGCAGAAGTATCATCTATGTTGAGGGAGCATGTAAAGACATCTTAAAAGTTTATTAATTATGTGAAACAATTCAGGATATGCTTGAAGAGGAACTGATGGCTCCAGAATAGAATACATATGGCCAAGGGAAGGATAGTGACTCAGCTTCTCCTTAATCCATTCTTTGTCTTACCTATTATCCAGGATAGATTTTTGACCTCAGTACATTTAAAAAGTCTCCTAATGTTCACCATGGCTTCCCTGGTGGTTCATTGGTAAATAATCCACCTGCCAATGTAGGAAACAAGGATTCAATTCTGGGGTCCAGAAGATCCCTTGGAGAAGGAAATGGATACCCACTCTGGTATTCTTGCCCAGGAAATCTCACTGATAGAGGAGCCTGGTGGGCTACAGTCCACAGACTTGCAAAGAGTCAGACACACAACTTAATGACTAAGTATGAGTGTGAGCTTGTTAACCAAATGATTACTTTGCAATATAGTACATCTATTTAAAATTATAAAAATCAAAACAGGGGAAGGAGAGAGTGGGATGAATTGAGAGAGTGACATTGAAAGATATACATTACTATATGTAAAACAGATAGCCAGCAGCAATTTGCTGTATGAAACAAAGCTCAGCCTGGTGCTCTCTGACAACATAGAGGGGTAGGATGGGGTGGAGTGCTGGGAGGGAGGTTCAAGAGGGAGGGAACATATGTATACCTATGGCTGATTCATGTTGTATGGCAGAATCTATAACATTGTAAAGCAATTATCCTCCAATTAAAAATAAAAATTAGAAGAAGGCCAAGTATCAGGGAACCAGAGAATACTGAAATGAAAAGGAATGATGCAACAAATATTATAAAGAATTTTATTATAAAGATTGCTGCAGGGACTATTGAATTAAAAATGCTTAGTACAAACTATAAGAACTAATCATTGGCCGAGATTGTTTGTGATAAAGGGTACAGATTCTCCTCTTGTTGCAGAGATCCTGGGAGAAAGATCATGTATCCTACTGTGGAGTACTAAGGTGTTCAGTTCAGTTCAGTCCCTCAGTCGTGTCCATCTCTTTGTGACCCCGTGAATTGCAGCACACCAGGCCTCCCTGTCCATCACCAACTCCTGGAGTTCACTCAGACTCACGTCCATTGAGTCAGTGATGCCATCCAGCCATCTCAACTTCTGTTGTCCCCTTCTCCTCCTGCCCCTAATCCCTCCCAGAATCAGAGTCTTTTCCAATGAGTCAACTCTGGACATGAGGTGGCCAAAGTACTGGAGTTTCAGCTTTAGCATCATTCCTTCCAAAGAACACCCAGGGCTGATCTTTCAGTCCAAGTGACTCTCAAGTGTCTTCTCCAACACCACAGTTCAAAAGCATCAATTCTTCGGTGCTTAGCTTTCTTCACAGTCCATCTCTCACATCCATACATGACCACAGGAAAAATCATAGCCTTGACTAGACAGACCTTTGTTGGCAAAGTAATGTCTCTGCTTTTCAGTATGCTGTCTAGGTTGGTCATAACTTTTCTTCCAAGGAGTAAGCGTCTTTTAATTTCATGGCTGCCGTCACCATCTGCAGTGATTTTGGAGCCCAAAAAAATAAAGTTTGATACTGTTTCCCCTGTTTCCCCATCTATTTGCCATGAAGTGGTGGGACCAGATGCCATGATCTTAGTTTTCTGAATGTTGAGCTTTAAGCCAACTTTTTCACTCTCCTCTTTCACTCTCATCAAGAGGCTTTTGAGTTCCTCTTCACTTTCTGCCATAAGGGTGGTGTCATCTGCATATCTGAGGTTATTGATATTTCTCCCGGCAATCTTGATTCCAGTTTGTGCTTCTTCCAGCCCAGCGTTTCTCATGATGTATTCTGCATAGAAGTTAATAAGCAGGCCTTGACAATATCCAGCCTTGACGTACTCCTTTTCCTATTTGGAACCAGTCTGTTGTTCCATGTCCAGTTCTAACTGTTGCTTCCTGACTTGCATATAGGTTTCTCAAGAGGCAGGTCAAGTGGTCTGGTATTCCCATCTCTTTCAGAATTTTCCACTGTTGATTGTGATCCACACAATCAAAGGCTTTGGCATCATCAACGAAGCAGAAATAGATGTTTTTCTGGAACTCTCTTGCTTTTTCCGTGATCCAGTGGATGTTGGCAATTTGATCTCTGCTTCCTCTGCCTTTTCTAAAACCAGCTTGAACATCAGGAAGTTCACGGTTCATGTATTGCTAAAGCCTGGCTTGGAGAATTTTGAGCATTACTTTACTAGTGTGTGACATGAGTACAATTGTGTGGTAGTTTGAGCATTCTTTGGCATTGCCTTTCTTTGGGATTGGAATGAAAACTGTTCTTTTCCAGTCCTGTGGCCACTGCTGAGTTTTCCAAATTTGTTGGCATATTGAGTGCAGCACTTTCACAGCATCATCTTTCAGGATTTGAAAGAGCTCAACTGGAATTCCATCACCTCCACTAGCTTTGTTTGTAGTGATGCTTTCTAAGGCCCACTTGACTTCACATTCCAGGATGTCTGGCTCTAGGTGAGTGATCATACCATCATGATAAGGTGTTAGATATGTGCATATGAAGTACTAGAGTGTTCAGTTCAGTTTAGTCGCTCAGTCGTGTCCGACTCTTTGGATCGCATGGACTGCTGCATGCCAGGCTTCCCTGTCCATCACCAAATCCTGGGGCTTGCTCAAAGTCATGTCTATTGAGTCAGTGTTAGATATGTGTATATGGAGTAATATGGTGTTATATGTGTATATGGAGTAACAGGGTGTTATTATGTTATATATTGTGTGTACAGATTTAGGTTTTGTTGAAAGCTATTTTACTTTTCAAACAAATAGGATTTTCATGAGTCAGAACTGTAGAGCAAGGTAGAAGGTAACCAGGGGAGATATATCCTGTCTATGCTGCCTTATTAGCACTTGTCACATTGTGTTTTGTTTTTTGTGTTTTTTTTTTTTTTCCAAATAAGCAGAAGTTTAATTTTTATCTCATTCAAAAAAAAGGGGACCAAAGGTAGATAGTCAAAGGATGATATGGTGAAGTCCTGATGTCATAAGGTATCAAGGCTCCTATTTTCCTATTTGCCATTTTTAATATTGCTTTCATCTCACTTACTGAAGCAGTTCTAGTTCTGGTAGACATAATGCTTTCCAGGCAGAAAATTGTGTGTGTGTGAGAGAAAGAGAAACAGATAAAGCAAAAGATTGAGACTCTTCCAGCTCTCTAATCTCCCTTTTTTTGAAATGAAATTTTTATTGCGATAATGGTAGATTCACTGTACTCATTTCTTACTAATGATAACACTTTTTTCACAACCAGAATTCTGTTGATACACTCCACTAATCTTCGATTTCCCCAGTTTTATTTGCTGTGTGTGTGTGTGTCTGCGTGTGTTAAATTCCTCACAGTTTCATTGTGTCTGGGTTCGTGTATCCACTACACAAACATACTGAACAATTCCAATAACATAAGGATCCCTCGATCTACGCTTTTATAACCATATTCATCTCTCTGCTGACCCATTCACTCCTCCATGACCTCCTAACCCTAACCTTTGGAATCACTGATTTATACTAAATTTCTAAAAACTTGCAATTTCAAAATGAAACCATACGTACAACATACTTTTGAAGATAGGCTTCCCCCCACCACCCCACTCAGTATCACTCCCTGGAGAGACATCCAAATTCTTGTGTGTATCAATACTTTGTTTTTTGTTTTTGAGTAGTACTCTCGGATATGGATGTACCGCTATTTGTTTAATCTGTTGAAGGATATCTGATGTAATTTCAGTTTGAAGCTGTTGCACAGAAAGCCGCTATAAATATTCGGGTATAGGTTTTGTGTGAACATAAGCTTTCATTTGCCTGGGATAAATGCCCGAGTGCAAGTGATGTGTTGCACAAGTGCATGTTGGTTTCCTGAACTGAAACTGTTTCCCAGAATGTCTGTACCATTTCACTTTCCTACCAGATATGTATGCGTGATACTTTCCCATCCTATCCATTTTTTCATGTAATAGTAAAAATAACTTATACTCAGTAACAACATAAAGTCATACTTCCTCTTCGAGCAGTTATCCAGTTCATAGTTTATGTTTGAAGGTAGCAAATGCAAACAAGACCATAGGTATCATTGTAATATTTTCTCAGTTTTTGTTTCTTGAAAATCATGGAGATTTAGTGGGTTTATTCATCTCCAGCATTAATGTCTATTGTCTATAAGATTGGAGGCTTCACTTCCTTTGAAAAGTTTTCTAGTAGTGCTTGCCTATATGGTCAACCAATACAATATTGTAAAGTTAAATAAAATAAAATTTAAAAAAATATTTAAAAATGAAAAAAAAAAAAAAAAGAAAAGAAAAACTGACATGTGTAATCAGCCAGGCAGCGACTGTCTTCATGAACTGGAAGCAATAGAAACAAATATGTTGATGTTTTTAGGCAATGAAAGGAAGGATTAAATTTTAACTATAGGACAAAGATACTGAAGTGAATAATCTAGAATACAGTAAATTTTGTAGACCTGTGGGTTAACTAATGATTTCAACCTGTTGGACTAAATGAACACGCCAGAGTTTCTCTCTGGGCAGCAGTAATACATTAATCTCAGCATTCCCAGGATTCTTTGTGGTATCTAACTCATAGCAAGTACCTGATAAATATTTAATTAAAGAATGTAATTTAAAAAAGAGACTGTAACTATAGCAAAAGTGGGATTTTGACCTTTTATTTTTTAGTCAAAGCAAGTTGAAATCAACTTTGTCAGTCCTAAATCTGATTGGTTCCTGGACTCAGGACAAATAATAATGTTTTCTTTAACTTTTTAAATGCTCTAAAAAAGCAAAATAAGCAAATGCATATATTGATACGAAAAATATGCTTAAACAAATGTAGGAAATGAGCAAATTTTCTGTATGGATTAAACATGGATCTAGATAAGAAGAGAGGAAGTTTGTTTCTTGATTAGAACATCAGTGTTCTGTGCTAGGTCAGTCAGTTCTGTCCTACTCTTTGAGACCCCCTTGGACTGTAGCCTGCCAGGAACCTCTGTCCATTGGGATTCTCGAGGCAAGAATACTGGAGTGGGTAGCCTATCCCTTCTTCAGGGGATCTTCGTGAACCAGGAGTTGAACCGAGGTCTCCTGTGTTGCGTGTAGATTCTTTACCAGCTGTGCTACCAGGGAAGCTCTACATCAATGTAGAATGTTGGCGTTTTCATGGCACTGAATTTTAAATTTGCATTTATTTTATATATATATATATATATATATATATATATATATATTATATTTAAACAGAAAAATTGCAAGTATTTTTTAAAATGTAATTCGGGCCTTGAAAGAATTTTGAAAATTTCCAAGACACTATAACTAAACCAAGAACTCCAGGTGAAAGATTTTGAACTCAGAAATTTATGGGGCCATATTCACTTGCTTCCCTAGTAGCTCAGCTGGTAAACAATTCACCTGCAATGCAGGAGACCCCGGTTCAGTTCCTGGGTTGGGAAGATCTACTGGAGAAGGGATAGGCTACCCACTCCAGTATTCTTGGGCTTCCTTGTGGCTCAGCTGGTAAACAATCCGCCTGCAATGCAGGAGATCCCGGTTCAACTCCTGGGTCAGGAAGATCCCCTAGAGGAGAGCATGGCAACCCACTCCAGTGTTCTTGCCTGGAGAAGCTCTATGGACAGAGGTACTTGGGGAGCTACAGTCCATGGAGTCGCAAAGAGCTGGACATGACTGAGCAACTAAGCACACACAACCTTCACTTGGGTAGGCTAACATATGAAGCCATGAAAGAAACTATGAGAGACACAATATTTTATGTGTGATGGAGAAAGGATGCTGAGGAAAAAGTATCAAAAAATTAGGACTTATTCGTTATACTTTTTATTACTACTTCTGTACAATCCTTATATGTAACTGTTTTGGTTTTATGATTCTTGGGATATACAGTGTCTACTATTAATTCTTGGTGGCTGTAGTGGCGGTAGTTAAGAACATGAACTCTAAAAGCAGACAAGTGCCTGGGTTTGATTTTCACCTCTGTCACATATTGGCTGTGTGACTTTTGGCAAATTGCTTAATATCTCTGCTTCACTGTTCATCTATAAAGTGAAAATAATACTTACCTCATGGCTTTTTGATGAATATTAAATGTGTTAATATTTATAAAACAGAAATGCTTGTGCATAGTATATGTCATAGAAGTAAAATTGCTAAGTAAAAACTGTGTGTTTGGAGGTGATAATGCAAAAAAAAGTCAATAAAGTTATCATTTTCTTCTCTCTCTCTCTTTGTCTGTGTATATGTGTGTCTGTCTATGTTTTTCTTCTGTGCCTCTATTTCTCTTAATTTTTCTCTGCCTTATAATACAAAGAAGCAACCCTATAAATAGGTTGAAACTTAAAAATGCCTTATGAAATTATTTTTTTCAAGACAAGAATGAGCCTCTGTTTTTGATCAGAAGCCGATCTTCAGTTGTGAAATGTTCTGTATTCATAAGGAACTGTTCTGTTGGTTAGGACCATACAGGGAAAAACAAACAAAAAAATCCTTTCCTTAAGGGATTCCTCTTGTCATACAGAACTTTTACATTGGATATTTTCACTAAATTAGTCAACTTACTTATTCCAACAATGTTTTTTATTCCTTTCAACTGGTCATCTCTCTCTTATTAGCAGCTGACTTTTGATACCACCATGGGTGGCTTCGGTGTCTGACCTGTGTACAATACATCAATGTATTGCTTATGTAGAGAGGTGCTTGGTGGCTTTTTCATTTTTTGGATCAGTAAATTACGAAAAATTTTAAACATGATTAAAAAACAAATTTTCAGTTTTTTTGTTTTAACATATTAGGATATTAGAACATTCAGACAAAACAAAAACCATCACCTATATCCCAACATTTTGTGAAATAACATTTTAACATAAGAGCAACAAACAGCAACAACAAAAACTAGAAAGGACAATTTGAGAATGAGAACCACTCTGTAAATGGAATAAGTTTAAGTTAAGGGAAAACTCACTTTATTTTTACGTTATTATTTCTCCTCAAAAAGTAAGAACCGCATTATGGACTGACATGAGAACTGGGACAACCACATCTCTTTATGGGAACATATTTTTTTAAGTTTTTCTCTAAAGATCTATTGGTGATAAAAGGAAAACCATTGACATGCTGTCAAATCAACATGACTGGTGGTCCAGTTTATAAAATGGTGAAAGTCATGACTCAAAATGAAATTTCTAAAGAGCTCTTCCTCACAGTAGTATTTTCTCCTCTAATGAAAAGTAACACATTAATTTCCCTGTCAACTCTTATTTACTTACTGCTGTGATGATACCCAGTAAATGGTGCCAAGGACCGAAAGACACCTTAACAGTTACTGGAATGAAAGTGGAGAAAAAAGTAGAAATTATAAAAGGAATGGTAAATATAAACCTTTCTTTCTTTCAGTTTAAAAGGCTGCTGCTGTTATTGTTGGTATCCAGTTATGTGAATAAGTTGGAAAGGATTAGTGACACCGGGCACCATTTTTACCGTGTATTTTTACAGGAATCTTCTCCCCCATCTCCAAATTGTACCAGCTTGATGTGAAACGCAATATTTTAAAATACACAGTTACATAAAAGTTTGGTGCTTTGTAGGAGAACTTCTCACCTCCAAGAATTAACTGACTTTTTTTCTTTTTCTTTTTCTTTTTTTTTTTTTAACCATATACTATAATAAAGAGGTCTTCCCTGGTATTCAACTGGTAATGCAGGAGACCATGGTTTGACTTCTGGGTCAGGAAGTTCCCCTGGAGAAAGGATAGGCTACCCACTCCAATATTCTTGGGTTTCCCTAGTGGCTCAGATGGTAAAGAATCTACCTGCAATGCAGGAGACCTGGGTTTGATACCTGGATTGGGAAGATCCACTGGAAGAGGGCATAGCAACCCACCCCAGTATTCTTGCTTGGAGAATCCCTACGGTCAGAGGAGCCTGCCAGGCACAGTCCATGGGGATGCAAAGAGTCAGACACGACTGAGCGACTAAACACATCGAATAATAAAGAAGCTTCCAGAATATTCAAACCTGTAATTAACTTATGCCATTTTCAACACTTGTATAATGATAACTAGAACTATAAATTTACAGAATTTTGATTCAACTTCTAGTGTTATGTAAAAGTTTTATATGGCATTTATGGTTTGGTCTAATTGACAAAGTAGTAAAAATTACAATTAATGATATGGATACAAAGATAAGTGAGGAAGGCATGGCAACCCACTCCAGTATTATTGCCTGGAGAATCCCTATGGATTCTCCATAGGGAGAATAGTCTCCAGAGGAGACTGGTGGGCTACAGTCCTTGGGGTCACAAAGAGTCAGACATGACTGAGCGACTGAGCACAGAGGTAAATAAGTCTAGATTTTTTCTCCTTTAAGGAGCTCATTTTTGTGTGTGTGCATGCACAGTGAAACCTGAATAGGTTTCAAATCCCTTTTTAGGTCACTTTTGATATTTTAACCAGATATGCTAGAATTTGGCACTTTTAAAAACATTTTTTTAATTGGAGCATATTTACCATGTTGTGTTGGTTTCTGCCTTAGAGCAATCTGAATGAGTCATAACTACATATGTGTGTGTGTGTGTATATATATATCTCCCCTCCCTTTTAAGCCACCTTCCCAGCCCCTCATCCCACCCGTCTAGGTTGTCACAGAGCACCAGGCTGGGCACCCAGTGTTATATAGTAGTTTCCCACTAGTTAGCTATTTTACACATGATAGTGTATATATGTCAAATATATACACTGGTCAAATACATACTCCTGGTACTATCTCAGTTCATCCCACCCTCTACTTCCCCTGCTAATCCACAAGTCCATCCCCTACTTCTGGTTCTCCATTCCTTCCCTGCAAATAGGTTAATCAGTATCATTTTTCTAGATTCCATATATATGCGTTAGTATACAAAGAAATAGAGGAAAACAACAGAATGGGAAAGACTAGAAATCTGTATGCAGGTCAGGAAGCAACAGTTAGAACTGGACGTGGAACACAATAAGAAAATTAGAGATACCAAAGGAACATTTCATGCAAAGATGGGCTCGATAAAAAACAGAAATGGTATGGACCTAACAGAAGCAAAAGATATTAAGAAGAGATGGCAAGAATACACAGAAGAACTGTATAAAAAAGATCTTCACGACCCAAATAGTCACGATGGTGTGATCACTGACCTAGAGCCAGACATCCTGGAATGTGAAGTCAAGTGGGCCTTAGAAAGCATCACTACGAACAAAGCTAGTGGAGGTGATGGAATTCCAGTTGAGCTAGTCCAAATCCTGAAAGCTGATGCTGTGAAAGTGCTACACTCAATATGCCAGCAAATTTGGAAAACTCAGCAGTGGCCACAGGACTGGAAAAGGTCAGTTTTCATTCCAATCCCAAAGAAAGGCAATGCTAAAGAATGCTCAAACTACCACACAATTGCACTCATCTCACACGCTAGTAAAGTAATGCTCAAGCCAGGCTTCAGCAGTAGGTGAACCATGAACTTCCTGATGTTCAAGCTGGTTTTAGAAAAGGCAGAGGAACCAGAGATCAAATTGCCAACATCCGCTGGATCATGGAAAAAGCAAGAGAGTTCCAGAAAAGCATCTATTTCTGCTTTATTGACTATGCCAAAGCCTTTGACTGTGTGGATCACAATAAACTGTGGAAAATTCTGAAAGAGATGGGAATACCAGACCACCTGATCTGCCTCTTGAGAAATTTGTATGCAGGTCAGGAAGCAACAGTTAGAACTGGACATGGAACAACAGACTGGTTCCAAATAGGAAAAGGAGTACATCAAGGCTGTATATTGTCACCCTGCTTATTTAACTTATATGCAGAGTACATCATGAGAAATGCTGGACTGGAAGAAACACAAGCTGGAATCAAGATTGCCGGGAGAAATATCAATAACCTCAGATGTGCAGATGACACCACCCTTATGGCAGAAAGTGAAGAGGATCTAAAAAGCCTCTTGATGAAAGTGAAAGAGGAGAGTGAAAAAGTTGGCTTAAAGCTCAACATTCAGAAAACTAAGATCATGGCATCCGGTCCCACCACTTCATGGGAAATAGAGGGGGAAACAGTGGAAACAGTGTCAGACTTTATTTTTCTGGGCTCCAAAATCACTACAGATGGTGACTGCAGCCATGAAATTAAAAGATGCTTACTCCTTGGAAGGAAAGTTATGACCAACCTAGATAGCATATTCAAAAGCAGAGACATTACTTTGCCAACAAAGGTCCGTCTAGTCAAGGCTATGCTTTTTCCTGTGGTCATGTATGGATGTGAGAGTTGGACTGTGAAGAAGGCTGAGCGTTGAAGAATTGATGTTTTTGAACTGTGGTGTTGGAGAAGACTCTTGAGAGTCCCTTGGTCTGCAAGGAGATCCAACCAGTCCATTCTGAAGGAGATCAGCCCTGGGATTTCTTTGGAAGCAATGATGCTAAAGCTGAAACTCCAGTACTTTGGCCACCTCATGTGAAGAGTTGACTCATTGGAAAAGACTCTGATGCTGGGAGGGATTGGGGCAAGAGGAGAAGGGGACGCCAGAGGATGAGATGGCTGGATGGTATCACTGACTCGATGGACGTGAGTCTGAGTGAACTCCGGGAGTTGGTGATGGACAGGGAGGCCTGGCATGCTACGATTCATGGGGTCGCAAAGAGTTGGACACGACTGAGCGACTGCTCTGATCTGATACGATATTTACTTTTCTTTTTCTGACATTCTTTACTCTGTATAACAGACTGCAGATTCATCCACCTCACTATAACTGACTCTAGTTCATTTCTTTTTTAAGGCTGAATAATATTCCATGGTATGTATGTACCACAGCTTCTTTGTCCATTCATCTGTTGATGGACATCTAGATTGTTTCTATGTCCTCAGTTCAGTCACTCAGTCGTGTCCGACTCTTTGTGACCCCATGAATCGCAGCACGCCAGGCCTCCCTGTCCATCACCAACTCCTGGAGTTCACTCAGACTCACGTCCATCGAGTCAGTGATGCCATCCAGCCATCTCATCCTCTGTCGTCCCATTTCCCTCCTGTCCCCAATTCCTCCCAGCATCAGAGTCTTTTCCAATGAGTCAACTCTTCGCATGAGGTGGCCAAAGTACTGGAGTTTCAGCTTTAGCATCATTGCTTCCAAAGAACAGCCAGGGCTGATCTCCTTCAGAATGGACTGGTTGGATCTCCTTGCAGACCAAGGTACTCTCAAGAGTCTTCTCCAACACCACAGTTCAAAAGCATCAATTCTTTGGCCCTCAGCTTTCTTTATAGTCCAACTCTTACATCCATACATGACCACTGGAAAAACCATAGCCTTGACTAGCTATTGTAAATAGTACTGCAGTGAACATTAGGCTACATGTGTCTTCTTCAGTTATGATTTACTCAGGGTATATGCCCAGTAGTAGAGAAGGAAATGGCAACCCACTCCAGTATTCTTGCCTGGAGAACACCATGGACAGAGGAGCCTGGTGGTTTGTGGTCCATGGGGTCGCAAAGAGTCGGACACAACTGAGTGACTGACACCACAACAACAATGCCCATTAGTGGGATTGCTGGGTCATATGGTAGTTTTATTTCTACTACTCTAAGGAATCTCCGTGCTGTTCTCCACAGTGTCTGTCTTGTTGACATCCCCACCAACAGTGCAGGAGGATTCCATTTGCTCTGCATCCTCTCCAGCATTTATTGTTTGTATACGTTTTGATGAGGGTCATCCTGATTGGTGTGAGCTTGATATCTCATTGTAGTTTTGATTTGTATTTCTGATAAGTAGTGATGTTGAGCATTTTTTCATGTGTATTTTCCCTTTGTATGTCTTCTTTGGAGAAATGTCTGTTTTAAGTCTTCTGCCTATTTGTTGACTGGATTGTTTGTTTTTCTGATATTGGGCTTATGAGCTGCTTATATATTTTGGAGATTAATCCTTTGTTAGTTGCTTCAGTTGTAGGTTTCTGTCATTCTCATTTTTCATCTTGTTTATAGTTTCCTTTTTTATGCAAAAGCTTCTAAGTTTAATTAGGTCCTGTTTGTTTTTGTTTTTATTTTCATTACTTTAGAAGATGGGTCAAAGAGAATGTTGCTGTGATTTATGTCAGTGTTCTGCCTATGTTTTTCTCTAAGAATTTTATAGTAGTTTCTGGCCTTACATTTAGGTCTTTATCCATTTTTGAATTTACTTCTGTGTATGATGGTAGTAGGAAGTGTTCTAATTTTATTCTTCCACATGTCACTGTCCAGTTTTTCTAGCACCATTTATTAAAGAGGCTCCCTTTTCTCCTTTGTATATTCTTGCCTCTTTTGTCAAAGATAAGGTGCCTGTAAGTGCATGGGTTTATCTCTAGGATTTCAGTCTTGTTTCTTTGATGTATATTTCTCTTTTTGTGCCAATACTATACTGTCTTGATAACTGTAGCTTTGTAATAGAATCTGAAGTCAAGAAGGTTGATTACTCCAGCTCTGTTTTTCTTTCTCAAGATTGCTTTGGCTATTTAGGGTCTTTTGTGTTTCCATACAGATTGTGAAATTTTTTGTTCTGATTCTGTGAAAAATGCCATTGGTAATTTGATAGGGAGTGCATTGAATCTGTAGGTTGCTTTGGATAGTATATTTATTTTGGATAGTATATTTATTGTGATAAGAATCACAGTATTGATTCTTCTAATCTGAGAACATGGTGTATCTCTCTATATATTTGTGTGTTACTGATTTCTTTTATCAGTGTCTAATAATTTTCTGTATATGTATCTTTTTCCTTTTTAGGTAGGTTTATTCCTAGGTACTCTTTTTGTTGCAAGAGTTTGCACTTTCACATCTGCCTCTGGGCCAGGAGATATGGCCCTGGGACCACCTATGGTAGAAAATTGAAATTAAGAGACTCCTCATAAAGCTGAAACCATCAAAGAATTTCATTCTTAATGAATGGTGGACTAGGATATAACAAGGAAACATCTCTGCTTAGACTTGGCTCTGGAAGGAAAGAAAACTTCTTAGAAGAATTTATAGACCTCTGCATGTATGTTGATCTCGGGTTCAAATATACAACAGTAATGTGGTCTTAGAGATCTTAAGCTAATAAATTAGCAACAGTGAATCAGGGTTGGCAACACCTGAGGGTCACTGACAGAAGCTGATGTGCAGCTACACAGTAGAGTGTAGATTGGAGTGATCTACTTTAATCACACGCTTCCCAGGATGCCAATAGATAAAACTCAACTGTACTTGAATTTGCCAAAACTACAAATTATAAAACAAACACCCATAGCTAAGAGTCAGCAGAAATTGCAAGAGCAGAATCAGACCTCCAAGCATTTATGATATTAGAATTATTATGTACAGCATATAAGGTGAATATGTTTTATATGCCTTTCAAAATATAGGCTCAAAATATAAGAAAAATGAGATATTCATCCAGAAAAAGGAAAATTTTCCAAAGAACCAGATACTTCTAAAAATGAAAAAATTACTGTCAAAATCTGTACTAGTTTTTTTAAGGCTACCATAAAAAAGCAAAAACTGTGTAGCTTAAAACAACAGAAATGTATTGTCTCACAGCTCTAGAGGCTAGAAGTCCAAAATAAAGGTGTTAGGAGGGTGGATTCCTTTTGAGGGCTGGTAGCAAGAATCTCTCTCCTAGCTTCTTGCTGGTTTACTGACAGCCTGGAGTGTGTTGGCTATAACAGTCCTCACGTGGCATTCTCTCAGTGTCAGGAGAGAAGTTAAATAGCAAATCAGACACAGTTTTATACTGAATTTATGAACTGAAAGATAAACTTGGGTAATTTCTTTTGATATAATAGACAGACATAGTGATAGCAAATGAGGGATTAGGACACATGGAGAATAAAATGAGAAGGTCAAAAATGTTATTAGAGTTCCATAGGTAGAAGATAGAAAATAAAAAAGATGAGATTTTTGAATGTATGTTTTCTTAAAATTAAGATCTTTAAAAAGATAAATCCACAACTTCAGGAAATGTAGCAAGTGTCAAACAAGACAAATAAAAAGTAACTAGACACGTAGTAGGGAAATATTAGAAAAACATAGAAAGAAAAACACCAATACAGTATACTAACGCATATATATGGAATTTAGAAAGATGGTAACAATAACTCTGTATATGAGACAGCAAAAGAGACACTGATGTATAGAACAGTCTTTTGGACTCTGTGGGAGAGGGAGAGGGTGGAATGATTTGGGAAAATGGCATTGAAACATGTATAATATCATATATGAAACAAGTCACCAGTCCATGTTCGATGCACAATACTGGATGCTTGGGGCTGGTGCACTGGGACGACCCAGAGGCACGGTATGGGGAGGGAGGAGGGAGGAGGGTTCAGGATGGGGAACACATGTATACCTGTGGTGGATTCATTTTGATATATGGCAAAACCAATACAATATTGTAAAGTTAAAAAATAAAATAAAATCAAAAAGAAAAACTTTAGAAGCAGAAAGAAAGAACAAATGCTCTTTAAAAACAAGTAAACTGAGAGCTTACATCTGAAAAGCAGTAATGGAAAGCAAATGACTTTAAAATGCTGAGAAGAAATAAGAAGGTATAATGAGACATTTTCCTATGAGAGACTTTACCATGAATAGACCTTCACAAAAGAAATTTTAGGTATATTTTAAGAGTATAGAGATCTCAAAAGAAATGATCAGGATGTCAGAAGGAATGGTGAACATAAAAGTTAGAACATATGACCATGTACTAAATATTATTATAAAATACTTATGTTAATATGCAATACTGGGAAATAAAAAATGGTAGCAAAGTTCTGGACAAAAATAACAAATTTAATGGAAGATGACCTCTGGAATTTAAAGCATTTTAAGCATGTATTGAATAAAAGGAGGACTGAAATATTGTTTTGATTTGGGCTTTATTAATTAACACTATAAATGCAAATCATTCAAGAATAGAAAATAATGTTCAGTTTGTAAGAGGACAAAAGTAGAATATGAAAAATAATTTCAGTATATTCCAAAAATAGCATAAATGGAGGAAAGAAAGGTATGTAAAGGAGAAAGGAGAGCACTAAATTAACTCAGAATTCAATCTAATAATATAAACTTTTACATAAAACAGGAAAAATTATCATATTAGATAAAGATATAAATCTAATCTACTCATTACAATGATACACCAAATTAATAGAGTTACAGGTTAAAATTATAAGATATCATTGAATATTGGATGATCATAGAATAGCAGATGAATGTATATTTATGGAAGACTAGAATTTCATTATTAGTAACAATATTATTATGGATAAGAGGAGTTTCTATAATGAACATAATGCTTAACTTGTATGGTACTAACGGTGTAATCTTTATTATATATAAAGAAAATTTGAGAGAATTACATAGAACAATAGACAAAGACACTATTATAATTGGTAATATATCACATATCTCACTTCTAATTTTTGTCTTATTTGACTATCCTTTACTAAAGAAATAGCAGATTTATTCCAACAGTAAATAACCTTGGTCCAGTGTGACCACAGTGGACACAACTTAGCGACTGAACAACAACAAAATAAATATACATGTTTAGTTTGTCCCTAGCGCTTACAGCATCCACATTGTTATCAAGAATGTACAAATCATTTGTAAAAATTGGATATGCATTATACTGTAAGAACAGGCATTGATGAATTTCTAAGCCTCCAATTCATACATTCCAGTTTGACTCTAAGAATTAAAAGTGAATTATTAAAAAATAGAATTGGCAATTTTAAAAGTACACTTTTAAATAACTCATGCATTGCAGCAAAAATAAAAATGGAAATTAGAAAATATTTTAAACTGGATGATAAAAATTGTATCAGAAATTTGGTGATGCAGTCACACTGGTGTTTGTCGCTTTTAGTGCTTCTTAAAGAGGAGGACTGAAATTCAGTGTGATATCCCGTTAAATTTAAGAAGTTAAAAAAATAAGTAATTCAAAGAAAGTGAATAATTCAAGAGCAGAAACTATAATAATACATTTTTTTCAGAACTTTGAGATATTTTTCTACCAACTTCTGACTTATAGGCTTTCTGATGAGAAGTCCACAGTTATGTTAGTAGTTATTCTGTATGGAGTAATATTTCTTATGTATTGGTTTTGAATATTTTTTTATCTTTGGTTTATAGCAATTTGACTATGATATGGTTACCTGGGGTTTTCTTTGCATTCTCTTTGAAGTCTAATGAGCGTATTGAGTATTGTAAACTTTTGTATAAGTTTATGTATTCACCAAATTTGAGAAAGTTTAGCCCACTATTTCTTCAAATATTTTCTTTGCCCCCTATTCTCTCCCCCTGTCTTCTGGGACTGCAATTACTCATAGGATAGAACATTTAATATTTTCCCATAAAGTTTTGAAGCTGTGTTCATTTTCTCATATCCATTTCCTCTCTGTCTTAAGATTAGGTGATTTCTATAGATCTGCATGTATTCACGTCCTTAAATTGATGATGCTTTCATCCCCACAGAGGCCTTTGCGTACGTCCTTCCTGTGCTAGGTTAACAAACCACCCTCCCATAACCTCTTTCTGCTAGTTAACTCCTATACATTCTTCAGATCTCACCTTAGGCAACGCCTTTATCAAACCGGATAGGTTTCTGTTTCATTAACATGCCTTCCTAGCACTTATCTCACTTTATGATAATACATGTGCTAGTATGATTAATTAATTAGAGCTTGTCATTTCCATGAGATAAATTTCATAGAACAGGCAGATTCTAACTTTCTCCCTACTATTGTGTAGCCCCTGACACAAAGGAAGCATATAGTAATTGCTTAATAAAAACATATGGCTTTGTTCTTTCAGAGAATTATCAGCCCTCACACATGTGTTTAATGTAGACAAGTCAAATGTTAATTTGTCTTCTTTTTAACCTTACCTTGCTGAACTCTGAAGTGAAGTGATGGGATTAGAATTTACCTATGGATCTGGCTAAAATGCCATTTGTTATCTATTTTTGGTTTAAAAGGATGAACTTAATGAGAAAAAGGGTAAAGATTAGTTTTCAGGTTTCTTTTCATTTTCTTAATTGTAAAGGCATAATTAAGTGAAATAATACATTGACTATCATTGAAACTTGCTTAATTCTTGTATATGAGTTAGTGCTATTTTGTTTTTTTCCATATAAGTAGTGGATCCATTCAAATTCATCATTATATCCTCCTCCTCCCGCCCCCTCCCCAGCCAAACTGCTCCCCTCCCCAGAACTTATGTATCTACCTAGCTCTATCTAGCAATAGGCTTACTAGGTGGCTCAATAGTCAACAATCCATTTGTCAAGCAGGAGACCTGGGTTTGATCCCTAGGTCAGGAAGATTCCATGGCACAGGAAATGGCAACCCACACTAGTGTTCTTGCCATGGGAAATCCCATGGACAGAAGACCCTGGTGGGTTACAGTCCATAGGGTTATGAGGAGTTGACTTCATAAAGCAGACACACATGCATATATAGCTTTATTCACTCTCTAAGTACATTTGAGAGACTATTAGGGTAGTAGAAATCCATCTCCAAATGCTTAAAAATATCTGCTATCAACTTAACAAAATCTTCCCCAAAAAGTTATCAGAAATATCTAAAAGGTTATAAAATTGTGATTTTTTTTTTTACTATATATAATTAAATGACAGTTATTCAATTTAGAGGAAATACTCTTTTGTTGAATATTACTTTCTTGAGCTTCTATTTGTGGCTTCCCAATATGGAGAAAGGCAGATGTTCCTGGAAAATAAGTTGAACTGTTGCAAAGTATTAAGTCCCTTCCTTCTAGATTCCTTAAATGCCAGTAATCTTTCCAGTGTATGGAAGGTCACTGCAGATTTGTCTGTTTTGCAGTTAACAGAGTGGGAATAAATCTCCTCAAAAGGTTTGCTTGAGGGCCTTCAAATCCCTTTCGTCAACAGCTAATCAAAATTTTTGTTCTATCAACAACAGTTCAGTAACGTCAAGTTCACTTCTGGAACAGACCATTTACTTTATTATTTACTCAATTATAGTGTCAGCTGCAATCACTTTGTGATCCTAATGCTATACAATTTAAAATGCTGTGAGTGTGTGAGTTTTCCAGACTCAGATGGCTCTGATCAGCAATTTCCATAAGATGTGAGACTTGGCGTTCTTTGATTTAAAGCAAGATGATAGTCTTGGTAATCTAGTTGACTAATGATTCCTACGAGGGAAGTATGTGTGCAGTCACCTCCGTGTAGCTTTACGATTTCATGAACAGGATACAGCAAGACAAATAAGTTGCTCTTTGTCCTTGAGGAATATTAAGGGAAACAATGTCTTTGACATAGACATTCCAGAAGGGAATCTCATTCAAAATGTAATGCATTTTTTGAACTTATGAAAAAAGAGAAGGTGCAGTCACATAATGATCCTTTTAATTTTGTCAGAAAATGAGATTTTATTGCCTTTTTAGCATCTTTATGAATATCTCTCTTTCCTGTAGTTATCTAACTTTTCAAAGTGAGATAGTTGGGTGGAGATTAGCTTGGGGAGTAGAAAAAATAAATTATTTCTATACTGGAAGGGATTTTTTTTTAAAGGGGTGATTGGTCCACTTTTGTACCTTATCCCGATATTATGCTACTTCACCTTACTGAAGCAATGCTGGCAAAGAATTCCAGACAAGGTGATTCTTCTTAAGGTCTCAGATATCTTGACCATTGCTAATGGAAAATAAAATGCATACAGTCACTTGTAACAGGCATAATTGACTTCAATGCAATGGCAGCATAAAAGCTTATTTCAGCACACACAGGAACAAAGATTTTTTAAGGTTAAATAGCATTATTTGGTGGACAGTGGCACCCCACTCCAGTACTCTTGCCTGGAAAATCCCATGGACGGAGGAGCTTGGTGGGCTGCAGCCCATGGGGTCGTGAAGAGTCGGACACGACTGAATGACTTCAGTTTGACTTTTCACTTTCATGCATTGGAGAAGGAAATGGCAACCCACTCCAGTGTTCTCTAGAATCCCAGGGATAGGGGAGCCTGGTGGTCTGCCGTCTACGGGGTTGCACAGAGTTGGACATGACTGAAGTGACTTAGCAGCAGCAGCAGCATTATTTGGAGGGGGGGAACCCCTAAGATTTCTTTTACTAACACTGAGACCTCAAAGTAAAACATGGTGGTACGATTTTAAAGGATTTCATGTGTGTGTGTTTGTCACTCAGTCATGTCCAACTCTTTGTGACTCCATGTACTGTCGTCCACCAGGCTCCTCTGTCTGTGGGATTTCCCAGGCAAGAATAGTGGAGTGGGTTGTCATTCCCTTCTCCAAGGGATCTTCCCATCCCAAGGTCAAACCCAGGTCTGCTACATTACAGGTGGATTCTTTACCATTTGAGCCACTAGGGAAGCTGGAGAGGTTGCCATGCCCTCCTCCAGGAGATCTTCCCGACCCAGGGATCGAACCTGTGTCTCTTATGTCTCCTACATTGGCAGGCAGGTTCTTTACCACTAGCGCCACTTCAGTGTACCCATAAAATTTATGTAAATTGTTTGGCCTTTTCATTATTTTGCACTAATAAATCATCAAGATTTGCGACTTAGGATTTTACTTAGCTGCTTGGGTTTGTAAGTTGAGGGATAATAATTTTTCTATTTGTTTCCTATCTTTGGGTTTTTCTTTATATTAATTTCAACTTAGAGTGTAATTAGTGTATACAGGTGATACCAGTTGTCAGTAATAAAATCCATAAAATGTAGATTCGAGAAAAATAATACAGTCATGCTTTAGTGTTTCATGAAAACTATCTCAATAATTTCTGAGTGTTGTTTCAATTTTATTTGAAAATGATTTAACCAAGGTTACAAGTTCTTACAAGTTCTTGGTAAGTCATTTCAAAATCCCTTTTTAGTGTACACTTTGGATTAATTTGAATCAATTGCATTGGAGTCAATTAAATATCTGTATGTTAAAAATTAGCTCTTTAAAAGGTGTTTTTGTTTAGTGAGTAGTTTCTGTATTAATTATATGCAAAAATGTTCTATAACCCTATCATCCAAAAACTACTGAAGATGAGATGAGTTCTTAGAAAATAAATAAGGTGAAGCAAAATATGTAACATATTTTAATTGAGTTTTGAACCAAGGCATCTAACAATACTGGGAATAGGTTAATTTTTCCCCACCCAACTTACAAGAGCAGTAGATGAATCCCATGCACATTTGTACTGCTTCTGTTTGCTCTCTTTCTGTTTTTTGAAGAGCTACAACCTGTGATAGCTCTTTGTATTGATGCCAAGAAAGGCTTCTGAATCCTTGTAGGTAAAAATACAGCCAAGATGTAAGAATTTTAATTACAATCTGGATACAGTGGAGAAATATCTTAGAACATCATAATAAACAGTATCTCCCCTACACAGCTGATCGCTGCAGGAGAGAAGTGCAGATGTGGGTGCATGTATGTGTGTGTGTATGTCTGAGAGAGAAAGACAAAGGTGCGGATAGGTAGACAAATTTTGAACAATGTTGCGTAAATTAGACAAATCTAGAGATGTGGTAGACTTATGACTCTCCCAACCCTATCCCCCTCCTGGTCCTCTGCTGGCAGAGCCTGTTTCCCTTGGAAAGGTGATATATGCCTAAGTACTTGCTTCCTAGCTTCCCCTGCAGCTAGGGCATTGAAATATAAACTTGACTTAGCCAGTGGAAAAGCAAAGTCTTTTGTAAGGTTGCAGCAGAGTTAATTGCCCATGAATAAAAAGATATGAAAAGCATAAAACACTCTTCTTCACTGGATGTGACAGTGAGTACACATGAAGCCTGGGGTTTCTGAAGTCTTCTTGCAAAGAGCAGGGGGATAGAGCACATATGGGGAGGATAACAGAGGAAACCAAGGGAAAGAATTTATTTAGGTCATTCCAAAGCCTTTGACTGTGTGGATCACAATAAACTGTGGAAAATTCTGAAAGAGATGGGAATACCAGAACACCTGACCTGCCTCTTGAGAAACCTACATGCAGGTCAGAAAGCAACAGTTAGAACTGGACATGGAACAACAGACTGGTTCCAAATAGGAAAAGGAGTACGTCAAGGCTGTATATTGTCACCCTGCTTATTTAACTTATATGCAGAGTACATCATGAGAAACGCTGGGCTGAAGGAAGCACAAACTGGAATCAAGATTGCTGGGAGAAATATCAATAACCTCAGATATGCAGATGATACCACCCTTATGGCAGAAAATGAAGAGGAACTAAAAAGCCTCTTGATGAAAGTGAAAGAGGAGAGTGAAAAAGTTGGCTTAAAGCTCAACATTCAGAAAACGAAGATCATGGCATCTGGTCCCATCACGTCATGGCAAATAGATGGGGAAACAGTGGAAACAGTGTCAGACTTTATTTTTTGGGGCTCCAAAATCACTGCAGATGGTGATTGCAGCCATGAAATTAAAAGACGCTTACTCCTTGGAAGGAAAGTTATGACCAACCTAGATAGCATATGCAAAAGCAGAGACATTACTTTGCCAACAAAGGTCTGTCTAGTCAAGGCTATGGTTTTTCCAGTGGTCATATATGGATGTGAGAGTTGGACTGTGAAGAAAGCTGAGTGCCAAAGAATTGATGCTTTTGAACTGTGGTGTTGGAGAAGACTCTTGAGCATCCCTTGGACTGCAAGGAGATCCAACCAATCCATTCTGAAGAAGATCAGCCCTGGGGGTTCTTTGGAAGAAATGATGCTAAAGCTGAAACTCCAGTACTTTGGCCACCTCACGCAAAGAGTCGACTCATTGAAAAAGACTCTGATGCTGGGAGGGATTGGGGACAGGAGGGAAATGGGACGACAGAGGATGAGATGGCTGGACGGCATCACTGACTCGATGGACGTGAGTCTGAGTGAACTCCAGGAGTTGGTGATGGACAGGGAGGCCTGGTGTGCTGCGATTCATGGGGTCACAAAGAGTCGGACATGACTGAGCAAGTGAACTGAACTGAATAACTTCTTGACTTAGAACCAAATCTGAAACAACACTGCCTCTGGAAATTTTTGTCTAAAAAATATTAGATGTATAAGTAATTTTAAGGTAGCTATTCTGTTAGAGAAAAAATCATCTTAAAGGCTGAAGTAATCAATTATCATGTTGTTGTTTTGGTCACTCAGTCATGTCCAACTCTTTTGTGACTCCATGGACTATAGCCTACCAGGCTCCTCCGTTCATGGGATTTCCAGACAAGAATACTGGAGTGGGTTGCCATTTCCTACTCCACAGAATCTTCCTGACCCTGGGTGTGTATATATATATACACACATACACATATATATTTGCATATGCCTAAAATATATATATATACACCTACAAAGATTTATGTAGGTATGTATGTGTATATATGCCTCAGTTCAGTTCAGTCACTCAGTCGTGTCCGACTCTTTGCAACCCCATGAATCGCAGCACACCAGGCCTCCCTGTCCATCACCAACTCCCAGAGTTCACTCAGACTCACGTCCATCGAGTCAGTGATGCCATCCAGGCATCTCATCCTCTGTTGTCCCCTTCTCCTCCTGCCCCCAATCCCTCCCAGCATCAGAGTCTTTTCCAATGAGTCGACTCTTCGCATGAGGTGGCCAAAGTACTGGAGTTTCAGCTTTAGCATCATTGCTTCCAAAGAAATCCCAGGGCTGATCTCCTTCAGAATGGACTGGTTGGATCTCCTTGCAGTCCAAGGGACTCTCAAGAGTCTTCTCCAACACCACAGTTTAAAAGCATCAATTCTTCGGCGCTCAGCCTTTTTCACAGTCCAGCTCTCACATCCATACATGACCACAGGAAAAACCATAACCTTGACTAGACAGACCTTTGTTGGCAAAGTAATGTCTCTGCTTTTGCATATGCTATCTAGGTTGGTCATAACTTTTCTTCCAAGGAGTAAGCGTCTTTTAGTTTCATGGCTGCAGTCACTATCTGTAGTGATTTTGGAACCCCCCAAAATAAAGTCTGACACTGTTTCCACTGTTTCCCCATCTATTTCCCATGAAGTGATGGGACTGGATGCCATGATCTTTGTTTTTTTCCTGAATGTTGAGCTTTAAGCCAACTTTTTCACTCTCCACTTTCACTTTCATCAAGAGGCTTTTTAGATCCTCTTCACTTTCTGCCATAAGGGTGGTGTCATCTGCATATCTGAGGTTATTGATATTTCTCCCGGCAATCTTGATTCCAGCTTGTGTTTCTTCCAGTCCAGCGTTTCGGTATCTGTATATATATGTGTGTATGTGTGTGTACTTTTTCCTTTAGTATTATGTAACTCATTTACCAAAATATGTAGACAAGTCAGAATGAAGAGAGTGCAACTTGACTTCTATTTTCCATTTGACAGTAAATTTTAAAATGATACAGTTATTAGAATTGAGTGGAGATACACTCAAGTATTTATGGAATTTTTCTACTCTATCACATATGTTCAGGACCTTTTGAAGCTGTGTGCAATAGTTATGGAGCCATTTCTTTAGCAGAGCACAGCTAAAGTTGTCTTCTTTTTTCTGTACTATGTTTCTGTGCTATGATTTCAAGCTAAAGTACGTTAGCTTATTCAAGGATTCTTAGCAACATGGGATGTTTATGACTCATGGGACCCAGTGGAATCTTTTGGCTCTGTTAGCTTATTTATATGATTGTGTGTGAAACAGTTTCACGTTGTACACCAGACCTATGTATAAAATACCATTTATAATTGTTTTAAAATACAAAGAAATTCCTATAATATGCTGATCTGAGTGACAGCATAGTATTGGGTTGGCCAAAAAGTTCGTTTGAGTTCCC
The DNA here is from genome assembly GCF_029378745.1 of Bos indicus. Taxonomy (NCBI): domain Eukaryota; kingdom Metazoa; phylum Chordata; class Mammalia; order Artiodactyla; family Bovidae; genus Bos; species Bos indicus. The sequence goes on from NC_091783.1 coordinate 23,280,382, forward strand.
CCCATAAGCTGTTATAGAAAAACCCAAACCAATTTTTTGGCCACCTAATAATTCTTTATAGTTGAAACTAAACATACAGCTCTAACAAAATGTAAAGTGACTTGAAAATCATTGTGCCAACATAGTTATATGTGTATTCAACTAAAAGTGGTATTTAAATTTCAAACTACCGAGACCTAAAATTCCATTCACTATTTTGTATATTAACACTGTCTATGAACACTTTCCTTGAAACATTTTACCCAGTTTAGGAGTATACACCACAAAGAGGATTAGAAGTATGTAATTTGCTGTAAACTAATAAATACAACCAACAATTCAAAGCACACATTTTACTCATAGTGACTGGATGATTTTACCTTCATATATAAAGGACAGCACATTCATTCACACAAATATTAAATATCTATACATAATAGAACTTAACTGAATTTATAATTTTTCACAATTTTTTATAGAAGAGCACTGGAAGTATGTCATTTTTTAGTTGCATTGTATTTTAAGAGATTATTTTAATTGACATTCCAAGCTTTTTTTTTCATCTGATCTGCTACAGATGGTCTCCAGCCATCCTTATCAAGAGATAAGCATTCTCAACTCTTACAAATTATGGTAAATGAATATTAATCAATCAGTTTTGCCTCTTTATAGAGACTGTAATTCCAGATGAAAGCCTGCTGTTTATAACTCTGAATTTCTGCCAAAACAGAGATGTTGAAATGCATTTGGATACTATCTATATGCAGTGGATTAAAAGAATATGAATACACATATGTAACATATATTTTGTAAAATATTACATAGATTATGTATTATATATTTATACATTATATATTTAAATTAAAAGAAATACATATATTATATAATATGCATTATCAAATACTGTATACATTATATGTTCTTAAATATCATACATATTATTCAGATATTATATATAATTTATTTTAACTTAAGAAATCATCTAGTGTATAGTTTGGATGGGAAACTTGCTGAGGTCATAGGAAAAAGCAAAAATGTGGTTAAAAGTGCATCTTCAAGTTTAAATGTCAAAGTGAATCTTTTGCATTCAAATATTTCACAATCACATGGAATTTAAAAGCATCTATTTTGCAAATAAAAAATGAAAATAAAGTAAATATTTTGGACTTGATTTAAAGGGTTTTAGCCTTATTCTTTTCAGATTGATTTATTTCTAACATATGCTATTAATAGTTTAAAATACATTAAATGGCATGTGATCTTGAAATATTTTGTGTTAGGCACTCAGTCATGACTTACTGACTGCGACCTCATGGACTGTAGCCAGCCATGCTCCTCTGTCCATGGGATTTTCCAGGCAAGAATACTGGAGTGGATTGTCAATCCCTTCTCTGGGGACCTTCCCAATCCAGGGATCAAACCCGAGTCTCCTGCAAGATACAGGGGAAAAAACAGAAATGTATTTCTTGGTAATCATTGACCTTATCATTGAATAGAAACTGTTTGGTTTTGCTCACAGTATATTACATGTTCTAGAATAGTGCCCAGTATATAATAAGATAATAGATCTTTGCTCTATGAATTAACTTTGAGAGTCAGATTACCATTACTCAAGGTTCTGGGAGGTCCTGGATAGGAATTCACATATTGGGAAGTACAGCTCATTCTCCCTTTAATCTCTCTCAGTCTGTACAAACAAAGCACCAAGAGGGATACATTAAGGCCATGTACATTGGACCTACAAATCTATTTCATCACAGGAAAGAATATCACCTTCGAACAAATAGGATACAAATAAATATTTGTAAACATAGAAAATTACTAAAGTTGCAGGAATGACTAACTCTGGCCTTAATATCATAAGATAGCTGGGCAAATGAATTCACCCCTCTTGTCAACGGAGACAATCCTTTTTATATAGTTTTTTTTTTTCACTACAATCCTAGCTTTTAGTTATTAATTATTTCAAGGCATCAAGTTACATTCAGCGGATAACAAAAAAGATAACTTTGGCTACCCTTAAGTCCATATTAAAAGTTATAATGTGTACAGAAATAGTTACAATACTCTATCATCTATTATTAAGGTATTGCAAATGATAACAATGATGAAATTCTACCACATACTCCTAGAATGGAATAAATGCAATACACTAACAGAACCAATACCAAAAAGTATTGTATACAAGAGCCACAGAACTCTTATTCATTACAGTAGGAATTCAAATGGAACAGTCACTTGGAAGACTGGCAGTTTCTTACAGAATTAAACATTCTGTTACAGTTCAGTTCAGTCACTCAGCCGTGTCCGACTCTTTGTGACCCCATGAATCACAGCACGCCAGGCCTCCCTGTCCATCACCAACTCCCAGAGTTCACTCAGACTCACGTCCATCGAGTCGGTGATGCCATCCAACCATCTCATCCTCTGTCGTTCCCTTCTCCTCCTGCCCCCAATCCCTCCCAGCATCAGTCTTTTCCAATGAGTCAATTCTTTGCATGAAGTGGCCAAAGTACTGGAGTTTCACCTTTAGCATCATTCCTTCCAAAGAACACCCAGGACTGATCTCCTTCAGAATGGACTGGTTGGATCTCCTTGCAGTCCAAGGGACTCTCAAGAGTCTTCTCCAACACCACAGTTCAAAAGCATCAATTCTTCGGCGCTCAGCTTTCTTCACAGTCCAACTCTCACATCCATACATGACCACTGGAAAAACCATAGCCTTGACTAGATGGACCTTTGTTGGCAAAGTAATGTCTCTGCTTTTGCAAATGCTATCTAGGTTGGTCATAACTTTCCTTCCAAGGAGTAAGCGTCTTTTAATTTCATGGCTGCAATCACCATCTGCAGTGATTTTGGAGCCCCCAAAAATAAAGTCTGACACTGTTTCCACTGTTTCCCCATCTATTTCCCATGAAGTGGTGGGACCAGATGCCATGATCTTCATTTTCTGAATGTTGAGCTTTAAGCCAACTTTTTCACTCTCCACTTTCACTTTCATCAAGAGGGTTTTGAGTTCCTCTTCACTTTCTGCCATAAGGGTGGTGTCATCTGCATATCTGAGGTTATTGATATTTCTCCTGGCAATCTTGATTCCAGTTTGTGTTTCTTCCAGTCCAGCGTTTCTCATGATGTACTCTGCATATAAGTTAAATAAGCAGGGTGACAATATACAGCCTTGACGTACTCCTTTTCGTATTTGGAAGCAGTCTATTGTTCCATGTCCTGTTCTAACTGTTGCTTCCTGACCTGCATATAGGTTTCTCAAGAGGCAGGTCAGGTGTTCTGGTATTCCCATCTCTTTCAGAATCTTCCACAGTTTACTGTGATCCACACAGTCAAAATCTGTTACCCTAAGATTCAGCAATTGTAAAGTTGAATATTTACCCAAATTAGATGAAAATTTATGTCCACAAAGTAACCTTCCCATGGATTTTATAGCAGTTTATACTTAATTCCCAACTTGGAACCAGTTAATTATACTTCAGTAGGTGAATGGTAAATAAATTGTTGTATGCTCTGACAGTGAGGTATTACTCATCACTGTGAGGAAATGAGCTGTCTAGCTATGAAATGACTGGAGGGACCTTAAATGCACAATCCTAAGTAAAAGAAGCCAACTGAAAAAGCTATGTAATGTATGATTCCAACAATATAACATTCCACAAAATGCAAAACTATGGAAACAGTAAATGTGGTGACTGGTTTCTAGGTTTTATAGAGGAGGGAGGGATGAGTAGATGGAGCACAGAAGATTTTTGTTGCTGTTGTTCAGTGGTAAGTTCTGTCAGTCTCTTTGCGACCCCATGGACTGCAGAGCTCCAGGCTACCCTATCCTACACTGTCTAGTGGAGTTTGACTAGTCATGTCCATTGAGTCAGTGATGCCATCCAACCAACTCATCCTCTGTTGCCCCCTTCTCCTCCTGGCCTCAGTCTTTCCCAGCATCAGGGTTGATTCCAATGAGTCAGCTCTTTGCATCAGGTAGCCAAAGTATTGGCACTTCCCCTTCAACATCAGTCCTTCCAATGAAAATTCAGGACTGATTTCTTTTAGGATTGACTGGTTTGATCTCCTTGCAGTCCAAGGAACTCTCAAGAGTCTTATCCAATACCACAATTCAAAAGCATCAATTTTTTGGTGCTCAGCCTTCTTTTTATGGTCTAACCTTCACATCTGTTCATGACTACTGAAAAGACCATAGCTTGGACTATATGGACCTTTGTCAGCAAAGCGATGTCTCTGCTTTTTAAAACACTATCTGGATTTGTCATAACTTTCCTTCCAAGGAGAAAGCATCTTTTAATTTTGTGGCTGTAGGCACTGTCCACAGTGATTTTGGAGCCCAGGAAAAAAAAAAAAAAACAACTCTGTCAGTGTTAACACTTTTCCCCCATCTATTTGCCATGAAGTGATAGGGTCTAGATGCCATGATCTTAGTTTTCTGAATTTGAGTTTTAAGCCAGCTTTTCCACTCTTCTCTTTCACTTCCATCAAAAGGCTCTTTAGTTCCTCTTTACTTTCTGCCATTAGAGTGGTATCATCTGCATATCTGAGGTTGATTAATATTTCTGCCAGCTATCTTGATTCCAGCTTGTGATTCATCTCCGCCCAGCATTTCCCATGATGTACCCTGCATAGAAGTTTAAACAGAAGAATGACAATAAACAGCCTTGGTGTACTCCTTTCCCAATTTTGAACCAGTCCATTTTTTCCATATCTAGTTCTAACTGTTGTTTCTTGGCTTGCATATAGGTTTCTCTGGAGGCAAGTAAGGTGGTCTGATACTCCCATATCTAAGAATTTTCCACAGTTTGTTGTGATCTACACAAATACTTTCATGTAGTCAATGAAGCAGAGGTAGATATTTTCTGGAATGCTCTTGCTTTTTATACGATCCAACAAATTTTGGCAATTTGATCTCTGGTTCCATTGCCTTTTTTAAACTCAGCTTCTACATCGGGAAGTTCTTGTTTCACATACTATTGAAGCCTAGCTTGAATGATTTTGAGCATTACCTTGTTAGCATGTGAAGTGAATGCCACTGTACCGTAATTTGAACATTTTTTGACACTGCCCTTCTTGAGGATTGGAATGAAAACTGACCTTTTCCAGTCCGGTGGCCACTGCTGGGTTTTCTAGATTTGCTGGCATGTTGAGTGCAGCACTTTAACAGCATCATTTTTTAGGATTTGAAATATCTCAACTGGAATTGCTTCACCTCCACCAGCTTTGTTCGTAGTAATGCTTCCTAAGGCCCACTTGACTTCACACTCCAGGATATCTGGCTCCAGGTGAGTGACCACTTCATTGTGGTTATCTGACTTTTTTGGTATAGTTCTTCTGTGTATTCTTGCCACCTCTTCTTAATCTCTTCTTCTTTTAAATCCTTATTGTCTCTGTTCTTTATTGTGCCCATCCCTGCATGAAATGTTCCTTTGAAATCTCCAGTTTTTAAAGAAATCTTTAGTTTTTCCCATTCTATTGTTTTCCTCTATTTCTTTGCGTTGTTCACTTAAGAAAGCTTTCATATCTCTCCTTGCTATTCTCTGAAGCTCTGTATTCAGTCTGATATATCTTTCTCCTTTGCCCTTCCCATTTGCTTGTCTACCTTGTTCTGCTATTTGGGAAGCCTCCTCAGATAACTGCTTTGCCTTCTTGCATTTCTTCTTTGTGGGGGATGGTTTTGATTGTGGCTTCCTGTGCAGTGTTATGAACTTTGGTCCATAGTTCTGCAGGCACTCTGTCTACCAGATCTAATCCCTTGTATCTATTCATCAGCTTCACGTATAATCATAAGGGATTTGATTTAGGTTGTACCTGAATGCTCTAATGGTTTTTCCTACTTTCTTCAATTTAAGCCTGAATCTTGCAATAAGAAGCTCATTATGTGAGCCAAAGTCAGCTCCAGGTGTTTTTTGCTAACTCTGTAGAGCTTCTACTTCTTTGGCTGCCAAGAATATAATCAATCTGATTTCATTATTGACCATCTGGTGATTTCCATGTATAGAGTCATCTCTTATGTTGTTGGAAGAAGGTGTTTGCTGTGACCAGTGTGTTCTCTCAACAAAACTCTGTTAGCTTTTGCCCTGCTTAATTTTGTACTCCAGGGCCAAACTTGCCCATTACTCCAAGTATCTCTTGACTTCTTACTTTTGCATTCCAATCCTCTATGATGAACAGGACATCTTTTATTGGGGTTAGTCCTAGAAGATCTTGTAGGTCTTCATAGAACCCATCAACTTCAGTTTTTTGACATTAGTGCTTGTGACATAGACTTGGATTGCTGTTATATTGAATGGTTTGCCTTGGAAACAAACCAAGATCAGATTCTTATTTTTAAGACTGTGCCCAAGTATTCAATTTCAGACTCTTCTGTTGACTATGAGGGCTACTCCATTTCTTCTAAGGGATTCTTGACCACAGTAGTAGATATAATGGTCATCTGAATTAAATTTACCCTTTCCCATCCATTTTAGCTCACTGATTCCTAAGATGTCAATGTTCACTTTCGCCATCTCCTGCGTGACCACATCCAATTTACCTTGATTTATAGATGCCAGTACTTTTGCCTAGAAAATCCCATGGATGGAGGAGCCTGGTAGGCTGCAGTCCATGGGGTCGCTAGAGTCGGACACGACTGAGCGACTTCCCTTTCACTTTTCACTTTCATGCATTGGAGAAGGAAATGGCAAGCCACTCCAGTGTTCTTGCCTGGAGAATCCCAGGGGCAGGAAGCCTGGTGGGCTGCCGTCTATGGGGTCGCACAGAGTTGGACATGACTGAAGCAACGCAGCAGCAGCATGGACCTAACGTTCCAGGTTCCTATGCAGTATTGTTCTTTACACCATCCGAGTTTACTTTCACCATTAGACACATCCACAACTGAGTATCGTTTCTGCTTTGGCCTAGCCTCTTCATTCTTTTTGGAGTTATTTCTCTGCTCCTCCCCAGTAGCATATTGGACAACTGGAGGACTCCTGTTCTGGTATCATATCTTTTTGCTTTTTCATACTGTTCATGGGGTTCTTGAGCCAAGAATACTGGAGTGGTTTGCATTCCCTCCTCCAGTGGACCACGTCTTGTCTGAACTCTCCACTCTGACCCATCTGTCTTGGGGGCCCTACATAGCTTGGCTCATAGCTTCATGGAGTTATGCAAGTCCCTTTGCCTGGACAAGGCCGTGATCCATGAAATTATTTTGTATAATACTATAGTGATAAATACATGTCACTATACATTTGTCTATAGCCATAGAGTGCACATCAAGAGTGAACCCTGATGTAAACTATGAACTCTGTGACAAAGTACTTTCATTGATTGTAACAAATGTCCATCTCTGGTGGGAGATTGTAACAAATGTCCATCTGCAACCACTATCTCTTGATAGTGGGTGAAGCTGTGCACATGTGGTGGCAGGGAGTATATGGGAAATCCTGTGTGTCTTTCCCTCAGTGTTTTTTTCCTCACAGTGATTATTTATTTTTTTAAAAATGTTTTATTTTGTACTGGGCATGGCCAATTGGAGAAGGCAATGGCACCCCACTCCAGTACTCTTGCCTGGCAAACCCCATGGATGGAGGAGCCTGGTAGGCTGCAGTCCATGGGGTCGCTCAGAGTTGGACACGACTGAGCGACTTCACTTTCACTTTTCACTTTCATGCATTGGAGAAGGAAATGGCAACCCACTCCAGTGTTCTTGCCTGGAGAATCCCAGGGACGGGGGAGCCTGGTGGGCTGCCGTCTATGGGGTCGCACAGAGTCAGACACGAGTGAAGTGACTTAGCAGCAGCAGCAGCAGCATGGCCAATTAACAGTGCTGTGATAGTTTCAGGTGAACGGCAAAGGGACTCAGCCATATATACACATGCATCCATTGTTCCCCAAATGCCCCTTCCATACAGGCTGCCACTTAATTGGCAGTATTATATGGCACAAAATTGGCCACATATGTGGCACATAAAGCTTACACATAATTTAGCTGAGTTCCCTGTGCTTATACAGTAGGTCCTTCCACTCAATTTTGCTGTAAACCTAAAACTGCTCCAATATATAAGGTACTAAAAATATATTTTAAAAGTTTGCAGTGTTAGAAGCAAAATCCGTGTGCTTTGGGGATTTATAGAAGATAGTTATTCTGGTTAAGGAAAAAATTTCTGAAAAATGTTACCTTAATATATAGATAATATTTTATTAAGGGTAGGAGTCCACTATTGTGTGTGGAGAGGAAGAACAAGGACAGAAACTTGGCAGTTGTAGTAGTAGCAAATGGCACGTGGAGTTGACCCTTAAACAATATGAGAATTTGGGTCCTTTGACCCCATGCTGTTGAGAATCTTTGACTCACCCAAAACTGAACTAATAGCCTACTATTGACTGGAGGTCTTACAAATAAACAGTTGATTAAGTTACATTTTGTGCGTTATGTGTATTATGTACTATAGACTTAACAATGAAGTCATCTAGAGAAATGAAAATGTTAAGAAAATCATAAGGAAGGAAAAATACATTTACAGTACTGTATTTATTGTTTTAATCAATAACCTAGTAACCTCTGTTTACAAGATGAATCATCTATCAGTACCTACATTAGTATTATCCATATGATAACAAAATGCTGCATGTCATACATATTACTAACATTAGACATCAAAAAGTGAAATAAGATGAAAAAGAAATTGAGATTTATTTACTGGTATAACGCTTCATGCACTGGTAATGGAGGAGCAGCAATATAATTGTTTTAAGTTAGCCCAGCGACTTCACTTTCACTTTTCACTTTCATGCATTGGAGAAGGTAATGGCAACCCACTCCAGTGTTCTTGCCTGGAGAATCCCAGGGACAGGGGAGCCTGGTGGGCTGCCGTCTATGGGGTCGCACAGAGTCGGACACGACTGAAGTGACTTAGCGGCAGCAGCGGTGTAGTCTATATGATTGCTTCACAGTAGCCTAGCCTATACACTAATAAATGAATCATTATCAATTTTTATGGCATACAGTATTTCAGTCATATTCATCATACAGTATTAGAAATATTGTTATATTTAAAAAATCCCTTACCTGTGATGATAGGCTAAATATGAAGTTTCTCCAGTTATGAGAGAGAGCTACACACTGGATGCTAATAAAATTCTTTAAAGGCAAAGTTACAGAACAGAAAACTAACACATTATTAACTTTGTATAGAATACCACTCACCTTATGTTTATATAAGGATTGCAATACTTGTATGTACATATACATTTTTGTGTATTTATTGAAAAAAATGCACTCATAATTGGACCCACACTGTTCAACACTGTGTTAAGGGTCAGTTTTAGTTTCATTGGACCGAAAAGCAGTGAACACTTAGCAGAGTAATGGAAGCTAAGGTTTGAAAGATAGACTTGTATAGTTTTACAGTTAGCTAGGATATTTGTTTGATTTACTTATTCCTCATTCTGTAGAGAAAGAAGAAGGCTTAAAAGTAGGGTAATGCAATTAGCAATGGACAAGTTTGTTCATCTAATTCCTTGTGCAAATTTTTGTTATTTTGTGCTTCAGCAACTACAAGATCTTTGAATGGTAAAGTAAGAAGTTTAGAATGTATTCAACTGGCTGTGTTTCTTTTTGTTTTGTTGTTGTTGTGATGTTAGAAAGTGGCAAAATAGAACATGATCTTAAGATCAGTATGATAGAAGTGAGCCTAATGGATTATGGGCAAAGTGAAGGTACTCAAACATGGAAAAAAACTGTCATTTTGATCGGGAGGACCTGAGCTTGGGTAGTTGCAGTAGAATTAGACTTGGTATAAATTTGGGGTATCAGTTGGGTATCAATAGTCATTGTGCCATACCAGTCTCAAAACTCAATTGTGTAGAAGGAGCATACATACATACAAGTTGGAGTTAAACTATCAACTATTTTATTACATATCTTTGGATCATATTAGCTCTTAAAATATGTCCATATTACAGTGGTAATTTAAACATAACTCAAAATATGTTTAAAAAGTGTACCATAGCTTTAATATCAACAGTAGATATGGGAGAAAGAGGAAATAAAAGGTTGAGAAGGTGAGCCTGGATTACTAGTGCATCAACGTGACAAATGGCATGGGAAATTGGAGGCATTTTTGATGTTAGGCAGTACCTAGCTATGAGCTTGTTTTGGAAATATTAAAATTGATGATTTTTACCACATACATGAAAACCTTCCAGCAGGGAAGTAGCAATAAGGGTTAGAAATTCATAAAGGCTGGATTGAAAAGTCATGCTTAAACAAAAATTGTCTCCTTGGAGTCAAGATATTAAGGCAAGGGAAAGAAAGAACAAAATTTGAAATATACACATTTAAAGACTGTGAGCTACCTGGGCATATATTAGTTCTCAGCTGGTCTAGTTGTGTGGTAATTAAGGAATAGGTAAAAATCTTTGCCTGCAGGTAGCTGACAAGCGAGTGTTTCTCAAGGCAAAATCTTTGACCTACTTTATAGCCTGGCTGAGAATCAGATGGTCCACTGGAAGTTTAGCTGTGCTAAACTTTCTCCTATCTGTGTTAAAGAGAAAAAGGGTGAAACACTGGTTCAAATACAGTTAATAAATATGAAATGTAGGATTAATTATGATCGCTCATCAGATTACATTCTCAGTTACATTCTCAGTGATGGTTCGTGACTATTATATCCTTGGTTGCTCAGGTCCTATGAGGAAGATATGCTCACTTGGTCTTGGCTAACATTCAGTTCACAGGGAAGGAGGTCAAGTGCTTTCATGTAATTGTTTATATTTGTGAAATGTGCATATTATTTTATTGAATTATATTTATATTTTATAAAAGTGGACCAGGGAAATAAAATGATTTGTCAAAGCATGAGGCTGATGTAGTTCACAATAAAGTAAACAGAATAGGGAGTACAGTTGTATATCTGTCAGGATAAATGGATTTGCAAGTGTGTTATTTCCATCTTGCATGCCCAAAGAAGAGTTGACATAGAATATATGATGATGAACATCTGAAAATTGGGTCTTGGCTGAGTATCTAGCAACTTGCCCTGACACACTGGCAGTAGTTAAACTATCAAACATTGCTTGACATCATGAAAGTTTTCACTTAAGTTTTCAAAAAAGAAAGCATAGTGTTCTCGTTGTAAAGCAATCAGAACTGTCTTTCAGGGAATGGGTAAAATAACATCTCTCATTATAAAATGGATCATTTTTTGTCATAAAAGGCCAAAAAGATTCTAAAAGTAAAGTGGCATTTTTCAGAGCTGAAGATATCTTTGCCAAAACAAGCATCTTTATTTCTGCTAAGGTTGTAAAGCTGGTTGTAAAGCTAGTTATAAGCCTAATAACTGACACAAAGTAAAGGAAAAGTATTTTCCTTGATCAAAGGACTGCTGGTTGTCCTGTCATATTAGGCATACAGTGTAAAGATTGTAATCATGTATACGTCTAGTTAAACAGATGATGTTATAGGTCTTTTGAAGTAGATAAGAGGTGTGTGCTACCTATGTGCGTGCTAAGTCACTTCAGTCCTGTCCAACTCTTTGCAACTCTATGGACTGTAGCCCAACAAACTCCTCTGCCCATAGGAGAGCATGACAATTGACTTTATCTCTTTAGCGAGGGAGGAGATTGGGCCATGATTTGAAGTGGCTTGATGCTGTTCTTAGGAAGGTCAATTGTATTTAAGGGTCATTCAAGAATTGATAGGTACAGATTATAAACTTACACTGAAAAGTTTAAAAAAATGTAAAACTACTTGGGGATACGATAGGGAGTTTCACGGGAAACAAGAAATTTTCATGGAGTGCAACCGAAGAGGAGAGAGTTGGGCCTCGTTGGAGCGCAAAAGCTCCAAGAAGTGCTTTTCTCTCCCTTTGTGGGATTGCATGGTGGCTTGGAAATTCATCCCTCTGCATGGCAGTTCCATTCTGCTCTCTAAAGATTATTTAAAAGAAAAAAAAAAAAGACTTTCATAGTTATCTCCTGTGTCTTCACTTTGTGCATGGCACTGTTTTGCCAAGGCACCGATTCTTGGCTGCCTCAGTCCTTTGTCTGAAGTTGAAATTCTTGGGAAGGGGGACTTTGGTCAATTAGGGGTAATTACATGCTAAGGGTTTAGAGGACATTGGAGGTGAGCAATCAGGTATCTCTGATACAGACAGAAGATGAAAATAATAAAGATGAGTGTCTGTGAGGACCACTTGAAATTAATTTTCATTAACTATGCTATAAGATGTGATTTAATAACCTTCTAGAGTAAATATGTGCCCTTAGAAGCAAGAAAGAAGGTTTGGGAGTGTTGGAAGGTTACTAGCATTTCTTCATGTCTTATGAGCAGAGACACTGACTGCTTTTGTGGGGGACTGTCTTCAAAGGTTATTTGTAGAGTGAACAGGCTTGGAAAATAGAGATAATGTCTCCCTTTGGGGGAAAAAGGTAGGTTTTCTCACTGTTCAGTATTATAAAGATGCTATTTTCCTCCATGGCAAGACAGCCGGACTTATTACCCTTTATTAAACAAACAAACAAAAAAAACGACCCAGGTTCCCTGAGCTTGGGATTTCTTTCCTGTAATATGTCCCACCACACGTGCAGGGAACGAACAACTGACCTCCTCCCTGTGGCTCTGTGAGTATGATAACTTGGGGAGGTGATGCAAATGCTGATACTCTGTCTACGACTATGCCTATAAGGGCCAATGGCCCTTTGTCACTAATGCAGGTGTCTGTGTCTTCTGCCAGCATCCATGAAAACTGTGGCAGGATGAACTAGTTTGCAAGCAAGGGGAAATCTCAGGTCCTTCACAGTTCTTAACAGAATGATCGATTTTCTAAGATAGACGTTGTGTTTAATAGTTGCTTATGGGAGCCTAGGGTAAAGAGGCAAGTGAAACTGCAAAGTAGATGGTAATTGGAAAGACAGGAGTGTGTGTGTCTAGGGACAACATAGAGAGTGAATGTCGTGAAAGTATTGGAGCTTCAGTTTTAGCATCAGTCCTTCCAATGAATATTGAGAGTTGATTTCCTTTAGTATATATTGTACATACTTAATGCATAAGTTGATATACTTAATATATAATTTGTATATTATAGCATTGTTATAGCAATAATAGTAATGCTATACATCATTTTCTTTTTTTTTTAGATCATTTTCTTATTCATAGCAATTTAGAACTTAAAATTAGTTCTGAATTTCTCTTTACAGTTACAAGAACTCAGTTGAAGCTTTAAAATTAAATGGAACAGCCAATGTTTAGACAAAAACCACTCTTCTCTCCAGGCCTAGTACATTTGAATTGGGATAGAGTTCTTTTCAGTGATTACAATTATTTAATTCTTTTTATCCCTTATTGATTCTTTTTTGTTTTTTTCTAAGATATTATGTATTCATTTTTATTTATATGTTTTAGTATCATTGTAGTTGTGCTTTACTTTTTCCTAATGAGTAGTGATTTTGAGCATCTTTTCCTGTTTCCTTGTATCCACATATATTCTTTGAACAATTTAGATTATTGCTCACTTATTAATTTGGGATATTTGTTTGCTTATTATTGAGTTTTGAGAGTTGTTTATATATCCAAGATAAATATCTTTTGTCAAAAATGTGATTTGAAGGTATTTTCTTCTAGTCTGTGTCTTGTCTTTACAGCTTTTAAAACAATATCTTTCACAGATCAAGTGTTTTCTATTTTGTTATATCTGTCAGTTTTCCTTCCATGGATCATATTTTGATGTCATACTAAAGAACTCTTTGCTTAAACCAAGAACAGATATTCTTTTTCTTTAAGACTTACTGTCTAACTCCGTACTTGCATGACCTCCCGTATTGTCAATATCACTCACCAGAATGGTACCTAAAAAATATTTACCAAGAATGAACCTACTTTGACATCTCATAATCACCCAGGATCCATCGTTTTTGTTGTTTGTTGTTGTTCAGTCACTGAGTAATGTTGGATTCTTAGTGACACCATGGACTGCAGCATGCCAGGCTTCCCTGTCCTTCATTATCTCCCTTAGTTTGCTCAAACTCATGTTCATTGAATCAGTGATGCCATCCAACTGTCTCATCCTCTGTTGCCCCTTTCTCCTCCTGCCCTCAATCTTTCCCAGCATCAGGGTCTTTTCCAGTGAGTCAGCTTTTCACAATAGGTGACCAAAATATTGGACTTTCAGCATCAGTCCTTCCAATGAATATTCAGGTCCATTAGGTGCTGTATATTCTGTGGATTTGGACAGAAGTATGATGAAAAATATCCAGCATTATAATATTGTGCAGAATATTTCTGCTTCCCTAAAAGTCCTCTGTGCTCTGTTGATCTCTGTTCTCCAACCCCTGACATCCACTGATCTTTTTATTGTCTACATAGTTTTTCCTTTTCCAGAAAGTCATATAGTTGGAATCATGCAGTGTGTAGCCTTTTTAGATTGGCTGCTTTCATGTAGTCATATGCATTTGAACTCCCTAACCCCTGCCGATGTATTTTCATGGCTTGAAAGCTCATATCTTTTTAGTGCTGAATATATTCCACTGTTTGGGTGTACCATAGCTCATTTATTCATTCACCTATGGAAGGACAGCTTGCTTGTTGCCAGGTTTTGGCAGTTATGAACACAGCTACTGTTAATATCTATGTTCGATGTTACCCTGTGGGCACAAGTTTTCACTCCATTGGTAAACATCAAGGAGTGCTATTGCTGGATTATGTGGTAAGAGTATGTTTAATTTTGTAAGAATAAGCCAAATTGTCTTCCAAAATGGCTGTACCATTTTGCTTTCTTATATGCTGTTCCATATCCTTACCAGCATTTGGTGTTGTCAGTGTTCCAGGTCTTGGCCATTCTAATAGGTGTATAGTTGTATCTCATTGTTTCAGTTTTCATTTCCCTGAAAATGTATAATGCAGAGGATCTCTTCATATTCTTATTTTGCAATCAGTGTATCTCCTTAGGTGAGGTGTCTGTTAAAATATTGGCTCATGATTTAATTAAGTTGTTGATTTTAAGAGTTCTTTGTATATTTTGGACAATAGTCCAGTATCAGATGTTTCTTGTGCAAATATTTTCTCTCAGTCTATGGTTTGTCTTATAATTCTCATGATATTTTCTTTTGCAGAGCCGAAGGTTAAAATTTTAATCTAGCCCAGTTTTATAAGTTACATGGATTGTGCCAGTCAGTGTTATATCTAAAAAGGCATCATCATACCAAAGGCCTTCCAGGTTTTCTCCTGTGTTTTTCTTCTAGGAGTTTGATAGTTTTTATTTTACATTTAGGTCTGTGATCCATTTTGAGTTCATTTTTGTGAAGAGTGTGTCATCTGTGTCTAGATTCATTATGTGAGTGTCCCGTTGTTCCAGCACTATTTGTTTAAAAAAACTGTCTGTTCTCCATTGTACTGCTTTTGCCCTTTTCCAAAGATCAGTTAGGTATATTTATGGGGATGGATTTCTGGGCTCTATATTATATTCCTTTGTTGTATTTGTCTATTCTTTTTCCAATAGAACAATGCTTGATAACTCCCGCTTTACAGTAAGCCTTGAAGTCAAGTAGTGTCATTCCTCCAACTTTGTTTTTCTCCTTCAATATTGTGTTGGCTCTTCTCGGTCATTGACCTCTTTTCACAAACTTTAAAACAGTTTGCCATTATCCATAAAAATATTTGCTAGGATTTTGACTGGATGTACCTTGAATCCATAGATCAAATTAGGAGGAACTGACATCTTGACAATATTGAGTCTTTCTTTCCAGGAGCAGAATATCTCTCCATTTTTATAGTCCTTTTTTGATTTTATTCACCAGAATTTTATAGTTTTCCTCAGATACATATTTTGTTATTTTATATCTAAGTATTTTATTTTTGGTACTAAGGTAAATTATATTATTTTTATTTCAAATCCACTTGTGCATTTACTAGTCTATGGAAAATCAGTTGACTTTTGCATATTTAGCCTTTTATCCTGCACCATTGTTACAATTGCTTATAAGTCCCAGGAAGTTTTTTCTGCTGATTCTTTTAGATTTTCTACACAGATGATCATGTCATATGTGAACGAAGATGGTTTTATATCTTCATTCCCAGTCTATGTATCTTTCATTTACCTTATCTATAGCATTAACAAAGACTTCCAGTGCAGTGTTGTAAAGGAGTGGTACAAATCCTTGCCTTGTACTTCTTAGTGGGAAAGCTTTGAGTTTCTCACCATTAAATATGACATTAGCTGTAGCTTTTTTTTTGTACATAGTCTATGTCAGGTTGAGAAATTTCCTCTCTATTCCTAGTTTACTAAGAGGTTTTCCCATTAATGTGTACTGGTTGTCATCAAAAGATTTTTCCACTTCTATTGATATAATCATGTTGATGATATTTATTTTTTTAGTTTGTTGATGTGATGGATTACCTTAGTTGATTGAACAACCTTGCATGCCTGGATCAAGTCCTAGTTAGTCATGGTGGAATTTCCCTAAATTTTCTAATAAATATTTTAGAGTTTACATTTTACATTTATTATATGATTCATTTTGAGTTAATGAAGTATAAGGGGTGGGTCAAATTTTATGTGCCTTTTGGCAAATGGATGTCTATTCTTTTGTATCACATTCTGTTTACTAGGATTATGAAGTTATAGTTAACTTCAATTATTTAAAAAATTGAGAAAGTTAATGTTAAAAAATAGCCCTTAATCCCACTACCTCAAAATTGTCACTGTTAGACATTTTAGTGTGTTTCCTCCCACGTTTTATTCTTTCTGCACTCAGTTTACCATAAATTGGTGAAGTATGAAACCATTTACAAATGTATTTTTGTATTCCTGTTTTACTGATATCATTTATGTACCCCCAAATCACCCTTTTTAACATGAACAATTTAGTGGTTTTAAGTATGTTCACTAGGCTGGGCAGCTGTTGCCACTACATAATTTCAGAATATATTCATCATCCTGAAAATAATTACTCACATCCATTAGCACTCACTCTTCATTTCTCCATCCCCCTAGTTCCTAAAACTAATCAACTTTATTATTTCAATGGATTTGCCTATACTGGATATTTTATATAAATGGAATAATACAATATGTGGACTTTATGTCAGTCTTCCTTCACTTAGCATAATGTTGTCAAAGTTCAACCTTGCTGCAGCATGTATTAGCACCTCATTTCTTTTTATGTGTAAATAATGTTCCATTGTATGGATATGCCAAATTCTGTTCATACATTTGTTAGTTTATCAACTCTGAGTAGTTTTTACCTTTGGCTGTCATGAATAATGCTGCTGTGAACATTTGCATACAAAGTCTTCTGTGTATGCTTAATTCTCTTGGTTTTATACCAGAAGGGGAAATGCTGGGTCATTTGGTAATTCTGTTTTAGGAACTGCCAAGCTGTTTTCAACTGTCATTTAAATTCACACAACAATGTATGAGGTTTCCAAATTCTCCACATGTTTACCAACACTTGCTCTTTTCCATTTTTAAAAATCATTGTCATCCTTGTGATTATGAAGTGGTATCACCTTGTGGTTTACATTTCCCTAACTAACTAATAATGTTGAGCATCATTTGGAGAAAGAAATGGCAACCCACTCCAGTATTCTTGCCTGGAAAATCCCATGGATGGAAGAGCCTGGTAGGCTACAGTCCATGGGGTCTCAAAGAGTTGGACACGACTGAGCGACTTTCTTCTTTCTTATCATTTCATGTGTTTATCGACCATCTGTATGTTTCTTTGGCGTAAATGACTATTCAAGTTCTTTGCTCATTTAAAAAATTGGCTTGCTTGTTTATTGTAGAGCTATAAGACTTCTTTTTATATTCTGGAACTATATCCTTATCCAATTTATTATAAGCAAATATTTTCTTCAGTTCTGTGGTTTGGATTTTCACTCCTTTGATAGCATCTTTTGACACGTAAAAGATGATGCTGTCAAAGTGTTCCACTCAATATGTCAGCAAATTGGGACAGGAAAAGGTCAATCCTCATCCCAGTTCCCTGCAGTGTGGGAATCTGCCTGCAATGTGGGAGACCTGGGTTCAATTCCTGGGTTAGGAAGATCCTCTGGAGAAGGGAAATGTTGCCCACTCCAGTATTCTGGCCTGGAGAATTCCATGGTCTATATAGTCCATGGGGTCGCCAAGAGTTGGACATGACTGAGTGACTTTCACTTTCACTTTCATCCAAGTTCCCAAGAAGGGTAGTAGTAAAGACTGTTCAAATCATGGGACAGTTGTGCTTGTCTCACATGATAGTAAAGTCATGCTTAAATTTTTGCACACTAGGCTTCAGCATTATGCCACCCAAGAACTTCCAGACATCCAGGTTGGGTTTAGAAAAGACAGAGGAACAGAGATCAAATTGCCAACATTCGCTGCATCATAGAGAAAGCAAGGAATTCCAGGAAAACATCTACCTCTGTTTCATTGATTATGCTAAGCCTTTACTGTGTGGATCATAAACTGTGGAAAGTTCTTAAAGAGATGGGAATACCAGCCCATCTTACCTGTTTCTTGAGAAACCTGTATGTGGGTCTAGAAGCAACAGTTGTCCCCTGTATGGAACAAGTGATTGGTTCAGGATTGAGAAGGAGTATGACAGGGCTGTCTACTGTCACCCTGTTTATTTACAGCACATTATGGGAAATGCTAGGCTGGATGAGTTACAAGCTGGAATCAAGATAGGCAGGAGAAACAACCTCAGGGATGCAGATGATGCCACTCTAATAGCAGAAAGCAAAGAGGAAATAAAGAACCTCTTGATGAGGGTGAAGGAGGGTGAAGGAGAATTAAAAGTCCAGCTTAAAATTAGATATTTAAAAAACTAAGATCATGATATCCAACCCCATTTGAAAGTGAAGTGAAGTCGCTCAATCATGTCCAACTCTTTGTGACCCCATGGACTGTAGCTTACCAGGCTCCTCCGTCCATGGGATTTTCCAGGCAAGGATACTGGAGTGGGTTGCCATTTCCTTCTCCAGGAGGTCTCCCAACCCAGGGATTGAACCCAGGTCTTCCGCATTGTAGGCAGACATTTTACTGTCTGAGCCACCAGGGAAGCCTCATCCAACCCCATAACTTCTTGCCAATTAGAAGGGGGAAAGGTAGAGGTAGTGACAGATTTTCTCTTTTGGGCTCTAAAATCACTGTGGTTATCGACTGCAGCCATAAAATCAGAAGATTGCTTCTTGGCAGGAAAGCTATGACAAACCTAGACAGTGTGTTGAAAAGCAGAAACATTACTCTGCTGACAGAGGTCCGTATAGTCAAGGCTATGGTTTTTCCACTGGTCATGTATGGATGTGAGAGTTGGACTATAAAGAAAGCTGAGCACCAAAGAATTGATGCTTTTGAACTATGGTGTTAGAGAAGACTCTTGAGAGTCCCTTGGACTGCAAGGAGATCCAACCACTCCACCCTAAAGGAGATCAGTCCTGGATGTTCATTGGAAGGACTGATGTTGAAGCTGAAACTCCAATACTTTGGCCACCTGATGCAAAGAGTTGACTCATTGGAAAATACCCTATTGCTGGGAAGGATTGGGGGCAGGAGGAGAAGGGGATAACAGAAGATGAGATGGCTGAATGGCATCACCGACTCAATGGACATGGGTTTTGGTAGACTCTGGGAATTGGTGATGGACAGGGAGGCCTGATGTGCTGCGATTCATGGGGTTGCAAAGAGTTGGACACGACTGAGTGACTGAATTGAACTGAACTGAACTGATGGTCTTCCCAGTGGTCATGTACAGTTGTGAGATCTGTACCGTAGTGAAGGCAAAGGGCCTAATAATTGATGCCTTTGAACTGTGGTGCTGGAGAACCCTCTTGAGAGTCTTGGACAGCAAGGAGATCAAACCAGTCAATCCTAAAGGCAATCAACCCTGAATACTCATTGGATGCTGAAGCTCCAGTATTTTGCTCATCTGATGTGAACAGCTGACTCATTGGAAAAGTCCCTAATGCTGGGAAAGATTGAGGGCAGGAGAAGAGGTCATCAGAGGATGAGATGACTGGATGACATCACTGATGCAATGGACATGAACTTGGGAAAATTCCAGAAGATGGTGAGGGACAGGGAGGCCTGGCGTGCTGCAGTCTGTGGGGTCAGAAAGAGTCAGACATGACTGGATGACTGAATAACAATGGCATGTAAAAAATTTTTAGTTTTGGTACCATTCAAATGACCTGTTTCCTTTGTTTGATTGTGTTATATGTGTCATAATAATAAACTGTTACCTAAGTAGGGTCATAAAATTTTGTACCTCTGTTTTCTTCTAAGAATATTATTATAATGTTAGCTCTAATATTTAGGTAATTGATCTATTTTGAGTTACTTTTTGGATATGGTATGACAGAAGCATCTAGTTCATTCTTTTGTATGTGATATCTAATTGTCCAGGGACCATTTGTCAAAGACTATTCTTGTCTTTCGAAGGCAATGGCACCCTACTCCAGTACTCTTGCCTGGAAAATCCCATGGATGGAGGAGCCTGGTGGGCTTCAGTCCATGGGGTCGCTGAGTCGGACATGACTGAGCGACTTTACTTTCACTTTTCACTTTTATGCATTGGAGAGGGAAATGGCAACCCACTCCAGTGTTCTTGCCTGGAGAATCCCAGGGACGGGGGAGCCTGGTGGGCTGCCGTCTATGGGGTCGCACAGAGTCGAACACAACTGACGTGACTTAGCAACAGCATTCTTGTCTTTATTAAACTACCTTGGTGCCCTTGTCAGAAATCATGTGACTGTACATGTATCATTTACTGATATGTGTGGCTTCCAGGTGGCTCAGTGGGTAAAGAAGCTGCCTGTAGTGCAGGAGACATGGGTTCATTCCCTGGGTTGGGAAGAAAATGTAACCCACTCCAGTATTCTTGCCTGGAGAATCCCATGGACAGAGAAGCCTGGCAGGCTGCAGTCCATGGGGTCACAGAGAGTCAGACACACCTGGAGTGACTTAGCACACGCACACACATGCCAATTTTACTCCATTGATCTATATGTTTGTCTCTATGTTAGAGCCATGCTTCCTTGATTATTGCACTTTTGTAGTATGTTTTAACATCAAGAAGAATGACTTCTCTAACTTTTTTTTAGATTGGTTTACTTTTTCTGAGTCTTGTATTTCCAGTGAATTTTAGGATTAACTTGCTAACTTCTCTCTTTATTTTCAACTTAAATTTTTTGTTGGAGTATAGTAGATCCACAATATTATTGAACATATAAGTTACAGGTATATGATATATTGTTTCACAATTTTAAAGGTTATAATCCATATATAGTTGTTATAAATCATTAGCTATAATTTCCCATGTTGTACAATGTATCCTTGTAGCTGCTTTTATACATCATAGTTTGTACCTCTTATAAAAGCAATTGGAATTTTGATATAGATTGTTTTGAATGTGTAGCTTAATTTGAGGAGTATTGTCATCATAATAATAGTCTTCTAATCTAGGAACTTGGGATATCTTTGTGTATTTTTTAAAAAATCAACTTTATGAGGTGAATTGACATATAAAATTGTAAGCTATTTAGAGTGTACGTTGTGGTGATTTGAAATATGGTGAGAGGGGATTCTTCTCATCTAGATAATTAGTGCATACATCGTCTTCTGTTGTTCTGGAAAAATTTAAATTCTATTCTCTTAGTAAAGTTTGATTATATCAATGTTATCAACTGGAGTCACATGTTTTGCATTAGATCTTTGGATCTTAGTCACATTATAGCTGAGAGTTTGTACCCTTTAAGCAACCTCCCTGGCAACCACTTTCTACTCTCTGTTTCTATGATTTTTGACTTTTTAAAAATAGATCCTATGTATAAAGGATAACATGCAGTTTTTGCCTTTTTCTGTATGTTGTTTTTTTACTTTGTGTTTTTTCATTTGTGTTCTTGCGAATTGTAGTATTTCCTCCTTTCTCATGTCTGAATAGTATTCCATTATTTATATACCACATCTTCTTTATTTGTTCATCCAGTGATGGGCATAGGTTGTTTGTATATCTTGGCTACTGTGAATTATACTGTTAACAAAGGAGTACAGATATCACCTCGATATTGAGTTTTCATTTCCTTTGGATATATAGGTAGGAAAAGTACTGCTGGGTTGCATAGTAGCTCTATTTTTAATTTTTTGAATAATATATTGTTTTCAAGAGTGGCTGCACCCATTTATGTTTTCTTTTGTTCAAGTCCTTGTCAGCGCTTGTTTTCTCCTGTATTTTTGATGGTAGCCATTCTAACAGATGTAAGGTGGTATCTCATTGTCATTTTGACTTGCATTTCCCTGATGACTAGTAATGTTGAGCACCTTTACGAGTAGTTGTTGGTCACTTGAATGTTTTCTTTGAAATAATATTTATTCTGATCCTCTGCTCATTTTTAATTGAATTTTCCTATTAGTTTATGAGTTTTCAGTCTATTTTGGATATTCACTCCTTATCAGATTATATGGTTTGCAAATATTTACTACTGTTTTAGTATGTTAACCCTTTCATTTTGTTGATGGTTTTCTTTGCCATGCAGAAGGTTTTTAATTTGATGTGGTTCTAC
This sequence comes from Bos indicus, assembly GCF_029378745.1. Taxonomy (NCBI): domain Eukaryota; kingdom Metazoa; phylum Chordata; class Mammalia; order Artiodactyla; family Bovidae; genus Bos; species Bos indicus. The sequence goes on from NC_091783.1 coordinate 23,302,892, forward strand.
TTGTTTACTTTTGCTTTTGTTGCCAAATCCAAAAAATCATTACTAAGACCATTGTCAAGGAGCTTACCTCCTAGATTTTCTTTTAGGAGATTTATGGTTTCAGGTCTTACATTCAAGTGTTTAAGCCATTTAGAATTGATTTTGGCATATTGTATAAGATGGAGGTGTAAGTCTTTATTTCAACAATATTTTGAAGTTTACAGTGTATAAGTCATTTCTTCTGATAAATTTCTTTCTAAATATTTTTATTATTGTAAAGGGGATTGTTTTATTAATTTCATTTTCACATTTTTCATTGATAAGTGAAAACATAACTTTTATATATTGATCTTGTATCTTGCAACTTTTCCAAACTCATTTCCTTAGTCGACCAGTTTTTCAGTGGATTTGTTAGGATATTCTCTATGCATTAATTTTTGTAGCTTGAATCAGTTTTATATTTCTGTGATTAACCCACATGGTTATTGTGTATAAATTTCTTATAGGCTGCTGAAATTAGCTTACAATTATTTTGTTGTAGATTTTTGTATCTACTCATAACAGATTGTTATTGTCGTTCAGTCACTAAGTTGTGTCCAGTCTTTGTGTCCTCATGAACTGCAGCACGCTGGGCTCCTCTGTCTTCCACTCTCTCCTGGAGTTTGCTCAAATTCATGTCCCTTGAGTCACTGATGCAATCTAACCATCTCTTCCTCTGCTGTCCCCTTCTCCTTTAGCCTTCAGTCTTTCCCAGTATCAGAGTTTTTCCCCATGAGTTGGCTCTTTGCATCTGTTGGCCAAAGTATTGGAACTTCAGCATTAGTCCTTCCAATGAATATTCAGGGTTGATTTCCTTTAGAATTGACTGGTTTGATCTCCTTGCAGTCCAAGGGACTCTCAAGAGTCCTCTCCAGCACAAAAAGGGATGCTCAGTTGTTTCAGTCATGTCCCACTCTTTGCAACTCTATGGACTGTAACCTGCCAGGCTCTACTGTCCATGGGATTCTCCAGGCAAGAATCCTGGATTGGGTCACCATGTCCTTTTCCAAGGGATCATCCTGACCTGGGGATTGAACCTGTGTCTCCTGCATTTCAGGCAGATTCTTTACCCACTGAGCCACCTGGAAAGCCAATAAAAAGGGATACTGATCTGTAATTTTGTTTTCTTGTGATTGCACTGCATGATTTTGGTATCAGGGTTATACTGACCTTAGAAAATCAGTTGAGAAATCTTTTTTTTTTGGAGGAGTATATGTGAAATGAATTCTTCTTTAAAACTTTGGCCAAATTCACCAGTGAGTCCATATATTCCTGGGCTCATACTTGTAATTTTTAAGAGTAAATATTCAATCTCTTATTTATTTGTTTATTCAGATTTTCTACTTTTTCTTGTAGTTTGTGCTTTCTAGTAATTTGTCCATTGAAATCTATATTATACATTTTTTTGTGAGCAGTTGTTCAGTATCTTCTTAGAATTCTTTTTATGTAGGTTAGCAGTAATGGTCCCCTTTTAATTTCTTATTTTAGTAATTTGAATCTTCTCTCTTTTTCTAATTGATTAGCTAAAGATTTATCAGTGTTTTTGGTATTTTCCATGAATCAATTTTTTGTTTCATTGATATTCTCTTGTTTTTCTATATTCATTTTATTTATACTTTTCTTGCATTTAGGTTGCTTTTGTTTTTCTAATAGAAGATTAGATTATTTGAGATCTTTCTTTCTTAAAATCTAAGCACTTACCACTATAAATTTCCCTGATAGCACATTTTTTTTTAAGCTGTGTCCCATAAATTTTGATACAGTTTTGTTTTCCTTCATCTCAAAATGTTTCTCACTGAACAGTGTGTTCTATTTTTGACAGATTTGTCAGTTTCCAAGTGTCTTATTGATTTCTAAATTTTTTATATTGTGGTTGTAGAAAAATATCTTATATGGTTTCAACCCTTTAAATTTATTGAGACTTGTTTTTTGGCCTAGTATATGGCCTATAATGAAGAACGTTGTATGTGCCCTTGAGAAAAATACGTATTTCTGCTGCTGTTGTTGAGTGCTCTTACAGATGTCTATTAGGTTTAGTTGATTCATAACGTTGCTCAAGTTGTCTGTTTCTTTGGTGATTTGCTGCCATGTCTAGTTGTTTGAGTCGTTTGAAAGTTGAGTACTGAAGTCTCCAACTATTATTTTGTAATTATTACACCCTTTAATTCTATCAGTTTTTTCTTTTTGTATTTTGTGGCTGTGTTGTTTAGCATGTGTATGTCAATGATGGCTATGTATTCTTGAAAGAATGTCAATCTTATCATTATAAAATGTCATAATTTGCCTCCAGGAATAATTTTTATCTTAATGTCTACTTGGTCTAACTTTGATATAGTCTATTCTCCTCTCTTTTGGTTTCTGTTTGCATGGTATATCTTTTTCCATCCTTTCACCTTCAACATGTTTGTGTCTGAACATAAAATAAGTGTATTGTATATGTATTTTTGAATGATTGTTTTTATCCGTTCTGCCTATTTCTGTCTTTTGGTGTAATCCATTTACATTTAATGTAATTATTGCTAAGGAAGGAGTTATTTCTTCTGTTATTTGTTTTCCATGTCATGTCTTTTTTGTTCTTAATTCCTTATCTTCATTTGTATTAAATACTTATTTTCTTGTGTACCATTACCATTTTAATTTCCTTTTTGTTGCTTTTACTATATATTTTGAGTTATTTTCTTAGTGGTTGCTGTGAGGATTATCATCAATTTCTTTCTTTTTAAAAAATTTATTAATATATAGCAGTCTAGTTAGGATTTTTATCAACATAATGTCAATAACATATAAAGCTTTGCTCCTAAATTCCTGGAACCTGCAAATCTCCCCATATTTGCTAAGGAGCTCTCTGTGTATGTTGGGACAAACCTTTGACACTCAGTTGGGTAGCTGACAACTCTTTTCTAACCTTTACTTCCTGTGTGTGCAGAGCCTCAAGGTCAGCTGGAGGTAAGACCCTAAGTCCTTCTTAGACCTTCTCTGAGCATGCAAACATCTCTTTACATGTGTGTGTCCTGGATTCTTAGGGATATGTTAGAGCTTTTTAAAACCTTATGGCCATCTCATTCCATAGTTTTTAATTGTGAATTTTTGTTTAGTCTGTTGTTTGACTCAAATGTGAAATTCACTGTCTTGGGAGTTATGAAAATAAAACATTTTCCTGTAATTGTTTTCCATAAATGCTCCTGCGTTGAGAGCTAATCATATTAGGTGAGTTCTGAGCCATTCACTTTCAGACACCCTGATACATGGGGTCTCCCAGAGAACTACTTGACAGATAAAATAATGTGAATGTTCTTTGGGACTTAGGCTTCAAAAAAGTTCCAGTTCCACTCTCTTTCTTCTGGTGGCTACAAAGTGCAGTAATAATGTGGGCTGTTACTTATCAAAGCTACTGCAGAACAACATGTTAGGAGACAGAACTAGAGGAAGTTAAAACACTGTAAATTTCCATGTTCTTTGCAAGGCTCAGCTTTTTCGTTAACCATGCTTGCTTGGTTGTTGTAAGCCTTCTATGAGTTTCTAGTGTTTTAGGAAAGTTGACTCTGACAATTTATGGAAGATCCTTCATTGCTTTTAGGAACAGCAGATTTTTGGAGGTACTTACTCTGCCATTTTTGCTGTCATCACTTCCACTGAATTGGAATAGTATGGTTTAAGCTTTGTGCCAAAATTTTTGGGTGTTAGGCTGGAAATTTCATTCCCTGTGAAGGGGAAAGCAAACTGGTAGGACACTCACAGAATAATGCAAGACGATTTGCTGACCATTATCCACTTTCCTTGTTGTTCTGTGGTGGTATATACTATTTGGCAGCTCTGATTTAACTCTATGAGATCAGGAGTTTCCTAAGGAAATTTTAAAAACTTTAATTGAAATAATTAATAAAAAGAGTAAGTTGACATTAAAGGGATGTTCCCAAATGAGGATGTTCCCAAATGTGCACTTTTTATGATTGAGGTTAAATGAACATTAACCTTCATGTTGAAAGAGATGAACTTATCACCAATATTGAGAGGATGCTTTTCCTCAGCAAATGGCACTGACAAGATTTGATTTTGATACATCTATAACATCTGTGTGGAGAAGGCGATGGCACCCCACTCCAGTACTCTTGCCTGGAAAATCCCATGGACGGAGGAGTCTGGTAGGCTGCAGTCCATGGGGTCGCTGAGTCGGACATGACTGAGTGACTTCACTTTCACTTTTCACTTTCATGCATTGGAGAAGGAAATGGCAACCCACTCCAGTGTTCTTGCCTGGAAAATCCCAGGGACGGCGGAGCCTGGTAGGCTGTCGTCTGTGGGGTTGCACAGAGTTGGACACGACTGACGTGACTTAGCAGTAGCAGTTAGCATAACATCTGTGAGTGTAGCAAAGATTTGCCATTCAAGAATTTTTATAATATTCTGAAGACAGATCAAGATTTATGGAGTTGCAGAGCAGGTTAGTAATTAGGTGTCCCTTAAGAAGATATTCTTTAAATGTTTAATCACCATTTATTTGGTGGATATAGGGAGAAGAAGCTTTTTTTTTTTTAACAAACATTTATCTTTTTACTTATATAAAAATATTTAACATTCATCTAAGTATGAAAATTTATTTTAACCAGCACATAAAACTGATTCAAAATTATATTAGTCAGTAGGTTAATATTAACAATTGATGTATTAATATTGATTTGCTTATCCAAAAATATTTAGTCACTTTATTGTTATAGTGCTGGGTGGTGACATACAAGTGATGTGGTTTGATAATTTCAGATTTGTGACAGAACTTCACTTAAATTTTCAAAATTATATTTTGTAATAATTTACTAATTATATATGGATATATATGGGTAAATTTACACACATATATATAAAATTATGGGTTTAAAATTATTGGGAATTTAAATATTTGTTTTCTCTCTCAAAGAATATGGTGTCCAGATTGAAAGAGAAAATACGTGTATTTGAAGTGACATGGAAACAATAATAAAGTAATATATTAATCAAACAAATGATAGGTGATATTAAGATTGTATATTCTTACACTCATTAGTAGACTGAGGCCTTTGATTTTGGAAGAAGGTTTGAAGGATAGCATGCTAAAATGCAATTTGGATGACTGATAACTCGAGTATTTTCTATATTGTAAAATGCTATAAACCTCCATTCTTTTAATAAATCCTAAGTCATATTGATTGCACAGTGTTTGACAGAGAAGACATATATGGTTTTTATATATGATATGTTTATGATATTTAACTTTCTATCTGACTTTGACATTTCCCCTTAATGGCTTGCTCAGTGCCTGAATTAGTAACTTGTTCAGAGGTTTCAAACTAGATAAATAGGATAAGACACTAGCTGGGAATGTAGAAAGAATAACATCCATTTTAGTTGCCATAGAGATGGCAGGCTTTATCATCAGTGCTATTGATGGGGGACTGCCATATTAGGCTATATATCAACAATCTTGGAAATTTTCTTTCAGTTATTTTTAGCATGTATACTACACATTACCAACACATTTGTATTTGACAAAAGTTCATTTTACTTTGATATTTTTCTGTATACTCCTGAATAGCTTGATATGTTAGAAAATATAAAAACTCCTATATTCAAAAAAACATTTTGAGTACAGTAGTAGATAGAATAAAGGCCTGCACAAGTTGTTTTTAGCCTAATTTCTAGAACCTGTGAATATGTTGCATGACCTGGCAAAATGGACTTTGAAGATTTGATTAAGTTTAGAATCTTAAGGAAGGAAGGTTATACTAGAATTTCCAGGTGGGCTCAATATAATCCAAGAATCCTTATAAGAGGAAAGTGGGAGGGCTAGATTAAAAGGAGATGTGAAGATAGAAGCAAAGGTTGGAACAATGCACTTTGAAGATGCAAGAAGAGGCCATGTGCCAAGGAATGTGAGTGTCTCTAAAAAAGTGGAAAAGGCAAGGAAAAGATTCTCCCTTAGAATCTTCAGAATCTCCAGGATCTTTAGGAATTTGGGGTTGCAGGAGGTGAAGTGGAAGACAAAACATATGCAAAGGCCTTAAAAAGGAAAATAGATTAAGAATTGAAAAAAAGAATTACATGGCTGGAGAGTAGAATAAGACAGGGAGACTTATGAGAGACAAGTTTAAACAATTCACAGGGCCAAGCAGTGAATAGTTTGGCAGTTCATACTGAGGAGTCTGTATTTTACTTGGGTGCATTTTTACTTATTTATTTTTTTTTAAATTTAAATTTATTTTAATTAGAGGCTAATTACTTTACAATATTGTATTGGTTTTTCCATACATCAACATTTTTAAACATAACGTAGTAAAATGTCTTTCCTGTTGAACAGTTCAGTTCAGTTCAGTTCAGTCGCTCAGTCGTGTCCAACTCTTTGCGACCCCATGAATCGCAGCACGCCAGGCCTCTCTGTCCATCACCAACTCCCGGAGTTCACTGAGACTCACGTCCATCGAGTCAGTGATACCATCCAGCCATCTCATCCTCTGGCGTCCCCTTTTCCTCCTGCCCCCAATCCCTCCCAGCGTCAGAGTCTTTTCCAATGAGTCAACTCTTGGCATGAGGTGGCCAAAGTACTGGAGTTTCAGCTATAGCATCATTGCTTCCAAAGAAATCCCAGGGCTGATCTCCTTCAGAATGGACTGGTTGGATCTCCTTGCAGTCCAAGGGACTCTCAAGAGTCTTTTCCTGTTGAGCAAGTTCCCTTCAATTCCAGCATTCCTAAGAGATTTTATGAGGGATAGATGTTGGTTTTTGTTGTGTTATCGACCTTTTCTGTGTTATTGAACTGAGCATTTTTAAAATTTTGTTAATATAGTGGATGACATTGATTTTCAAATGTTAAAGCAACTTTGTATTCCAGTAATAGACTTGAAATATACAGTTGACCCTTGAATAACACAGATTTGAACTGTGCAGTTGCACTTGTATTGATTTTTTTTCCCCAATAAATACACGCAATGGTATGTTAGTTGAATCTGCAGTTGCAGCCATGGATGCAGAGGGCTGACTATTAAATTACCTGCAGATTTTCTACTGCATGTTAAGGTTTGTGCCCTTAACCCCTGCATTGTTCACAGGTAAACTATAAAGTGCATTTCTTGTAAGCAGCTTCTAGCTGGATCTTGCTTTTTGAATATAATGTCTGCCTTTTAATTGAGTCTTTATTAGAACATGTAGAAAAATTTTATTGAGGTATAGTTGATTCACAATGCTGTTAGTTTCTGCTATACAGAAGAGTGTATCACTTATACATATATACATATTCAAGTTTTTAGATTCTTTTCCCATATAGGTCATTACAGAGAATTGAGTAGAGTTCCCTGTGCTATACAGTAGGTCCTTATTAGTTATCTATCCCAATCTTCCAACTTATCCGCCCACTTTTTCCCCTTGGTAGCCATAAGTTTGCTTTCTACATGTGTGACTGTCTGTTCTGTGAATAAGGTCATGTGTACCATTTATATTTACTGTGGTTAGTGTTAAGTCTATCATCTTGCTGTTTATTTTTTCTGTTTAATCTGTTCTTTGTTCTTTTCCCCTTCTTTTCTGCATTTTTGAAATTAATTAAATATTACCAGATGCCATAGACTTTATAGTATACACAGTTAACTTATGAAAGTCTACCTTTAAGAATTATGCACCTTGTGTAGTTGAGGAAGCTTAGCATGGTACACTTTCATTTCCCCCTTGTGACATTTATGCTGTTGTTTATTTATATATTTTCAAATAGGTATGTGATAAACCTAATAATACATTATTATATTCAGATTTCAATGATCTTCAACGATATTTACATAACAAGGATGATACAGTAATATATTTACCCATGTGGTTACCATTCTGGTACTTTTCCTTCCCATTTATACCTCCATATTTCCATCTGGTATCATCTCCTTCTGCCTGAAGGATATTAACATTTCTTATAGTATAGGTCTGCTAGTAGTAATGAATTCTTTTGGCTTTGTATGTCTGACAATATATCTTTTCATTGTTTTTAAAAGATTTTGTGGTTATTTGTACATGTCTATATATTTTAACATCTCATTCTTTGTTTTCTGTTTACCTTGTTTTTTATGTTCCTTTTTCCATTATCTTGACATTTTAACTTATTTTTAATTCACATTTCCCCCTTTACTAATTTGGATTTTATACACTAGGTTTACTGTAGTGATTGACATTTACATCTGACCATGCATGATTATTACAATCTACGTCTTGACCTTCCTGCTAAATATTGACTCCTACCATATTTCCATGGGGCTTCCCCAATGGCTCAGACTGTACAGAATCAGCCTGCAATGCAGAAGACCTGGGTTTGATCCCCGGGTCAGGAAGATCCCCTAGAGAAAAAAATGACTTCCCATTCTGGTATTCTTGCTTGGAAAATCCCATGGACAGAGGAACCTGACATGCTACAGTCCAAGGGATCCCAAAGAGTCAGATATGTCTATACTATACTATATATATTTTCAGGAATACCTTTTTTTAGTTTAGTCTCTTTTTTTCTTCTAAACTCCAGAATGTAGATACTATTATTGTTCTTTTAACTCTAAATATACATATATAGTTGTTCAGTCACTCAGTTGTGTTGAACTCTTTGTGACTTCATGGGCTGCAGTACCCCAGACCTCCCTGTCCCTCACCATCTGAAATTTGCCCAAGTTCACATCCATTGCAAACAGTGATACCATCCAGTCATCACATCCTCTGATACCCTCTTCTCCTTCTGCCCTCAATATTTCCCAGCACTGGGGACTTTTCCAGTGAGTTGGCTATTCACGTCAGGTAACCAGAATACTGGAACTGGAGCTTCAGCATCAATGCTTCCAATGAGTATTTAGGGTTGATTTCCCTTAAGATTGACCAGTTTGATCTCCTTGCTGCCCAAGGGATTTCTTCAGTACCATGGTTTGAAGGCATCCATCATAAGTATATAAATATTATATATTAAATATAATTTATCTTTATTTCATAAAGATAGTTGTTTTTAATGCTCATGTCCAAATTAACTAGTTGCTTTTCATATTTCTTATTCTCATCTGTTGAGTGTTTTCTCTGAAGGTATTTTTTCCCACCTATAATTAGTGCTTTAGAAGTTCCTTTAGTTAAAGTTAGTGGGCAGTTGTTTCTTAATTTTCTAGATGAAAATATTTTTACTTAGACCTATTATTTTGACTTTTAAACCTTTCTTAAAAAGGTCATTTTGTTTTCTATATTCCATCATACCTCCAGCTGAGAAATGTGTCGCCAATTCTATTGTCCTCTCTCTGTACATGATCTGTCTCTTTTTCTTGAAGGTGTTCACATTTCTTTTTATCATTCTATTGTATTCAACAAATTCACTATAATGTTTCGAGGTGGGGATTTCAACACAGTTATGCTTTTGAATATATATGTCTTAAAATTCTGAATTCATGACTCTTATCAGTTGTGGAGAATTAGTATCATTTTAGAGGGGAAGAGATGATGTATATGTGAGTAGGAAATTTTAGAAAATAATAAAAGAGGAAAAAACAAATCTAGAAAGTAGAAACTCAAAGGTTTCAATAGAAATTTAGATAACATTGAAAAGAGAATTGGCAACATGAAATCTGGATGTGTAGATATTGCCCCAAATGAACTCAGTTTTCATTCATTCCTTTCCCTCTAATTCCTTGCTCTTAGAAATCTGCTCCATTGTCCTTAACTTGCCAGAATCTCAGGTTTAGTCTGTTCTTCTGCCCATTCCCTCCAGTCCCCAGAAGCTGTAGTTTCCTGGTGTAGGCAGTTCCTCCCAGAGAAACCCAAGCGTTAGCTTGCTGTTATTGCTTTCTCCTTTGTTTTCTTGTTGACATTTATTTTAAACTTTAGTTTTTGTGTCCCTGATCATTTCCTGTTCTTAAATGTGAACTCAGTAATACATCTAAAATGCTTGTGTTCTCCCTCTGTCTCCCCATCTATTCATATACAATATTAAATAAGTAGCCTCAGATCTTCATTTTATTTATTTATTTATTTTACCATTTCATGCCAGTCAGAATGGTTGCGATCCAAAAGTCTACAAGCAATAAATGCTGGAGAGGGTGTGGAGAAAAGGGAACCCTCTTACACTGTTGGTGGGAATGCAAACTAGTACAGCCACTATGGAGAACAGTGTGGAGATTCCTTAAAAAACTGGAAATAGAACTGCCTTATGACCCAGAAATCCCACTGCTGGGCATACACACCGAGGAAACCAGAATTGAAAGAGACAGGTGTACCCCAATGTTCATTGCAGCACTGTTTATAATAGCCAGGACATGGAAGCAACCTAGATGCCCATCAGCAGATGAATGGATAAGAAAACTGTGGTACATATACACAATGGAGTATTACTCAGCCATTAAAAAGAATTCATTTGAATCAGTTCTAATGAGGTGGATGAAACTAGAGCCTATTATACAGAGTGAAGTAAGCCAGAAAAAAAAAAAAAAACACCAATACAGTATACTAACACATATATATGGAATTTAGAAAGATGGTAACAATAACCCTGTATACGAGACAGCAAAAGAGACAGAGATGTATAGAACAGTCTTTTGGACTCTGTGGGAGAGGGAGAGGGTGGGATGATTTGGGAGAATGGCATTGAAACATGTATAATATCATATATGAAACGAGTCGCCAGTCCAGGTTCGATGCACGATACTGGATGTTTGGGGCTGGTGCACTGGGACGACCCAGAGGGATGATACGGGGAGGGAGGTAGGAGAGGGGTTCAAGATGGGGAACACGTGTACACCTGTGGTGGATGCATGTTGATATATGGCAAAACCAATACAATATTGTAAAAATATATATAAATAAAAAAATAAAAAGAGGGACTTAAGTCATACATAAAAAAAAATAAAGATCTTCATTTTAGAAAGATATTTTTGCTTGCTCTGAGAAGACTGAATTGTAAGAGTCAAAAAAAGAGAGATCATTTTCTCAAGTAGTAAATTGAGTAAGTATTACAAAGTAAGAGATACAGGTAAGTATAAGAAGACTTGAGAACAGTTTAATATGGATATGTGGGAGGCATAAAAAGTCAAAGATTACTATTTTAAAAGCTTAACAGAACTTTGTATATCAATTATTACATATCTGTTGGAGTAACAGCTTGATTGTTAAAAACATAAACTTCAGTTAATATTGTTCAATTTCTGTGTGTGTGTGTGTTAGTTGCTCAGTTGTGTCTGACTCTTTGTGCACCCATGAACTATAGCCCGCCAGGCTCCTCTCTATCCATGGAATTCTCCAGGCAAGAATACTGGAATGGGTTGCCATTCCCTTCTCCAGGGGATCTTCCCAACATAGGGATCAAACCTAGGGTCTCCAGCATTGCAGGCCAATTTTCTACTGTCTGAGCCACCAGAGAAGCCCTATTTCTTTAGTGGATATTTTTGCATTGATAGATATTTATTATCAGCTCAAATTCAAATGATAGATTTTTGATAATGGACTTTGGGGAAACGGATATACACAAATCTTTGTGTAATCTGTGTTCTGTAAAAGACAAACATTTTTCTCTTCCTCCCTGGTCACTATGACAGAATCTGTTTATTCACTTCAAATTCAAGTGGCATTTCCTGTTGAAGTGGGAATTACACGGTAGCTATTTTTAAGTTGTGTCCTTTTATTGTTTTATTAATGCCTTTCAGTAAAACATTTTAATTCCAACTTATAAATTAGTTGGTATCTACTTACTCAGATAAACTATAATGTGATTATATTCTGATATGCTAAGTCACTTCAGTCGTGTCCGACTCTGCGCGACCCCATAGACGGCAGCCCACCAGGCTCCCCTGTCCCTGGGATTCTCCAGGCAAGAACACTGGAGTGGGTTGCCATTTCCTTCTCCAATGCATGCAAGTGAAAAGTGAAAGTGAAGTTGTTCAGTCATGTCCAACTCTTAGCGACCCCGTGGACTGCAGCCCATCAGCCTCCTCCATCCATGGGATTTTCCAGGCAAGAGTACTGGAGTGAGGTGCCATTGCCTTCTCCGATATTCTGATATAGCTGTGGATAAAAGTGGTCAGCTTTCCATGATATGATGTTTTGAGGGTTTGACAGTCTTGTATAAGGTTAATGAACATTTTAAATGTAACACTTTCTTGTAACATAACGTTACTTAGTGAGAAAACCTGGACACTTAGATATAAGTATTTTTGGTCCTGTAGTTGATTTTACAAGCCTGTCAAATTTCCCTAACTCTTGGAAAGACATATTTTATCAATTTTCATTCATTTGGCTTTTTTTCTAGTATATAGGACAACCTAAAGATTTTAAACATTGGAAAAAATAACAGTCACAATGAATAAATTGAACATATGATATGCTTTCAAAGTGTAGGCATTTATCAATATTAAATATATATTATGTTCATTATTGTTAAATTGCCATCTGCTTAGATTTCTTGAAAAGGAAAGAAATGCAAAAGAAAGAAAAAAAACCTTTGGTTCTACTATCTAGAGACATCTATTAGTTAAAATTACATATTGAGTATATGATACATGTTCTTTCAAATCATTTCTTAATATACTTTGCTTTTCCCAGTTTCCTCAGTTCTAGTGCACACTAAGATTAAATGATCAGATATTCATTCATTTTGAAAGCTTCAGTTAGCAGCTCGGTGTCAAGTTTTATATTTTAATGTCTCAGTATATATTGTACCTTGAGGAAATGGAACAGTACTTTAATATGCAAACATTGACACCTAACTGAAGGTGTGCCAGACACACTGAGTGCTTCTAATACCATGGGAAATAATAAAGGTGAGAAACTAGGCTAACCTTTTCAAATGGCAGAAGAAGCTGTCCAGAAAGTTAAGTTTTCCTTCTCACTTCCCAGTCACTTAAACTTCGCATTGTAATGTGGGGTCCTTCGATTATCAACCCTTTGGGATCCTAATAGCATATACTGAGGTATTAAACATAAATCAGTATACCTTCTATGACTTATAGACAGATGTCTCCCACTTGAAATATACATTTGCTTTTAATCAATGTAGGCAAAAATTATTTTTTTAAAAGAAATTTGGCATGAAGAGCATCTTAGGGGGATGATAGAAACATTTCTTCCTATAATATTTGAAATAGTTTGGCAGTTTAGAAGGTGATTACAGGAATATTGTCTTTACTAAATATTCAATTATTGATGATTAAATCATCTTTCAAACTACTACCTAGAAAGTTGAATATTTCAATGCAAAGGCAACAGGACATAGCTGGGTTAACAATCAGATAACACTTCAATTTGAATTTTAAGGTTTATATCTAATCTCAAGATTTTCATTCAAAGATCCTTTATGTTTTGGTAGCCAAATTTATTTAGTGTCCAAATATATATATTTATAATAAATTACACACACATATATATACATATTTATGTATATCCCAGGTGGCACTAATGGTAAAGAACCCACTTGTCAATGCAGGAGACATAAGAGACTTGAGTTTGATCCCTGGGTTGGGAAGATCCCCTGGAGGAGGACATGGCAACCCACTCCAGTATTCTTGGCTGGAAAATCCCATGGACAGAGGAACCTAGGGGGCTACAGTCCATGGGGTTGCAAAGAGTCGGACACGACTGAAGCAACTTAGCATATATATATATATATAAAAATATATTTAATTTATAAATTTATATATAAATATATATATTTAATTTATATAATATATATAACAAATAACTTTCAAATTTCTTAAACAGACTATTAAAACTTAATTCTGTTTAAAAAACGCTGTTCATTTTCCTACATATTTTCTCCAGTTAAAGATATAATCTTTGCTGTAAGTGCTAGGTAACAGTTAACAATAAGCTGATTCATCAAGTATTTCCATAAATATTCAAAAAATCAATGATACAGCATATATTCAGCAACACAGGTATTGCTTAGAATTTTCCAATGTTGTGCATCTTATTAAAAAGATAACAGCTTTATGAACACTCCTGGCTACAGCCATGAAATATTAATTGCTGCTCAAGAAAAGGACAGATGTAGATTGTAAACTATAGAAAAGCTGTCCTCAGAATTTCAAATGGAAAATGAAACATAGTGGGTTTTTTTTTTGTTTGTTTTTTGCATTTTCTTTGTCAGTACATAAACAATAATGTTTATTTCTTTCAAAATCATGGTGCTTTCTGATGCATTTGAATGCAAGGCAACAGAGTCCATTGACTAAGCTGCCAAAAGAGAAGCCCTTCTCTGCCTGTGCTTGTTTTACTCCAGTAAATAAACACCTGATTCAGTTCTTTTAGGCTCTGGGCAAAATTAGTTTCTATATGCAATCCTGAGTCATCTGTCGAGGGTGCCTCTCCTGGCCGCAGTTTACCTGGCTGGTACCAGACCCCCTCCCACATCCCTCTCCCCCGGGGATGTCTGGGCAGAGGGAGGAGACCCTGACCCTGCAGGAAGTCTGGGGTCCTGCAGCCTTCTCCTAGGCTCCGAGGAGCTCTACCCTTTGCTCCCAAATGCCAGGGAAAAGCAGAGAAAAGAGAGAGGACTTGGTGTCCTTGTCCTGGAGATAACCCGAAGTGGATGGATGGGGCTGGCAGAGTATCACTAAGCTGGCTGGGACTGGAGGGGATTTTGCTGGAAGTTAGCCTCCACCGTGCTTCCATGCCGGCGTTGGTATGGGCTCGGGTGGGGCAAACTTTTTTCAGACCCTTGGACCTATGGAAGGTCCAACCCCAGGCACAACCCCAGCAGGACTGTACCTCCTTCCTGGAGGAATGGGAGAGAGACGCCTTCCTAGGGTCAGGCTGTTGAGCCTCTACCCCGGCAGCTGCTGCATGGTGGCTGGAGTCTCCAGCCTGCTTTGCCTTGTGCTCTAATGCTGAGTGCCCCGCGCGGCCCAGCCCCGCTGAAGGAGGACTCAGACCTCCCCTGAGCCCTCACACTCCGGGCACACGGGCTGCGAACGCCAGAGGGAAAAGGGCCTTGGCCTTCCTCCCTCCCCACCGGTTGCCAAGGTAACCGTGCTGTTGGAGATGGACGCAGAAGAGGCGAGAGCGGACTGGGCTTGTGGTTGGAGCACCAGTCGAGAGCCTGGGCGAGGTCTGCGGAGAGGTGGCGGAGGTTTGCTGGATGGAGAAAGCCTTTCTCACCTCCACCCTTCTAGTGTTGCCATGGAGACCGTCAGGGCGCCCTCACCTGTACCAGCTGCTGCAGCCGCTGCTGCCTAAATAAAAGAAACAGAAACCAGAGCCCTCCTTTGCCCTAGTGGTCTCTACCAGGACTCTAATCCAGTAGCTGCCACTGCTCGCCTCCCACAAACAGGGCAGACGTCCAAAATTCGTCCCGAGTTCCTCACTATGTCTTTCTTTATTAAGCTTTCCACCCAGATTTTTTTTTTTTTTTTTTTAATCTCAGTACCTTCCACAGTAACTGGTCTGCGGGAAGAAAAAGAAAATGACTCCCTGATACTTCCTGTGTCTGCCCTACACCTCTACTTAACAGCTTATTTAGTTCCACAGAACACTGCCCTAGGCCAAATCTAATTATCAAGGGAAAGAGATTTCAAGTTTTTATTTTAAATTATAGTAGATATGTGAAATTTCCAGTTTTCACTTATAGGCTATGGATAATATTTACAGGAATGTGCTTTTACTGAAATTAACTACTTTTGGACAAATGAGTGGAGTAATTATGTGTCAGAATATCTGGGGATATATGAGAGAAAGAGTGAACCGTTCAGAAGACCCTCCTTGTTTTTGCCAGTTCTTCATGCCAATCCAGTGCTCACATCTCTCTTTTCTAGGCTTTATTCCATCCACATTTGAGATCAGTTTTTGGTTTTGCAAGGGGGGTTATTTTAGCATGTGTCTGCCTTTGAACTAGAGGGAAGAGGTACATTAAATACCCTAGAATACTTATCCTCTGCTCAGGTTCAAAATTTAGTGCATGGTTGCATCTCTACTGACTACCAGCATGAATGCTCTTAGCAAGAAGGACTCAGATTAGAGCAAGTTGAGGCATCTGTGATCTTGAATTGCCAACCATACCCTGGCAGCCTTTGTGAACTGCTGTTGGTCACAACCTCTTGCCTCTCAAATTTCTTTCCTGTTTAATGTGTATATCGTGCAGCTTTCATTCTCTGAAAGCACCCTGGTAGCTTTTGCCACTGATAATCATGAGTTTCCTTACATAGTCCTGCAGTTTTGAATGGACCAGGCTTTTCAGCTGACTCTAATAGTACCTCTTTAGAAAATCCCAACAATGAAGGGTAACTATTTCTTTCCTAAAGCTGATAGGTAAGATACTTAATAATTTCATTCTGTCACACTTCCTGTGTCACAGGCCTTTCAAAATCAAAAGCAAGATTTTTATATAGTCCAAGCCCTAGCTAAAGCTATGAATTGGAAAAAAAAAACAAAACAAAACTTGTGTCTTTAGTGTACAAATCTGCTTGGTTGCAACCTCTCCCAAAGGTCACCAGGGTTTTTCCTCAACAATAAATCTCATTCCCTCTTTCGTCTTCCTACTTACTCCTAAGTATTTGACTTTTCTGATAGACCTGTTATCTTCCTTGAAAATCTCTCCCCATTTTCTCCTGGGGTTTCTCTGACCACTTTGAAGGCTATTTCTCATTTTTTTCCTTTTCTATTATTAGTAATGTTCCTTCCTTTATACTACTTGTTGGTCTTTTACTTTCTCCCTCAGACATATTTTCCCGAGTCTTCCTACTCACTTCCATAGCTTCATCTGTCCTGTTACTCTCTTGTCTTCTAAGTCTGTGTTATCTTGTGCAGATGTTTCTCTGAACCCTAGACACCCATTTCTAACGACTTCATGAGCATTTCTACTTGTCTTACCTGTAGGCATCTCAAATCAACCTCTCTCTCACTGAACTATGTTCTTCTTCTAAAGAGAAGAACTAATTCTCTTTATGGAATTTGCATAAAATCCAATGTGCATAGTAGAAGGTGGGGTGCAATGAGAGTGGAAAGGGAGACAGGGCACAGATTTTGCAGGACTTTGTGGGTCCTGATGAAGACTTTGGATTTTATCTTAAGTGCAGTGGGAAGCTGCTGAATGGTTTTGAGAAGAGTGGCATGAACTGTTTTATAATTTGAAAAGACCATTCTGGCTGTGGGGTGGGGAATGAATTGGAGGGGGTGACAGTTTAGAGATGGAGAGGAAATGAAAGTTGATGGAAATGGAAATGATCCAGATTAGTGATAGTGGGGGTGTGGATATTGAGGGGGAGGTAAGCAAACAAATATGAGATATTTTCAATGGTCTTTTTTATCATTCAGATTAGGTCTCAATCCCGTAGAGTGTGCTGTGCCATAAGCAGCTTCCCAGACCCAGGTCCTGACTCCTACAACCCAAAAGAATAAGGTCTTATTCTTCTAAGGCCTAAACTGTCAATGATTCTGACATGATAGCTGACAGGAAGTATTTAGATAAGAAAGAAAGATAATAGGTAAGAAAGCAGGTTCTAGAGTTAAACTGCCTAGACTCATATTCAAGCTCCATGACTTACCAGCTGAGTCACTTTGGACAAATTGCTTAACCTCTCTGTTTTATCTTTTCCAGCTATATGATGGGAATCATAGTAATATGACTTATTTGCATGGATTTAGAGGGCTTAAATAAAACATGTATGTAATACCCAGTAAATGATAAGCGGTCAGTGGGCTTAGATGATGATATTGATGCCGCTGATGATAGAAGACTTGAGATCTCACTCTGATGAGCATTTGAATGTAGCCACTGAGGGAAGTTCTGCAGCCTTCAATTTCCCTGTGGCTCAGACAGTAAAGAATCTGCCTTCAATGCAGGAGACTGAGGTTTGGTCCCTGGGTTGGGAAGATCCCCTGGAGGAGGCATGGCAACCTACTCCAGTATTCTTGGCTGGAGAACCCCATGGACAGAGGAGCCTGGCAGGTTATGGTCCATGGGGTCACAAAGCGTTGTAAAGGACTAAGCGACTTTCACTTTACATTGAGGGAATTTCTGAAGCCTTTACTTTTAACTTTTACTAATAAGTCTAAGAATCGGAAGAGGAAGGGCATTATGGCTGAACTTTATTGTGGGAAGAAATGGGAAATGTTTTAATAGACAGGCATGTTTGGATTGCTGCCCCTCAAATATTGTTTCTTGGAAAAATTGACCTGGAGAAAACAGTTTTCTCTTCCATTATGATTTTTTAAGGCTGTGTTTTGCTATTTATTTTTTTATTGTTTGAGTGACCTGCAAAACAAGGAACATGGAGTTTAAATGGTGGCAAGGATGATAGAATGTCTTTAAATTGGTCTTGTGCTACCTCGTGATTTTTTCTTTTTATCTTGTTGATTCCATATTAAAGATGCCTCAGTAATTATAAACTTTCATTTTCCTAAGTTCTCATCTGCCGATATTGATTGCCTTGTTTTATGCAGTAATCCCTGTCCTTCATTGGAGAAGGCAATGGCAACCCACTCCAGTACTCTTGCCTGGCAAATCCCATGGACAGAGGAGCCGGGTAGGCTGTAGTCCATGGGGTCGCTAGGAGTCGGACACAGCTGAGTGACTTTACTTTCACTTTTCACTTTCATGCATTGGAGAAGGAAATAGCAACCCACTCCAGTGTTCTTGCCTGGAGAATCCCAGGGACGGGGACCTGGTGGGCTGCCGTCTCTGGGGTCGCACAGAGTCAGACATGACTGAAGCGACTTAGCAGCAGTAGCAGCTGTCCTTCATGAATGGCCTATATTCCATAATTTTCCAAATCAGTTATCAAGGCTTCTCAGTATTGAATAAATAAATGGACGAATTAATCCTTTATACAGTATTTTTTTCACCATTTTCCTTTCTTTTCTATTATTATTGCTCTCTGTCTAAATTAAGCCCTCATTCCGTTTCTCCAGAAATTTATAAAATGTCTTTCAAAATCTCTCTGCTTGATTTTTTCATTTTCATGGTGTATTAATTTTCTCAGCTATTTATGTCACTCTTTCATTCAAAAAATTTAAAAGCTGTTCTCTGAGAAGTCAGTTATAAACTGGCAAATGATTCATATTTAGATTATATAGAGAACTATAAAAAGACCACCCAATAAAAAATTAAACAGAAAATGGAAAAGATACTCAACAAAAATGGCTCTCCAGGTAGTCAGTAAATGAAAGCAAGGATGTTTAGTCTTGTTAGTCATGAGAGAATGAAAAAACCACTCGAGAGTCATTAGAGAAATGAAAGTTATACCCATCAGAGTGGCTACAATGAAAAAGAATGACATTCCCAAGTGTCAGTGAGATTACAGAACAAGAATAATGCTCAGATACTCTAGAGAGATAATAAATTATGAAAGAATGAAGGGATGGAGCCAAAGCAAAAAGAATACCCAGCTGTGGATGTGACTGGTGATAGAAAGAAGGTCCGATGCTGTAAAGAGCGATATTGCCTAGGAACCTGGAATGTCAGGTCCATGAATCAAGGCAAATTGGAAGTGGTCAAACAAGAGATGGCAAGAGTGAATGTCGACATTCTAGGAATCAGCCAACTAAAATGGACTGGAATGGGTGAATTTAACTCAGACGACCATTATATCTACTACTGCGGGCAGGAATCCCTCAGAAGAAATGGAGTAGCCATCATGGTCAACAAGAGAGTCCGAAATGCAGTACTTGGATGCAATCTCAAAAACGACAGAATGATCTCTGTCCATTTCCAAGACAAACCATTCAGTATCACAGTAATCCAAGTCTATGCCCCTACCAGTAACGCTGAAGAAGCTGAAGTTGAACGGTTCTGTGAAGACCTACAAGACCTTTTAGAACTAACACCCAAAAAAGATGTCCTTTTCATTATACGGGATTGAAATGCAAAAGTAGGAAGTCAAGGAACACCTGGAGCAACAGGCAGATTTGGCCTTGGAATACGGAATGAAGCAGGGTAATAGAGTTTTGCCAAGAAAATGCACTGGTCATAACAAACACCCTCTTCCAACAACACAAGAGAAGACTCTATACATGGACATCACCAGATGATCAACACCAAAATCAGATTGATTATATTCTTTGCAGCCAAAGATGGAGAAGCTCTATACAGTCAGCAAAAACAAGACTGGGGTCTGACTGTGGCTCAGATCATGAACACCTTATTGCCAAATTTAGACTTAAACTGAAGAAAGTAGGGAAAACCACTAGACCATTCAGGTATGACCTAAATTAAATCCCTTATGATTATACAGTGGAAGTGAGAAATAGATTTAAGGGCCTAGATCTGATAGATAGAGTGCCTGATGAACTATGGAATGAGGTTTGTGACATTGTACAGGAGACAGGGATCAAGACCATCCCCAAGAAAAAGAAATGCAAAAAAGCAAAATGGCTGTCTGAGGAGGCCTTACAAATAGCTGTGAAAAGAAGAGAAGCGAAAAGCAAAGGAGAAAAGGAAAGATATAAGCATCCGAATGCAGAGTTCCAAAGAATAGCAAGAAGAGATAAGAAAGCCTTCCTCAGTGATCAGTGCAAAGAAATAGAGGAAAACAACAGAATGGGAAAGACTAGAGATCTCTCCAAGAAAATTAGAGATACCAAGGGAACATTTCATGCAAATATGGGCTCAATAAAGGACAGAAGTGGTATGGACCTAACAGAAGCAGAAGATATTAAAAAGAGGTGACAAGAATATACCGAAGAACTGTACAAAAAGGATCTTCATGACCCATATAATCACGATGGTGTGATCACTGACCTAGAGCCAGATATCCTGGAATGTGAAGTCAAGTGGGCCTTAGAAAGCATCACTACGAACAAAGCTAGTGGAGGTGATGGAATTCCAATTGAGCTATTTCAAATCCTGAAAGATGATGCTGTGAAAGTGCTGCACTCAATATACTAGCAAATTTAGAAAACTCAGCAGTGGCCACAGGACTGCAAAAGGTCAGTTTTCATTCCAATTCCAAACAAAGGCAAATCCAAAGAATGCTCAAACTACTGCACAATTGCACTCATCTCACACGCTAGTAAAGTAACGCTCAAAATTCTCCAAGCCAGGTCAGCAATACATGAACTGTGAACTTCCTGATGTTCAAGCTGGTTTTAGAAAAGGCAGAGGAACCAGAGATCAAATTGCCAACATCCGCTGGATCATGGAAAAAGCAAGAGAGCTCCAGAAAAACATCTATTTCTGCTTTATTGACTATGCAAAGCCTTTGACTGTGTGGATCACAATCAACTGTGGAAAATTCTGAAAGAGATGGGAATACCAGACCACCTGATCTGCCTCTTGAGAAATTTGTATGCAGGTCAGGAAGCAACAGTTAGAACTGGACATGGAACAACAGACTGGTTCCAAATAGGAAAAGGAGTACGTCAAGGCTGTATATTGTCACCCTGCTTATTTAACTTATATGCAGAGTACATCATGAGAAGCACTGGGCTGGAAGAAGCACAAGCTGGAATCAAGATTGCTGGGAGAAATATCAATAACCTCAGATATGTGGATGACACCACCCTTATGGCAGAAAGTGAAGAGGAACTAAAAAGCTTCTTGGTCAAAGTGAAAGTGGAGAGTGAAAAAGTTGGCTTAAAGCTCAACATTCAGAAAATGAAGATCATGGCATCCGGTCCCATCACCTCATGGGAAATAGATGGGGAAACAGTGGAAACAGTGTCAGACTTTATTTTTTTGGGCTCCAAAATCACTGCAGATGGTGACTGCAGCCATGAAATTAAAAGACGCTTACTCCTTGGAAGGAAAGTTATGACCAACCTAGATAGCATATTGAAAAGCAGAGACATTACTTTGCCAACAAAGGTTCGTCTAGTCAAGGCTATGGTTTTTCCAGTAGTCATGTATGGATGTGAGAGTTGGACAGTGAAGAAGGCTGAGCGCTGAAGAATTGATGCTTTTGAGCTGTGGTGTTGGAGAAGACTCTTGAGAGTCCCTTGGACTGCAAGGAGATCCAACCAGTCCATTCTAAAGGAGATCAGCCCTGGGATTTCTTTGGAAGGAATGATGCTAAAGCTGAAACTCCAGTACTTTGGCCACCTCATGCGAAGAGTTGACTCATTGGAAAAGACTGTGATGCTGGGAGGGATTGGGGGCAAGAGGAGAAGGGGACGCCGGAGGATGAGATGGCTGGATGGCATCACTGACTCGATGGACGTGAGTCTGGGTGAACTCTGGGAGTTGGTGATGGACAGGGAGGCCTGGCGTACTGCGATTCATGGTGTCGCAAAGAGTCGGACACGACTGAGTGACTGAACTGAACTGAACAGCTGCTTGATATCTGTAGAAGTTGAACGTATGAACATATCCATGAAAAAAACTCTATTCCTTGGGTATATATCAAAAAGAATGGTGAGTGAACCAAAACAAAAACATGAAGGAAACTTATAGCAGTATAATTTTTAATAGGTGGAAACTGGAAACAACACATATGTTTATCTTGAAGACAATGATTATGTAAATAATGGCATATTCTATAATGCCATGCTGTGTAGCAATAGTAGATAAAAGTACTGCAACACACTGCAGCATGTATGAATCCCACAAGCATCATGGCACAAGAAGATAGGCAGCCTTAATCTGTGTTGACAAGTTAGTGGTTATCTTTGGAGAGGAGAGCAAAGTTAGTGATTGGGAAGAGGCATGTGGAAGCTTGTTCTTATGTTGCCCCTCCTATATTAATCTGAGTGATCTTTACATGGATCTGTTTAATTTGTTTAATCAGGGTGTACATTTATGTTTTGTGCATTTTTTTTTTTACTCTGTTATAGTTCAATAAAATTATTTACTGAAAAAAAAAAAAAAAAAGGCTTCTCTAATAGGTTATTCCAGATTGGCATTCAAGCCTCTCCCAGTTGGATTGTGACTTACTTTTCCAGGCCATCCCTCTTACATCCCACAAGTATAATGGAATGGGATTTTGCACAGGTCTCTTGTTCCCATCAAAATAGATTAGTAAGTCAGGCAGAAACTTCCACTTGTCCTTCGTATTTATAATTTTCTTGCTTTTAGAAACAGAATCCTCTGAAATTTCACCTGGACACCTGAGTGCTTTTGACCAATCTATTGACTACATTTTGTTGCTTTCTTTTACTCCAAATGTGGTCCTGTGATTGATTTTAGACTGATGAGACATAAGCAGTTGTGCTGAATGCGACTTATTTACTATACTTTCTCCTTTTCATGTTTATTTCTGGGTGGGAAATAGGGATGTCTGGAGACTCCTCAGAAGTCACATGCTTCTGATGGCAAAGCTACCAGGCTGATTCTGACCCACTAGACTTTAGAGGAGAGAGGAATATACTAGACTTCAGAGGAGAGACAAATATGTTTCTGTCTCACTTAAGCTACAACAATTTGAGGTCTCTTTATTACAATATAGACTCTATATTTAAAACAGTTAATATTTCATAAACATTGTGATTCATTATGTGCTATTAAATGAGGCTAATTATTCTTTCCAGAGGCTATCTTGGTTCCTACTGATATAACTTTCAGACTGTGCCATATTCATTATTTTATCTCCTGCAGTGCTTTCCATTTCCTGTATATGTGATCATGAGCCTCAGCTTCCTTATCTGTGAAATGGGAATGACATGATTAAGAGCAAGATTAAAAGATATAATACATGTAAAGTGTTAAGCACAGCCTGGGGTACATATTAAGCTAACAATAGATATAAGCTTATTTTCACATAATAGTTTGAATTTACATTCATGACATTATAGAATTAAGCAAAGGCACAGCACAGAATATCAGTGTATGTGGAGGGCGATATCCACATTAAAGGAATTGTAAAGACTAGCTCATCTTATTTTATGACTCTAGGCTTTTATAAATTTCTGATTATTTCATAAATATTTAAAATAGCGAAATGTCTACGTAAATATACTCATGAATAAGCAGCTCTACCCTTGATTATATATATATCCCAAAGAAGTTAAGTGCATATGCATTCCAAAACTATAGACTAAATATCATGGTAGCAAAACAGTTCAGTTGTTTCCTAGCCATAGGAGCTAAACTAGCTCTTAATGTGGGCATATTTCTTTTAACTATTCTATGCTTCTCTTTCCCTTTAAATATAGGGAGCAATTATTCTTGACTGTTGACTCCTTAAGAATGTGACTTATTTATTAAAAAGAGCTTTGGGAAAAATGGCTAAAAGCACGTTATGAATAATTATGCTTCTAATTTGAATATTTCTTTTCCAGCATCATCTAGCAATTTTCTTGCGTCTAAAGTAAATTCTCTGAATAAAGAGTAGTAAGTGCTTTTGGTTTTTGTCTAAAAATTCTCCTTCTTCAATGATGATTTAATTGATTATATGATTCTGAATTAATATGTATTAATAGAATCATAGAATCATGAAGCTGTTACTCTACTGTCTTCTGACTTTGTGACTGTTGAGAAGTCTGCGGTCAGATACAGAGTTGGTCCTTAAGAATGACCCGTCCTCTCTTTCTGGCTGCTTGTTGATACATCAGTTATAAATAACCAAAAAACTGTGGTTATTTGCAATTTTACTACAACATATTCAAGACTGGATCTTTGGGGATTCCTTGTATTTCTTAAATCTGAGGACTAATAGCTCTAGTTAGTCAATTATTAGTTAGGACTAATAGCTCTAACTAATTTTCCCTCGATGTTTTCTCCAGATTCCCCAACCAAGGACAAAGGAAAATAAACCAAGTTACCTTGTCACCCTCTTTACAACTGGGCAGGTTTTTTTTTTCTTTCCTACCCCATCCTTTCATTGTATGTGTTAACCTTTTTTTGAGAGGCCTGTTTTTAGGTGTTCGTTTCTGTTTTAAGTTGTTGTTCACATGATCCTGGAAATTTGCCTTGGTGGAAAGTTTCTTTTCATAACATAATAATGGAAGTGAGGGTTTTATATCCTTGGCAAGTTTTATTGTTCAATATGCATTGTTCTAAAAATATGAAGAAATATTTTTAGAAATACACATAGTTAAAATGGCACTCCTGTGCGACCATTTCCAATTTGCCTTCATTCATGGACCTGACATTCCAGGTTGCTATGCAGTATTGCTCTTTATAGCATCGGACCTTGCTTCTATCACCAGCACATCAACAACTGGGTTTGTTTTTGCTTTGGCTCCATCTCTTCATTCTTCCTAGAGTTACTTCTCAACTGATCTCCAGTAGCATATTTGGCACCTGCCGACCTGAGAAGTTCATCTTTCAGTGTCCTATCTTTTTGCCTTTTCATACTGTTCGTGGGGTTAGGCAAGAATACTGAAGTGGTTTGCCATTCCCTTCTCCAGTGGACCACGTTTTGTCAGAACTCTCCACCATGACCCGTCCTTCTTCGTGGCCCTACATGGCATGGCTCATAGTTTCATTGAGTTGGACAAGGCTGTGGTCTCCAAAATCACTGTAGATGGTGACTGCAGCCATGAAATCAAAAGACGCTTGCTCCTTGGAAGAAAAGTTATGACCAACCTAGACAGCATATTAAAAAGCAGAGACATTACTTTGCCAGCAATGTTCCATCTAGTCAAAGCTATGGTTTTTCCAGTAGTCATGTATGGATGTGAGAGTTAGACTATAAAGAAAGCTGAGTGCTGAAGAATTGATGCTTTTGAACTGTGGTGTTGGAGAAGACTCTTGAGAATTCCATGGACAGCACAGAGATCCAACCAATTCATCCTAAAGGAAATTAGTCCTGAATATTCATTGGAAGGACTGATGCTGAAGTTGAAACTTCAATACTTTGGCCATCTGATGCAAAGAACAGACTCATTTGAAAAGACCCTGATGCTGGGAAGGATTGAAGGCAGGAGGAGAAGGGCATGACGGAGGATGAGACGGTATCATCTCATGAGGATGGTATCATCAATACAATGGACATGAGTTTGAGTAAGCTTTGGGAGCTGGTGATGGACAGGGAAGTCTGGCGTGCTGCAGTCCATGAGGTGGTAAAGAGCCAGACATGACTGAGCAACTGAAATGAACATAATGGAAAATGGCACTAGTGGTTAAGAACCCACCTGCCAATTCAGGAGATATAAGAGACACAGGTTTGATCCCTGGGTTGGGAAAATCTCCTGGAGGAGGGAATGGCAACTCACTCCAGTATCTTGCCTGGAGAATCCCATGAGTGGAAAAGCCTGGCATGTTACTGTCTATAGAGTTGTAAAGAGTTGGGCATGACTGAAATGATTTAGCATGCATGTGGTTAAAATAAATACAATAGATTTTTGTTATATTTTAATTTTCTGTGAATTTTCAATTGATTTTTTTTGTAATTGGCCAAAGTTGCATTGCAAAAAATGTCTTGAACTGGTTTTGGTCTCCTTGAATAACTTCCCACTCTTTCACACAGAAAAACGAGGCTTTCACTCTCAAAAGGATTTAAATTTTATATGTTTAATAAAATTAAAAATTAATATGTATTTTAAATTATTTTAGATCAGTTTTAAGTTCATGGCAATATTGAGCAAAATACAGAGCGATTTCCCATATGCCCCTTGCCCTCACACATGTCCAGCCTCTGATAGTATCACCATTCCACACCAAAGTAGTGCATATGGTACAGTTGTTGAACCTGCATTAACACATCAGTAGTATTCAGCGTTCATAGTTTACATTAGGATTCACTCTTGGTATACATGTTATGTGTTTTGACGAACATTTCCATCGTGTGTGTGCTAAGTTGCTTCAGTTGTGTCTGGCTCTTTGAACCCTTTGGACTGTTATCTGCCAGGCTCCTCTGTTCATGGGATTCTCCAGGCAAGAATACTGAAGTGAGTTGCCATGCCCTCCTCTATGGGATCTTCCCAAACCAGGGGTCAAAGTTGCATCTCTTACATCTCCTTCATTGGCAGGTGGATTCTTTACTACTAGCACCACCTGAAAAGCCCATACCCATCATTACAATATAATAAAGAATAGCTTCTCCACCCTAAAAATTCTCTTTGCTTTGCCTATTTGTCCCTTCATCCCTTTGAAACCATGGCAACCACTGATCCTTTTACTGTCTCCATAGTTTTGTCTTTTCCGGAATGTCATAGTTTATATAGTAAAGTGCATGGCCTTTTTAGATTGGCTTATTTCATTAGTAGTATGCATTTTAAGATTCCTTTTTGTCTTTTCATGGTTTGACAGCCCATTCATTTTAGTGCTGGATATACCACAATTTATTGTCCATTCACCTGCTAAAGGATATCTTGGTTGTTTCCAAGTTTTGGCAATTATGAATATAACTGTTGTAAACACGTGCAGGTTTTTATATGGACATAAGTATTCAACTCCTTTGAATAAATATCAAGGAGCATAATTACTGAATCATATGGTAAGAATATGTTTAGTTTTGTAAGAAATGACCAAAAGGTTTTCCAAAGTGGCTGCACCATTTTGCATCCCCACCTGCAATAAATGAGAGCTTCTGTTGCTCCACAACTTGACCAGCACTTGGCATTGCCATTGTTCCGGATTTTGCCATTCTGATAAGTATCTAGGGATATCTTATCATTTTAGTTTGCATTTTCCTAATGGCATATAGTACTTGCTTTCTGTCTATATATCTTATTCAGTGAACTATCTATTCAGGTCTTTGGCCCGTTTTCAGGTTGTTGGTTTTCTCATTGTTGGATTTTAAGAGTTCTTTGAATGTTTGGCTCTTTTATCAGATATGTTTTGCAAATATTTTCTTCCCATCTATGTCTTGTCTTCTCAATCTCTTGATAGTGTCTTTCACAAAGCAGCATTTTTTAATTTAGTGAAGCCCACCTTATCAATTATTTGTTACCCTTAGTGTTGTACCAAAAAGTCATTGCCATGCCTAGGCTCATCTAGTTTTTTTCCCTTTATTATCTTCCAAGAATATAGTTTTGAGTTTTACACTTAGGTGTATGGTTCATTTTGAGTTAATTTTTGTAAAGAATGTAAGTTCTGTGTCTAGATTCTTTTTTAAAATCATACAAATGTCCAGTTATTCCAAAACCATTAGTTGAAAAGACTTTTTATTTTCCTTCATAGTATTACTTTTGCCACATTGTCAAAGACCAGTTGACTATATTTATGTGGGTTTATTTCTACATGTTATATTCTATTCCACTGTACTGTTTGTCTACTCGTTCACTAATATAACAGTGTTTTGATCACTATTGCTTTACAATAATCTTTAAGTCAGGTAGTGTCAGTTCTCTGATTTTGTTCTCCTTTAATATTGTGCTTCTGGATACCTTTTACTTTATCCTGTGTATTTTATTGAACTATCCCCCAAACTATTTTTGTAAAAGCCTAGTCAGATATGTGTAGCACATATATTATCTACAGTGAAGTAACAACTAACATTGGTTGAGTGCTTTTTAAATTTCATGTGACGTTCAAATAATTCTAAAGTTAAGCTAAACAGGTGTATGCTATAATTACCTTCATGTTTCAGATAAGGAAGCCAAAGCTCAGGGAAATGTAAAGGAATTCCCCAAGGAAACTTAGGAAGTATATGGTGGAATATAGTAGCTTGCCTCAAAGAGGCAAATGTGGTATCACTTCCCAATACCTATAATATGAGCCAGCTATTTAACAAAGAGATTCTACAAATTTTCCAGGTTACAGAAATACAGTTTATACTCTAATTGCAACTTTACTGATCAAGTACTAGATGCCATGGACTATAATAGTTTGAGAAATATAAAAATTTCAAAATAATTGTCACCAAGCCTCTTCTCTGGATGTAGTGTGCAGATTAAACTCTTTCTAGTGCTGGAGAGGGTGTGGAGAAAAGGGAACCCTCTTACACTGTTGGTAGGAATGCAAACTAGTACAGCCACTATGGAGAACAGTGTGGAGATTCCTCAGAAAAACTGGAAATAGAACTGCCATATGACCCAGCGATCCCACTGCTGGGAATACACACTGAAGAAACCAGAATTGAAAGAGACACGTGTACCCCAATGTCCATCGCAGCACTGTTTATAATAGCCAGGACATGGAAGCAACCTAGATGCCCATCAGCAGACGAATGGATAAGAAGGCTGTGGTGCATATATACAATGGAATATTACTCAGCCATTAAAAAGAATACTTTTGAATCAGTTCTAATGAGGTGGATGAAACTGGAGTCTATTATACAGAGTGAAGTAAGCCAGAAAGAAAAACACCAATACAGTATACTAACACATATATATGGAATTTAGAAGACAACGATAACCCTGTATGTGAGACAGCAAAAGAGACACAGATGTATAGAGCAGTCTTTTGGACTCTGTGGGAGAGGGAGAGGGTGGGATGATATGGGATAATGGCATTGAAACATGTAAAATATCATATGTGAAACGAATCGCCAGTCCAGGTTTGATGCATTATACAGGGTGCTCGGGGCTGGTGCACTGGGATGACCCAAAGGGATGGTACGGGGAGGGAGGTGGGAGGGGAGTTCAGTATGGTGAACACATGTACACTCATGGAGGATTCAAGTCAGTGTATGGCAAAATCAATACAATATTGTAAAATAAATTAATTAAAAAAATCATTTAAAATATAACATAGCATCTTTTTTCAAAATAGTGCCAAGCTGGAATCAATCTGGATGCCCATCAACTGGAAAATGGACAAAATGTAAGTTAGCCATGCAGTGGGTTATTATTCACAAATAAAAAGTAGTAACTACTCATGCATATAGCACCATGAACAGATCCCTAAATCATTATTCTAAATGAAAGAAATGAGACACAATCAAATACAGAAGAACATAGTGTATGATCCCACTTATATAAACATTTGGAATGGGCAAAATATTAGCATCTAATGATTGAAATCATTAGTCATTGCTTTGAAAGGATTGACTAAGAAGGATAATGAAAAAATTCTCTAGCATGATTAAAATATTTATTGTTCGATGCCTTTTTCTAAACTAATTGAACGTCATACTTAAGATCTGAGCATCTTAACTATACATAAATTATTCATAAAATTAAAAAGCTCAAATAGCGTATTAAATGCTAAAAGGAAGAATGAACAAAGGGAGGTAGAGGCACAGGGAAATCGGTGAGTACCATAGCAGGAAGGAGTCAGGGAAAGCTTCATGGGCACTGGACATTTGAGATGGATTTTAATGGGTGAACAGGAGTTTGCCAGTTGAAGAAAATCATTCTAGGGAGAAAACAGGTAATATTCACTTATTAAATCCTGAATTTATTAATCAATCTACTTAGAAATTATAGTCCATTTATTCTCTACTTGGAAATTATAGTCCATTTATTCTCTACGTGGAAAAATTCTAGGTCCTTGTGATATAGCAGTAAAAAGACAAGCTCAGTCTTTGCCTGAGGAAAGCTTAGGTTCTCATGGGGAATTAATGAGTCATGAGTTTTACGGAATTTTCAGGGCAAGTTGAAAAGATCTTTGTGATCAACCTGTGTTGAATGGTGAGAGACCAAGTGGGTTGTGGTAAGTAAATTGGAATTAGATTAAGAAAATGTATGTATAATAAATTAAGGAGTTTAAAATTTTATCGTATAGACTTGAGAGTCTTGTAGACATTTATAAATCATAAGTTCATATGGTGATCACTTTTAAGGAAAGTTATTTTAGTCATTTGAGGGCAAGTTGGAACAGAGAGAAATTAATTATAAAATGATAAATAAAATGCTGTTTCCATAGTCTAAGCCAGAGTCTAAGTCAGTACATGTGTCACCTCATATATTTTTGAGTCCAGAGGAGACAGTGCCAACTTAGAAAAGTACTCTTTCTTATCAATCCAAATCAAGGTTTTACATTCTAGATTAGCCATCATCAAAAATGGATTTGGCAATGTAATTTTAAAGTGTTAGTGGCTCAGTCATGTCTGACTGTTTGCGACCCCATGAACTGTAGCCCACCAGGCTCCTCTGTTCGTTGAATTCTTCAGGCAAGAACAGTGGAGTAGGTTGTCATTCTCTATCTGCAATTCCTGGTCTAGACACCAAAAGTCATTTCCTGAGCTAGTAAATCAGGAGCCCAGTAGGAAAGGGGGCAGAAGTGGATTGGAAAGCCAGTCTAATTTGATTACTGGATAAGAGAATGATTTGGGATTTTAGATTGCTGATCTAGGTGTCCATGCTGCTGCTGCTGCTAAGTCGCTTCAGTCGTGTCTGACTCTGTGCGACCCCATAGACAGCAGCCCACCAGGCTCCACCATCCCTGGGATGTCCATACCATTAGTCAAAATATGATAATGATAGTAAAAATCATAGCACAGCGTATAGAAAGTTTTGGGTAAGTGTGATAGAAAAGTTTTGACAGTGATCTTCTTTACACACCTCACTAGCTAAATCATCATGTTTACTTTTCAATGAAACCATGTTGCATCTCTTCTGATCAATTTAGAAGAGAAGAAATTTCCTTTCTAGATTTTAATTCCTTGGATTGTAATAAGGACAAAAATCCTTGCTTTGTGGCCATATGTACCTAACTCACTACTCTCAGTTTTCCTAAACTGAAGTCTTATGGAATTTTCAGGGAAAGCTGAGAAATTTGGATGATACCCCCACCCCTGGGGAAATTATGACTCAAAAGATAGCCTTCCTTTTTTTTTTAATTTATAATTTATTTGGCTGCTCTGTCTTTTTTACAGTACATGGGCTTAGCTGTGAGGGCTTACTTTTGGTATATGGGACCTTAGTTCCCTGACCAGGGATTGAATTCCAGATCCCCTGCATTGGGAGCACAGAGTCTTAACTGCTGGACCAACAGGGAAGTCCCCAGGATAGCCTTCTTGTCTCCAAAGACTTTAAGTGATTTGTTTCTTGTTACCACTTTCTTCCAAAAATACTCATACATCATAGGTTATTGGCCATGGACACTATATATCTTTTGGTCTATTAAATTTTTTATCATTAAGTTTGCTGTGAGTATCAGTGTCTCTAAAAGTCCATTTTTATTTGCATTGCTCTAATTCTTAGCTCAAAAGTATAGAAGGGATTTTACCACTCTTTTAGGTAATGATTGTGACTGTTAGTTAAGGGAAAGTGCAAGAAGATGCATTTGAACTTCTCACATCAGAGCCAAATACTGCATGATCCACAGTGATGACTAAAAGAGACAGCTCAAATGATCAGATATCTCCAGATGAATGCTTAATTTATGTTAAATCAGTTAAGGGAATTTTAGCTTTTACCTTTTTGTTGGTTGCTGCATAGACTATTTAATAAATACAAATGCAATGGAATAAAAAAAAACAATAAGGTGCATGCAGTATAAATGATAATTGGTTAACTAAAACCTCAAAATTGAAAATTAATTATTTGTACTTCAGGGGCAGTGACAACGTCTGTCAGGGAAGTGGTGAAAAGTCCTTCCTATTACACAGTACTGACAAGGAAAGCTCCTTTTGCCAGTATCCGAACATATGGCAAAGCAATGTTTTTTCAGACTTCTTTGTGCTGGCAGGGACTGGCCTCCTAGTCACTTGGACTTTTGTTTGTGTAGCCGAGATAATGAATATTCCACATAAATAATTATAATTATCTTCTCATTGAAGAAACATAACCTTGGAATTCAAAGCTGTGTTCTTGGGTAAATCATCAATTTTGAAAAGAAGTAGAATTAAATTTTGTCTATTTTTTGAAAATAAATGGCTGGTACAAAATTAATAAATTTTGTAGAGGTTTGCCTTTCACAAAATATATTTGTTTAGGTTGAAGTACTTTATGTTGAAATACTGTATTTTTCTTTTTAAAATACATTTCCTTTGTACTGCTTTTTCTCTGAAATATTGTTTGCTTAAAATTCCTCATGTTGTTATTTTCCTTTTTAAAACACAGTGACTCAAACCCTTTAGAAGGTGTTAACTAAAAAATGCCACCAATTCAGGTTTTTAATTTAATTTGCAAACTCACTATATTTCACATGTAAGTAGGGTGAATTTATTCAATAATTTCTTCAATAATCACATAAAAATCAAAGTTATTTTTTAATTGAAGGCCTCTTATAAATCATTTTATCAGATTCTTTGTTGTTTTTTTGTTTTTAAATATACAGAGTGAACCAAAGCCCTGAGAGCCAAATGGCAGGATCTTCCCCTAGGTTTAAAAAAAAAAAAAAGAGAGAGAGAGAGAGTTTAGGACTGCAGATGGCCTCTTTGATAATTAGCACATTCTGCTTGAATAAGAGTGGAGATGGGTGATCTTATAATAATTATGCAGTTTTGAATGATTAGTCAGGCATTACTAGCTATGACATCAAATGTTTCTTTGCTTTATTTGTTTGTAATTGCTGTCAGGTTCAGATATAATTGAAATAAGGATGGAAACAAAAAGAGTGGGAATGGGTATTTTCATGTCACTTTTCCTCTTTATAGGGATAACTGCTTGCTCTCTCGAGCTGTGGCTTTGTATCCTAGCACAATCCAGTGATCTGAGAAAGTCCCTTGTAGTCCCTGTGCCTCGTGTCCTGTATGTAAACTGGAAATAGCAACCTTGTCAGACCCAGGAGTAACTACAAGGTGAAGGACCACGTGGGGACCACACTAGTGGGATCCACTTGAGCAGGGCAGGCTTAGGACACAGTGGCTCTTGTGCAGATCATTTCCTCCGTCCTCAGCCCTGTGGCTTCTGCTTCATCTACCAGCTTCTCCCTTTCATTCTATTCTTTATCCACTCCCACCTTTTTTTTTTTTTTGGTCTCGTTCACTTCTCTGCCCTTCTTTTAAATCCATTCATTCATTTCTTCAACTCACCCTTATTTTTAAGCGATCACCAACAATGGCTGAACTTTACCTTCTGGAATCTTCTCTCAACTTTGCTTTCCTTTCTCCTCTTGCTACTGCCTCCTTTGTTTACTTGGATTTTAGTACTTTACATTTTACTGTTACAAGAATTGTTTTAGGGCACTAATCTGTTTTGGAATTCTCATGTTAAAAAATCCTTGAATGGTTTCCCATTGCATGTAAAGTAGTAAATGACTATGGAGTCTGATGTTCATGAGCTCAGCATTTTCTTCCATTCTCACCTATAACTCACCCCTCTCCTGATTCCTCAACCATGGCTGTACATCACAGTTACACTGGGAGATATTTTAAAAACCATGCCTATCTAGTTACATTTACTGTGGCAGAAACCTAGGTATTAGGCTATTTCATAAAGTTCACTGCTGCTGCTGCTGTTGCTGCTCAGTCGCTTCAGTCGTGTCCAACTCTGTGCGACCTCGTAGATGGCAGCCTACCAGTCTCCTCTGTCCCTGGGATTCTCCAGGCAAGAACGCTGGAGTGGGTTGCCATTTCCTTCTCCAATGCATGAAAGTGAAAGCTCAGTTATGTCCGACTCTTCGCGAAACCATAGACTGCAGCCTGTCAGGCTCCTCCGTCCATGGGAGTTTCCAGGCAGGAGTACTGGAGTGGGGTGCCATTGCCTTCTCCGTAAAGTTCACTAGGAGATCCCAGTGTATAGCCAAGGTTGGAAGCCAGCCTTGGGAACATATTGGCTGTATTGTACTTTACTAATTATAGTCTCTTTTGGCATACTTCCTTAAAACTTCTAGTTGTAGATCACACACTCTTTCAGGAAAGGAAATACATCTTATAAGTTGTTAAAAGAAATTAGCTAAAGATCTATCACAGTATCTTGCATATCAGATCAGATCAGTCGCTCAGTCATGTCCGACTCTTTGCGACCCCATGAATTGCAGCATGCCAGGCCTCCCTGTCCATCACCAACTCCCGGAGTTCACTCAGACTCATGTCCATCGAGTCAGTGATGCCATCCAGCCTTCTCATCCTCTGTTGTCCCCTTCTGCTCTTGCCCACAATCCCTCCCAGAATCAGAGTCTTTTCCAATGAGTCAACTCTTCGCATGAGGTGGCCAAAGTACTGGAGTTTCAGCTTTAGCATCATTCCTTCCAAAGAAATCCCAAGGCTGATCTCCTTCAGAATAGACTGGTTGGATCTCCTTGCAGTCCAAGGGACTCTCAAGAGTCTTCTCCAACACCACAGTTCAAAAGCATCAATTCTTTGGCGCTCAGCCTTCTTCACAGTCCAACTCTCACATCCATACATGACCACTGGAAAAACCATAGCCTTGACTAGACAGACCTTTGTTGGCAAAGTAATGTCTCTGCTTTTCAATATGCTATCTAGGTTGGTCATAACTTTCCTTCCAGGGAGTAAGCGTCTTTTACTTTCATGGCTGCAGTCACCATCTGCAGTGATTTTGGAGCCCAGAAAAATAGTCTGACACTGTTTCCACTATTTCCCCATCTATTTCCCATGAAGTGATGGGACCGGATGCCATGATCTTCGTTTTCTGAATGTTGAGCTTTAAGCCAACTTTTTCACTCTCCACTTTCACTTTCATCAAGAGGCTTTTGAGTTCCTCTTCACTTTCTGCCATAAGGGTGGTGTCATCTGCATATCTGAGGTTATTGATATTTCTCCTGGCAATCTTGATTCCAGCTTGTGTTTCTTCCAGTCCAGTGTTTCTCATGATGTACTCTGCATAGAAGTTAAATAAACAGGGTGACAATATACAGCCTTGACGAACTCCTTTTCCTATTTGGAACCAGTCTGTTGTTCCATTTCCAGTTCTAACTGTTGCTTCCTGACCTGTGTGGATCACAATAAACTGTGGAAAATTCTGAAAGAGATGGGAATACCAGACCACCTGATCTTGCATATGGTAGAGGTAAATTCCTAAGCCTTGCAAATAGGCTTACCTATATCTCTTTGCACTGCCCCACTCCTGGGCTTTCTGATTGCATCTCTTCTGCAGAGCTATATTCCACCATCCTTATGTGGTTGCAATAAGCCATGTTTGGGATACCTTTCAGCCTTTACAGGACTTCCCTGGTGGTGCAGTGGTTAAGACTCTGTGCTCCCAATGCAGAGGGCCCTGGTTTGATTCCTGGTCAGGGAACTAGATCCCACATGACAACTAAGACCCAGCACAGGCAAACAAATAAAACTTTTGGCTTTCCTAATAGCTCAGTTGATAAAGAATCTGCCTGCAGCTATATGTCTTAGGAAACTCAAACAGGGGCTCTGTATCAACCTAGAGGAGTGAGATGGGGATGGAGATGGGAGAGAGGTTCAAGAGGGAGGGGATATATGCATACCTATGGCTGATTCATGTTTAGGTTTGACAGAAAACAACAAAATTTTGTAAAGCAATTATCCTTCAACTGAAAAATAAATTAGTTAGAAAAAAAAAAAAAAAAAAGAATCTACCTGCCATGCAGGAGACCCTGGTTCAATTCCTGGGTTGGTAAGATCCACTGGAGAAGGGATAGGCTATCCACTCCAGCATACTGGTCTGGAGAATTCCCTGGAATGTACAGTCCATAGGGTCACAAAGAGTCAAGCATGACTGAGAGACTTTCACTCAGTCTTTACATACCAAACGTTCCTCTTACTTCATCCCTCATCACTCTGTAAACCCTGGGACCAGTAACCTGCCAGTAGAAAGTGAGCTTATGGAATCAACAAAACAAGATAGGAACGAGGGTAACTCTCAGTTTAGGTAAAGCCTCAAAGGTATGGTAAAAATCTATGGTAAAAATTAGATTAGATGATTTATAGATGTTCTCTGTGAATTCTTGAGTTTAAAGTGAAGTTGCTCAGTCGTGTCCGACTCTTTGCAACCCCATGGACTGTAGCCTGCCAGGCTCCTCTGTCTATGGGATTTTACAGGCAAGAGCACTGGAGTGGGTTGCCATTTCCTTCTCCTCATAAAAATTGAGAGTTGCAGATTTTGTATTTATTTCACTGTCTTTATTATGTTTTATTTTTTGTTTATGGATTGGCAGCCCTTTATACTGCTTTTATTTCTAGATATTTCACTAAAGTTGCTACCTATCACATTAATTAGTTTATAAAAATGATTTTACCAGTTAGAATACCTGTTTTATAGCAGTTGAACTGAAGGATGAAAGGTGATTATTTTAATTTATTGATTCCTAGACGGTAAATGTACTTTATTGATCTTAGTTTGAATTCTCGGTTATGATTTAAAAGAAAGCTATTTCAGTTGTTATATTTGTATCAAAAATTGGACTTTAAATTATTTTTAACTGAGTGGAAAACTCTGATAAATGCTCCTGTTTTTATATGAATAGTATGTTTCAGTGATACACTAGTATCAGTTGTATGTATTTCTTGCCATATTACCTCCCAAGCCGATACAGTCTCCTGTGGAGAATGGAAGTCAGGAAGGATTGAAGGAGGGAAATCTAGCCCACAGTGGTTCTTTTATATCAGTTTTTCTTCTCTGGCCCTGTAATGTAGTTGGAAATGAGGAATTTCAGGAGTTGAATTTGTAATCCAGGAATAGTATCTTTATTATAGACCCTGTAATGCCAAGAGGAGAT
Source organism: Bos indicus (assembly GCF_029378745.1). Lineage (NCBI taxonomy): Eukaryota > Metazoa > Chordata > Mammalia > Artiodactyla > Bovidae > Bos > Bos indicus. The sequence continues at coordinate 23,340,156 of NC_091783.1, forward strand.
ATGTAGAACTGTGTGATAGTCTTTTAATAGGAATCACATTTTGATTTCATCATAATAATGTTGGCATCTCTAAGCTTCATGCCTTTCATTTATTAATTTCATGTGATTGCTTTAAATTTTTATGTATATGTGTATCATCTCACCATTTGGCAATCAGTAAGCTAGCGACAGTTAAGTGAGGGTGGCTCATTTTTTAGCTTAACCATTGTTTCCCCTCAGTGTAGTTTTAATATTAACATAATACAATAAGGACATTAAAAACTAATCTTTTTAAAAACACATATTTTCCATCACAGACTCAGTTTAGAAAACTGGTTAGTTTGCTATTCAGTTCAGTTCAGTTGCTCAGTCGTGTCCGACTCTTTGCGACCCCATGAATCGCAGCACGCCAGGCCTCCCTGTCCATCACAAACTCCCGGAGTTCACCCAGACTCACGTCCATCGAGTCAGTGATGCCATCCAGCCATCTCATCCTCTGTCGTCCCCTTCTCCTCCTGCCCCCAATCCCTCCCAGCATCAGAGTCTTTTCCAATGAGTCAGCTCTTCGCATGAGGTGGCCCAAGTACTGGAGTTTCAGGTTTTTCAAAACTAGTCTATTTTTATAGCACCCTCAAGTGACATGTTAGGTCAGCTAATTTTTTAAGGTTGTGTTTTCAGAGGCTTCTTGGTCAGTGGTTGACCATAGGAACAATACTATAAAATATTCACTTAAATCATTAACTATGTCATTCACTTATCCTGAATGACATAAAATAATGAAATCCTGGAGCTCGGTTGTACTAGCTGATGAAAACTTATTGTCTCATGGAATTTACAGTGGAAAATATTGTATATTTTATTACTGTTTATAAATCACATGCTGTACATCTTTTATATCATTAAAACTTAAAATAACTATATGTATTATATATTTTTATGAGACAGCTGTTAAACACTTAGCAATACACTGCTATAAGCCTTGGTGACTGAGCTGTTTGCATTGGACATTCAGGCATTTGTGGACTGTTTCAATTTGTATCATACAAGATCCTCTTCCTATATTTTTTTACATCTTTTTTTTATATCATTTTATTTTATTATTATTTTTTTTAATTTAATATATTCCTTACAAATTTAAGAACCCATCCTGAACCCTCCTCCCTCCTCCCTCCCCATACCATCCCTTTTTTACATCTTTAAACTCAAAATCTAAAACTGTTGGAGACCACATCTTTTAATAGCTTTATTGAGATATAATTCACATACTGTACAATCCATTCATTTAAAGTGTACAATTCAATTTCTTCGCCTTTTCATAGGGTTATAAATGATTCATAGGCACCTTACCTGCCTCCTGTGAAACCTGTATGCTGATCAAGAAGCAACAGTTAGAACTGACTTGGAACAATGGACTGGTTCAAAATTGGGAAAGGAGCATGTCAAGGCTGTATACTGTCACCCTCTTTATTTAACTTACATGCAGAGAAATGCCCTGGGCTGGATGAATCACAAGCTGGAATCAAGATTGCTGGGAGAAATACCAATAACTTCAGATATGCAGATGACACCACCATTATAGCAGAAAACGAAGAGGAACTAAAGAACCTTTTGAAGGTGAAAAAAGAGAGAGAAAAATCTGGCTCAAAACCCAGCATTCAGAAAATCAAGATTATGGCATCCAGTCCCACCACTTCATGGCAAATAGATGGGGAAACAGTAGAAACAGTGGCAGATTTTATTTTCTTGGGCTTAAAAATCATTGTGGATGGTAACTGCAGCCATGAAATTAAAAGATGCTTGCTCCTTGGAAGAAAAACAATGACAAACCTAGACATCATATTCAAAAAACAGAGACATCACTGCCTACAAAGGTCTGTATAGTCAAACTATGGTTTTTCCAGTAGTCATGTACGGATGTGAGAGCTGGACAATCAAAAAGGCTGAGTGTCAAAGAATTGATGCCTTCAACTATGATGCTAGAGAAGACTCTTGAGAGTCCCTTGGACAGCAAGGAGATCAAACCAGTCAATCCTAAAGGATATCAACTCTAAATATTCATTGAAGGACAGATGCTGAAGCTGAAACTCAAATACTTTGACCACCTGATGCAGAGGGCTGACTGACTGGAAAAGACCTTGATGCTGGGAAAGATTGAGGGTAAGCAGACAAGGGGACAACAGAGGATGAAATCATTGGATGGCATCACCGACTCAGTGGGTGTGAGTTTGAGCAAACTCTGGGAGATGGTGAAGGACAGGGAAGTCTGGCCTGCTGTAGTCCTTGATGGTGCTACAAAGAGTCAGACACAACTGTGCAACTGAACAATAATAACAAGGATATAAAAATATCACTGTCAACTAATTTTAGAACATTTTTGTCTTCTAAAAGATACTTGGACTTATGAGCAGTCAATCCTCATTCTCTTCTCCCGAGTTCTAAGCAACCAAGAATTTACTCTGTATCTATGCAAATTTGCCTTTTTTGGAGCCATTCCTTTCTCCAAGAGATTCTCCTGATTCAGGGATCAAACCCAGGTCTCCTGTATTACAGGCAGATTCTTTATCATTTGAGCCACCCAGGGAAGCCCATTTGTATGAAAGAAATCATGTAATATGTGATTTTTTGGTGACTGGCTTCTGTTACTTATCTCTGTATCTTCCAGGTTCATCCATGTCATACCATGAATCAACATTTCATCTCTTCCTATTTCTCTGTATGCCTTTCTTGTATAAATGCACTTTATTTATATTTATCAGTTCAGGGACATTTGAATTGTTTCATATTTTTTGGCTATTATAAATATATTTCTATACTATGTACAATGTATTTTATGTGAATGAAGGCTGTATATTGTCATCCTGTTTATTTAACTTATGTGCAGAGTACATCATGAGAAATGCTGGACTGGAAGAAACACAACCTGGAATCACGATTGCCGGGAGAAATATCAATAACCTCAGATATGCAGATGTCACTACCCTTATGGCAGAAAGTGAAGAGGAACTCAGAAGCCTCTTGATGAAAGTGAAAGTGGAGAGTGAAAAAGTGGGCTTAAAGATCAACATTCAGAAAACGAAGATCATGGCATCCGGTCCCATCACTTCATGGGAAATAGATGGGGAAACAGTGGAAACAGTCTCAGATTTTATTTTTCTGGGCTCCAAAATCACTGCAGATGGTGACTGCAGCCATGAAAGTAAAAGACGCTTACTCCTTGGAAGGAAAGTTATGACCAACCTAGATAGCATATTCAAAAGCAGAGACATTACTTTGCCAACAAAGGTTCGTCTAGTCAAGGCTATGGTTTTTCCAGTGGTCATGTATGGATGTGAGAGTTGGACTGTGAAGAAGGCTGAGCGCTGAAGAATTGATGCTTTTGAACTGTGGTGTTGGAGAAGACTCTTGAGGGTCCCTTGGACTGCAAGGAGATCCAACCAGTCCATTCTGAAGTAGATCAGCCCTGGGATTTCTTTGGAAGGAATGATGCTAAAGCTGAAACTCCAGTACTTTGGCCACCTCATGCGAAGAGTTGACTCATTGGAAAAGACTCTGATGCTGGGAGGGATTGAGGGCAGGAGGAGAAGGGGACGACAGAGGATGAGATGGCTGGATGGCATCACTGACTCGATGGACGTGAGTCTGGGTGTACTCTGGGAATTGATGATGGACAGGGAGGCCTGGCGTGCTGCGATTCATGGGGTTGCAAAAAGTCGGACATGACTGAGCGACTGATCTGATCTGATCTGATGGTTTCATTTGTCTTGAATTTATAAAAGGATGTAGACTTGCTGAGTCATCTGATAAGTCTATGTTTAATTTTCCAAGTTGCTTCCAAATTTTCTAAAGCAGTGGCATCATTTTGCAATCCTATCAGCAATACAGGGGGGTTCTAATTTCTCCTTATTCTCACCAATGCTTATTATTGATTATAACAGCCCTAGTAAATGTGAGGTAATATCCTATTGAGGTTTTGATTTAAATTTCCCTAATTACTAATGATGTCGAGCATATTTTCTTGTGCCTTTAAGCAGTTTGAACATCTCTAGAGAATTGTTCAATTTTTAAACCAAGCTTTTAATTGGATTATTTGTCTTTCTATTATTGAGTTGTGTTTTCATGTATTCCAGATGACAGTCTCTTATTAGATATAAGATTTTCAAATGTCTTCTCCCATTTTTATTGGTTGTCATTTCACTTTTTTGATTGTACTATTTGTGGCATGACTTTTTAAAAAAATTTTGGTGGAGTTCTTTTTAATCAGTGTTTCTCTTGTTGCTTTTGCAATAAGATTCATAACTAAGAAAATCTTGCCTTACAAAAGGTTAAAAATACTCCTGTTTTCTTGTAAGCATTTAAAGTTTTAGCTCTTATGTTTAGATCTATGATCTATTGTAATTTAGTTTTCATTGTGTGACATAGTGATGCTGCTTCAGTCTTTTGCATTGGGTATCCAGTTGTCTCATTCCCTGGTGGCTCAGTGGTAAAGAATCTGCCTGCAATGCTGGAAATTTGGGTTCAACCCCTGTTTCAGAAGATCCTTTGGAGAAGGAAATGGCAACCCACTCCAGTATTCTTGCCTGGAAAAGTCCCATGGACAGAGGAGCCTTGTGGGCTACAGTTCATGGGTTGCAGGAGTTGGACACAACTCAGTGACTAGACCACCACCACCATCTAGTTGTCTCAGCACCATTTGTTGAAAAGACTATTCTTTCTCCATTGCAGTATCTTGTCACTCCTGTCGGACACTTAGTTGAAAATAAGTGTAAAGTTTTATCTTTGAAATCTCAATTCTATCCCACTGATATATATATCTGTTCTCATGCTGGTACAATGCTATGTTTATCACTTTAGATTTATAGTACGTTTTGAAATCAAGATATGTGAGATCTCCAAATTTCTTCTTTTAAAATATTATTTCAATTTTTCTTAGTACTTTGCAGTACCTATACATTTTAATGTCAATTTCTGTAAAAAACAAAACAAAACAAAACAACTAGGTAGCTTTTAATAGCAATTACATTTACTCTGTAAATCATTTTTGGAGTATTTCCATCTTAACAATATTAAGCCTTCTGATCCATGAACGTGGGATACATATATTTCAGTCAGTTCAGTTCATTTCAGTCACTCAGTCGTGTTCAACTCTGTGACCTCATGGACTGCAGCTTGCCAGGCCTCCCTGTCCATTGCCAACTCCCAGAGTTCACCCAAACTTGTGTGCATCGAGTTGGGGATGCCATCCAGCCATCTCATCCTCTGTCATCCCCTTCTCCTCCTGCCCCCAATTTAGATACTTTAAAATTTCTTATAAATACTGTTTTGCACCTGTCAGTATACAAGTTTTGCACTTCTTTTGTGAACTATAACATTATTAAATCTAAACTTTTACCTAGCATTCTATTTTTTAGGTGCCATTATAAATACAATTATATTTCCTAGTTTGTTTTTGGGTTGTTCATTGCTAATGAACAGAAATGCATTTGATATTTATGTACTGATTTTGAATCTTACCTTTGAAAAAAATCATTTATTAATTCCAACAGTTATTTAGTGAATTCCTTAGGATTTTTTTTATATACAAGAGTATGTCATCTGCAAATTGAGATATTTTTATTTCCTCTTTTCCAGTCTATAGGTGTCTTTTCTTTTACTTGTCTAATTGATCTGACTAGAAGCTTCGATACAATGTTAATTAGAAATGGCTTTAGCAGACATTCTTGTCTTGCCCTGTTCTTAGAGGGAAAGCATTCAGTCTTTCACCATTAAATAAGACACTAGTGGGAGGTTTTTAAAGATACCCACAATCAGATTGAGGATTCCTTTCTTTTCCTAGTTTACTGAGTTTTTGTCAGAAAAGTGTGTGGCTTTTGTCAAATATTTTTCTGCATCTGTTGAGATGATCATATGCTTTTTCCCTTTATTCTATTAATATAGTATATCACATTAATTTATTTTCTTGTGTTAAACCATCCAATATTATCCTACTTGATTATGGTACATAATAATTTATATATATATATGTTTGGATTTTATTTATTAGTATTTTGTTGAAGTGTTTTTCTTTGTGATATATTAAGTGCATTAGCCAAAACTTTCCTTCAGTTTCTTTTTAATTTTTATTTTTTACGGAAGATTTTGATTCTCAGCAAAATTGAACAGAAAGTACAGACATATACTGTACTGTATATATTCTCATATACCCACTGTATCCACACATGTACACACTCTCCCACTGTTAATATCCCAACCCAAAGTGATATATTTGTAATAATAAATAAACTTGCATCGACACATTCTTATCACCTAAAGTCTACTTTTTACATTAGGGTTCATGCTTGGTGTTATATGAAGACATATATCCAACGTTAGTTCCATACAGTGTACTTAGCTATAGGTTTTTTGTAAGCGTTCTTTATCAAGTTGAAGATGTTCCCTCACTTCCTAGTTTGCTGAACTTTTATCATGAATGAGTGCTGTTATTTTTCAGTCGCTAAGTTGTGTCTGACTCTTTGCAACCCCATGGACTGTAGCACATTTGGCTCCTCTGTCTACGGGGATTTTCAGGCAAGAATACTGGAGTGGGTTGTCATTTCCTCCCTCATGTTCCTTCAGTTTTTAAGGAAAAATAAAAGACATTTTTTCATTTTCACCTAGAACTTTATTGAATAATTTATTCCCAGTGCATTCAATGTGAAACTTTTCAACTCTTAATTTGGATATTTTGAGGATATGGGCTATCTCTCATGTGGTATAACACTAATTGTTTTCAATGTCTCGATTTAATTGCTGTCAACTTAAACTAGTCTGCTTGACTGTGGATAAACATCCAGTGAGAAATCTCCAGCGTGAAACTTTGCAAACCACTTTTGACACGCATTTCAGGTGCATTTGTACCTTTCTTGAAATAATTAAGCATAATTTGCCCAAAAAAATTTTTGTGTGTCTTCAGTATTAAAATGCCCACACAAGAATTCACTAAAAATGAATATTTTGGCCAACCCAATAGTTTTGATATAAAGGTAATTCTGACCTCATAGAGTGATTTTAGAAGTATTTTCTCATCGATTTTTCTAGGAGAATTTGTGATGAATCAGCTTAATTTTTTGATTATTTGGTCTAGTAAAACCCTCTGAACTTGTACTTTCCTTGTGAAAAGATTTTTTATTACTAATTTTATCTGTTTACTTGTGACAGACCTATTCAAATTTTCTATTTTTTAAGTTAGTTTTAATGATTTGTATCTTTGCAGGAGTTGTTCATCTTCTGTGGTTATTTAGTTTGTTAGCATACAGTTATTTTTGTGATGTCAGTAGTCTTCCTCTTAATATCCTGAGTTAGTCATTTGTGTCTTCTCTGTCTTTATCTTGGTCAGTAAAGCTAAAGTTTTGTCATTTAAGAAACTTTTTCTAAGACTACTCTTTGATTTTGCTGATCTTGTCTATATTTTTCTATTCTATTTAATTTGTTTCTTTAAAAAAATATTTTCCCCTTCTGCTTGGTTTTACTTTACTCATTTTCTAGTTACTTAGTGTGGAAAGATAGGTCTCTGATTTGTAATTTTTTTGAGGGGGAGTCATCCAGTTTTTTTGAGATACGATTGATAAACAGCACTGTAAGTTTATGGTGTAAGGCAAAATAATCTGACTGATATACATTGTGAAATGATGCCTGCAATGAGTGAACATCCATTATCTCATAGATAAAGTAAAAGAAAAAGAAAAATAGTTTTCCTTGTCATCAAAGCTCTTTTATAACATACATGAGTGTTAATTATATTAATCATCAGATCAGATCAGATCGGTTGCTCAGTCGTGTCCGACTCTTTGCGACCCCATGAATCGCAGCACACCAGGCCTCCCTGTCCATCACCAACTCCCGGAGTTCACCCAGTCTCACGTCCATCGAGTCAGTGATGCCATCCAGCCATCTCATCCTCTGTCGTCCCCTTCTCCTCCTGCCCTCAATCCCTCCCAGCATCAGAGTCTTTTCCAATGAGTCAACTCTTCGCATGAGGTGGCCAAAGTACTGGACTTTCAGCTTTAGCATCATTGCTTCCAAAGAAATCCCAAGGCTGATCTCCTTTAGAATGGACTGGTTGGATGTCCTTGCAGTCCAAGGGACTCTCAAGAGTCTTCTCCAACACCACAGTTCAAAAGCATCAATTCTTTGGCGCTCAGCTTTCTTCACAGTCCAACTCTCACATCCATACATGACCACAGGAAAAACCATAGCCTTGACTACACGAACCTTTGTTGGCAGAGTAACGTCTCTGCCTTTCAATTGCTATCTAGGTTAGTCATAACTTTCCTTTCAAGGAGTAAGCGTCTTTTAATTTCATGGCTGCAATCACCATCTGCAGTGATTTTGGAGCCCAGAAAAATAAAGTCTGACACTGTTTCCACTATTTCCCCATCTATTTCCCATGAAGTGATGGGACCCGATGCCATGATCTTCGTTTTCTGAATGTTGAGCTTTAAGCCAACTTTTTCACTCTCCACTGTCACTTTCATCAAGAGGCTTTTGAGTTCCTCTTCACTTTCTGCCGTAAGGGTGGTGTCATCTGCATATCTGAGGTTATTGATATTTCTCCTGGCAATCTTGATTCCAGCTTGTGTTTCTTCCAGTCCAGCGTTTCTCATGATGTACTCTGCATAGAAGTTAAATAAACAGGGTGACAATATACAGCCTTGACGTACTCCTTTTCCTATTTGGAACCAGTCTGTTGTTCCATGTCCAGTTCTAACTGTTGCTTCCTAACCTGCATACAGATTTCTCAAGAGGCAGATCAGGTGGTCTGGTATTCCCATCTCTTTCAGAGTTTTCCACAGTTGATTGTGATCCACACAGTCAAAGGCTTTGGCATAGTCAATAAAGCAGAAATAGATGTTTTTCTGGAACTCTCTTGCTTTTTCCGTGATCCAGCAGATGTTGGCAATTTGATCTCTGGTTCCTCTGCCTTTTCTAAAACCAGCTTGAACATCTGGAAGTTCACAGTTCACATATTGCTGAAGCCTGGCTTGGAGAATTTTAAACATTACTTTACTAGCATGTGTGTATATTATATCCCTAGGGCTTATAACTGGGAATTTGTACCTTTTAACCACTAATCAGTTCCCCTTATCCCACCCTTCTCAAGTAACCACAAATCTAATTTATTTTTCTGTGACTTTGTTTATTTGCTTTTGGAGGTATAATTGACCTATAACATTATGTTAGCTCCTGGTGCATATCTCATGATTCAGTATTTCTATACATTACAAAATGATCACCACAATAAGACTAGTTCATATACAAAGATATTACATTGTTATGCCTGTATTTCCCATGTTGTAACTCATTTATTTTGTAACTGGAAGTTTATACCTCTTAATTTGTCTCACCTGTTTCACTCATCCCTTACTCCATGTCCCTCTGGCAATCACCTCCTTGTTCTATGTGTCTGTGACTCTGTTTCTATTTCATTATGTTTGTTCACTTATTTTTTAGATTCTACATATAAGTAAAATCAGGGTATTTGTCATTCTCTGAATTATTTCACTTAATACTATCTAGGTCCATCCATGTTTTTGCAAAGGGAAACATCTCATTCATCTTTATGGCTGAGTAGCACACTATTATGTATATGTATATCATATAAATATATATCTTGCTTACCTGGTGGTTGTAATACTGTTTTTCTACCGGTTTCATGCTGCTTTGACTGTTGTATCTTTGTGGTATGATGTGAAGTCAGGGAGCCAGATACCTTTCAGCTCTATTATGCTTTCTCAAGATCAGTGCAGTCAGTTCAGTTGCACAGTCATGTCCACCTCTTTGCGACCCCTTGGACTACAGCATGCCAGGCTTCCCTGTCCATCTCCCGGAGCTTGCTCAAACTCATGTCCACCGAGTTGGTGATGCCATCCAACCATCTCATCCACTGTTGTCCCCTCCTCCTCCTGCCTTCAATCGTTCCCAGCATCAGGGGCTTTTCAAGTGAGTCAGTTCTTTGCATCAGGTGGCCAAATTATTGGAATTTCAGCTTCAAAATGAGTCTTAGCAATGAATATTCAGAACTGATTTCCTTTAGAATGGACTGGTTGGATCTCCTTGCAGTCCAAGGGGCTTTCAAGAGTCTTCTCCAAAACCACAGTTCAAAAGCATCAGTTCTTTGGCACTCAGTTTTCTTTATGGTCCAAATCTCACATCCATACATGACCACTGGAAATACCATAGCCTTGACTAGACAGACCTTTGTTGGCAAAGTAATGTCTCTGCTTTTGAATATGCTGTCTAGGTTGGTCATAACTTTCCTTCCAAGGAGTAAGCATCTTTTAATTTCATTGCTGCAATTGCCATCTGCAGTGATTTTGGAGCCCAGAAAAATAAAGTCAGCCTCTGTTTCCACTGTTTCCCCATCTATCTACCATGAAGTGATGGGACCGGATGCCATGATCTTAGTTTTCTGAATGTTGAGCTTTAAGCCAACTTTTTCACTCTTCTCTTTCCCTTTCATCAAGAGGCTCTTTCATTCTTCTTCACTTTCTGCCATAAGGGTGGTGTCATCTGCATATCTGAGGTTACTAATATTTCTCCCAGCAATCTTGATTCTAGCTTGTGCTTCCTCCAGCCCAGTTTTTCTCATGATGTACTCTGCATATAAGTTAAATAAGCAGGGTGACAATATACAGCCTTGACGTACTCCTTTTCCTATTTGGAACCAGTCTGTTGTTCCATGTCCAGTTCTAACTGTTGCTTCCTGACCTGCATACAGATTTCTCAAGAGACAGGTCAGGTGGTCTGGTATTCCCATCTCTTGAAGAATTTTCCACAGTTTATTGTGATCCACACAGTCAAAGGCTTTGGCATAGTCAATAAAGCAGAAATAGATGTTTTTCTGGAACTCTCTTGCTTTTTCGATGATCCATCAGATGTCGGCAATTTGATCTCTGGTTCCTCTGCCTTTTCTAAAACCAGCTCAAACATCTGAAGTTCACTTTTCATGTACTGTTCACTGTTCAGGCTGAAGCCTGGCTTGGAGAATTTTAAGCATTACTTTACTAGTGTGTGAGATGAGTGCAATTGTGTGGTAGTTTGAGCATTCTTTGGCATTGCCTTTCTTTGCCATCATAGTCAACAAAGAGTCCAAAATGCAGTACTTGGATGCAATCTCAAAAACGACAGAATGATCTCTGTTTGTTTCCAAGGCAAACCATTCAATATCACAGTAATTCAAGTCTATGCTCCGACCAGTAATGCCGAAGAAGCTGAAGTTGAACAGTTCTATGAAGACCTACAAGACCTTCTAGAACTAACACCCAAAAAAGATGTCCTTTTCATTATAGGGGATTGGAATGCAAAAGTAGGAAGCCATGAAACACTTGGAGTAACAGGTAAATTTGCCCTTGGAGTACAGAATGAAGCAGGGCAAAGGCTAATAGAATTCTGCCAAGAGAACGCACTGGTCAGAGCAAACACCCTCTTCCAACAACACAAGAGAAGACTGTACACATGGACATCACCAGAGGGTCAACACTGAAATCAGATTGATTATATTCTTTGCAGCCAAAGCTGGAGAAGCTCTATACAGTCAGCAAAAACAAGACTGGGATCTGACTGTGGCTCAGATCATGAATGCCTTATTGCCAAATTTAGACTTAAATTGAAGAAAATAGGGAAAACCATTAGACCATTCAGATATGACCTAAATTAAACCCCTTATGATTATACAGTGGAAGTGAGAAATAGATTTAAGGGACTAGATCTGATAGACAGAGTGCCTGATGAACTACGGATGGAGGTTTGTGACATTGTACAGGAGACAGGGATCAAGACCATCCCCAAGAAAAAGAAATGCAAAAAAGCAAAATGGCTGTCTGAGGAGGCCTTACAAATAGCTGTGAAAAGAAGAGAAGCGAAAAGCAAAGGAGAAAAGGAAAGATATAAGCATCTGAATGCAGAGTTCCAAAGAATAACAAGGAGAGATAAGAAAGCCTTCCTCAGCAATCAGTGCAAAGAAATAGAGGAAAACAACAGAATGGGAAAGACTAGAGATCTCTTCAAGAAAATTAGAGATACCAAGGGAACATTTCATGCAAATATGGGCTCAATAAAGGACAGAAATGGTAGGGACCTAACAGAAGCAGAAGATATTAAGAAGAGGTGGCAAGAATACTCCGAAGAACTGTACAAAAAAGATCTTCATGACCCAGATAATCAGGGTGGTTGATGATCACTGACCTAGAGCCAGACATCCTGGAATGTGAAGTCAAGTGGGCCTTAGGAGGCATCACTATGTAAAAAGATAGTGGAGGTGATGAAATTCCAGTTGAGCTATTTCAAATCCTGAAAGATGATGCTGTGAAAGTGCTGCACTCAACATGCCAGGAAATATGGAAAACTCAGCAGTTGGCCTTATATAAAACTTTATATATATATAGTTATTTAATATCCTGCTTTAGGCACTACTGATTCTGAGCTCTATTATAAACCAGAAACAAATCAATAAAATAAAATGAAACTAACAAAAAACATCACGCAATTTGCTTTCAGTTTTGCAGTGAACTTAGTCTGCCAGCACTGTTGTTGAAAGAGGCTTTGCCATTTGACTCATTGACTGCAAAATGATTTTGCTCAGGTTAATCACCTTCGTCTGTTGTGTGCCAGCACTGATGGAAATACAGTGTTACTTCAGGTTGAATAAGGTTTGAATAAGAACACTGTCTGAATGTGTGTGTGTGTATTTGTAAGTAGGAAAACCTTTCACTTCAGAAATAAAAATGTATCTATGATGTCGTCAATATTAGACTAAGGGTTAAAGGATAAAAATGGGTGCTCTAGAGATAGGTGGTACTTGGGATCCTCCACTCAGAAGTAGTGAATTCTTTCAGGTGGAGCCATGTAAGATTAAATTTATTTCTTATCTCATTCAAAGCTTACTATTTACTCTTCTCAATCACGTACGGGAACTTTTGGCTCATTGTGGTCTTTCTCTCTGCCATGATGAATCCCCTTCTTCAGCATACTGTCAAATTCTGTTTCTTCTATGAAGGTGCTTTAGTCAGAGATGACATCTTTATTCTCTGAATTGCCCTAGTACTTTTATCATGATCATCAGAATGGCAAAAGCCACGATTTACTGACTGTTCACTAAATGTCAAACACTGGGTTATATCCCGTACATACATTATTTCATTTAATGATTACAGTTCTGTTAAGTAAGCAACATCCCTATTTTATGGGTAAGAAAACAAATTTAGAGAGGTTTAGGTGATTTGCACAAAATACACAACTTCTGAGTGGATGATCCAAATTTTACACCTAGATAATCTCTAGAGCTCACAGTTTTAACCTTTAACACATACTATCTCTTAGTCTAATCTGGATAGAAGAATAGATGAATTTTCTTTCCTAGACTCTATGATATTATGGTAGAGGTTTCATATTATTTCTTTTCTCTAATAACAATGTCCAGTACCCAGGGACACAATAGATATTTATTAGATAAATCAATCTTTGTTGGCATGATTAAATCTGCCAAATATCTCTTTCATGTTTCTTAAAGTTTTATATGTAAATAAAGTATAAAACAAGATATTCAATCACATGTTTTCAATTTTCCTATCTAGATGATTTGGTTCGGTTTATCAAAATGCTTTTGTATAATGAAATTTATGTGTTAATCTTATGTATTTAATACATCTTTATTAATCTTATGCCTTTTTTTTTTTGGTTTTGTTTACAGGATGGCGTAGGGGTAGATGAGAAGCTATCTTTGCGGCGGGTAGCTGTGGTTGAAGATTTCTTTGACATTATCTATTCAATGCATGTGGAAACAGGGCCAAATGGAGAACAAATTCGGAAACACGCTGGACAAAAGAGAACTTACAAAGCAGTAAGTTGAGAAATGAAAATAAAAGAGAAAAAAAGGCATGCATTTTGAAATTTGATATTATATACTTGCTAAAGTTGGGTTAATTATGAATATTCTATCTTCAACATAAATTTTACTGTATCATGGTCATACCCAGCATTTAAACTATTATTATTACTGATTTTATTTTTGTTGTATGTTCACTAAGTTTATTTCATATAGTTCAAATGTGTTTTTAGTGTTATTTTTTTAAAATAAGCATACAATGTGGTTAGTCCCAGTTAAATGCCCACATGGGAAGATTATTTGTATTATATGTTCAATACATAATATATTTTCAAATCATACAATATAAATTATGTACTGGAACAGATGAATGTTTTACTACTACTATTGTCTTAACTGTCCTTCCCCTTCAAATCATATTAATATGTTCAGGTATTTCTTATTTAATAATTATAATCACATGAATAAGAAAATTTTATGTCCTCCTCTTATATTACCTTGTATTAAATACATTTACCCTGAAGGGTATGCATTTCTTAATTTTCCAGTATAGATTATTTTTAAAATGTATTATTTTTATAGTCTAATGCCCTTGATCAATTAAAAATGAAAATATATAATGTTTTTATTGTAAATTATCTAGAATACAGATTTAATTAACTGTTAGACTTTGAAATATTTACTGTCAAAATGAAGTTATATATTATTTCTAAAGTCTCTAATTATACTTACTGTTCGATCTAAACATTTTATTCTAGTTTTTAATTTAATTAAACATTTTATGAAATCATCTTATTATAGATAATTCATCCTTTCTAGGAAAATTGAACAGTAAATCATTCTTTTCCAATATGAGCAAGTGTACATCAGAAATACTTTATCAGCAATCAGAACAATATCCTTTTTTTATGATTCTTATTGAACTTTGCTTTTGGCTACCTTTATATTAACTGTTTTCAGCTATATTTATACACAATATCAGTCTGGATCCATTTTTTTTTCAGATACAGAAAAATGTGTGAAATGCTCAAAGTTTCAAATACAGGTACATATGTTTGAAAATTAGCTACTGAGCATAAGAAATAGCTTCTTTTCCATAACTATTTTTTGCTATATTTCCAGGATCATATTGAATCTTAGTTGCATAATAACCCCTAATACATGTTGTATTTATCTCTCCTTCTCTATGGTTTTGTTTCTTGGCTGTTTCCAGATTGCATGGTTTGTGGGCAGGCACTTTTGTAAGTTTCCTTACATAATTCTGCCACATAAACTTTCTTTTGACTTACATATCCTAGGAGACATTTTTATCATGACTAATGACAATAATCTAGCTTCTTAAATTTTTTTTGTGCAAATTAATATTACTGAACATACTCATTTTGCCTGTCTCCTAAGCCAGGGCTGTATCTCTAGATACTAATAGGAGAAAAAATTATATATTGATCTACTAATATCACTAACTGTATATTCTTATGGTAATGATAATTCATTTTTACAAAATAGCTACCTGAACTTGATAGGACTTTGTAAGGTAGGAATACATAAGTTCAATTGTATTAAATGAAAGCAAACCAACAAAAAACCCAAGTAGCTTCATTGTCAGTAATCATATGGCAGCCAAATCTGTGTAGGTGCCAAAAGCAATTGAAAGTGATTTAATCTTTGAAGTGCATTTACTAGAGACTTTTAATTAAAATAAAAATAGATCATAGACCCAAATCTCTCATCCTATGTTTTACTAAATGTAGAGACACTGATCTACTGCCATAAAACATGCTAAATCCTTCCAATTAATTGGTAAATACATTTCCAATATATATAATTTTGCATTAACATTTTGGAGACATTTTCTGCATTTTGGAGTAGAGATAGATACCAACTTTGAACATACTAATAGTGTCTGAAGCATCACCCATTCCCTCTTGAGAATGTCCTTTTTGAAGATCCTTCTCTTTGCCAAATTTAATTTTTGTTTTTGCAATTAAAGTATTCTCACCTTTTCCTAATACCACAAAGGTTTCTTCTGGCCTAATCTTTTGCCTTCTGGTATCTCTTGATTGAATCCTAATTAGAAAACATTTCTATTTTATGGAGTAATAATATAGGGGAAGAAAAAAAAAACAAACACTGCTGCATTGCCAGCAAAACTGTACACACGACTCTATAATGAATTTAAGTCTAATGTTAAAAGCTAATATAAGTGTTCAACTAATGGGACATCACACTAAATGTAATTTGAAATGAAATGGTTTAGTGCTGTTAGGGCCCTAGACTGTTGGGTCAGAATTTAGTTCTCAATGCTAATGCTGGAATTGGCTAGTCATTGGTAAAATTAGCTAGATACCTACTGCAATTATAATGGTTCCCATTAAGATTATTTTCTATTTCTAACACATTGGCTCATAGAACATGCATGATTATGTTTATTGACTTTCTTTTTCTCCCTTATGCTACATAGCCAAGAAACTATACTTATACAACTAATCATTAAAACGTGTCATATTGTCTTAATAATATTACCAATAGATTTAGTGGTCATTTTATTTACTTTGCCTTTTTTGCAAATCTTTTCTGTGTTTTCACTCTGCAGGAAATGGTGGTCCTTTAATATTGGATTAACTTCTGAATGCCATTTGTTTTTACCTATCTGCAGTATATCATTCCTTGAAATATCTAGTCATTATACAACTTAAATTTTATCGCAATCTGATCTGACTAGAGATAAAATTGGAGGGTGTGTTCTACTACTTATGAGCTCTTTTTAAAAATCCACATAAAATGACACATTTTAGGAATATGTAAAGGCTATCAAAAATAATTTTTTCAGCCATTGTTGAATTCTAGTGTCTTTTAGGTATTTTTTCCCTTTCATTTGTCTCTCTGTATAAACCTTCATTGGTGCATTGAATGTGTTTCCTTCAATATTTTTGAGTTGATTATATACATTAACAGAGTAGAGAAGAAGTGTGAATCATTCAGATATCACTTACATTTGAACTTAAATATATCTTTGTACTGAAGATTGAATGCAAGTATACTTAGCAGGTTGGAAAGTGACTTCAAAATTAATTGTGTAACGTTGTTTAAAAAAATCATGAATGCAGGAAGCTATCTTCCAGTCCTTAACTTTTCTGAAGTCTTTAACTATTGTCTGAATTCCACCTTCAGGAAACAGCTCTTCTCCAGTTGTGTTTTATCTCTTGCATTTTGTCACAGGCTAAAGCACAGTTGGCTTCCCAGAAAGGTGTCTTTAGTTAGGGTCCAATTAAAGGATAAAGTTTCAAAGCTCTTTCTTGCTAAAATAAAATCAAGTGGTGGAAATACAGGAACTAGTGAGAAAAGTCAGTGTTTTCAGTAGACAGAACAGTCTGCATATATACGTGTAAATGTACACATACACATGTAACTTGTGGTGTGAAACAGTAAGTTTACACATATTACTCACATACAGAGCTGCCAATAATTGCATTCATTTAATTCCGAATGGAAAGCATATGCTACAGCTACCAGAAAGTAGAGCAGAAGCCAGGCAGACTCAGTTTTAAATTTCAGATTTAGTACTTCCTCTCTGTGCCTCTTTGGGCCACTTATTTATTTTTTTATTATTTTCCCCTCCTGTTTAGATAATGATATACATGGCATGGTAAAATAAATAAATCAGTTAATATTCATGAAGTACTTGACTTGTGGTCAACTTTTGAATAATGCTATTTCTCCTTTAGCCAATCACTAGTCTTGTACCAGGTAGAAGACAATCAGCATAGCTCCATCATTGTCCTAATTATAATTATGGATGTAATTTCCTCTGCTTGCCCCAATGCTTCCATGTTGGGAAAGAGAGGAAAAGTCATGACTGAGGCATTATTTTGTGTACATCTTATAAATGTCACAGTCTCTGACAGTCCACAGCATAACCAACAGCATATGGTTTGACCAGGCTGAAGGGAAGAACGGAAGTAAGCCAGGATCCCTTTGTTTACAACCTTTCCTGCTAGATGATGTTTCTGAGAATTTCAGTTATTTCTTTGCTTCTTCCCAAGTTCCAGTCTTATGTTAATTTTCAGTTACTCTTCTGAAAAATTTTAAAACTGGCTCTCTTTAAATAATTTACTTTCAATATGAATAGAATATTCCTATTCAGGGATATTCATGGGCAGAGAAATCTGGTGGGCTACAGTCCATGGGTTGCAAAGAGTTGGACACGATTGAGTGACTGAACAGCAACATTCAGGGACATACTATAGAAAAATAATATATGAGCCAGAATGTCTGTATCCCTATTCTGACTTTAGAAAGGAAAAGTATTTATTTTTTTCAGGTCCTGTAACACTTAACCTTAAAACCTAGTCAGCATCATTTTTATCCTGTTCTTTTTTTTATTAATATCTATAGGTTTGGTGCCTTTACTGCTAAGTGGGATATTTTAACTTGCACTGTTTGGGCTAGTTTGTTATGTCAACATTTTCAGAATTCTTGTCAATTGAGAATAAGAGGAATGACAAAAAGTTGCAACCATTTTTACTGTCCAAAAAAAAAAAAAAACAACAACACTAAATTAAAGTTCTGAGAGTTCCTAGCAATTCATCTACCCTCTATTTGGCTTAGGCCACAGTTTTTGAACATGTGAAATGAGCGGGCTATATTTCTATTTTCTTCCAACTCTGAAGGAATTACAGCAATTTTCACAGTACGTGTGGAGCCATTACTGTACTGGGAGACACAAGGAAAACAGTACCGAGGTGAACAAGTTGGCTGGCACAAGAGGTGTTCAAACAGGGAAATGCCTCCTGCTCTTGATAAAGCAGATTGCCTGATGAACATAGCAGAGAGATAGAAGATTTGGGTTTTATTATGATCTAGAGAGCTCTCTTATAAATAATAATAATGATAGTAATAATCATGAAAAGTATCTGTAGTCATTAGACTTCTTTTTTCCAAGTTTTTAAAATAGCAATCAAATAAGAAAGGAGATAAATCTCAAGTGTCATCAGATTTTCACTGCTCTCCATTTTGTTAAAATTTTTGCAGTTATCTAAATCATGTGGTGAGCAGGCCATTACTAAATTTATAATGTGATTTGAAGCTGCAATGCAACAGATGTGACCAGGCCTCAAATTTCATTGTAAACATAAATGATCCTGTAACCATCAGTCTTGCTTGACTTATAGTCCTGTAGTCTGAGACACTACTGAAATAGCGGGTTATAGTTATTTCTGTGCTTAGTGTCAGGAAGGCCTTGATCTCTGAATATCATTTCCCTTCCCTATCACAATACCTTAAGTTTATAATTAGAATTTAATTTCTTTGGATTAAACCATTGACCTCTATATCTTTATATGGACTTCACATATCCTTGGGCAAGAGAAGCTAGAGAATAAATTAGGCTGCTAGCAGTCATTGACATTTTGAGTGATCATTTTGTAAATGTGTTTGTCTCTCATATGTAGCTGGGTTTAGCTGAAAAACAGGTAGGCAAGAAATGTGTGACATGCCATAGATAAACCTACTAATGTCCCAAGTAGCACAATCACCCTGGTTTTTGTATGAGTCCTAGTGTGGCATCATGGGTAGTAGTCTTTGGCATGTATGGTATAGAAGTTGAGAACTCGTGTTAACGAGTGTGTGTGTGCTCAGTCACTTCAGTCATGTATGACTTCATGTGACCCCCACGGACTGTAGCCTGCCAGACCCCTCCGTCCCTGGGATTCTCCATGCAAGAATACTGGAGTGGGTTGCCATGCCTTCCTCTAGGGATCGAACCTGTGTCTCTTGAGTCTCCTGCATTGGCAGGTGGGTTCTTTACCACTAGCGCCACCTGGGAAGCCCATGGTATCAACATGAGGATGAAAAGCCTCTGCAAACCCCACCTGTTTCTTTTTATGAAATATTTGTAAAAGATGAGAGTATTGTTTCAAAATAGAAAGTATTAGATTAAAAACTATGAACATGAAGTAGATTTCTCAGTGGAGGAACTGCCTAGTCATGATTTACGGATAGAATATCAACATGCTGTGTTCCTGTGCCCTCCTCAGATTCCCTTTTACTATTGTCATTTCTTCCTTTTGCTAACACAGATCCAAGTGCATATATAGGGTGTTTCTGAAGCCAAGGATTAAAGAAAATATTCTCTGGGGCTTGGAATTAATTTTATGTCTGTAAACAATCTTCATGGACCTCATGTGAAAAAAAAAGAGCAAAATAATACAACAGTTAAACAGATATAAGTCCCTGTCTTTTTTATGCAGATGACATTGTTTATTTCTCTTTGTTATTAGACCCTGAAATGGCTTAAATAAGCAACTGTTTGGGGTATCAAATAGAAGTAGGAAAAAATTTAAAATTATTCCAAACTCAAATATATTTTATAGACATTTGTTAATATAGAACTCAGTGATTCTGTTATATATTAAGTCAGTGATCTAAAAATATATTTTATTATTTTAAAACTTACTCGGTTATAACTATTTTATGGTACTTTTGTGTGATTCCTCTTGTTTATTTTATCCAATTTACTTAATGCAATTTTTAAAGGTTACTTTCCATTTACAGTTACTACAAAACATTGCTTATATTTTCCATATTGTACAATATATCCTGGAGTCCATCTTATACCCAGTAGTTGGTGCCTCCCTTGCCCCTCATTCTCCCATTTAGTAGGCACTAGTTTTTTCCTCTATATCTATGAGTCTGCTTCCTTTTTGTTATATTCAATAGTTTGTTGTATATTTTAGATTCCACACATACGTGATATCACACAGTATTTGTCTTTCTCTGTCTGACTTATTTCACTTAATGCCCTCCGAGTCCATCCATGTTGCTGAAAATAGCAAAATTTTCCTTCTTTTTTTCCCCTTTTATTTATACCTAGTGTCAAAGTTAAAAAAAAATGGTGACGTCCCTAATGGTGAGGGGCCATATCCATCTCTCATATTACTGTATAGTTTCAGCTTAGTAAAAGGACCATCTCATGGTTTTCCATAAACGCTTGTTGAAGGAAAAATTTCAACTTGTCTCTGTGAAGTCCTTGAATTTTTGATACCAACTAAGTAGTATAAAGATGTTGCTATAAATGGAGATAATGAAATAAGATCAGAACTGTGGCCCATGGCTGTAAAGACCCTGCGCTACTCAGTTCGTGTTGACTTGAACAGCACCCAGGATTTCTGCAGTTTTGCAGGCTCTGAATAAGGTAGCAAAGTTATTTAACCCATGTGCCCCCCTCCCTTTGTTTTTCAGGGAAAGTTTTGATGCTCCATTTAATTATGCTATTGTCTTTGAGGCAAGGTATAAACACATCACTTACATTTTCATACATTGGTTTATTTCTTATCAGATACACAACCATATCCACATATCCCCTCCCCAAGTATAGAGGTTTTATGAAGGTGATTGCTGAGTATTGAAAACAGCTATCAAATTTAAACATGGTACACTTAATATTGGGCTTCCCTGGTGGCTCAGACGGTAAAGAATCCACCTGCGATGTGGGAGACCTGGGTTTGGTCCCTAGGTTGGGAAGATCCCCTGGAGGAGGGCATGTCAACCCACTCCAGTATTCTTGCTTGGAGAATCCCCATGGACAGAGGAGCATGGCAGGCTACAGTCCATGGGGTCACAAAGAGTCAGACACAACTGAGTGACTAAGCACAGAAGCACAGACACATAACTTTAGAGCTTCCTTGGCAGTTTAGACAGTAAAGAATCTGCCTGCAATGCAGGAGACCTAGGTTCCATCCCTGGGTTGGGAAGATTCTCCTGGAGAAGGGAATGGCAACCCACTCCAGTAGTCTTGCCTGGAGAATTCCATGGACAGAAGAGCCTGGTGGGCTATAGTCCATGGGGTCACAAAGAGTCAGACACAACTGAGTGACTAAACACACACACACACACAAAATGTTAAACCTAACTTTCATGTAGGAATACTCATTATTTTTGATAACTCAAAATTACTCAGACTAAGCGTAAGCAGTCAGATGCATAAAACCAACTCAGAAGTAAAAAGTAAATCAGTGGCCTGCAAATTAGAGTTATTAAATAACAATCCTAAAACAGAATAATAATGTTCATTCATTTGTCAGAATTGATTTATTTCTTATACAGCTCTACTGAGAATTAGCCCAGGTGGGCAGAGTAAGAGTGCAAATCCTTTATACTCAAATTTTCTTTTATGTAGTTGAGACCGTCAAAATATTTAAGAACTCATCCAAACCAGGTTATCATCAACTAATGTCACAAATTCTGTCATTGATACTTTTTGTGTTATTGTGAATAGATATATTCCTTGAAAAGGAATTAACCCTTTGGGAAAACATCATTAGTTCTTTATGTCCAGCTTGATAAATTGCTACTTCAGTGCACCCTTGTGGTGAAAATGTGCCAATGCAGCTTTTCAAACTGCCCAGGACAAATAATACTTTCTAGTGGATGATTTGGAGAAGGCAATGGCACCCCACTCCAGTACTCTTGCCTGGAAAATCCCATGGATGGAGGAGCCTGGTGGGCTGCAATCCATGGGGTCGCTAAGAGTCGGACACGACTGAGCGACTTCACTTTCACTTTTCACTTTCATGCATTGGAGAAGGAAATGGCAACCCACTCCAGTGTTCTTGCCTGGAGAATCCCAGGGACAGGGAAGCCTGGTGGGCTGCCATCTCTGGGGTCGCACAGAGTCGGACACGACTGAAGTGACTTAGCAGCAGCAGGCAAGTTTTATGCATGCAGTTTTTGCATGTGTTAATTGTAGGGTTGTTTTGAGGCTCATAAGTATTTATGTATGTAAAGGTGTAAATGTAATCATTGGTCCCAACATGATATTTTATGTACACATTTTTATATTTAGAGACATGATATTCTCTAAAAATTCAAAATTGTTTGTGAGGTGACAGATGCCCAAACGCCTTTTTGTCTACTAACTAGATGTTGAGCAGCCTCTTTGTTTGTATCATCTATGTCCTCAGTGGCCCGTGGAAAACATCCCCCCGTGTTTTCATTCATGACTTTTCCAGAATTGAAAGTACTATTCACTAACTTCATCTGCAGCAGTTTTAGTCATTTTGTAAGTAACAAGTGTCATCCTTTTCCTGTTTTTTTTTTTTTTTCTTCTGTTCATCTGCTCTTCTCCTCCCCCTCCCCTCCCCCTCATTTTCTGGGAATGTCCTCTGCCATAATACAGCCGTGGTTGAGCATGGCTCTGCTCCTTGGCCCTAGCAATCGGAAAGGAGGTGAATAGTGAAAAAATGGATTCCAAGAATTGGAATTCAGAACAAATTTTTTTTTAGTATTTGGTGTTCAAATATTTTTAGGCATTCCTGGGCACTGTGATTTGGTATATGAAATGTATCCATTGATTTGCACAGTTATTTGTACAGTCTAAAGCAGCATTTCTCAGTAGGGCACTACAGACTTCGGGACCAGATAGATGGCATTGCCCCAGGTACTCCAAGATTTATCCTTAACCCCTGAGTGCTAAGTTCCAGCAACACAGTTCTAGTTATTCCTTGTTTTCAAAAGTCACCCTGGTGTGCCTGACACACAGTGAGGCCAAAGAAACCAAAATGCTGGAGCAGAGAAAGTTTTATTGCATGACCACACAAGGAGACGAGTGGTTGGTGCCCTAAATCCTCTGAACTCCTCACAGACTCTGCACATTGCATATGAAGCAGAGATATCACTTTGCTGACAAAGATCCCTAAAGTCAAAGCTATGGTTTTCCCAATTGTCATGTGTGGATGTGAGAGTTGGACCATCAAGAAGGCTGAGCACCGAAGAATTGATGCTTTCAAACTGTGGTGTTGGAGACTCTTGACAGTGCATTGGACTGCAAGGAAATCAAACCAGTCCTAAAGGAAATCAGTCCTGAATATTCATTGGAAGGACTGATGCTGAAGCTGAAGCTCCAATCCTTTGGCCACCTGATGCAAATAACTGACTCATTGGAAAAGACTCTGATGCTGGGAAAGACTGAGGGCGGGAAGAGAAGGATGTGACAGAGGATGAGATGGAGGGGTGGCATCACTGACTCAATGGACTTGAGTCTGAGCAAAGTCAGGGAGATGGTGAAGGACAGGGAGGCCCAGCATGCTGCAGTCCATGGGGTCTCAAAGAGTTGGACACGACTGAGCGACTGAGCAACAACCTGAGGGTTGTGTGACTCACGGCTCTCCTTAGTAAAGTGAAGCCTAAGCGTCTCCATTTTTCTTCTGTTTCTCCTAAGATGGCTAAATCTTGACTGTTTTGGGTGACTGTGGCAGCAATATTCTTGACTACGTGTTTTAAAAGAAGTACTACTGTCCCTCTCCTTTGCGGGGCTTAGTAAGGGTAAATTTAAACCAAGGAAGCTGAAACAGGAACCCATGAGAACTTGACCATGCCACTGAATTCTGGACCAAAAAAAAGTTGAATTCAACTTGTTCTTTCCTAAGCCCCAGCAAAAACACTAATATATCACAGAAGATAGAGGAAGTCAATTTCCCCACACTTCCATGTGTGTAATTCTATATTTAATGAAGCTATTCATGCTGCAAGTCACTGAATAAACATTTGCTGTGTGGAGTCATTTTATTTACATGCAACAGTTAGGGATTCTCTTTATTTTACTTTTAGGAGCCATGTATGGAGAAAAACTTTTTTAGTGTCCATCTGCTCATTTTTTTTTTCATCTAATATAAAGATTCTCTGTTATGACAATCTGTTCCTTAATAGCCAGATATTCTAACAGAAGAAGAAACACAAAAACATTACCCACAACTTTGGAAATATAATTCCAGTTTATTGGACTCTCTTTTTGCTGTAGTCACATTTGCACAGTTCATGGCTATTTTAATTATTGCAAAATACAACTCCAAGTTAAAGATGTTCATCATTTTCCTAAAGATAAAAATAGAAAATAAAGTTCTTTTCTGCAAAGCAGTATAGCTAAATTTTAAGTGTCATCAGTGAAGCAAAAACTATTTCTTATAAAAATGAATTAGCTATAATTGACTTAGATAATTTCTATTTCTTGTTTGCCTGCATCCTGATTTGCTAATGTACGGTGATGTCATGCTCAGCTCATGCGATGTGGCCCTGGAAGGGTGTTACCTCTCTCTTTTCCTCCTCTGGTTTCTTTTCATCATATAGCATATTTCTGTGCCTCTGCCCAAGTTCACTGCCTTTGCCTCTTTCTTTGCCCTTGTACCGTTTCCCTAGCCCTGGAGGCTAGACTGCACTTGATTCCGTTTTTATTCCCCTCGCCCTTCATCTGAAACATTTGCCTCAGAGTTCCAACTTGCTTTTAGCTGTCTAAAGTTTGACCTGAACTGTCTAAGAATAGTCTTGCCCGCTTTAGACCTCCTTTGAATTTGCAGCCTTCCTTTTAAACTCGACCACATAACCACCATCTTCTCTCAACACCACAGCAAATGTCTTTGCACCGACAGACTGTATTCCTGTGCTTTAGACCAGTATTTTTCACATTATGTATCATGACCCATTCGTGGATTTTCAGGTGAATGTAGTGAGTTGTGGTAACTTTAAAAAAAAAGAAATAGAGAACATAAATGATATGTTTTACTGTAGAAATGTGTATATGTGCTAGCTTAGGATGTAAAATACATTTCTGCCTGTGCTGTTGGTCTAAAAAGTTGGAAAACATTGCTTTCAGTGAGCACTGTGATTTCAGATTGCCTGCAGATGCCCAGTAATCACTTCCACCTACCCTGCTTCTCACTTCTGCTCTTGATATATTCTTAGATCTTCCTGGCACAACAGTTTGTTCCACATTTAAAATTATCTTCGGGCTCTAACCCATATTTTCATTCATCTCAGTTAAATGTACCCTACAAGGTTTCCAGATTTAACAAATGAAGATACAGAATGCTCAGTTGTATTTGAATTTCAGATTAGCAATAATTTTAATATGTTATTCCCAATATCACATGTTTATCTGGAATTCACATTTAATTGTGAGTGTTGTATTTTATCTAGGAACCTTTGTGTGCTAAGTTGCTTCAGTCATGTCTGACTTTGTGCAGCCCTATGGGCTGTAGACCCCCAGGCTCCTCTGTCCATGGGATTCTCCAGGCCAAGATACTGGAGTGGGTTGCTGTGTCCTCCTCCAGGGGCTCTTCCCAACCCAGGGATTGAACCTGCATCTCTTGTGTCTCCTGTTTTGGCAGGAGGGTTCTTTACCAATAGCACCACCTGGGAAGCCCCTTGGAATCTTAATCATATTTAAAAATCAACTCAAGATATTCCTGACTGGGGCACCCCTTAACTAAATGAAAAAGACAAGAGGACCTGATAAATGGGTGTGATGACTGAATATAGAAAATGATCAGAGAAGAACAAAGGGAATAGTAGGCACTGATATAAACTGAAAAAGGCATATTGGAGTAATTGATGAATACTGGAGTGGGTAGCCTATCCCTTCTCCAGCAGCTCTTCCCAATTCAGGAATCAAACTGGGGTCTCCTGCATTGCAGGCAGATTCTTTACCAACTGAGCTATCAGGGAAGCCCCAGCAACAGTACCAGAGTGTAGCAAAATCAGTACTATGCGATTGATAAGAACCCAACCAAAAAGTTGAGTACCCACCACCAGGGGGCAGTAGAAAGTTCGAGGGGGCTAAAGTGCAAACCTGGCAGCATCCTAGTTTTGATATTGAAGATGTTAAGGCCCAGGTGTTCAGTTGGTTAACAGATGTATAGAGGTCAAATAGATACAGTGTAACGGGAAGTCTTGCTGAAATGGCAGTTAGGATTTGGAAGCAAAAATTGCCGAGGGTCAGAGTAAATGCAAATTTGATCAGACAACCTAAATGTCTGCCTTTTTGTTTAACTGATTATGTTGCTATGAATACACTTTTTACCTGAGAGCATTTATGATGAATCCTGATCAAAGCATTTTTTGGAATCACATTAAAATTAGCCAAAAAATTAACAACAAGTGATTATAATGATTTCCTATTTGTTGTTCAGTAGCTCAGTCTTTTCTGACTCTTTGAGACCCTATGGACTGCAGTACACCAGGCTTCCCTTTCCTTCACTATCTCCCAGAGTTTGCTCAAGCTCATGTCCACTGAGTCAATGATGTCGTCAACCATCTCATCCTCTGTTGCCCCCTTCTCCTCCTGCCCTCAATCTTCCCAACATCAGGGTCTTTTCCAGTGAGTTGACTCTTCATATCAAGTGGCCAAAGTATTGGAGCTTCAGCTTCAGCATCAGTCCTTCCAATGAATATTCAGGACTGATTTCCTTTAGGATTGACTGGTTTGATCTCCTTGCTGTCCAAGGGACTCTCAAGAGTCTTCTCCACATTGCAGTTCGAAAACATCAATTCTTTGATGCTCAGCCTTCTTGATGGTCAAACTCTCACATCCATACATGACTACTAGAAAAACCATAGCTTTAACTATAGGGACCTTTGTTAACAAAGTGATGTCTCTGCCTTTTACTACACTACCTAGGTTTGGCATAGCTTTTCTTCAAAGGACCAAACATTGTTTGAGTTCATGGAGGCACTCACTGTCCACAGTGATTTTGGAGCCCAGGAAAATAAAGTCTGCTACTGTTTGCATTTTTGCTCCATCTATTTGCCATGAAGTGATGGGACCAGATGCCATGATCTTCAGTTTTTGCATGTTGAGTTTAAAGCCAACTTTTTCATTCTCTTCTTTCACCTTCATCAAGAGGCTCTTTAGTTCCTCTTCACTTTCTTCCATTAGGAATGTGTCATCTGCATATCTTATGTTATTAATATTTCTCCCAGCAATCTTGATTCCAGCTTGAACTTCATGCAGTCTGGCATTTCACATGTTGAACTCTGCAAAAAGTTAAATAAGCAGGGTGACAGTATACAGCCTTGATGTACTACTTTCCCAACTTTGAGCCAGTCCATTGTTCCATGTCCAGTTCTTGACCTGCATACAGGTTTCTCAGGAGACAGGTAAGGTGGTCTGGTGTTCCCAATGCTTGAAGAATTTTCCAGTTGGTTGTGATCCATAGAGTCAAAAGTTTTAGCATAGTCAATGAAGCAGAAGTCGATGTTTTTCTGGAATTCCCTTGCTTTTTCTATGATCCAAGGGAATGTTGGCAATTTGATCTCTGGTTCCTCTGCCTTTTATAAATCTAGCTTGTACATCTGGAAGTTCCATCATGTCTGGATTGTGAAACAGTTACCAACAGTTGGTTTCAATTATTTAATATGGCCAAGAGTATTAGTGGTATAGAACCATACCTAGCAGTATTCAGGGATAATTTTAGTGCCTATGCCTTTAATAGATATTTGTTCAAGGTTTAGGTGAAAAATGTCTTCACCTATGTAAGACTGTTTCCATGTGCCACTCCCCTGATTCAGAAGTTCCTCTGTAGAAGTATAATGATGTTCACTGCTTATCTTTTCTCTTGCATGAACTGAGTAAAAGAAAACTCAAATAAATGTAAGAAAACCACTGGTTAGACTTTATACTTTCATACCACATCTGTAAAAGTATCTGGGCCAAAAGCTATAGTGTTGGTAAGCTTTATATGTATATGCCACATGTGTGTATATATACATGTATGTTTTTTTCCTAATTCCCTCTCTTTAGATGTATTCAAAAATATACAGTGTGTAAACCAGATAGAGTGGCCCTTGTTGAACTGGAGATAATGCCCGTAAATAAGATTTTCCTTCCTCAGATAGGGATCTCTCTGGACTGTGGTGTCTTTTTGAATCAGGACACATGAGGTCCTGATCCATATGAGTATTTGGATTTATAGACTCTATTCAATTACATTTTAATTTTATTAGTTTTAAAAAATAAATGTTCTGCATCTTCATCATGCAATTATGTACATTGCAAGTGGTATGTGATAAAACATCATAATGAATGAAGTGAATGAAAGTCACTCAGTCATGTCCGACTCTGTGACTATACAGTCAATGGAATTCTCCAGGCCAGAATACTGGAGTGGGTAGCCTTTCCCTTCTCCAGGGGATCTTCCCAACCCAGGGATCGAACCCAGGTCTCCTGCATTACAGGAGGATTCTTTACCAGCTGAGCCACAAGGGAAGTCTAAGAACACTGGAGTGGGCAGCCTATCCCTTCTCCAGGGGATCTTCCCAACATTGCAGGTGGATTCTTTACCAACCGAGCTATCAGGGAAGCCCAAAATACCACAATATTAAACATTAAATATCACAATAGGGTTATGATAAATGTCATTATGAGACTGTTTCTTTATACATGATCTCAAGAGTTTCACAGAAGAGAATGTTAAATATTGGGCCCCAAAGGCGAGTTCTTCATTGGGTTTACTGTATGATACTTTGCAAAAAAAAAAAAATTAGTGTTACTATTCCAGTGAAATAAAGGTGTTACTTCTTTTTTTTTAAATTCACTTTATAAAGCTAATGTGGAGAAGGTAATTTCAAAAGTAGTGCGGTTAAACCAACTTTATTTTGCTCTAAAATTCAGTGTCTGAAATGGAGCACACTGTTTACAAAGGCATCAAGCTGTGGAGTAATGTTACTTAACAATGAAATTCAGCACTTGCCTACTATTTTTCCAAATTATTAACATTTAGTAGCAGCAGCAGCACTAATTCTGATTATTTTTGCTAAGACCTTAGTGAACTTAGGACAAAATGGTGTGATTCTGGTTGATAACTCTTATGATTTTAGCATTTTTTGTTTGCTAATGCTCATGATTTACCCATGTCAAGCAATGTCTCTATTTTAGTGCATGTGTTAGGTTCAAATCTTAAACCAACAATAGCTTCTCTGCTGGTGAATGTCTTTGAACAATTACAGTCTTATTCCTTTAGAAATAGGTTATTTACACTCCTTCTTGTGTGTGTGTGTTGCTCAGTCGTGTCAGACTCTTTGTGACCCTATGAGCTGTAGCCTGCCAGGCTTCTCTGTCCATGGAATTCTCCAGGAAAGAATACTGGAGTGGATTACCATTCCCTTCTCAAGAGGGTCTTCCTGACCCAGGGATCAAACCCTGTCTCTTGCATCGCAGGCAGATTCTTTACCATTTGAGCCACAGGGAAGAAGAACTCCTTCTTGTGCATTCTATTAAAAATGGACCTCCTCTGCATTTAGTTGCTGGCTGTTACAATATTACAGCATTATGACAAAGCCATTACTTTAGCCTCAGTTCTGTTGGAACAGAACAGATGGCCAGTTAATTTCCTCCAGGTGGAGCTCTGTATTGTTACTGCAGTCTGATGTGTTTCTCGTGGAACTCTGTAACCTGAGACAAGGTACAGAGCCCTTGACTGGCCCTTATATTCAAAAGGGTCACCGCAAACCAGTCGGAGCATTTTATACTTTAAAGAACCTCACTCCAGGGAACATTATAAACATTTTAGTATAATTAACCTATGCTGTGAGGTTAATATTCCAACTCTTACGGATGAGACAGTCTCTCTCTTTCATTTTTAATACTGATGACCAGGAGAGGCTGTAAAATGTGGTGATCAAAAGTGAATAAAAGGTAGGCTCTGAAACCAGAGCTTGTCTCTTCTTGTTTGATAAATTGTACAACCTCTCTGAAGCTTAGTTTCCTTGTCTGTTAAACAGAGATGATAATGGTGATGATAGGCATCTATCCCTGGGACTGTTGTGAGCATTAAACGATAAAATCCATATAGAATTCTTGCTTAGTATAATTATTATTAAGTACCCAATTAATGGGAAACACACACATAATATAATTTTAGGAAAGCATTTCCTTTTCTGCAAAATAGCCAAAAAAAGTTAAAAGTTGTCACAGAGTTAACAAGAACCCTAATTTAGAGAACTGTCAATTCTCTACCATTTCAGGAGCCAAAGAATTGCAGGTTTAGGGACAAGCTGAGTCAGTTTTGGGGACCTTTCTATTGAAAATGCTTGGAAATTCAACACAGTTAAAATTAGAATTCTTAGGACTGGGCAGGAAGGACAGGACAAACAGTCCCGTTAAAATAATTTTTGTCTGTTATCAATTTTGCTGTTAATTTGCAAAACCTTATGGCTCGAGTTAATGAGATAACCTTGGATCGTGTAACTGTGACTCACACAATCTGGAAAAGTATAGCAAAACAACAGTTTTTATTCACTTATTGGTTTTCTTTTAAAATGTTTTGACTTTTATTAAGCTCCTATTTTACTTTTTTTAACTTTTTATTTCGTGTTGAAGTATAGCAATGCTGTGACCGTTTCAAGTGCACAGCAGAGTGACTCAGCCATACATATACAAGTGTCCGTTCTCCCACAAGCTCACCTCCCGTCCAGGCTGCCACGTAACATTGAGCAAAGTTCCCTGCACTGTACAGAGGTCCGTACCGGTTACCATTTTAAATATAACAGTTTCTTATTAAATTATTTTGAGTAATTAATTTCAAAATTTTTTAATTTCGTATTACCCACGTAGTCAGATCCCAGAAAGAAAGGAGACTTATTTCTGAGTATAAAACTGTGCTATTCCAAAGTAAATGTAAGAAGACTTTAGGAATTACGTATATGATCAAATTTATGAGATTTGGACACTCATTTAACTGTGATTGACTTAAAATTTCAGTTCTTTTGAATAAGTTACAGTTTTACCTTAATAAGTTTTTGAGGGGAAGGTGAGTGGCACTTGGGAACTGCCATTGGTTTGATACTTTTTGGATTAAAAAACTGTTTCTTCTTCCTTCACAAAGGCAGGGGCATTGGCAAGGTACAAATGCTCATCCTCCTTTCAACTACAGTATTTGTCAGTAAACATTTCAGAAATAAGTTCCTGATAGTTTTTTTACATTTTATATTTTAACCCACAAGTGTGTAAGATCAATAGCAGTGCCCCTTACAAGGCTTAATAATTAGATACTCTTCAGGTGGATAGGTTTATCATTAGATTACTAATATCATCTTGGTTCTAAATGCTGTCCATTCATAGATGCTACAGTTTAGTTATTTTTATGTAGAAGTATTACCATATTTTTAAATTGGAGAGGTGATTTATACTTCTTAGAATGCTAATGCAATTTATTATTTTCGGCATTCCTGATGAGTTCTGGTCCTAACGGACTTAGAATATAATGTGTTCATTGAAGACACTATCAATGTTGTCTAATACACAGATGAATTAAACTCTTTAGAAGTGATAAGCAATGGAAAAGGTGCCATAACATTCCCAGCATTCAACCATAGCTAATTTGATGTTAAAAAAAATAGGAAAAACAGCGTGTGAGGGCTCTCTGTCTATGACACCGGTCACCCCATTGATCGCCAGGGATGATTTGACTGATCTGGCTGACGAGGCGGGTGTATTTTTCCTTCCTCACCACTCCAGGTGCCTCCTCCCAAAACTGCATGCTCAACTGAAGAGCGTGACCTGCCCCACATGCATGCTTTGCGGTGAAAAGCGTGATCGACCCAAGGGACAATCATCCCTTGGCCAAGGGCATATGAGTAGCTGTGCTCCCCTGCCAGAACCTCCCCACACGCTCCCAAGGTCCATATGTAGGATATGGAATGTAGGATAGTCAAGCTTCCAAGACTCCAGACACACCAAATGAGGCGCCACATGTGGCAGCCTGCCTTTCTTAAAAAGCATCAATGAATCTTACAAATCTTTAGCCACAACTCAAGTTGAAGGAATATTTAAAACAGATATATTTTAAATATATTTAAAATAGATAACTGACAAGGACTTACTGTATGCACAGGGAGTTCTGCTCGATATTCTGTAATAACCTAAATGGGAAAATAATTTGAAAAAAAATAATAGAATTAATTTTAAAAACTTAGTATGTATATCTATAGAGCTTTGTAGCTATAATAATACTTATAATAAAAAAATATAGCAGTGATAGCAGGAAGAAAACAAAAGTTCCCAAGTCCCAACTCTGGTAACACTTTGGGGTTTGGGGTAGGTTGGGCTTTTTCTTTTTTTTACAATATCAAATTTTTGAAAATCTATTTTGAGGTTCCTGCTTTCCTTGGACCCTATGCATTTGTCTAACCTGTCTGTTGGATGAGCCCACCATGGTCCCTTGAGTGTATGGAAATAGACCAGGACCAAGACATCCAGTTTCAAGTTCCAGCTCTTTGCTTTGCCCTCTCTTGTGTAACAGTGGCAGTTTATTTAACCTCTTGTACCAATGGATCCTCTTATCAAGGAATTCCTGTATTTTAGGTATACACTACCTAAATAATGGATACAAAACTCAGTGAAAAGCAATATACACATCTAAGAAACCAAGTCTGGATTTATAGAAAATAACATTTCTAAGAAAGAGATGCCTCATAATTATTCACATAATGAGGAGTGTGAGTTCATTAGTTTGTAAGATTGAATATGACTATGTTCTAGTCCTTCCTTTGGATGTTTATTGTTGTTACTGGCAATATATATGACTTGTCACATGGCAGTTGTTTTGTTGTTGCTGTTTTTATTGTTTTAGGGTTTCATTCAGAAGGAACGAGGCTAATATCCATTCTAGTGATGTTTTGCTTCTTATTACTAACAAGATGCAGCATTTCTGTGTTGATAAACCAATTCTAAGGAAATATACTCTGTCTTTCCCAGTTATAAAGATATTTCTAAGAATGAATTTTCAAATTAATATCATCCTCACTAGTGTTCTAGAAATGGTCTGTGCCACATATTCAAAGTCTGATTTCTGTCCTAGAAAAAGAGAATTGATTAGATTGGGAAAATGGGTCAAGGAAATAGACATTTATGAATGACATAGTGTTTCATATCATTAATTATAGTTAGAATGGTATTTCACATATATGAATCAAAATATTTTTCAATTTCTGTCCATTCTAGATTTGATTTGCACCTGTTTTTACATATTTAGGACTTTGATGAATAGACAGCTTGGAAGAACACATCCCTGAGTTTTATCTCTGTTTATGAATATCTGTTTAAAGTTGATTTTACATTTAAACATTCACAGAAGCAGATCCTTTCACTGGGGCAAGGGCCATAGGAGCATTTAGCTCAGGCCTCAAGTTCAAGAGTCTTCATGTAGACTGTCCGTGTAATCTCTGAACGGGGTTATGAAAGGATATTGACAGGACCAAGCACAGTATTTCATTATGGGCTGTATTTGTAATTATTAAAATGAAAATGTAATTATTCAAATGTACCATAATTTTAGAACTTTTAAAGGACATCTCCTCACTGTTTAAAAATGTTCTGAGAACCGTGGCAGTGGAGGCTGCCTAGGACCCTTAATTTCAAAAAGACTGGAGAGGAAAGATTCTGGAAAAAGGAGAAGGAAGAATTTTCCCTCTTTACCATCATGGCAGGAGAAATATCCCTTCAGAAATGAGTGTGAGACTTGAAGAGCCTATTCTGAGGGTCTCTTCTCCTCCCTGTGCCTCAGAAGACTCCAGGGTCCTTGGGCTCTGGTGAGCATGAGGTGGGGTAGAAAAGGCCTGAGAAGAGTAGGGTGTCTCAGCAGGTCCCCCTATAAAATGGGTTCTGAACACGAAAAAAAGCACCCGCAAAGGGGTGATTTTGTCCACTTACATGACATACAGTGATATGCCCAGAATAATACCAGAGATCAATGTGATACAATACTTACTAAAATATCTTTTCTAAGATATCAGAAGGAATTTTTATTTCATTCACAAATGTACAGATATTTATCCACTTACATAACTTATTTGTGGTCATTACAGATACTTGTTTTTAAGAGTAAAAGTACAAAAGAAATATTAAATATGATTAATGATTAAAACAATTGGAACTAGGTAGTGCTAGGACAAATAATACAATTGAATCAGGTCAATGATAAAACTCTCTAGATGGGATTTCTACACAAGGGCTTTATTAACACTGAGAAAAGGGAAAATTGCAGAGCATCAGGACCATGGAAGCAAACACAGGATCTCTTTTACTCCACCAGTGGGCTATTTTTTCCAATTGAAGATTTCTCTTTTATGTAAGAAAAGAAAAGCATTAATAGAAATCTTCTTTGAAAATAAATTAATGGAGCATTCTTCTCAAATCCTGCTTGTTAATGAATTTACTGACTAGATGTATTAGTTCCAGTGGATTATAAGTCAATATTGTTAAAATATGAAGTGTCTGGACAGAGCATGCAGCAGAGACTTAGCTTCCAAATTATTATAAAATAGATTTTTAAAGTCAGAAAAAAATTATCTCTAATTAGTTAACTAAATCAGGCTAAAATGCTAGTTCCCTTTGTAAAAATAGATGAATAAAAGTCAAATTTGTGTGTGTGTGTGTGGAGAGAGAGAATGTGTGAAAATGAATGAACATTTAAATTGTGTATTTGTATTTCTTCACTTTATAACTAACAATATATTTTGATGAAATAGTTTGAAATTTCTCTAATTATTTTTCCTCACAATTCCTATATTACAAGGAAGTTTTTTTTAATCTGAACATCTTAATTTACAAATGATAGTTATATTAAAAATCAGAGTTTCATTGTCTAATCCTAGTAGAGCTGAATGTGTATGGATCATCCATGACTTATTTTCAGTTGTAGACTAATTTCTTCTCTTTCATATTCTTATGGCTTCTTTTCCCTGAGCGTCAAAGTGATAGGCTAAGTGATGCAAACTGATTTTCATGTGAAATCCAGGGTAAAATGCACTTTATAATTTTGGATTTTAGTATGTGAGGTTTCCTTGATGCCGTGCTCCTTCTGTAGCCTGGATAAGCAGAAGTTTCCCCCAGGAACATGGAAGGGCCTGTGCAGATTTGTACTCAGTTGAACACAAGCTGCATATTTTCCTTCCTTTCCACAAACTTAAAATACATCAGTGTTCATAACAGCTCTACATGCACCTGAGATAGTGTTATGGCACTTATATCTAATTTACAACTCATTTATTCCTCCTGCTTATCTCATATTTCAGGGACCAGTGTCAGTGTTAGTATGGTGGAAAACTAATGCCCTAATCAGACTCCCTAGCATCCCCGTCAGAGTTAGTGCCAGGTTTTATTCAGTGATGTTTAGCAATCTATCAGTTTCACTTCCAGAATTTTTGCTTTGATGACAGAAATACCTTGGTTTTTTAAAAGTCAGTGTTTAAAGAATCACTGATAAGAATTTTGATTTTTAATTTGATTCTAGATCATGGTTCTGAAAAGAGAAGCTCTGGGTAGGGTGCTGGAAAAGTGGCTGTGACTCTCAGTGTAACATAGATTATGAAAAACTGATGTAAAATAACAAATGAAAAATTGGTGGCCAGAATGCATTCCAGGTGTGTCATTTTCTGTGGAAAGGATGATTCACTGCAGTAAATAGATAACATGAGTTCTGTTCAGATTATTTTTTCTTTTTCTGAAAATACTTTGAAAAGCAATCATGAAGACCTGCTTATTACTGCAAAATCTAAAGTTGTTTGTTTCTCCTTGGGGCTAAATTTTTAAAAGCATATGTAAAATTGGATACCATGTTAATGGTGCTAGCAATGAGTTTAATTGCCAAAAACCATGGGGGCCAATTTTAATAAAGAAAATTCACCTGAGTATCTGTACCCTGTGATTATTTTTCCTAAAAGAAATGCAGAAATAGAAACAGATCTCCATCCAGATGTGGCTCCTTTTTGTCCACATCGCGTTCTTAGTGATTATTAAGAGACACGCAATCAAGTTGGATAGATATTTCTTGAAATGATGCATGGTATGCAATGCATGCTTTCATTGTGCTTCCTGCCATTATGGAATAATGTGTCTTATTTGGAAATACAGTGATCACTTCTGTTGAATCATGCCCAGTCTGTTTGTATAATAACACCCCTGTTTTGTGAATCATTTCAGATTTCAGAGAGCTATGCCTTCCTACCAAGAGAAGCGGTGACACGATTTCTAATGAGCTGCTCAGAGTGCCAGAAAAGAATGCATTTAAACCCAGATGGAACAGATCATAAAGGTAGCCGCAGCGTCAAATAGTGAGATTTCAAGTAATTTTATTCATAATGGCAATTTATAGCCCACATTTTTCGAAGAATGTGGTAGAATGAAACAGTTCAACAAGTCAAATCATCTCATTTATTCAAATAGGAGCCAGTAAATCCACTTACAAAGCAATGCAATGATGCCCTTCTTCAAATGAAAGACAGTCTTGACTGTGGCAAATACTTTTTGTCCTATAATAATGTTTTAATTCTCATTCATTGTGTGTATTTTGTAGTGTTTTAACTATCTTCAGCAAGGAAATTGATGTTCCATCTGTGTTCTTTTAAATTTATCATCTTCTTATTTCTAAAAGTAATGAATAATAATTTTCTCTCTGAAAATTTTTATAGAGAAGTTACTATTTGGCTTTGGCTTTCATTAAAAATTATTTGGATTATTTTCCTAATAT
The DNA here is from genome assembly GCF_029378745.1 of Bos indicus. Taxonomy (NCBI): domain Eukaryota; kingdom Metazoa; phylum Chordata; class Mammalia; order Artiodactyla; family Bovidae; genus Bos; species Bos indicus. Next base: position 23,377,287 of record NC_091783.1, read on the forward strand.
ATGAGTTTCTCAGAGGTTAATCTCAAAGCTATATTGAAGCTAGTCAATTCCCATGTGTGGGAGGATGAGTAGAATGGCAAAATATAAAAATAAAAGGCTTCCTTTTTGCCCTCATGTGGTCCACTTAGAAAGTAAGTGTGGGGACTTCCCTGATGGTCCAGTGGTTAAGACTTTGAGCTCCAACTGCAGGTGTGAGAAGCGAAAGTGTTAGTATAGCCCACCGGGCTCCTCTGTCCATGGAATTCTCTAGGCAAGAATACTGAAGTAGGTAGCCATTCCCTTCTCCAGGAGATCCTCTTGACCCAGGGATCAAACCTGAGTCTCCTGCATTGCAGGCAGATTCTTTACTGTCTGAGCCACCAGAGAAGCCCAGCCTTGGGTTCAGTCCCTGGTTAGAGCATTAAGATCCCACATGCTGTGTGGCATGGCCAAAAAAAATTGTGTACAGCAAAGGAGAAAAATACAAAAATACTGATGATTTTGTTTAACCACTATATTAGCTTCACTCATTGTTATCCAGGATACCAAAAAACTCACCTTGTAGTTAGAAATAACCAGTTTATCCATAGTGCTATTTTGTCCCCATACACCATTATTGAACTTTGCCAATCATATATATATATATATATATATATATATATATATATATTTTTATGCTCCATCTCTAATGCTACCAATCTCCTAAACACTTGGTATCTTGCCTCTTATTTCAATTTGAACAAACTAGATCATTCTAAAATTACAAGTAGAGTACTGTATCACTTTCATTACCCATTAAAAATGTTTTATTACAGATAATGGAAAACCTCCCACTTTGGTGACCAGCATGATTGACTACAACATGCCAATTACCATGGCCTATATGAAGCACATGAAACTGCAGCTGCTAAACTCACAGCAAGAGGAGGTAAAATGAAAATATCTACCCTTATATCACAAGTCAGAATGAAGCTTGATAAGCATGACTCTCATATTAAGCATGACGCCATTTTGAAGACTAATTTATTTTTTAATAAAAGGAGTGTCAGTAGAACTGCACAGATGGAGAAAGAGGCAGAAATTTTTAGTTGCCAATAGATTCCCTATCTGACCACATCCACCTTAGTGTTATGTGAACATTTGTTCATTCTCCCCAAAGATTCATTTTCCTTCATAGCCTACCATCGAACTAACCTTGATGAAGTGCTAAGAAGTTCAGGAGAAAGTATTCCAAATAAGTGTATATCCAGGGAAATTACAGTATTAAGGCTATTTTACCTGGAAATCAGAAAGTTCAATTTCATAGGTATTTCAAGTATGACCATTTCAAATCATCCAAACCTTTTGTATATTTTAAAGTTGTTTTTCAATTAACCCTTATTCTATGTATTTGTCTATGTCTCTGAATCATCTTAACTAGAAACATTTTGATGTTTCAGATTATTTTATTTAATTTGTATAGTAAGATTCTACCAATGAGCTTGTTGGCATATATTAAACACAGAATGAATATTTGTTAAATATTCTTCTCCAAGATACTGATTCACTTACCAGTTTGGTTGAAGTATCTCAAAAGCAGGAACTAAGTTGTATACAAACCCTGTGTATATTCCCCAAATACTTCTAACAGTGTGGCTTAGTAAATCCTTCTTAATTAGTTAGTAGCCATTAGTTAATATACACACTCAAAGTATCTATCCCATGGACTGTAGCCTATCAGGCTCCTCCATCCATGGGATTTTCCAGGCAAGAGTGCTGGGGTGGATTGCCATTTCCTTCTCCAGGGGATCTTCCCGACCCAGGAATCGAACCTGGGTCTCCCACATTGCAGGCAGATGCTTTACCATCTGAGCCACCAGGGAAGCCCCAGTTAATATACACACTCAAAGTATCTATACTAGAAATATTTCTCAGAGAGAATATATTCTCTCCTGTTTGAAATTTCTCTGGAAGAGGAAATGTGGTTAAATACTTATTTTTAAGTATAACATTACTTGGTGAGGTATTAAATTCTTTTACAATTATTTGGTTAACTTTGTTCATAAAGCTCAAATCAAATTTTTTATTTTCCTCTTTATATCAGCAGGTTTAATCTCAAAACTGTATTTATAAAATTATTTTGTCTCAAAAGACTTTATGAAAAGTATATTCTATAACAACATCTGTATTAGAGCTGTGGCAACATCAGATTCCATATTATCAGATAGATATATGTAAGTGATTAACTCATAATAAAGCCATTCAAATACAAGAAAAGCAGTTAAGAAAATATTACTATTTATCCATCCCCAAGAATGAAAATATTATTCCCATGATTCAGCACACAATTGAAAATCATTTTTTAAAAACCTGTAAACTGGTTAGAGCTGTCAAATTATTTGTAGAAAACTCATTTAGATATTGATATGTTTATTAATAGGCCAAAAAATGTCAACTTTGAGCCAGCAGAGCCCACATATGCTAAGTCCTTCTGGCTTCTACAAAATCCTGAGTATTTCATATAAAAAATGGATTATTTTAAATGATAATTGGATTAGGAAAATAACTCTTATCCTTACATTTAAAAAATTCTACCTTGGGTATACATTGTCTTAAAAATATTTAGATAAATGATGAATTATATTACTTAAAAAATTTTGGAAATTGTGATCATTGAAAGATAGAAAAGTGGTTAGATAAGTCATGGTAAAAATGGAAATCAAGTGAGATATCCCTTTTGTAGTAAGTTATATTTAAATTTAATAAATGTGTAATCAATTACCTTAACCAATATTTATTGAGTACCTTCTTATGTAATTGTCAGTCTTATAGGCAGTGGACATAAACACTGAATAAACTGACAAAATCCTTGCCTTTATTAAGCTTATCTTCTAGTGGTGGTGGGAGACAGACCATGAAGGAAATAAATGATGAAAGTCTGTATGTGAGAGGATACTAAATGCTAGTAATAGAAATATAGACAGCCAGGAATGGGAGTTCCTTTAAAATTACAAAATACTGTATCCAAAGTAAGATCAGCCTTCTTATAAACTATTGATGAGAATTTAAACCACAACAGACTTTTTGGGAGAGAGTTTGGCAATAATTAATTTAAAACTTTGTCAAGTTATTTATATGCTGTGACTAGAAATTTATACTAAGGAATTTGATATATAAAACAATTTACATATTAGGATGTTTATTGCATTGCTAATGGTAATGATTGGAAATATCTAACAATGAGAAATAGTTGAATCTGCAACATGGTAGCCTCTACCCATACAGGGATATTGAAATTTAACCAAAATTAAATTAGCTAAAATTAAATTTCCAGTTCTTTCGTCACACTAGCTACATCGATCAGCCATAATGCGCACTTTGTATAAACCATTCTATAGAACAGACACTACAGAGTCACTCTTTGTTTCTAGTTTCTCTTTAAACATACACATAACCTCACACACAGACTTTTTACATGTAGATACATTTATATATCTTCCCTAATACATTTATATAGCTTCCCTGAGAGCTCAGTTGAGTCCACCTGCAATGCAGGAGAAGGCAATGGCACCCCACTCCAGTACTCTTGCCTGGAAAATCCCATGGACGGAGGAGCCTGGTACGCTGCAATCCATGGGGTCGCTAAGAGTCGGACACGACTGAGCGACTTCACTTTCACTTTTCACTTTCCTGCATTGGAGAAGGAAATGGCAGCCCACTCCAGTGTTCTTACCTGGAGAATCCCAGGGACGGGGGAGCCTGGTGGGCTGCCGTCCATGGGGTTGCACAGAGTCGGACACGACTGAAGTGACTTAGCATAGCATGGCATAGCAATGCAGGAGACCCCAGTTCCATTCCTGGGTGGGGAAGATCCCCTGGAGAAGGAATAGGTTACCCACTCCAGTATTCTGGCCTGGAGAATTCCATGGACTATATGGTCCATGGGGTTGCAAACAGTCAGACACAACTGAGCACTTTTACTTTCACATTTATATAGGGGCTTCGCAAGTGGCGCTAGTGGTAAGGAATCCTCCTGCCAATGCAGGACACACAGGAGACATGGTTTTCATCCCTGGGTCAGGAAGATGCCCTGGAGGAAGAACTGGAAACTCACTCCAGTATTCTTGCCTCGATAATACCATGGGCCGAAGCCTGGCGGCCTACAGCCCATGGAGTCTCAAAGAATTAGACATGCCTGAGCGATTGAGCACATGTGCACCCCCCCTCCCCCGCACGCACGCGCACACACACACACACGCATATTAAATACAAATCTGTCTCTCACACACATATACACTTATCATGCAAATAATATTTTACTAGACTACATCTAGCTAGCTCTTTGTAGTAGACATAATAAACACTTTTATAAAGATTATAAAGTATCCACAGCTACTTTATAAACACAGATTGATCATCTTTATTATTATATTTAAATTCATTTTTGTGTGTGTTCATGTATAATAAATATAAATCTTCTACACTGTAGAATTTGTTACATATTCTATATAACAGTATCAAACAGCTTTGTGCTTATTATGTATCTCATGTTGTTTTAACTACTTTAAATATAATGTAGCCTCTCAATCATTACACAGCCCTATGAGGTTGATACTATTTTTATTATTCCCATTTTATAGGTGAGGAAACTGAGGCACAGAAATATTAGGTAACTTGCTTAAGGTAACACATCTAATAGGTTCAGTTCAGTTCAGTTCAGTTGCTCAGTCGTGTCCTACTCTTTGCGACCCCATTAATCGCACCACGCCAGGCCTCCCTGTCCATCACCAACTCCCGGAGTTCACTCAGACTCACGTCCATCGAGTCAGTGATGCCATCCAGCCATTTCATCCTCTGTCGTCCCCTTCTCCTCCTGCCCCCAATCCCTCCCAGCATCAGAGTCTTTTCCAATGAGTCAGCTCTTCACATGAGGTGGCCAAAGTACTGGAGTTTCAGCTTCAGCATCAGTCCTTCCAATGAATATTCAGGACTGATTTCCTTTAGGATGGACTGGTTGGATCTCCTTGTAGTCCAGGGGACTCTCAAGAGTCTTCTCCAACACCACAGTTCAAAAGCATCAATTCTTCGGTGCTCAGCCTTCTTCACAGTCCAACTCTCACATCATACAGAGCATAAATCTGAATCCAGGCAGTGTGGCTCCAGAGAATGTGCTCTAAAATAATATATTACAGACAATATATATAGTATATATAATGGATATACATATTATCAAGCTATGTGTGTGTACATTTGTGCATATATGGTGCACATTGATAATGTGAATGTTTGCACTGAATTCTATTATTTTTTCTTCTTTGAACATAAATATTTATTTCAGATGCTTTGGATTTTTCATAGAATTTAGAATTGGAGAAAACAGTGTCCTGAGAGAGGGCATGTGGCTGGGAGAAGTCTATGTGGCTGATGGCCCAGAGGCCTCCCAGCGTGGAATTTCCTTGCTGAATTAATGGCTCAGATGGTAAAGCGTCTGCCTATAGTGCAGGAGACCTGGGTTCGATCCCTGGGTCGGGAAGATCCTCTGGAGATGGAAATGACAACCCACTCCAGTATTCTTGCCTGGAAAATCCCATGGATGGAGGAGTGTGTTAGGCTACAGGCCATGGGGTCGCAGAGAGTCAGACGCAACTGAGCGACTTCACTTTCACTTTCAGTGCTCCTTGGTAGACCCAGACACTATCAGAACCTTTGATAGAGGAAGAACACCCGGATACCTGGGTCTGACCTAAGGATCAGAATGCCCGTTGTTAGTGTGCTAGAATGCTCCTGTTTCCTGACCATAGCAATTTCTTCACTGATGCCAAGATGTCATTTATGAAGTCAAGAGAATGCTTTCTATTCAAAGAAGCTCTTTCTCAAGCCTGGGTGACATCATAATGAAGCCCAGGTCTGGTAGGTGATAGTGTGATCAGTTATCTAACTGCTCTGTGCCTCAATTTCACACTGTGTTAACTGGGTAAATGCTGGGTAAGTTTCACAACGCATTAACTGGGTAAATGCTGACTCATAGGTTGGATGAATCTGACATAAGTGAACAACTAAATAACAGAGTCTGTGATATAATTAGCAGTGCTACTGCTGCTGCTACTGGTAATCATCGCATCAATGTTAAACTTTGAGATCAAATATTTATGAGTTGAAGCAAAACCTGGTGGTTTCAGTGAAACATTTTTGGTATTTTACACGAGTTTCTCGGGTCTTCCTGCCTACATAAGCACACAGCTGCTGCTGCTGCTAAGTCACTTCAGTCGTGTCCGACTCTGTGCAACCCCATAGACGGCAGCCCACCAGGCTCCCCCGTCCCTGGGATTCTCCAGGCAAGAACACTGGAGTGGGTTGCCATTTCCTTCTCCAATGCATGAAAGTGAAAAGTGAAAGTGAAGTTGCTCAGTCGTTTCCGACTCTTAGCGACCCCATGGTCTGCAGTCTACCAGGCTCCTCCGTCCATGGGATTTTCCAGGCAAGAGTACTGGAGTGGGGTGCCATTGCCTTCTCCCATAAGCACATAGCATTTGTCCGAAAATCAGTTCTCCCAAAGGAATTTTCTTCAAGAAAATGATTATAGCAACATAGCATGTATTTGTTTTAACTTAATATTTGATAGATTTTTTGATGAATTGACAATTTGGCAGCTAGCTTTGCCTTTTGGGAATTTAGCCATTTGCTGATTTGGCTTTTGGTTGCTGTTTGGCTTCTGAATCTTTTGTACTTAGAACTTTTTGTGGTAATGGCATTTGTAGTCCCTTGCAAGGAAGAAAGGCTGTACTAAGATTAACTTGTTTTCTGACTAATGAGGACTTTGGATCTAAACATGTAAATTTTTCTTTAAGTAAATTCTATTCTGTATACCAATAAAATTTTTTCAGTTCAGATTTTTTATTACAATGTCAGATTTTTGCTTATAATATTTTATTGTCATTAAAAATAAAAGTGTGCTTCTTTTTATGCTATATTTTGTGATTGACTCTTAGAAAGCTTTTTAATAATTAAAAAATACATTCCTTCATTATTCAGATAATTCCTCAACTACATCCTTCCTAAATACATTACTTTAAACCTTTTACATCTTCCTGTATACAAAGGCACATTGAATCTTCACAAGTCTTCATGTCTTGTTTGTTATTTCAAGCATCTATTCATGTTAACATTTAACTGAGCCCTATAGAAGCTTACTTACTGGCTAAACTTTAATTGATCCTATAGATAAAATAGTCATCTGAGTATATTATATTTTATGATACTTGATGATATGTTAAAACCATTTTCAGGATGAAAGTTCAATAGAAAGTGATGAATTTGATATGAGTGATTCAACGCGGATGTCAGCTGTGAACTCTGACCTCAGCTCCAATCTTGAGGAAAGGATGCAAAGTCCCCAGGCTCTTCATGGCCAACAAGATGGTAAGCCTTTCAAACTGAGCAAACAAAACAATAACATAATCCTGGATCAGAATTGATTAAAGCAACCACTTCTTATTCTGGTGGTAATTTTTTATCTGTTTCTATGGAGACTTTTTTCTGTACACTAAGGTTATGTTATCCACTTCATTATTCTTAGACTCAACTACTTGGATTAAAACTGTAAATGCTAGTTATAAAATTCAAGCTTGCCCAAGTTTTGCACTCTGAGCTTGAAAATGAGTTACATTAGTGGACTTTGGGTTTCTGTGATGTTTTCTAGGTTTGGTTTCTTGGACCATTATTCTCCTGACTGAATAAAGAGTTTAATAATGGTCAGAGATTAATGAGGATGTTTTGATGTTACTAAAAGACAAAGGAATAGCCAAAAAAACAATTGCTATAAAAGAACAATTTTTACCATAGTGATTTTGCTGGGTAAGAAGAATTTTGCTGTGATTTTGAGCTGTTTTATTCAGCTCTAAAGGAAAGAATGATCATGATCTTTTATTCCTGGGTCTGTTGATGATTCCTGAATCATTGCACTGTCCCTGATAGAGCAGTTAAGGTTGAGAAAACTGGACGTGTAGAGAAGGCTTAGCAATTCACACTTCAGGTCTAGTATAGTCAGAGGTTTTTTAAAACTATTTGTGTAGATTTTTGTCTTTGTAAATAAAATATCCTGTATGCAAGGAAATGTTCCTTACTTGGTAATTGCGGATAAAAATTCAGGCTTACAAATAGAAGGAAATTGTCCAATTTTATTCAAAAATAGTTTATTATTCCGGTAATTAACAAATTTACATGAGCTTTTTGACTGTGTATTTTTGTGCCTGCATCTGTTGATAGCAAATAAAGCTCTTTACTTGTTTTCTCTGATACTTGATTTAAAAACTAGTTGCACAAGATTGCTGCATTTCTAGCTGCTGTTGGTGTTCTTATGTTGTCAAACGAGAAATCCTTAATCAGAAAGTCTTTAAAAATGTGAGGGGGGACTTGTGTTCCCACTTCAGATGAATCTAAAAGATGCTGGTGTCCTTGTTGGCATGAGTACAAAGAAGGAGCAGGACACTGGTCATCAGTGGCTTTAAAATCACATTTTACTCGTTACATAGTATAACAGCTCTTGCAACAGAAATGATGCTTATTTGGGAAATTTCTAAGAATGTAGTTCTTCTGGTATGGATATAAATTGCTTTTTTTCTTCTAAAATATTAGTAGATTTTCAGATTTTGTTTTTTAATGAAAAATGTGTAGCACCAGAATAATGGAATAACCATATATATGTGTGTGTAGTTGGGTGGGTGTGTATCTTAATATTATTAATAATATTATTATTAGTAATATGCACATGTTTTGCCTGACCATCATCTTTTTTACTTCTTAATTTTGGGGATCATAAATAATAGGATGTCTCTCATGATGCAAATCCTTTGTTTGCTTGATTGAAGTCTATCATGGATCTTTGGCTAGGAGACAGTTGATGTGACATAAATATATGTTGATTTTAATAAAATGTGGAGGGATAATGTCAAATATTACTTCGTCTTAGGAGAAGGCATTGATGCCTTTCTCATTGTACGTTGATGTATGCATCAAGGATAGGGCCATACCTAGCTGTTTCTTCTCCAGCCTAAGCCTTCCCTAACATGTTCAACGCCTTCTCCTCACACTTCTCTTGCAGTTTCCTCTTCTTGCAATTACCTCCTCTTTCTCCTGCATCACAGGTTTTCCCCAGAATCAACATACACACATGATGTAATAAAGGCCCTCCTTAGGAGAGCGCCATTCATCCCACGGTGTCCGTGCACTCATTGCCCTTTTCTCTGCCCCACGCCCATGATACTCTTTACTGCAAAACTGAGAACCTGTCTCATCTCCACTTCCTCACTCCACTCCTCCCGGCTCATCTCAGGTAGGCTTTCATCCTCACCATCCCATTCTAGTCAAGGCTATGGTTTTTCCTGTGGTCATGTATGGATGTGAGAGTTGGACTGTGAAGAAGGCTGAGCGCCGAAGAATTGATGCTTTTGAACTGTGGTGTTGGAGAAGACTCTTGAGAGTCCCTTGGACTGCAAGGAGATCCAACCAGTCCATTCTGAAGGAGATCAGCCCTGGGATTTCTTTGGAAGGAATGATGCTAAAGCTGAAACTCCAGTACTTTGGCCACCTCATGCGAAGAGCTGACTCATTGGAAAAAACTCTGATGCTGGGAGGGATTGGGGGCAAGAAGAGAAGGGGATGACAGAGGATGAGATGGCTGGATGGCATCACTGACTCAATGGACGTGAGTCTGAGTGAACTCTGGGAGTTGGTGATGGACAGGGAGGCCTGGTGTGCTGCGATTAATGGGGTCGCAAAGAGTCGGACACGACTGAGCAACTGATCTGATCTGATCTGATCCCATTCTACTTGCTCTTGTGAGTGCTACCAGCAGTCTTCATGTGGCCTGATTCTTTGATGCGACCTTCATCTTTCTCATTACTAATATCAAAGGATTGTACACCATTTGCTTCCTGGTGGGCCTGTCTCTGGGTTCCTTTTTCATTGTCTAGTCAATAGATGGCGGAGTGTGCTGGGGTGCAGCCCTTCTCTGTCTCCTCTTCCGTGCTCACTGCCTAGCTGATCACATCAAATCACATGGCTTTCAGTATGATCTGTACCCTGATGAGTCTCACATTTGCCTCTCCAAGCCCTAATATCTTTCTTCAGGTCGGGACTCTCTCCTCCTCTCTATTACCTAAATTTTAACATTCTTCAGAGGATTTATCAGGGTATGAAATGATATTATTTTTCTTATTGGCTGTTTTTCTTCTATACTATAAATATTGTATTAATTAGGGAATCTTTTGTGTTTTTGATTTTCTTTCAGTTTCTCCATTCGACATACTTCTTAAATAGTCTATTATGTAAATAATTATGCCCCATTATGTAAATCTAACTTTTCACCATAATCATGATTTGTCATATACATTTTGCATATTTTTATGATTTTCTTTTCTCTTTCTCCCTGACAATGGCACTCTCATAGGTAACCCATACTGACGAACTATCATTCCTGAATTTCTCTGTACACACACACACACACACACACACACTCTTACACATAGATGTACATACTCAGAAGATTTTGTCATCATTTTATAAAAAATAGATTATATCATTTACAGTAGTCTTTTTCTTGCTTTTTTCATCCATATTACCTTTTTTAAGAGCTTCTTGAATACTAAGATGTATATACAGTATGTGTGAGTGCATGCTCAGTCATGTCAGATCTGTGACCCCCATAGACTGTAGCCCACCAGGCTCTTCTCTCCATGAGATTTCTGTAGCAAGAATACAGGAGTGGGTTGCCATTTCCTTCTCCAGGGCATCTTCCCAACCCAGGGATCAAACCCACATCTCCTGTGTCCCCTGCATTGGCAGGTGGATTCTTTAATCACTGTGCTACCTGGAAAGCCCATATATACAGTCTGCTGCTGCTGCTAAGTTGCTTCAGTCATGTCTGACTCTGTGCGACCCCATAGACGGCAGCCCACCAGGCTCCCCCGTCCCTGGGATTCTCCAGGCAAGAACACTGGAGTGGGTTGCCATTTCCTTCTCCAATGCATGAAAGTGAAAAGTGAAAGTGAAGTCGCTCAGTCGTGTCTGACTCTTCACGACCCCATGGACTGCAGCCTACGAGGCTCCTCTGCCCATGGGATTTTCCAGGCAAGAGTACTGGAGTGGGTTGCCATTGCCTTCTCCAGTATATGCAGTCTAATGTTCAGTAAAAAAAAAAAAAAAAAAAAAAGATATGGTCCCTATGCCTTTAATTAACACACAATCTAAAGGAATAAAAGTATACATATACCATTTGATTTTGGTTACAGTTCATTGAGCCAATGTGGGAAAAGTCCTGCTTCTGTAAAAATAAGAATCCGTGCTACTAAAACTTTTAGTTTGTGTCTCCTTGAAATCAGTCGGGATGTAGAATACTAGGACTACCTTGGGTCTGGGGGTATGTTGCTTTCTGTGGATAATATGCTTTGATCTTTAGTAATCAGTGGGTAAGGACTTATGATGTAACATATCCAATTATGGTAGCAACCTGAACACAGCTTCAATCTAGTCTAGTCCAGGGATTTCAAAGCATCACTGACCTCCACCCACTCCATGCCAGTGTTGCCTACCTCCAACCATTATAGCCAAAAATGTTATAGACACTGAAAATGTCCTGTGCATCCCAAAGTGAAGGACGCTGCGTCCCTGGTGTAGGCAGAGAAGGACCATCTCAGTAATAATCCAATAAGATGAATATTAAGAAGGCAATGGAGAGGAGTTTAGAAATGGAAATTGAAGAGACATCTACAAAATATGAACATATGAAACTCCAGTTTAATATTCATAAAATATGAACAATATAAACATTTTAAAGCTAAAGCATTCTATTTTCTTTAGTACTAAGTAATTACTTTAAGGTATTATTGGAAAGAAATTGAAATAGCATATTGTCAGTTTTCAGGACTCTTTCCCATACTTATAACACAGGTAAGTGTAACAGTGTGTTATTGGACATAGTGAAAATAAACTTCTTCGGTTCTCATCTCACATGGTAATGGACGATTTTTAAATCTCTTCAATATCAAGGGAAAGAAAGAATGTAAAATATAAATCAGTTTGTAGATATAACAATATAATGCACATAGGAAAAAGAGAGGAAAAGAAAGGAAATGTCTTGCCATCAGACTAGATAATTAGGTAAAGGTGAAGAAAATACAAACCAGAATGATGAATTTGATAAGAAAAAAGTGTGTCAAAATTGATGTGTAATATTCGATTTCTTTTACTTAAGTTTATAATGCCCTAACTCAATTAAAATACAGAAATGCACAGAAACTTTGAATCTTTGTATAGGAAATATTTTACCCTCATTTAAAATATTTAGGTATAATTTACATAACACATCATATTAGTTTTGTTTTTTTAAGATTTTAAATTTTATTTTATTATTTTTATTATTTTTTTAATTTTATTTTTTAACTTTACAATATTGTATTGGTTTTGCCGTATATCAACATGAATCAGCCACAGGTATACATGTGTTCCCCATCCTGAACCCTCCTCCCTCCCCATATTAATTTTGATGTACAATGTAACAATTTTGTGTGTGTAATACGTTACAGAATTACCCCCACAATGAGTCTAGTTAACATCCATCACCTCATATAGTTATAATTTTTCCTTCTTGTGACAAGAACTTTTAAGATCTACTCTTTAAACAACTTCCAAATTACAGTGCAGTATTATTAACTATAGGCCCCATGCTGTACATTAAGTCCCTAGAATTTACATATTTTAAACTGGAACTTTGTTCCTTTTGACCACCTTCACCCATTTTTTTCATTAAAATATATTAAACTATGTAAAACTTTTTTGCTATCTTCAGTAATGCCTTTAGGATAAAGTTGTTTAACATATTACATAATCATTTGAGTTACTCAGGACACTATGAGGTCCTTTAAGCTCTGGTGAAGTATAAGGAGCTTACTGTGCAACAGGTTCTTCTCTGGAGTGGTTGTGGCCCATGGAATTCCAAAGTGCTTTCCTGGATCAAAAAGCTTAGAGGTGCTCTGTACTCGAATGTTCATCAATTTGTAAGGATTCTTGTTTTTCCATCTATTTCAATGGATTCTAAATAGAAATGTCACTTAAGGCTTATGTTGTCCAATCCCAGATCCTAGAAATTTGTGGGAGTGTGAACTAGCTCAAAATAGTATTTTTTTGTAAATTATTTATTTGGAATTGGTGCCTAAAAACAGCTGATTTATTTTTTGTTCTTATCTCAGGTAATTTATTATTAATAAAGGATATCTGGCAAAAGTGTTGGATTTAGAAACAGACAAAGATTCAGTTCACAGTGTTCAACTTCTGATAGAGAAATACTTTTCTAAGAGACATCTGAATTACTTTTCTGAGTTAATAACATATTGTATAATATTAATAGCTTTATAAGGGAAAATTTGTGCTTTATGAAACTCAAAAATATTATTAGATTATTACTAGCAAAGGATTTCTGTATTTTTAAGTCACAACAAATTGTATTTTCCCTTTTGCCATTTAAAAAAGACTATAGGAATATAAAGAGAAGTTGAGGCACACCTTTCAAATCTTTGCACATTAGCTTATTTGCCTTTAAAAGTAAGGGATTACAATAGGAAAATTGTATACATTTCTCTCTGGCCCTCATTTTGTTTTATTTTGGTTGTGACATCACAGAATATATTGCTCTAAAAGGTATTGAATGTGCCTTGTCTCTCAACTCAATGGAATTATGTAGAGATAATGTTTGCAATATTTTGGTACTTCATTAATGTATCAAACAATGACTTGTTTATTCATTAAAAATTAACAATGGCCATGTGCCAAGCAAAGTAGTGTAATGTCTAGAAACAATGAAAGATGGAGAGAGACTTGTGAGGGAAGAATTCCCCTAAAGCGCATTGACATTTATTTCAGCTTTTACCTATGATTCCTGGAGAGGCAGATGGCTCCCCACTCCAGCATCCTTGCCTGGAGAATTCCATGGACAGAGGAGCCGGGTGGGCTACAGTCCATGGAATTGCAAAGAGTCGGACACGACTGTGCAACTTTCACATCACATTCCTATGATAGACTTCTAAATAATATATTCAAGGCAACTTTTTCCTTTCTAGTATATGTTTTCTAAGTCTCATAGCATTTAGAAATGCATCATTCATTTGCCAGAATTTGAAAATATTTCCCTTTCCACATATTTGTTTTCTAAAAAGGTTTTAATATGCTTCGAGTGGTCAGGCCATTTTTGATACACAGAAAATAATTAATTGGAATTTAGTGGCTAATATGCATACAGTTATTAGAATATGGTATATATGTATACAAACATAGTGTGCATTTATATATATATATATATATATTTATATATCTCTCTCTTATGCATGTATGCTCAGTTATGCCTGACTCTTTGAGACCCCATGGCCCACCAGGCTCCTCTGTCCATGGGATTCTCCAGGCAAGAATACTGGAGTGGGTTGTTGTTTCCTCCTCCAGGGGATCTTCCCCACCCGGGGATTGAAACACCATTGCCTGCATCTCCTAAATTAGCAGGAGGATTCTTTACCACTGAGCCACCTGGGAAGCCCATATACATCTTATAATAATGATTAATTATAATAAACTTCAAAGAACTTTAGGTCTTACTGCTGAGAGCAGGTAATTTTTTTGCATAAATATCAGTTTAATGAAAGTTAAGTAATAATTTACATAGGCTATCACTATATTATAGGTAATTCAGTACATTTTATTAATATTGCTCTTCAGTTTATTGCACTTAGCAGATACTGTGTTTTTTACAACTTGCAGGTTTATGGCAGCCCTATGTCGAGCAAGTATATCAGTGCCAATTTTCCAGCAGCATTTGGTCACTTTTTGTCTCTGTCATATTTTTGTAATTCTTATAATATTGATATTTCTAACTTTTTATTATTATTATTATATTTGTTATGGTGACCTGCAATCAGTGATTTCTGATGCAAAAGCTTAGTAATCAATATTACTATTGCAAAAAAATTGACTCATGAAAGGTTCAGATGATGACATTTTTAGTATAAACTATTTTAAGTTATATGCATTATTTTTTGAGACATAATGCTATTGTACACTTAACTGACTGCCATATTGTGTTAAGATAACTTTCATATGCACTGGAAACCAAAAAGCTCAGATGACTTGTTTTATTACGATACTCATTTTTAATGTGTTCATCTTTAACTGAACCCATGTTATCTGCAAATAATAGGTAAACATTTTGTATTCTAATATCTGAACACGAACATGACATATTACATTGAACCATATTAACTTGCCATATTGACTCAACCTAATAGTTCAAACTCTCAAATAACTTAAAATATTGATAGAACATGAAAATTATTAAAGCAAAAAGTTTTTGAAGTTGGGATGTATTTCTGTTTCCGAACAATGATGCATACACATGTACAGCAAGCATATGTCTTGACTAGTAAATGTATAAGATGACCATAGTCTTGTCTTAAGTGTAAACATAGAAGGGAGTAAATGTGAAAATAGCAATTTAGTCGTGAGGTAGATAACTGTGTAAAGCAATATTGCAGTGGCAGTCACATTTTTTCTTCTGTCCTTGTTTAGATTATATGCTGAATGGACAGCATAGACTCCTACCTGGGGACCTTATTTTAAAAATACACATTTAGGGGGACCCATCTCAGATAGGATGACTAAGGAAAAAGGATGGTGCCACTACTCCAGATTATAATTTTGAAGATACCACTCACATTTCTATCTGACGGTTTTGGAATTTGAAGGTGGCAACAGAATTGAGTCATGTAGGTATAGTTCATACTCAAATGCTGTTTTTGGTCAGCGGTACCTTCTATGTCAGGCTTCTCCAGTGACTCAGTTGGTAAAGAATCTGCCTGCAATTTGGAGACCACCTCTAATGCAGGAGACCCGAGTTTGATCCCTGGGTCGGGAAGATCCCCTGGAGAAGGGAATGGCTACCCACTCCAGTATTCTTGCCTGGAGAATCCCATGGATGGAGGGGCCTGGCAGGCTATAGTCTATGGGGTCACAAGAGTCAGACCTGACTAAGCGACTAAACCAACCACCACCACTTTCTGAGTCACTTCTCTGGTGAGGATCGTGTGAGTTTCTGTGCGTTTCAGTTAAAATTGTCTTCTTTGTTATGAAATTTGTTGCATACTGCATTCTTTATTAGTTTAAAAAAATCTCTCTGCAAGTCTATTATATTTTACAACCTGCTGTATCTGAATATTGCACACCCTGGATTTAAGAACACACACACACATGCAATTCTTTTTTACAACCCTGTGTACATGTGAATACAATTTTAGTAAAAATATGTTTGTGACTAAAATTGCATCTAATTTAGCTGAACAGAATAGTTTTTGGTAATTATTAAAGTATACAAAGCAGCAATAAAAACAACTACTATTGGCCATTTAATTTAGTTGGAAAATCTAATAAAACATGTTTTTAATAAAAATTATATATAACAGGGAATGTGATAGGAAATTAAATTTAGTAGTTAATTTTAATGATGGTGACTTTTAAGTACAAAAGCTATTAAAATTTGTTGAGACTTAACACTAAATTCTCTATAGATGTTGTGTTGTCTTGAGTAAGGCATTTCCATTTTTCTACAAACTGTTTTCTTTTAACTGCTTCTAATTGTTTAGGAAATTTTGTACAAAGAAAAAATAGTTAAAAGAATGTCAATATGTTTTCTTTTTACATAAATGGAATAAAGCTTTTGACTTCCAAAATTGAACCTATTCTTAGCTCTGTTATTGTTTTCAGTTGTTAAACTGAATATGTTTCTGTATTTAAAATACATGAAAATGATACAATGCTGCTTTTTTTTCTTAAAACAAATTCTAATGCCTGATTAAAACATAATTTTTATAGTAAATTTATTGAATTAACTCTGGAATGAGGTAGTTAAGCTAATGACGTTTTTTGAGAGCTTTCTTCTCATTGCAGTTGCTCTATAAGTAATTATATTATAATTTGCAGAAATATAATGTATTATTATAAGCTATATTGAGAAAATCATTAATTAATTGTAAGGAATGTTACTTTGATTTAGAGGACATTTTTGATTGCTAGATTTTTTTGTAACATTATTATGCTTGTGTATGCATCTTGGTGTGAGTGTATTTAATCATTTGAAATAGCTTTGAAGTAGTAATTCTCTATTTCTGAAAGCAGAAGAAGAAATAGCAACTTGACTTATGTATAAAGATTAAGTATGAAAAAAAGATGCTGAGCTGTACACTTATTTAATATGCTTTTGTGGGGAATATTATTTTCTTCTTGTATTTAGGATCATATTATTTGAAATTTTACTTTTCTATGAAGTTAAAATTCTGCTTTTTGATTCTTATTTTATATAAGTGATTTTTCATATAAGAGAGTGCTTGATTAAATTTTAGCTTATTGATTTCAATCTCAAGTTTGTACACCCCAGTGACCAGTCCAATTTTAGCTCGATACTGGGCCTCTGGAAAATTGAGGGAGATTGGCTTGATTCTAGGCTTGCCTTCGAGAGTCTAATCTGGTCAGTAGAGGATTAACTTGAAATTTTACCTCTCAGTTAGTTCTTTGTTTTCAATTATTGCTCTTGCATTTTGTCATTTTCTTCATGGTAGTGATTGTTGGTTCACAAATGATTACATGTGTTGACTGAAATCAAATAGACTGCCAGATATTTCTTCATCAAAGATAGGTTTATGCAGGATTATCAGAGAATTACATTTTGTGGTCTGCAGGAATGGTGAGACACTTGTAAGTTCTCAAGTGGTAAGAGGGGGAAATAATTCTATAGAGGGGAAAAGAAAGTTGAGAGTGTTACAGTAAACAAAGAGTCCATGGCTTGTCATT
Organism: Bos indicus; assembly: GCF_029378745.1. NCBI lineage: Eukaryota > Metazoa > Chordata > Mammalia > Artiodactyla > Bovidae > Bos > Bos indicus. The sequence goes on from NC_091783.1 coordinate 23,395,122, forward strand.
GGCTGAATCCTTCCAAGGAAACAAGTGAAGTCTGTCTTCTTCCAGTTGGCTTCTGTTGTCATTACAGGGCATGACTTTCCCCTTCTTGTCTCCCAGCTCTATTTAATTCAAGTTTATGTTGATTTTTTTTTTTTTCGTTTTCCCCTTTAGAGCAAGTTCTTTCTCTGAAAGCATCACTGGCCAAGACTAAGGTTTTATATAGTTTCAATGGCTTTTTGTCCCTCAGTGTCAGAAAGGACCTTTCCTAAGAGTAATGTTTCATGTCAGAGAGAAAATGCACAGATTAGAAAACTATTGAGGTCAGATTTGAATAATGATGAACGGTACTAGGGAGAACTCTCAGGCACTTTTTTTTTTTTTTTTTAAGTCTCAGGTCTATATGTTATCAGGATCATAGACACCTGAAGTGTTATGTCATCATCAAAAGTTTGGTCCACATCTATTCCAACAGGCCTGGTCCTGATATCTTGGGAAAGTTATTTTATCAAATTTCACCTGCTTAAATTCTAGGAAATTTGCCCTTTCATATCACCAGACGATACGCATTCAGGGTCTATTCAGGGTTCAGTGCTTTCTGTAGATGCGTCATTTGAATCTAAGAATCTGTTTCTTGGAGTTTGGTGGGGCTAGGGCTAGAAGTACCTAACAGGGACATCTCCGTTGAGTTTGAGGCGTTCTTCTGGAGGTGCTCTTTTCAATTGGTGAAGTTTCCAGGTTACAAGGTGTGGTTCATAAGGTCTTTGTCTCTGATGGCAAAATGTGACAGGGTCACTCCAGAGAAGTTTACTGTAGATCATCGCGAGGTGCCAGGAGGTGCTACATTAGTGCTAAGCAGTTGTGAGGGACTTCCTCAGTGACAGAGCAGAGGAAAGCGGTAGGGTTGAAGATTGCTAAGTGTAAAAGAGTTACATGAGGAGCAATTACTAGGACTTCATGGGAGGTGAGGTGATGAATGAGGAATGAGTACGATGAGAATTCAGGAGTGGTACAAAAATGGTTAAAAGAAATCCCACAACACTTTTCTTGAAGGTCTTAACCAAGTAAACAGTGGTGGTGATGGCTCTAAGACCAGGGGAGTAGCCCTAAGCGGCAGGGTCCGGGTGCTGATTGTAACACTCTATGGGTGATGGTGGTCCTTATGTCTTTGGGCAAGTACTCCATTCCTTCCTTTACATTATAGAAAAAGAAAAAAGGTACTCTAATAATTGGGATGCCCAAGGGCAGATGAGTTCATCAGACTCTCCTTTAAGGCCTTACTGGCTAAGCAAGTCACTTATTCCCATATAATTTGATTGGGGTTATTGTTCCCTAGCAAAACATGGAGATTTGGCCATGAGAGAGAAATTTAGAATTCAATTTCGGCCATGACTAACAAGCCCAAGAAAGCCTTGTGGCTGGCACTTCGTTTTGGGTTTGGGAAAATTTAGGACAGTTTGAAGCCTGTCTGTATCTAGGTGAAGCCCTGGTTCAGATATCATATGCTATGAATACTGAGCCTTGGGTTTGGACAAACTGCAAAGTTTGGGGCAACCTTCTGCCCCTTTAAGGCCAAAAGCGCTACCACTTGGACGCAATCTTCCTGTGAGGAGGCTTGAAAAGGAGCAAAGAAGCAAATCATACACATATTGCAACAAAGTTGAACCTCTAGGGAACTTTATATCAGATCAGCTTTTAGGATTTGCAAGAAATAAGGGCTCTCAGTAAAACCCTGAGGCATTACTGTCCAGGTGAATTGTTTTCCTTCTCAAGTGAAGGCAGAAAGGTATTGACCAGTTTCATCAACTGAAATACTAAAGAATGCACTGCGTGGGTCAATTACAGTAAAGAATTTACTTTTGGTAGGAATGAAGACTAGTAACCTATCAGGGTTAGAAACAGAGTGTAATGATGTTGTTTATTGCTTAGAAGTCCTAGATACACCTCCATTCTCAGACGTTAGATTTTCTCACCAGTAAAATAGGAGTGTTACAGGGGCTTTGACAAGGAATAATGAACCTTTCAGCCTTGAAATCTTCTATTATGGGTTTTATGCCTTGAAGAGCTGCTTTACTTATAGGGTATTGATTGATTCTGGGAAAAGGTTTTGAGGCATCTCTTTGAATTTTGATGGAAGGTGTGCTATGAATTTGGAGGTGTCCAAAAGGATTTTGGTAACTGATTCAGTAGGAGTAAAGAGTGTTTCTAGAGTCTGTTCTAGTACTATCAGAGATGGAACAAATTAAAGATGCCAAAGGGTTGTTTAATTCACCTGGTTGGTTACTTTGATGACTACCATGAAATTTTAGAATTATTTACTCCTTTTGAGAGAAATTCCAGCGTGATACTTCTCTAAAAACTCCCAGCCTAATAAATGTATAGGCACTGGAAACTAAATAGGGAAAACCGGGGTGTATATTTCTCAAAGGGCTTAAACAAAAGGGAAAAGTAAGTAGGTTCCAAGACAGGTTCCTTAGCGATTCCCACTAGAACTGTTTTAGTACTCTGTGTCTGTGTTTGAGCACCAAGAATGTGGCTCCAGTGTCAATTAGGATTCAAAGAGGTTCATCCACAGTCTGGAAAAATGCTTCTCCAAGCCAAATAAGAGAGAGACTTGGGAAGAACCCCATAGTTCTTTGGAAACTTGTCATTGAGAGCTGGGAAGGTGTTGGCAAGACTGGTTAGAAAGCACCCCTAAATTTGTAACAGTTTCTTTTCTGATGCCCTGGCTGTTTGAAATAATAGCAGAAACCAAGAGGATTTTGATTTCATTTAGGAGTCTTCATTTGCTGGATGTGAAGATTAAGAATTTTGGTAATCTCCCTTTTAGGTGACTCACCTCCAGTGTGAGAGGACTGGTTTGCCAAATTAACTAAAGCTGAAGTGGACATAGTTCCCATTCCATCCTGGCCCAGTTTACTAGAAGAGAAAGGTCCTAGTTCAGCCCATGAATAAACAGGGAGTTACAAACTGCCTGGGAGGAACTAACATCTGAAGGAAGATCAGAATTTTCTTTACAATAATCTGAAGTTGATTGTAAAGTCATGAACAGGTTCATCAGATTATTGTTTGCAGGCCAGAATCTTGCTCCAGTTAGCAAGTTTTGGGAAAGCCCTTGGGAAAGCTCAATGAAGTCGCCTAGCAAATGCTCAAGCCTGCTCGTGCGTAAGTTAGCAGGCTGGTCTCCTGATTTTAATTCCAGAGACCTTTCAGCATTTTCCCAATTAGTGGTTTTCATCCAGTGCTGGGCCTGACCTTTACCAACAGCCTTATAAATGAACTGATATAAATCTAGGAAACCAGGTTGATAAGTTTAAATGACCATATTAAATTCCTCAGCAAGTCTGTCAAGATCTTCAGTTACTTTAGGAAGATCTATAACTATGGCTCACAGTTCAGCTTTAGTCCAGGGAATATAAGTAATTAAGAGTTTAGCCTCTGGATCCTCAGAGGGTTTAATTTTAAAACGGCCGATCCAGGTAACTTCAGGTAAAAAGGGAGAGGGAAGAGTTTCAGAAAAGGGGGGAGTTTGGAGAGAGAATTGGTGTGAAGGAACTGGGGGCATTAGAGGAGGCATAGTTGTAGGAAGGAAGGAGGAAGATGGTGCTGAAGGCCAAGTCTGAAGGGAGAAGTCAAGGGAGAGAGACAGGATGGCACCAGTGGCCAAATCTGAGACAAAGAATTGAAGGAGGAAGAGTCTGGGGCTTTGGGAGCCATTTTTCTTTCTTTAATCATTTGTTTGCCACAATCTTAAAATCTTTCAGAGAGGCAATTTTAGACTCCTCATAAAGTTAGAAAACTTGCAAATACTAGTAAATCAAAATAAACATTGCACTCAGTTCTGGAAATTTCTGAGTTATGTAGTCCAATTCCATTTCCAGGAAATTAAGTTTGGTAATTTCCAAAGTTCTCCATAATGGCCTTTGATATTGTAAATTGCCTTTGGTCAAGTCAGTCCATTTAGTTAGAAATGTACATGAGGAAACGCCATGGTTTTTAAACATAAATTTTAAACAGACGTCTTGAAGGGGAACCTTCATAATATTTAGATAGTAGGATCTATTTCTCAGGGGTTTTTGTCTAGAGTAAAAGAACAATTTTCAAACAGCTTAAATAACCTACAGCTTTAAACAGCTCAATTTCAAACAGCTTCCAGCTTAAACAGCTTCCAGTGCGAATAGCCTTTAGCCCTAATACCAGACAGTCTAAGTATACAGTGTGGTACTGGAGGAGCCAGGCCAAAGGCTTTCCAGCCAGTTGCCATAAAACAGCCCCTCTTCCAAAAGACTGGACCCATGGGATGGCTGAACTTGCACAGATTTAGTGAAGCAGCCTGTGTTCCCAAAGGAATGGGCAGATGGCTTCTCAGCCAGCTTTGGTTGAAACAGTCTGATAGTCCACAGTGCTGAGTGAGTGCTCACATACAGACAAGGCCTTAACTAGATAGACAAAACCTTAAAGTAGATCACAAGTCTGGAGAGCTTCAAACACAAACAGGGTGTGAACTCAGATTGAGGGGGAAGATATACCTGCAAACTGCAGGGTTGGCAAGAAAGCAGTGGGGAACAGTGGGCTCAATTGTTGGTCTCACACTTGTTTGCCCACCAGCCCAGGAATCTTCAGGTGTTTTCTCTGGTCTCTATATGGTTTCCAAAATGTTGACATAAAACAAATAGACTGACAAATATTTCTCCAGGAAAGATGGGTTTATTCAGGCTCAGCAGAGTTTTATTTTAGGGTATTTAATCATGAGGACCTCATAGAAGTCCTCACATACATGAGAAGGAGCCCTCTTTTATAGATGGCAAAAGGGAGTTGGATGATTGTAGTCAATGAAGAGTCCATGGGTTTTTTGTTGGCTGAGTCTGTGCTAGGAAACAAGAGGTATCTTTCTTCCTGTTGGGCTCTGTTATCATTGCAGGGTATGAAACTCTCTTTCTGATCCTCTGACTCTATTTAATTGAGGTTTCTACTTATTATTATTATTTTACATATGAATCCAGTGTTCAATGTTTCTGTTTCCCTAGGTGATGCCAAAATTCTATTGGAAACAAATAGAAAATACTAGACCCTTTAGTCTTTGAATATTGAGTTTTGTCTGTCCAGTAATACAAAAATAAGGTCAAGAATTCATGTCACACAGAAGAGCTGTTAGAAAGTACATATCCTTTGTGAATGTATTCAGATAAAACTTGAACCTACAAATCCATGAGTCTGGCCACATTATAGAATCAGAACCCCTTGGATTTTCCTAATTTGAAAGTCTTGAGCAAAAATACCTTTTTTTCTAATTGTTTTTGTTTCTTCATACTATCACCTAGCTAGCCTTTATGAACTCCCACTGTAAAGCCAATGCCATGCTATGGTTATTACAAATTTCTTGTTGCTACTGTGGGGCAGCTAGCTCTTATATTTTATAAAATGGCTTTATCCTCTAGGCAAAAATAATCTCAATGTTGAGTAGGCTTTGAAGCTGCTGCTGCATGAGAATTGTACAGAGACATAAAGCAGTTACAAAATGAGGCCAAATTGACCATAAGAAATCTTTATTTATTGGGTTTACAAAGATCATAATTAGATTGTGGGTTGATAAAAGGAAAGGATAGTTGGAAGGTATTAAAGAAAAAAGGATATTTAATTATATTCATTATAAATTTATAGTATAATTGTTTTCTTAGCAGTCTCACTTTTTGTGATGGGGAGCACCGTAAGGCAGGAAATGAGTGTATCTTGTGCGTCCTTGCATGCTGGTAAAGAATCTGCTCCCTTGTGGCTCAGCTGGTAAAGAATCCACCTGCAATGCGGGCAGATCGGGGTTTGATCCTTGGGTTGGGAAGATCCCCAGAGAAGGGAAAGGCTACCCACTCCAGTATTCTGGCCTGGAGAATTCCATGGACTGTTACAGTCCATGGGGTTGCAAAGAGTTGGACATGACCGAGTGACTTTCACTCACTGACTGTGCATCCTTGCGTCTGGTAAAGAATCTGCCTGTTAATGCAGGAAACGAGAGTTTGATCCCTGGTCACACGGATCCCCAGGAGAAGGAAATGGCAACCCCAACTCAGTATTCTTGCCTTGAGAATCCATGGACATGAGGAGCCTGACAGGCTACAGTCCATGGAGTCACAAAAGAAACAGATGTGACTTCGAAACTAAACAACAGCAAGCAGTGTTTGACATACAGTTGAATGTAGAGTTTTAATTGAAATGATGTTTTAAAGTTTCTTCTTCATTTGCTTCTGTAGTGAAGATGTATTCAACTCTTAGATCCACTTTTTCTTACCAAATATTAGATAAGTAGTTGATTTTGCTAGCCTGTGAGTTGAGTAGTCAGCTGTCTTCTTTACATCTTAATTTGGAGTTCCTGCTACCTGTCTGTACTGTCTCCATTGTCTGCCTCCCAAATCTTGTCAGGAGCAATGGAATAATAAACTAGCTTTGAGATCTGAAAGTGAATTCACTCACAAGGCAACATACAGCAACTCTCAAATGTTGAGACCTGAATTCTTGTCCCAGCTCTGCCAGTAACTAATTTTGCAGCCTTAAGAATAAACATATTTGGACAACCATTTCTACATTTGAAACTTGAGAAGCCGAGATAACTCCTCTAGGAGTTAAGATTAAGTAAGATTAAGTCCAGCCCCAGAATGCTCTGAGTGTTTCCCCTTTTGGATTCTCTTTTTCCTCTATAACATTTTCTGTTACCTTCATCCCGATGAATCATTTTTCTTTAAAAAAATAAACAGGACTCCATTATTTTTTGTGTATCACTGTTGTTGTTCAGTCGCTGAGTCATGTCCAACTCTTTGCCACCCCATGGACTGCAGAACCCCAGGCTTCCCTGTCTTGGACAATCTGCAGACTTTTCTCAAACTCATGTCCATTGAGTTGGTGATGTATGTATCTCTAAACTGGTTTAAATGTTTTCTCATACTAGAGAAAAGGATTAAACAATGATGGAGACATCCCTGTCTTTTTCCCACCAGCCTTTCACATCTTTAAAGTTATTTTAATTCCAAAATATTGCTATGATGAATGCTTAGAAAACCAGGGTGATTGCTGAAGGAACAGACTTCCCACTTTCCCCTTTCTCCCCTCCAGCCTTGACTGCAAGAATCATGCAGAATCATCTCTCTCTTCTTTTTGCTGCCAATCTTCCATGCCTTTAGTAAGAAACTATATCGACACAAGGACTCCTGGGTATTGCCAAAATGTGAAAATTAACTTTCTCTTTTTCTTTAAGAACATCATTTATAAAAGCCCTTATTTCTATTCCTTCCCAAATGCATGTATCTACATAAGTATTTGCATATATATGTATGTGTATATAGAGGGGTGGAAGGGAGGAGGGAGAGAGAATTTTAGTGCTTTCAACAATAATGGTTGTTTTTATTCAAGTGTTTTTCATAAAATTCATCCTGAGGTCTTCAGGTACTGGAGGGTCTTGGGATTTTCTTCAACAGCAACATTATTAAGGCTTTGACAACCTCAAATATGTATGTACATTTCAGAATTTTGGAGTGTTTTGACAGTCAGATATCATCTGCCTATCTTTCAGTGTGCAGATTTATTTCACTAACATATCCACTAACATCTCATTATTGCTATGGTATAACAACGTCTTGGAGAATAGATTCTAGCATCATAGTAATAACAGATACAAATCATGACTGCTTGTGTGTTAGTCACTCGGTCATGTCTGACTCTTTGTGATCCCATGGACTGTAGCCCACCAGGCTCCTCTGTCCATGGAATTCTCCAGGCAAGAATACTGGAGTGGGCTGCCATTTCCTTCTCCAGGGGATGTTCCCGATCCAGGAACTGAACCTGGGTCTCCTGCATTGCAGGCAGACTCTTTACCGACTGAGCCACAAGGAAGACCTCTAACTGCTCAGCTGTGACTTTATTCAGATCTATGATAAAGTGATCAAGAAAAATCATATTAGCACTGTGGGTATGGGGGAGTTTAGTACACTGAACAAAGGCAAGTGTTCTAAATTGGTGTCAAGGAGGACGTGCTAACTCTCAATGAATGTCAACAGCGTGAGTGGTTTATCTAACTCAAATGTCATGCTGTTGTTCAGTTGCTAAGTCACGTCTGACTCTTTGCAACCCCATGGACTGCAGTATGCCAGGCTCCTCTGGCCTTCACTATCTCTCAGACATTGCTCAGATACATGTCTCTTGAGTCAGTGATGCTATCTATCTCATCCTCTGTCACCTCCTTCTCCTCTTGCCCTCAATCTTTCCCAGCATCAAGGTCTTTTCCAGTGAGTCTACTCTTCGCATCAGGTGGCTAAAGTGTTGCAGCTTCAGCTTCATTGTCAGTCCTTCCAATGAATATTCAGGGTTTATTTTCTTTAGGATTGACTGGTTTGATCTCCTTGAAGTCCAAGGGACTCTCAAGTGTCTTCTCTAGCACCATAATTTGAAAGCATCAGTTCTTCAACACTCGGCTTTCTCTATAGTCCAGCTCTCACATCTGTACATGTTGTGTGCATAATTCTATTTTAGAGTTGATGAAAAACATCTAAACTATTATCTGGATTCAACCATATAAAAATCAGATTATTGTTTTACATATTTCCATATGAAAGTGAAGATAGATGATGAGAAATAAAGCATCTTAACTGCTTACAGTATGCCAGGTACTATCCCAAGAATTAACTTCCCATCAATCCTATGAAGTAGTGGAAGCTTTTATTTTCATGGCATAGATGAAGAAGCCGAGGCTAAGTTATTATCTTTATCCAGTTGCTGCTGCTGCTGCTGCTCAGTCACCTCAGTCGTGTCAGACTCTATGTGACCCCATAGACGGCAGCCCACCAGGCTCCCCTGTCCCTGGGATTCTCCAGGCAAGAACATTGGAGTGGGTTGCCATTTCCTTCTCCAGTGCAGGAAAGTGAAAAGTGAAAGTGAAGTCACTCAGTTGTGTCCGACTCTTAGCGATCCCATGGACTACTAGCCCACCAGGCTCCTCCATCCATGGGATTTTCCAGGCAAGAGTACTGGAGTGGGGTGCCGTTGCCTTCTCCTATCCAGTTGCTAGGTGCTAGAATTAAGATTGGAACACAGGAATTCTGGATCTGGAGCCTGCATCTTTAAAGATGAGTTTTCACATTGCCCCACACCCAAGTCTGCAATGTTTGCATTATTATATTCTGTAACTGTGCTTACTTACACACATTACTTTATGCCATGCATGCTCAACCATCCCATCAAGTTCTTATTTTCTGAACAAAGCATTAATATTCTAATACTTTACGATTGCCTGTGCTTTTTAATGTGTCTATAATAGCTACTTGTAGATGTGTCCGCATATTTCACTATTTTCATGCATGTATCTTTGTTTCTGCATTGTTATGAAGAAATTAAAATATTATTTCTAGCCATTGAAATCTATTGATTTTGCCTAGCTTTCTAAAGTGGGAGTAGCAAACTTAAATTCTGTGTATTTCAATAGTATTCTTGACAGTAATTGCCCTGTGTTTAAAATTCATATTTCCTTTTATCTGTTAAATATGTAATTGACTTTTGACAATTTCTTTCATTTCCCCCATTCTTCCCTTGTATGGAAAGGACAATGAGAAATTGTAATTTACCTCCTCTCCTGCACTCCTTGTTTTGAATCTTCTCATTTTACTTTACTATGCTTTATTCTAAATAATAAGACCAAAGTTTGGCAGAAGAGGAGAAAAAAAGCACTTGTCATTCATGACCATCTGCTTTTGCCAATAATGATTTGTTATGCCAATAAGCTTTTGGGGGATAACATTTCAGCTTTGCTTTGTATGAAATAACAAAAAAAAATGTACAACTTTTTGGATAGAGTACCATTTTCCTGCATAAAGCATCTAGATGAATAGGTTATTTTGAAATATCAATCAGACAAGTCACATGTCTTAAAATAGCATACTTTATATAACAATAATAGTCATATTCATGTAATAAAACTTTTTTAAAAATGGTATTAAAGGGTACAGAAAGTGGAAATTATCCAGATTAAGTGAAGTAGACTTATATTTAGTGCTACACAAATGTGAGCCAACATTCGAAATAAAACATCAAACTTCAAAAGAAAACTTTTAATACTATAAATTAAAATTACTTGCATTTACAAAGTAAAGAACAAAAGTAGACTGGTAAAATTTGTTAGACGATTGTGAGACCCTGTGGTTTTGAGAATTTATATTTGGTAAATTGAGTGGTTAATGATAGAACCATTTACTGCTTGGGCATATTTTTTGTCTAACAATTGTCAGTATCCCTACATGTGTTAGAGGACTTCTCAGCCAGCCAATCTGTAAGTGGGCCAACTTCTACATTTACATTTATAGATAAGGGTCTATCCCTGCTTTCTTAAAAAAAGACTACAAAATGTTATTCTGGGTATGAACAGTTTATAAATAAGTTCAATAGACTGGGTATTTTCACTTACTTTTGAAAAATGTTTCTTATGCTATTGTGATGTTATAATAATACTATCATGATGTTTAATAAGCAAGATAGTTTTTTGGATCACATATTATTATTATTGCCAAATTAAACCATGTCTCCTATTTTCTTCCCATTAAACTATGGCTCTGTTGGTTATAAAATAATATTTTACCTTGTTAAGCAAGCATTTACTAAGAATTCTTTATAAACCAGATTTCAACTATTATTAAAAGTGGCAATGCCAATGAACAAGGACATGGCATGATGGACAGCAGTATGGACCAGGATGCATAGGACCGAAGTTTCGATCCAGTTTCTATGATGTGGCCTATGTATTCCTGATGCATGCCATTTTACATACTATTAGTCCAAGAGCCCTCCATTTTCAATTAGGAGTAATACTTGCTTTGGAGAAGGTAATGGCAACCCACTCCAGTACTCTTGACTGGAAAATTCCAGGGACAGAGGAGCCTAGTGGTCTGCCGTCTATGGGGTCACACAGAGTCGGACACAACTGAAGCGACTTAGCAGCAGCAGCAGTCCAAGAACCCTCCATTTTCAATTAGGAGTAATACTTGCTTTACAAAATCATAATCTATGATAGGAACCAATAAGATAATATAGTCATTTACAGTAAGAATTTATTGACCATCTACTGTGGTCATCTACTATGTATGAGAACTACTATATAAAGTGTTAGTGTAGTAGTGTGCAAAGCAGAAAAGGGGTCTATACTGCTAACACTGATATAGAGCCTAGTGGGTTGGGGTTACATGACTAGATTTATCCTTACGAATTGTAACAAGCTCTGTGAGAAGAATACTTCCTCATGAGAGAGTAGAGCAGTGGCCTGAATTTAACCTGGCCATGGACAGGCTTCCCTGCTGGCTCAGCTGGTAAAGATTCTGCCTGCAATGCAGGAGACCTGGGTTCAATCCTTGGGTTGGGAAGGTCCCCTGAAGAAGGGAAAGGCCACCCACTCTAGCATTCTGACCTGGAGAATTCCATGGACTGTATAGTCCACGGGGTCACAAAGAGTGGGACACGACTAAGCAACTTTCAGTTTCACTTGGAGGAACTGGAAATACCACTCAGAAGTGACATAGGTCCAGAAGATGAACATCAGTTCTCAGCTGAAAAAGGACACACACACAAGCACTTCCGGCAGAAACAACAGACTGCAAAAGTTGTGTACTATGGAAACTGTTAAGGTGAAATATTTGATGGAGCAATATTTTGATGTTAAATTGTGTGTGCTTGGTTTTTGAAATCCTTCTACTAGCCACATTGCCTCTCACGCAGAAACTAGGGCTTTCCAGATGAATTGCCCTCAGGCAAAGCATGGTATAGAAAGAATAAAAAATTGATTGCTTCGTTTTTGAGTACTGGATATTTAAAAATTAATAGCATAGATATAGACCTTTAAAACCATGGCTTTCAATGGCAAGATCCAAACATAAAATAGAATTCTAAGAAATTGGCTTAAAATAAGAACAAAAGCCTAGAGGTCTGAATGAATAAATTATAGAATGGACAAGAATGCATAATTACATAAGAATTTTTTTCCTCCTTGAAGAAGCTAATGGTCCAACTATATGTCGAACGGGGGCAATTTAGAGGGATGAGCTGCAGAGTTTTCTGGGAAAAGTCCTGTGGCCATGGACAGGGTGGCAGGTAATTGAAATATGCTTGAAGGATAAAAGAACAGAGTGAGTGTGGGTCTCATTACCCATGAGGTATTCAGAAAAACTGCAAACTTCATAGATGCCATGTGTCCAACGTAGCATCTGAAGAGTGCAATAGCAGTAGCATGAGGTACTACGATAACACAGTAGATTAAAGGAAAGCCTTACAAACACGTACCAACCTGGGATGAACTGGCAGGAAGAAGCAGCTGAGAGGTCTGCTTAGCTGGATGTATCTCCATGGTTGGGATGAAAAAGCCCTAAAATTATCACTGGAATCCCTGGCAGGTCATGGTCATCAGCAGATTCAGTAAGGGTAGACATCTGATGAGAAAGCCTTTCACGGGGAACAGTAAAGACAGAAAAAAGCACCCTCTCTTTCCTTCTCACTTAAACCTTTCCAAGTTTCATACAACACTGCGTCCTTGAGGCTCCTAGAGAGAGAAGACAGAGAGGGGTGTATGTGGTGGTGGTGGTGGAGGTTTGAACCATGATTAGTTTACCAGAGAGACTGAGCTGTTACACAAAAAAGACTGAGTTTTTGCTGGAAATGACTGAACTACATTCATTTGTTGTAAATTTCCCTCCATGACCAGAAGTGGGGCCAATAAACTGAAATCAGTTATAAAGGAAACTGTTCTTTTTTGTACACTTGAGTTGGTGACCATGTCAGTGGTAACCATCATTGAATCTGCAACAAAGCCCTAAGTTAGGTTCCCTTTCTGAGGGAACCTTCACAGTTACCTTAAATTTATGACTTTGATCAACTTCCCTCCTTTTTAAAATACTTTGTAGGAAATTGGATACCAGGTTCATTTTATAACTATATTCTTTTACAAATGATCGCTCGTCATTTTAGAAATTCTCCTCCATATCAAAACAGATGTTTTCAAATTATATACTTTGATCCCGTGTGAGTAATTACTGAATTACCGCTTTACATATTGGCTTGTCTTTATGTGCACATTAATTATCTTGAACATGACATGCTAAATGTTTTGTCTTCTCCTCCACTTACCTTTCTGAAATGAATTATTTGATAATATGTAGGAAGGGAACGTGTTCTTACTTGTGGAAGGTGGTTGGCTTGTTACAGTGTGGCATTGTCTCCTGGGGTCTGTTCTCTGTCTATAATATATTAATATAATGTCACCCGAAGAGTGCTATTGCAAGTCAAGGCATCTTTTGCATCTTGCCAATCGTCTTTATTAATAAGGGACAAAAGTCATCATTAATAACAATAACTTGAATTTAGAAGAAGGAAATTAACTTCACCTGAGGCATTTTACCTGCAATTAGAATCCTTTTTGTGTCCACCTATTGTGAATTTCTGTGACCTGACCAACGCTGAGCGTTTTATAAACTATCATCCTCAAAAATTGACACTCATTTCATTCTAAAATAAAGAGAAAACACACATTTATTGTCTGCTTTGCAAATAAAAGCATGTATTCATTGGTCATTATTGCTTTGCAAATAAAAGCATGCATTCATTAAACTAAATGTTTAAATTTATATTAAAATATCTTGGCTTCAGGAAAATGGTAGCGTATTTCAACTATCTGAGATGAAAAGAAATAACACAAAAATATGCATTGGATTCCTCTCTTCATGGAAATTATTTTGTGATGGGAAAGATAAATATCTGGATTTTAAAACCTGTAAAGGTATTTTTCAAGCATAGCCAGACTAGAATGTTCTTATTTGGTGGCTTGTAGCCAACTTACTTTAGAAGTTAGTTTTGTTTTTTATATTGTTTTATCCGAAGACATATTTGCTAATATTTGCACTGTTGCCATGGAAGGTAATATCCTGGTACACTTGAATACTTTTTGTTTTATTCTGTAAGAGGCAGTAATGGAAAATAGTAAAATTATCATTTACTCTAATAACCACTAGAGGTCTACTGATATCAAATTTCTACCAGCATTCATTTCTATAAATATTTAAAATTAAGTATGTCATATGAATTAAAGTGATGTTCCTCTTCTTTGTTACATATCTTTCATTCTATAGGCTTTAATTCCACTTAATTAAAGGTACTTGGCAGGTTTTTTTTTTTTAGTTTTGATTTGTTTGAATTGTGTTTTGTTTTCTTTTTCTCTTATGCTTAAATACTGTATTGCAACTGTTAACTTTTAGGAAAGCTTAACTTCTAAGCAATTGGTGGGTACTGGGTACTTTAATTATGCGCACAGGAGACCTGGTGTGCTACCGTGTATGAGGTCACAGAGTCGGGCACAGCTGGGGGACTGAACAACAGCAGCATGCAGGGTGGCGGCTCAGATGGTAAAGGATCTACCTGCCGTGCAGGAGACCTGGGTTGGATCCCTGGGTAGGGAAGATCCTCTGGAGAAGGGAATGCTAATGCTACCCACTCCAATATTTTGTCCTGGAGAATTCCATGGACAGAGGCACCTGGCAGGCTATAATCTACAGGGTATCAAAGAGTCAGAGACGGCTGAGTGACTTTCACTTTTCACATGCATATGTGTATATATATGTTATAGCATTAGTTAAAAAGAAATGTGTCTTTTTATTCAGTAGACCATATGCATTGCATTTGATTCTAAAGCAAGAATTTAACTTTCTGGTATAATGCATTTTCATATTGACTTGTGAATGCACCTCCAGGGAGTTTGCAATATACATTCAAATCAAGCACAAGTGGAGTTCAGTATTCAAGGACTCAGGTCATAGTCACATTGCTAAAAATAGATGCTTTCTATTTTGTTAGAAATAGTAAATTGACTCGCCACCATTTTGTACAAAAATTGTGTCTGGGAACCATCGAAGTATTTAAATGTTACTATACTATTCAGTGAGATTTTGCCATTTACATTATTTTAAATAAAAGAAGGTAGCAATTCAAATCTGCATGAAAAAAATTAAAAAACCACTCTTTGAACTCTTGTACTTGAGAGAAGTTAACAGTTAATTCTGTTCAAGTGACTTTTCTGTCTTCCTGTAGTTGAGCACAGGTGACATTTGAAGAACTAAGGAACTCTCATCTGAGAGTCCCCAACACCTACAGTAACTTTAAAGAGTCCCATGGGGTCGCAAAGAGTCGGACACGACTGAAGCGACTTAGCAGCAGCAGCAGCTTGTAGGGCTTAGTAGAAATGTCTTTGCAACCATTGCACTTCAACCCCCAAAGTAAAATTAGAAATATAGTATTATCTTGTTGAAAAAAGGAAGGGAGAACCTATGAGTTCTGTACATCCTTTTCCTACTAGCCAAAATAATGACTATAATCTGCAATAAAGAGAAAATAACCTGAATTTAAGGGCACATCACGTCTACATTTTTAGGGGCCATTAAGCGAACTGAATTTATTCTCAGACATCTCTCTACCTGAGAGACAAAGGCAGTATTATGAAGGCAGCAAAAAGGATGGCTTTCATTCAGAACAGTTAGTGAGCACTGATAATTTTTTTACCACATGTTGCTGGATGTTTTATAGTATGCAGGATAATTTTTTGAGTAAGCAGAATGTGCTACTGTTGATGTTAGTGATTTGGAAGATTCCAGAAATGGCTCCCCTCATCTGATGTGTGGGTGTTTAGTGATGACCTAAGGCTGCTGGCCATGGGTGAGTGAATGCTTATCCCAGGGTGTGTTAATTTCTGTCAGCATAAATGGACTGATGCAAGGCAGCATCTTCCCAGAGGAATGCACATCTTGTTATCAGTCAAGAGGAAGCACCTTTTGCAAGTTGCCAGCCTTTTGTAGTTAGTTCCAGGCACCCCATGTGCATGCTACTGTCTGCCTTCTACTAAAAACTGTCCTTATTCACCTTTCATGGAGTACACGATTTTATTGTACTTTTGGTTTCTGAAGGTGCTTATATTTTCTTCTTTATCAAAATTAAAATATATACCCTTCAAAATGAAACTTTTGCAAACATGAAAGAAAAGTGAAAGAAAATGAAAGTGAAGTCTTTCAGTCGTGTCCTACTCTTTGCGACCCCGTGCACTGTAGCCTACCAGGCTCCTCTGTCCATGGGATTCTCCAGGCAAGAGTACTGGAGTGGGTTGCCATTTCCTTCTCCAGGGGATCTTCCCAACCCAGGGATTGAACCCAGGTCTCCTGCATTGGAGCCAGATGCTTTAACCTCTGAGCCACCAGGAAAACATGAATGGATATTCAAATTTAAATTACCCGCTCATAACTGGGAAGGCTCTATAGGAACTTAAAGACATTTTTTACATATATGTAAAAGTATATATGTACGTATATATATGTGTGTGTGTGTGTGTGTATTGTATATGTGGTGTGTTTCTCAAGTGGTGCTAATGGTAATGAACTTGCCTGCCAGTGCAGAAGATGTAGGAGATACAGGTTTGATCCCTAGGTCAGAAAGATCCACTGGAGTAGGAAATGGCAACCCACTCCAGTATTCTTGCCTGGAGACTCCCATGGACAGAGGAGCCCAGCAAGGCTACAGTCCATGGGGTTGTAAAGAGTCAGACAAGACTGACCCGATTTAGCATGCACGCATTGTATATGTATATATTGTACAGATATATGTGGGCTTCCCAGGTGGCACAATGGTAAAGAATCCTCCTGCAGATGCAAAAGAGTCGAGTTCAGTCCCTGGGTTGGGAAGATCCCCTGGAGTAGGAAATGGCAATCTATTCCAGTATTCTTGCCTGGAGAATTCCATGGACAGAGGAGCCTGGCAGGCTACAGTCTGTCTATGAGTTCACAAAGAGTCAGACGTGACTGAGCATGCCTGCCTGCATAAAATATAAAATAAATATACATAATACATAAAATGCATTATATATATAATATATATAATGCATAATATAGAATATAAAATTGCATAAAATATATAAAATGCATAAATATAAGATGAACCAAATATATATAATACATAAAATGCTTAAAATATATATAAAAATTTCAAATGTGTGAAAGTGAAACTGTTAAGGTGTTTAGTCATGTCCGACTCTTTGCAACCCATGGACTGTAGTCCGCTAGGCTCCTCTGTCCATGGAATTCTCCAGGCAAGAATATTGGAGTGGGTTGCCATTCCTTTCACCAGGGGATCTTCCCAACCCAGGGATTGAACTGGAGTCTCCAGCATTGCAGGTGGATGCTTTACTGTCTGAGCCACCATATGCAAATAAAGAAAATATTAGAGTATGTATATATTCATGGCAAAATGTACTCATCTCCTAACTTCAAAAATTGTTTACTTTTAAACTGTTTAAATTGGGGGGAAGAAGAGAACTGAAAGAAAACATGCTTTTGACTTTTCAGAATTTTGCTTCACTTTGGCCATACCTCTCGTGCCAAGATCATGGTGAAAACTATTTAGAAATTAGTTCATTCTCTTCTTTGGTTCAACTCTAATCAACATGACCTAATGAATAAAAAGGAAAAATTTCCAGAAGTAAACTTCTGGAAGCATTTAATAATTATGATAGAAAAAAACTTATAGTTTTTAATGTACTGGCTTACAAATAATTTACCTATTTCTTAATTATTAAGCCCTTACTGTGAATCAGGTAGTTTTTATGTGTAGGACCGTAGCAATGAATGAGGCAGACAGCATACCTGTTATCCTGGAATTTATACTTGACAGAAGAAAACCTAATTATATTATATAAAATAAAACAGTAAATCCTATATAAGAGAGGAAGTATGTACCATTAAAACTGCTTTTGTTAAAATCAGAAATACAAATTTCTCTTTTAAGAAAGGAAAATGTTTTGTTAAGATTTTTTAAAACCTAAGAGGCAATGTCTTAAAAAGTATCTATATGTTTATTATACTGTATTCCTCTATTCTTGGGCTTCCCAGGTGATGCTACTGGTAAAGAACCCATCTGCCAGTGCAGGAGATGTAAGAGATGTAGGTTCGATCCCTGGATCGGAAAGATCCCCTGGAGAAGGGAATGGCACTATTCTTAAAATTCTTGGTACCTGAGATGAATCAGTCTTTCTTGAGCTATGAAACATGTATTACTTCATCCTTTATTATAAAATACACGTTAATGGCTCTTCATGCTTGAGTTGCTTTTATAATTTATAAAATATTGCTTATAAAGTTAGATAAGCCATAAAAGAATGTCTAATGTAAAAAGTAGTAATTAAAAGTTTTATCAGTCAAGGGAAGTAAACTGTATAAGAATTTGAGTTTCTTAGGTTTCATGGGGTACATTCTTTTCCAAACTATATTAAAAAAAAAAAAAGACACCATACACTTCCCACAGGCAAGAGGACCATGACTCCTTCCTGTTTTCCTGCTTCAAAAATTTAAAGATAACATGATTTTGCCAGTTTTTTTTTTCCACTGAAAGCTAAATATAAAGCTTTATCGTTCATTTCTTATTTTTAAAATATTTTTAGAGTAGCTTTAGGTTTACAGCAAACTCAGGAGGGGAGGCACAGTGATTTCCTACACAAGTCTGCCCCTACACATACATAGCCTCAGCATTATCAAAATCATTCACCAGATGGTACATTTTTTTTAACCAAAGATGAGCATACATTGACTCATCATAATTACCCAAAGTTCATAATTTACTTCAGGGTTCACTCTTGATGTTATACAATATATGGGCTTAGATAAATGTGTATTGACATATATATCCATCGTTATATCATACAGTGTATTATCACTCCTGTAAGAATCCTCTGTGCTCTGCTGCTTCTGCTATCTTGCTCTTCACCCCTGGAATTCCTGTTGCTTTTTATTGTCTACCTAGTTTTGTCTTTTCCAGATTGCTGCTTATGGGGGCATCACAGTATGCAGCATTTTCAGACTGGCTTCTTTCACTTAGTAACATATACTTAAGTTTTCTCCATATCTTTTCATGGCTTGATAGCTCCTTTATTTTTTAGCACTGAATAATGTTCCATTGTCTGAATACACCACAGTCTATTTATCCATCCACCTATTGCAGGACCTCTGATTACTTCCAAGTGTTGGCAAGTATGAGCAAAGCTGCTGTAAACATCTGTGTCTAGGTTTTGGTGTGGACAGAAATTTTCCACTCATTTGTGTGAATACTAAGTAGCATGATTTCTGGATTGTGTGGTAAGTGTGCGTTCACTTTTTAAAAAACAACCAAATTCTCTTCTCAAATGGCTGTACCATTTTGCAATCCCACTAGCAGTGAAGGAGGGTTCTTGTTGTTCCGTATCACTAGCATTTGATGAAGTTGGTGTTCTGGATTTTGACCATTGTAATAGGTATATATAATGGGATCTTATTGTTGTTTTAATTTGCATTTCACTAATAACATAGTTTTTAGTCCATCTTTTCATATGCTTATTTGCCCTTTGTGTATCTTCTTTGCTGAGGCATCATTTAATGTCCTTGGCCCATTTTTTATTTGAGCTACTTTCTTTGTGGTGAGTTTTGAAAGTTCTTTGTATATTTTGGATAACAATGTTTTATCAGATGTGTCTTTTGCAAATATTTTCTCTCAGTCTGTAGCCTGTCTTCTAATTCTCTTGATACCATATTTTGCAGAGAAGAAAAATTTCAATTCAATAAGTTCAGCTGATAATTACTACTTTTATGGATCATGCTTTTGATATTATATCTAAAAAGTAATTACTACACTTAAGGGCATGTGGGTTGTTCCTAGGTTGTCATCTAGGAATTTTCTAGTTTTTCATTTTAGGTCTCTGATCCACTTTGAGTTAATTTTTATGAAAAGTGTAAGCACTGTATTTAGATTCATTTTTTCTAGGTGTACCATGTTCTTGGATTGAAAGAATCAATATTGCCAAAGTGTCTGCACTACTCAAGGCAGTCTATAGATTCAGTGCAATCCCTATCAAATTACCAAGGGCATTTTTTCCACAGAACTAGAACAAAAATCTTAAAATTTATATGGAGACACAGACAACCCTGAAAAACCAAAGCAATCTTGAGAATGAAAAACAGAGCTAGAGGAATCAGGCTCCCTGACTTCAGACTGTACTACAAAGCTATAGTCATCAAAACAGTATGATACTGGCCTATGTTCAATTAATCTATGACAAAGGAGGCAAGACTATACAAGGGAGGAAAGAGAGTCTCTTCAATAAATGATGCTGGGAAAACTGGACAGCTACAGGTAAAAAATTAGAACACTGTCTAAACCATACACAAAAATAAATTCAGAATGGATTAAAGACCTAAATGTAAGGCCAGACACTATAAAATTCTTAGAGGAAAACATGGGAAGAACACTCTCTGACATAAATTGCAACAATATTTTTTTCAGCCCATCTCCTAGAGTATGGAAGTAAAAACAAAAATAAATAAGTGGGAGCTAATTAAACACAAAAACTTCTTACACAGCAAAGGAAACCATAAACAAAAAGAAAGACCAGCACATAGGATGGGAAAAAATATTTGCAAATTGTGAGACTAACAAGGAATTAGTGTCTAAAATATACAAATAGCTCATGTGGCTGATTATATTAATAAATAATTGATTAATATAATTAAATTAAATATATAATTAAATATAATTATATTAAATATGTTCGTGACATTATACAGGAGACAGGGATCAAGACCATCCCCATGGAAAAGAAATGCAAAAAAGCAAAATGGCTGTCTGGGGAGGCCTTACAAATAGCTGTGAAAAGAAGAGAAGTGAAAAGCAAAGGAGAAAAGGAATGCAGAGTTCCAAAGAATAGCAAGAAGAGAAAAGAAAGCCTTCTTCAGTGATCAATGCAAAGAAATAGAGGAAAACAACAGAATGGGAAAGACTAGAGATCTCTTCAAGAAAATCAGAGATAACAAAGGAACATTTCATGCAAAGATGGGCTCGATAAAGGACAGAAATGGTGTCTACCTAACAGAAGCAGAAGATATTAAGAAGAGATGGCAAGAATATACAGAAGAACTGTACAAAAAATATCTTCACGACCCAGATAATCATGATGGTATGATCACTGACCTAGAGCCAGACATCCTTTAATGTGAAGTCAAGTGGGCCTTAGAAAGCATCACTACAAACAAAGCTAGTGGAGGTGATGGAATTCCAGTTGAGCTATTCCAAATCCTGAAAGATGATGCTGTGAAAGTGCTACACTCAATATGCCAGCAAATTTGGAAAACTCAGCAGTGGCCACAGGACTGAAAAAGGTTAGTTTTCATTCCAATCCCAAAGAAAGGCAATGCCAAAGAATGCTCAAACTACCGTGCAATTGCACTCATCTCACATGCTAGTAAAGTAATGCTCAAAATTCTCCAAGCCAGGCTTCAGCAATATGTGAACCGCGAACTTCCTGATGTTCAAGCTGGTTTTAGAAAAGGCAGAGGAACCAGAGATCAAATTGCCAACATCTGCTGAATCATGGAAAAAGCAAGAGAGTTCCAGAAAAACATCTATTTCTGCTTTATTGACTATGCCAAAGCCTTTGACTGTGTGGATCACAATCAACTGTGGAAAATTCTGAAAGAGATGGGAATACCAGACCACCTGATCTGCCTCTTGAGAAATTTGTATGCAGGTCAGGAAGCAACAGTTAGAACTGGACGTGGAACAACAGACTGCTTCCAAATAGGAAAAGGAGTATGTCAAGGCTGTATATTGTCACCCTGCTTATTTAACTTATATGCAGAGTACATCATGAGAAACGCTGGTCTGAAACAAGCTGGAATCAAGATTACCAGGAGAAATATCAATAACCTCAGATATGCAGATGACACCACCCTTATGGCAGAAAGTGAAGAGGAACTCAAAAGCCTCTTGATGAAAATCAAAGTGGAGAGTGAAAAAGTTGGCTTAAAGCTCAACATTCAGAAAACGAAGATCATGGCATCTGGTCCCATCACTTCATGGGAAATAGATGGGGAAACAGTGGAAACAGTGTCAGACTTTATTTTTCTGGGCTCCAAAATCACTGCAGATGGTGACTGCAGCCATGAAATTAAAAGACGCTTACTCCTTGGAAGGAAAGTTATGACCAACCTAGATAGCATATTGAAAAGCAGAGACATTACTTTGCCAACAAAGGTTCGTCTAGTCAAGGCTATGGTTTTTCCAGTGGTCATGTATGGATGTGAGAGTTGGACTGTGAAGAAGGCTGAGCGCCGAAGAATTGATGCTTTTGAGCTGTGGTGTTGGAGAAGACTCTTGAGAGTCCCTTGGACTGCAAGGAGATCCAACCAGTCCATTCTGAAGGAGATCAGCCCTGGGATTTCTTTGGAAGGAATGATGCTAAAGCTGAAACTCCAGTACTTTGGCCACCTCATGCGAAGAGTTGACTCATTGGAAAAGACCCTGATGCTGGGAGGGATTGGGGGCAGGAGGAGAAGGGGACGACAGAGGATGAGATGGCTGGATGGCATCACTGACTCAATGGACATGAGTCTGAGTGAACTCTGGGAGTTGGTGAGGACAGGGAGGCCTGGCGTGCTGCAATTCATGGGGTCGCAAAGAGTCGGACACGACTGAGCGACTGATCTGATCTGATATTAAATATAATCAAAACAACCCTGTCAACAAATGGGTAGAGATAGACATTAATAAATGACTAAATGGACATTTCTCCAATGAAAACATATAGATGGGCAATGGCACATGAGAAGATGCTCAACGTTGCTAATTATTAGTGAATTGGAAATCAAAACTACTATGAGATAGCACCTCACACCAGTCAGAATGGCCATCTTCAAAAAATTCACAAATAAATTCTGGAAATATATTTAACTCCTGTGTGTACTGTGCTAAGTTGCTTTAATCATGTCTGACTCTTTGCGACCTTATGAACTGTAGCCCGACAGGCTTCTCTGTCCATGGGATTCTCCAGGCAAGAGTACTGGAGTGGGATGCCATTCCCATCTTCAAGGGATCTTCCCAATCCAGGGATTGAATCCATGTCTCCCTGTGTCTCCTGCATTGCAAAGAGATTCTTTACCCAGCGAACCACCTGGGAAGCCCTAACTTTAGGTGTACTCCATAGTGATTTGCCTAAGTAACAAAATGATTGCAGGATAAGTCTAATAATTATCTGTTCCAAACAAAGTTATTACAATATCATAAACCATATTCCTTCTGCTTTATATTATATCCCATAGCTTATTTTATAACTGGAGTTTTACATCTCTTATTCCTTTCATCTATTTCACCTAACACCCTATCACCTTCCCTTCTAGTAAACACATACATGTTCTCTGTATCTATGAGTTTATTAACATTTTGTTTGTTTTTAGATTCCACATACAACTAAGATTTTACAGTATTTGCCTTTCTCTGTCTGATTTATTTCACTTAGCAAGGTTAACCATCTAGATATATCCATGTTGTACTTCTCATTTCTGATATTGTTAATTCATGTATTTTTATTATTTTCATTAAGTTATTCCAAAGGGTTATGAATTTTACTAACAGTGTCAAAGACCCACCTTTAGCTGTGGTGCTTCTTCTGTATATTTTGTGTTATTTCCCCATTTACATTATTACTCTTCTCAATTTTTAATGATTATTCTGGTTAGTTTGGGTTTTTCCTTTTCTAGCTTCTTAACTTTAGGCTCTTCATTGCCAGTGTAAGCATTGAAAACTATATATTTCTAAGTGAAAGTTTAGCTTCTTCACATTTGTTTTGGTAAATTTTGTTACATTAATGAAAATTAAAATATCTTAAAATTTTCCCTGTGATTTCTTATTTGACTCATGTTTTAATCAGAAGTGAGTATTCAATTTCTGAATCTTTGAGGGAATTTTAGATTTGAATTTATTGAGACTAATTCCATGGTTCAGTGTATTATTTATTTGATGAATGCCATGGGTCAGTATACTGTTTGATTTGATGAAAGGTTCATATGCACCTAAAAATAAAAATATTCTGTAGTTGTTTTCCTGTGGTGTTCTATATATATCAATTAAGTCAACTTGTCAGACATGACTGAGCGACTTCACTTTCACTTTTCACTTTCATGTATTGGAGAAGGAAATGACTACCCACTCCAGTGTTCTTGCCTGGAGAATCCCAGGGACGGGGGAGCCTGGTGGGCTGCCATCTATGGGGTCGCACAGAGTCAGACACGACTGAAGCGACTTAGCAGCAGCAGCAGCAACTGTCATTAAGTGACAATTAGTGAACAGTGTCATTCAAATCTAAATCCTTATTTTTATCTACTTGTTTTCCGTCGTTTTACTTTTCACTTCTCTTTTTCTTTATATTTAAAATACAGTTCTGTACGACACCATGCTGTTGAATGTTCCCTACCATCTATTTCTCTATAGAGTAATGGATGGATGAATAGATAGATAAATAGATAGAAAGATTCATTTAGGTGTTTGACATATATCTCCAGCCAGACAATATCTTTTTTTATTAGAGGATAATTTCTTTACAATGTTATGTTAGTTTCTGCCACTTACCAACATGAATCAACCGTAGGTATACATATATCCCCTCCCTCTAGAACCTCCCTCCCACCTCCCACCCCACCTCACCCCTCTAGTTTGTCACAGAGCGCCAGGTTTAAGCTTCCTGGATCATACAACAAATTCCCACTGGCTCTCTGTTTTACAGATGGTAATGTATATGTTTCAGTGTTACTCTTTAAATTTGTCCCTTCTTCTCCTTCTCACACTGTGTTCACAAGTCTGTTCTCTGTGGATCTCCATCAGTGTTCTGCAAATAAGTTCATCCGTGCCATCCTTCTAAATTCCAAATACATGTTAATGTATGGCATTGGTTTTTCTCTTTCTGACTTACTTCACTCTGTATAATAGGCTCTAGGACTCAAATGCATCCCTTTTATGGCTTAGTAATATTCCATTGAATGCACATACCACAACTTCTTTATCCATTCATCTGTTGATGGATATCTAGGTTGCTTTCATGACCTAGCTATTGTAAACAGTGCTATCATGAACATTGGGGTGCATGTGTCTTTTTCAATATGTTTTCCTCAGGGTCTACGCCCAGTAGTGGGATTGTTGGGTCATATAGTGGTTTTACTCTTGGTGTTTTAAGGAATCTCCATACTGTTCTCCATAGTGGCTGTATCAATTTACATTCCCACCAACAATGCAAAAGGGTTCTCTACACCCTCTCCAGAATTTATTGTTTGTCCATTTTCTGACAATATCTTTTAATCAGAGGATTTTTAGTTATACTTTTTTCTCTTTTTAGTGGTTATCTAGAAATTTCAGTATGTATCTACCTTAATATACTTTAAATGAACACATTACCATTTTATTTTTAATGTAAGAATTTTAAAATAATAGATTTCCAATTATTCCCTTCCTTTGTGCTATTTCTTTCATCTCTCACTTCATAATTTATAAACTCCATGTTTATAATACTATTTTTGCTTTTAATAGCATTTATAGGAAGTAAGAAATATTTTAATATCATTGTTTGTATTTCTTACATATTTATAACTTCTTTCACTTTTTTTTAGGCTGAGGTTCCATCTGGAATTATTTACCTTTGTACTGAAGGATTTACTATATTATTTTTGTTGTGTAGATGCTAATGACAAATTCTCTCAACTGTTGTTTGTTGTATATATCTGTATTTTGCATTCGTTTTCAAGGACAGTTTTACTGATGATGGAATTTTAGGTTATGAGTATTCTTCCCTCAAATTAAAACTGTGTTTTTTGTATTCTGGATTGAATTTTTTTTGTGTTTAGTCAGCAATCACTTGTGTTCTGTACATTGCTGCTGCTGCTGCTGCTAAGTCGTTTCAGTCGTATCTGACTCTCTGCGACCCCATAGATGGCAGCCCACCAGGCTCCCCCGTCCCTGGGATTCTCCAGGCAAGAACACTGGAGTGGGTTGCCATTTCCTTCTCCAATGCATGAAAGTGAAAAGTGAAAGTGAAGTCGCTCAGTCGTGTCCGGCTCTTAGCGACCCCATGGACTGCAGCCTACCAGGCTCCTCTGTCCGTGGGATTTTCCAGGCAAGAGTACTAGAGTGGGGTGCCATTGTACATTAGGTGGAAATAAATGAAGACCAGCCAAATGATGACAGGCAATGGCTATTTATTCAGAGCTTGTTATTACAAGAGGCAGCCACCATCTCTTATGTTTCACAGAGACGAAGCGACAGAGAGAGGAGAGGAAAAGCTTTATAATGAAAGAAGGAAAGGCTTCAGATGTTCCCTACTGGAAAGCTATTGGCATGTGGAAGTTGGAGTGGGCTAACTAAAAGTGAGAAGTCCTGTGAAGGTAGTTAAGGGTGCACAGGACTTTGTCTGGGTTAGTCCTAATTTGAGCATAGGGACAAGAATTTAAGCTATCAGTGATTAATCAAATCCTGGTCATTTTAAAGCAATTGTTGCAGGGGTTATTGTCTGACATCTTAGGTTGGTTGCTAGAGATAGTTGTCTATAACTTCCTACAAGTCTGACTTAAAGTTGTCTGACTTCTTGGTCTAGTTACCATAGAAAAGCTGTTGGTTTCCTGGGATGGTTGCAGAAGATGTGAGTCAGAGCTCCATTTCTGTGTTTGGCCTAGCCATTGCCCATTTGAATATTCATCCTCTCAGTTATTTGTATTTTATCTCTGCCTGCTTTTAAGATTTTCTTGTATACTTGGTTTTTAGCAGTTTGCCTATGATATGACTAGGTGTGTGTGTGTGTGTGTGTGTGTGTGTGAGCTTTCACTGGGATCTTGTTGAGCTTCTTAGATTTGTGGGTTGAGATTTTTCACCAGTTTCTTCAATTTTTCATACTTTGGTTTTAAAAAAAATTTTACTCTCATTTTATCTCGTTCCCCCTTTTGATATTCCAGTTATGATATTGCATATTAAACTCATTCAAAGACATTGTATTCTCCAATACTATAATTTTCATTTGATGCTTTCTTAGTGTGTCCAGTTTTCTGCTGAAATATACTATCACTTTACCTACTGTATCAATCTTTTGCTGTAAATTGCTTAACATATTAATTACTAATGATTATTTTATTAAAGTCCAAGATGCTAATTCCAATAACTGAATTTTTGTGGCTCTTATATTTACTTTGCCTTTTTAAAATTATGGATAGGAGAAGGAAATGGCAACCCACTCCAGTATTCTTGCCTGGAAAAGTCCATGGACAGAGGAACCTGGCGGGTGGCAGTCTATGGGGTTATATGACTGTGCATGCGTGCATGAGGGTAGACGGAGATGGGTTGGTAGCAATAAACTGGTAGAACTAAAATAAATAAATAAATTATGGATAAACTTTTCCTTCATATATAATATAAAGTTTTATTGTATTCTGGACCTCATTGGAAATGAATGTTTGAAGTATACCATTTTATTCTTTTATTTCCCAGGTAATATAAGTCCCTTCCATGCCTGGTGGTTAGGGTAAGGGACTAACCATTCCAAATTCCTCTTATTGCTGGGTCATAGTTTTAATTATATTGAGTTCATCTTTAATTTGCCAAACCCCTAACCTCCCAGGAGTTTTTCATCTTGAATATATTTCAACAGAAAGGAGACTGTACTGTAGTCAGAAATATGTTTGTTTACTGTTGCATTCCAATTACAGAGGGTTTTGGAGTGCAATTACTGCAAGAATGTTAAGGAACAAGCAATTTTCTTTTTGCATTTTTCCCCTCTACTGCTGCTTTCTTTAGATTTGGGGAGAAGAAGAATTGACATACTAAGGTATTTTTTAAATATTTGGGGCTATTTTCAGTTTTTAAAGTATTCACTCAACCAAATTGTTGTCTTGTCTTGGCTGACTTCGCCTCATCCCTACAGAGCCTCTCCATCTGTATCAGGACTGCTTATCTGTCCATACACATTCATGTCCACTGTCAGGTATGGAAGCTGCAGAAGCTCTTTGCTCATCTCCTCATTCTCCTATCTCACTGGCGTCTTATTCTCAGTTTGTTTCTTAATTTTTTGTCAGTTGCTCTATTAAATTTGCTGGGCCTTGTGACTCAGTTTTCTACATGTTTTCTTTTCTATGTGCAATCACTCCAGTGGTGATAACATTTAGACTCTTCTTTTCAATGCCATGACTAGTTAAATCTCCAAATCAGACTTCTACCTTTAACTCCAAACTTGTATTCCCAATACCCTATTTGACATTTCCAATTGGGTAAAGAATAAACATCTTAATACATCCAAAATTGAACTTCTCTCCACAAAATAAAATGCAAACAAACAAAACCCTCTACACCTGCAGTCTTTTTTCTCTCAATGATAATTCAACAATCTCAATGATAATTCCATCCTCTAGGTTACTCACACCAAAATACTTAGTCACTTGTGACTTCTGTCTTTCTATCATACTCAGCGTGCTATCAATCAGAACATTTGCTGGTTCTTCCTTTTATCTTTAGAGCATATCCAGAATCTGAACACTAATCTCCACTTCCATATCCACTATCTTGGTCCAAACCACCAGCATCATTTGCCTGGCTTATTAAAGTAGCCTCAGACCTAGTCTCCCTGCCTCCATTCTTGTCTCCTTGCCTATCCTTCATTATACTCTCAACCTGGGTGATCCTTTTGAAACTGCAGTCAGATCATGTCACTCTTGCTCAAAACCTTTCAGAGGATTTCAGCATCTCTCAGTGTAAATTTTAGTCTTTTGTATGGTCTGGCTATAGGGCCCTTGTGCTGTACCTCAAACATGCCAGGTATACAAGGGCCTCGGGGTTCTCTCTGATTGTTGTTAATTTTGCCTGTTCAGTTCAGTTCAGTCGCTCAGTCATGTCTGACTGTTTGTGACCTCATGAACCACAGCATGCCAGGCCTCCCTGTCCATCACCAACTTCCGGAGTCCACCCAAATCCATGTCCATTGAGTCGGTGATGCCATCCAACCATCTCATCCTCTGTCATCCCCTTCTCCTCCTGCCCTCAATCTATCCTGGTATCGGGGTCTTTTCAAATGAGTCGGCGCTTTGCATCAGGTGGTCAAAATATTGGAGTTTCAGCTTCAACATCAGTCCCTCCAGTGAACACCCAGGATTAATCTCCTTTAGGATGGACTGGTTGGATCTCCTTGCAGTCCAAGGGACTCTCAAGAGTCTTCTCCAACACCACAGTTCAAAAGCATCAATTTTTCAGCGCTCAGTTTTCTTTATATTTCAACTCTCACATCCATATATGACCACTAGAAAAACCATAGCCTTGACTAGACGGACCTTTGTTGACAAAGTAATGTCTCTGCTTTTTAATATGCTGTGTAGGTTGGTTATAACTTTCCTTCCAAGGAGTAAGCATCTTTTAATTTCATGAAATTAAATTTCAAATTTAATTTAATCACCGTCTGCAGTGATTTTGGAGCCCAGAAAAATAAAGTCGGCCACTGTTTCCACTGTTTCCCCATCTATTTCCCATAAAGTGATGGGACCAGATGCCATGATCTTAGTTTTCTGAATGTTGAGCTTTAGGCCAGCTTTTTCAGTTTCCTCTTTCACTTTTATCAAGAGGCCCTTTAGTTCTTCTTCACTTTCTGCCATAAGGGTGGTGTCATCTGCATATCTGAGGTGATTAATATTTCTCCCAGCAATCTTGGTTCCAGCTTGTGCTTCCTCCAGCCCAGCGTTTCTCATGATGTACTCTGCATAGAAGTAAAATAAGCAGGGTGACAATATACAGCCTTGACGTACTCCTTTTCCTATTTGGAACCAGTCTGTTGTTCCATGTCCAGTTCTAACTGTTGCTTCCTGACCTGCATACAGGTTTCAAGAGGCAGGTCAGGTGGTCTGGTATTCCCATCTTTCAGAATTTTCCACAGGTTATTGTGATCCACACAGTCAAAGGCTTTGGCATAGTTCATAAAGCAGAAATAGATGTTTTTCTGGAACTTTCTTGTTTTTTTGATGCTTAAAATTCTCCAAGCCAGGCTTCAGCAATACGTGAACTGTGAACTTCCATATGTTCAAGCTGGTTTTAGAAAAGGCAGAGGAACCAGAGACCAAATTGCCAACATCCGCTGGGTCATCAAAAAAGCAAGAGAGTTCCAGAAAATCTTGCCTGTTAATTGTTGTTAATTCTTACATCTGCATTGCTTGCTCCAGTGTTTCCTTTGAGATTGCTCAAATCTTTCCAGTGAGGTCTTAAACAAAGTTTATTTAAATTGCAAACTATATATACCTCCTCCACTTTATTTTGCCCAATAACACTATTTTCTTCAACTATCTATATATTTTACTTCTGTCTTTTATTTTTTCTCTTCCCTCATTGAAATGTAAATAAGGGGATAAAAGAGTGTTGTTTTTTTTTTTTTCCTGTTTTGTTCATGCTATATATATAGAATAATGCCTGACACATAGGAACTATTTTAAAATGTGTTTGTATATTACTAGCTGTGTTTTTCTAACTTGGCTATGAATTCATATTGCTAGCCTGAGTCTTTACACTGTGACAGTCTAAAGATGAAAAGGTTTCTTTGCTTTACAGTGACACCTTGTCCCCTTTCTATTATTCTGTTATATTAATTGTGCTAGAGTTTGGGAATTATTGTTATAGTTAGAATAAAACAAGCAAACATGATTTTCTTGAACAAAAGTTAAGTGTTATCCTAGGAAAAGGAACATATATTTGTACTCCATCTGCCAAAAAACTGCTTTGTAAATGTTAAAATACTTTTCAAATATAAATAATTGAAATATTTTGCATAGTAGACAGCTTTGGAATATTTTAGTACTGATTTGACATATCAGCTCTCTACTGAAAACTACATGCTGCTTTTATGTATTTTAGGGCCTCCAATGTAAGCAAGTTTGGACATTCAAATTCCGTGTAAATAATTTAATGCTTAATAACAGTCTTCCAAAATAATTTTTCACTTTAAACAAAATTAAGTATATTTAAATTCATAACGATGCCTATAACTATATTCTAATCAGGTGTAAAGACTGAAATAATTGGGGAAAAAGCAGAAATTGAAAAATGAATAATGGTTCATGTTTAAGAATAATAATGAACAACTTTGCATTTTAGTGTAATGAAATAATAAAAATCTCTTGGGAGTTATTTTGATCATTCTCAAGACTGAATGAATATCTAGAATAAAGAAATTTTAGTTTGAAGTAAATAAAAATTCATGTCCCAAATTTGCCATCTTTTTTAGATTAATTATTGATAGCTATTATTTTAAAAATTTATGTAAGCATATACTCTGAATCTCTGCATAAATACCCCAAAGCCAATTTCAAAATTCTTATTTTTGTTAGAATAGATGGTTGAGATAAGTTCATCCTGAAAGTTTGCTTATATGTTTTAGAGATTAATAATTCCTAAGTCAAACTCTTGAGACTTGTGTTTTGAAGATCTATATATATATTTAAAATCTCTGAAAGTGTTATATGTAATTTAGTGGCAAAAATGGAAATTTCCTCATATACAAGCAAAGTCCTCCATTAAATCCAAGAATCAAGTGCTTGACAATTACTAAATATTAATTTCTTAGTTCATTTTATAATCTCCTATCAAAAGTCCTTAGCCTCTATCACCTATCATCAGATTATGTAGCGAATAGATTATTCAAAACTTTAAAATAGTTATTGTAATATATATGAGAGAATATATAGATGTGCATGAGCCTTCAAATTAAAGAGTAAAAGAATCATTATAATTTCAGTACATTTCATAGTATAATGGTGTAGCAATACATCATAGAATACTTTTTGAAGGGGAACTCATTTGCATGCTGAAAGCTTTGCTAGTATTACAGATGATAAAAGTCATGCATTTTAGCCTTTTTTTTAAGAGAGGAAACTAATTTCTTTTGATGAAACTTTTAGCATGTCTAATACTCAGCTTTTTGGATCTCTGGATTTTAGAATATATTGTTGTATCATTTTAATTTCAATGGGCATGTAGGGAGAATACATCTAACTGAAAATGTGCTAGAAGGCAGTTTTTTTTTTTTTTTTTAATTTTATTATTGGAGTATAATTGCTTTACAGTGTTGTATTAGTTTCTGCTGTACAATAAAGTGAAACAGCCGTATGTGTAAGTAATATGCCCTCCCTGTTGAGCCTCCTCCCCATTCCACCCATCCCACCCCTCTGGGTCATCACAGATCACCCAGCTAAGCTCCTTGTGCTTTACAGCAGGCTCCCAATAGCTACCTGTTTTATACATGGTAGGTATATATGTCAACACTTCTCTCCCAGTTTATCACACGCTCCCTTCTTACCCTGTGTCTACATGACCATTACATCTGAGTCTCTATTCCTGCCCTGCATATAGATTTATCTGTATCTTTTTTCTAAATTCCATATATATGCATTAATATGCAATATTTGTTTTTCTGACTTCACTCTGTATAACAGAAATCTCTTGCATCCCTATACACTAACAACAATGAAAGATTAGAAAAAGAAATTAAGGAAACTATCCCATTCACCACTGCAACAAAAAGAATAAAATACCTAGGATTAAACCTACCTAGAGAGACAAAAGACCTGAAGAGACAGAAAACTGTAAGACCCTGATGAAAGAAATCAAACATGACACAAACAGATGGAGAGATATAACATGTTGTTGGTTTGGAGAAGAGTCAATATTGCAAAAATGACTGTACCACCCAAAGCAATCTACAGATTCATTGCAATACCTATCAAATTACCAACGACATTTTTCACAGAACTAGAACCAAACGCTTTACAATTTATATGGAAACACAAAAGACCCTGAAAAGCCAAAGCAATCTTGAGAAAGAAAAACAGAGCTGGAGAAATGAGGCTCCCTGACTTCAGACTGTAAGACAAAACTACAGTAATCAAGACGGTATAGATTAATGGAACATGATAAAGTCACACACCTCAAAAGATATGAGCACCTTTTCTTTGACAAAGGAGGCAAGAATATACATTGGAGAAAAGACAGACTCATCAGTAAGTACTGCTGGACAAACTGGGCAGCTACATGTAAAAGAATGAAATTAGAACACTTCCTAATATCACACACAACAACTCAAAATGGATTAAACACCTAGATGTAAGGCCAGACCAAAAAAAAAAAAAAAAAAAACCCTTAGAGGAAAACTTAGGCAGAACAGTCTTTGACATACATCACAGCAAGATCCTTTTTGACCTACCTCAGAGAGTAATGAAAATAAAAACTTTCTAACTCCTATTAAAACTTCATTAAGCTAGATTTCAGTGCTAACTTCTAATGAGATTGTACCCCTTTCTCTTCTAAGAAATTCAGTAATATACCTATTTGAATACCTTGTTCAAGTTTTGTTACTAGTTGTCTGTTTTATTGAGTTGACTTAATAAAACCAAAGAACTGTCTACATAGACTATATTGTCTAATGCATAAGTAACTACTGTGTATTCAAAACATTTTTTGTCATATAAACAAGACACTTATAAGTTACGTATACGCTAAAAACACCATGTGGAATAAAATTCATGACGGCAAATTTTTATGTGTAACAATGATCATGTGTAACATAAGATGCTTTAGACAGACAATCTGAAATATACTTAGAACATTTGTAAGACTTGAATCAGTTTTTTCAATTTTGGTGAAATCAGTGATGCATGATGACAATCTATATAAATTTATGTAACAATTGATTCATATCACAATTAATAATATGAATGAATTGTATGTCCCAATTTCACAAAGTGAAATATAATTCATATTATATTTACTACTATTAGTAATACTACAGATATGTTTCACATTTTAAAATTTCAGAGTGTAATTTTCATAACAATAATGATTAAGAGCATGAATTAGATATTTCATAATTTGAAGTGTATTATTAGGATAAAAAATTCATTAGCATGTGATCCTCAACAACAGTGTCTTTTTATAAATGATTAGATGTCAGACTCTCTATTTCCACTGACCCCATTTCAGATGAACTTCTGAATGGCAATTATAAAGTACAAGGCTTTTAAGATAACATAGTATATTGGAGGGAGGAAAAGGTCGTGTGCCTTGAGGCTGTATATAGTCTATATAATACCCTCCATTGTGTACAAGCACAATATTATATGGATGAGGTGTTGATAATTCTGTGTTGTAGCCTTAATTTTTCTTTATTCTTTGACCTTCATTGTTAAAATTTCAACAAATAAGAGAAGTTGAGTAAGGATAGACTGTTTAGCCCAGTGGTCTCTCTTTCACTTTCCTTGGACTTATTTGATCCTTCAGTAATGCTCGTCCTGCACCAGTAAAAGAGGAAATACGTTTTGTGCTTCATAGATCAGTATGCTGATTGTATTGTGTAGGTTGTACTTAACTTTATAATTGCTGATTCTTTCTAAACATAAGAACAATTCAATTATGCCAGTCAATGTGAAAGTAAGGAAAAAACCTCACTTTCCAACCACATAAATAGAATTAATTTTTCCTGTACATTAGTTTAACCATAATAAAAGCTCTTTTATAGAATTTTAGAATGTATGTTTTTAAGTAGGAAGATCTCAACTTGAGAGAAAATACTTGAGCTTTAGTATAAGATTCAGTGATATATTAATGAAATGACTAATTTACAAATTTATTAACAATCATCATATAATAATAAAGCACTACATAATATCTGGGAGCAATGGTGTTTGTTTATATTTTTGTTGCATGCAATGATTTATACAGCATGTTTATGGACATTATTTTCTTTGGGCGAAATGTAGACAGAAAGATTAGCTCTCTTTTGTGCCCTCTTAAAAGCTATGAACGCTCAGACTTGAGATGATTTCTGTCCAATCATACACTATAAGTGCACGAGAAAAGGTTTCAATCTATTTCTGGATATAGTTAATTTCTTTTGTGAATATGCACTATTGCTTTCTACTTGCTAGTGTCAAAGTCCAAATGACTTCTTTCTATGATATAATATTGACATTTTCCATCTGTTTGCCTATTTTAATTTTGGCATGTAAATATGTGTGTGTGTGTGTGTGTGTGTGTGTTTGAAATGGCTGTTTGAGTGAAATTGAATACATTAATACTATTTTTTAAAAAATCAGATAATCGGGTGACCTCTTCTTTGGTATATTCTACCACAAAGTAGACCAAAATTGTCTCTAGAAATTTCGAACACTTCGAAAAATGGAATGGAAATAGCAGTTACATATTTATAAGGAGAGGATTGTGCCTTATATTTTTAGCTAGTTTATAGTATTCTAGCAGAAGCTTCTTTAGGAATGATTCGGGCTTGTTGAGGTTCTGATATGTCTGCCACGCCCTTCAGGTGAGACTCGTAACTGAGACTTAGGGTCCATCACCCAGTGCTGTGTTTCTGTACTTCTCTCGAGTATGTAGTATTTTTTCACTCTCTATCCTCTCTGAGATGTACACAGATCTTTTTCTTCTTTTGTTCCTTCAAATGAGTCTTTGGGTTACTCATTAATATTCCAGGTTTTGATATTCATTTGCCATTTCTTATCTTCATTTCCTTCTTTTGCCCGTTTTATTACATCATCCAGTCTTGTCCTTATTTCACTTTTTTTCTATGTCCCTGCTTTACTTTTTACCCATCATGATAGACTTTATGTCTTTTCTAGCATGTATTATTCTAAATAATACACAGTTACTTACTTCAGTAATTAATGGCAAGAGTTAGGTCATATGTTATGAAGATATGTTAAACAATGATATACAATGTAACTATTAACTAATTCTTCACTCTTTATTCATTTGTAGCTATACTGGGCCTTTGTTGCTTTGTGCAGATTTTTCTCTAAAAAAAAGAGTGAAGGCTACTACTGTTCATCGTGGTGTGCAGTCTTCTCATTGAGTGGTGGTTTCTCTTGTTGCGGAGTACAGGCTCTAGGCATGCAGATTTATGTATTTGCAGCTTATGGGCTCAGCAGTTGTTGCTCATGGGCTCTAGATCCTGGCCTCAGTAGTTATGGCACAGAGGCTTAGTTGCCTCATGGCATGGTGGTCTTCCCAGACCAGGGATCAAACCCGTGTCTCCTGCAGTGGTTGGTGGATTCCTATCCACTGTACCACCAGGGAAGTCCTGTTCACTCTTTTTAAATGTTGTAGGATACAACAGGAGCTTCCTTGGTGGCTCAGTTGGTTATCTGAGAATCTCCCTACAATGCAGGAGACCAGGGTTTGAGCCCTAGGTTGGGAAGATCTCCTGGAGGAGGGCATGGCAACCCACTCTAGTATTCTTGCCTGGAGAATCCCCCTGGACAGAGGAGCCTGGTATGCTGCAGTCCATGAGGTTGCAAAGAGTTGAACATAACTGAGTGACTAAGCACACAGGATACAACAAGTATTGAAGATGTGGTCTCTTTACCTTAATGAATGTATAATATTGATGGCTAAAAATATTACATGATATATAAATAATATAAACAGTAGATGTTACAATCAACTGGCTATGCTTTCTTTTCCTTCATTTATGCATGGTTCTTGTGAGTTATTACTCCACTAAGGTAGAGCTGCTGAAAACAAAAAAAAAATGTATCTTCCCTAAGCCAACTTTATACTCAACCCAGACATGTAACTCTAGCAGTGCTAGATATGTGCCTTGAACGAATGTGTTTAGTTCAGACTACTGGTCAGTTGTCCTGTTGGAACATTTAAATGATCTGACCACCATCCCATAAGGTTATCTTGTGCACATGGAATTCTCCACTTGGAACTACTGTAATGAACAGTATGAGAGACAAATAGTTCTCTTCCCATAAATCTAGGGCTATAGGATTGGAATATTGGTAATAATACCTCACTGAATTTATTTAATTCACTATGTCTTAAAGAACAACATTAAGATAATGCTTATTATCTTAATAACAAATGCTATTATTAAAATTATTATATGTAAGTTTAGTGTTTATTCATACAACATTAATTCAGCAGACATTTTCCAGATATCTGTTATGAACTAATGATTATGCTAAATACAAGCATGTATTCTTAGTCCTTAATTGCATTCTCTGACATTTTATAACTTATTATATATCTCATAATATATATAAAGCTGTTTTCATTTTATAGGACATCTTAGAATTTCTTTCTGTGTGAAACTCGGGTTACTTGGAGCATGTTAGCCTTGTATATTACTCAGAGTTAATTTGAAGTTCTGTTTTCAGAAGAAAGAAAAATACTGAATGTCTAGAAATAACTTTACAACTCAAAATAAATCACACAACAAGATAGAATGTGATGTCTTCTGCAGATACATAGCACCTTTATTCTGAGGAGGTCAGAGTGTTCCATATACATTTATCTCATTCCACCAAGATTTTCCTTCTGCAGTAATTGCCAAAACACAGAGAAGTAACATTTCTTACCTCAGGTCATGAAGTCCTCCTCCATAGATAACCAAATATACATATTTTCTAAGTCCTGGCTTTCTCTACAACGTGGCTCAAAAATACGTTCATTTTCTCTTAAAATGATGAATTACTTCAACCAATAAATACTGTGTGTCTACTGATAGTAGGCACTGCTCTGGGTACTTGGGATAAATCAGTAAGCCACGCAGAGGGAAAACCCTCCCTCTGTTGTCCTTACACGTCTATTTTAATGAGAGAAAGTGGATGGCATGGGGGAGACTGATAACAAACACTGTAAATTAGTAACTTACAATCTTTTGATGAGAGATAAATGCAAAGGAAAAATAAAGTAGTTAGGGGTAAGTTAACCGGTGGGATGGGAACATAAAAAGTTTAATACATATGATGCAGAACTAATTTAAGTTCCCAACTATAATATATAAAGCAATACTAAAAAGTGGTTCAAAATGGAAATTTAAAAACAGTTGTGTGGAGTGTTTTGCATATTCATATTGAGGAGAACTGAATTTATTAATTTGACTTAGCAAGCATGTATTGAAAAGAATTCTGTCTAAAAGTAGTGTTTCAGTGATTGTAAGTACAAGGGTAGTCATAGTATAGATTCTACTGTCAAGCTGCTCAGAGACTGGGAGACATGATACTCTGGTTATCTATAAAGATACCCACCTCAAAGCATGACTGTTTAAAGCCATACCGTGTTATGATCTCATGATTCTGTGGGTTGATAGATTTCTGGTAGTATTTGTGCTTTTTGTGATATCTCCTGGGACTGTCATGTCTGAGAGTAGTGGCTCAGTCATATGCTTGATGCCTTGGTGGGGAAAGACTGGAGGTTCATTTGTTCTGGGACATCAGGTGGCTAGGACAAATGGCCTTGTTTTATTTCTTATCAGGACCTCTTCCTCTCTTTGTGGCTTCCATGTAGTTCTGCCCCTGGTTTCTCTACATGGTGTTTCTGACAGGTAGTAAGACTTCTTAGGGCTTCCCTGGGGCTCAGATGGTAAAGAATCTGCCTGCAATGCAGGAGACCAGGATTTGATCCTGGGTCAGGAAGATCCCCCTGGAGAAGGGAATGGCAACCCACTCCAGTATTCTTGCCTGGGAAATCCCATGGAAAAGGAGCCTGTCAGTCTACAGCCCATGGGGTCACAAAGAGTCAGACACAGCTGAGTGACTAACACTTTCACTTTTTCACTTTCAAGACTTCTTACTTGATGGTCCAGAGGTTCACAAAGAACAAAAATAGAAACTGTTGGACCTCCTTAAGAGGTAGGTCCTGAACTTCCACAGGGTCACTTCCTCTACATTGTACTGGTTAAAGTGAGTCCCAGGCATTTCCAGATTAGGGGAGGGTATTTCACAAGGGGAAAATTTTGTGCCAATAGGATTCCCAAGTCACCTGGGACTATTTTTGAGGAATAACAATCTCAGTAGTCATGTATGGATGTGAGTGTTGGACCAGAAAGAGGCTGAGTACCAAAAAATTGATGCTTTCAAACTGTGGTGCTGGAGAAGACTCTTGAAAGTCCCTTGGACTGCAAGGAGATCAAATCAGTCAATCTTAAGGGAAATCAACCCTGAATATTCATTGAGAGGACTGATACTGAAGCTGAACCTTCAATACTTTGGCCACTTGATGCGAAGAGCTGACTCACTGGAAAAGACCCTGATGCTGGAAAAGATTGAAGGCAGGAGGAGAAGGGGATGACAGAGGATAAGATAGTTGGATGCCATCACCGATTCAAATGGACGTGAATTTGAGTAATCTCCGGGAGATAATGAAAGACAGGGAAACCTGCCATGCTGCAGTCCATGGGATCGCAGAGTCAGACACAATTGAGCGACTGAACAACAACAATTGCAGGAGACAGTGCTGTCGATATGAACAGGGTACGGTGGAAACATTGAAGCTGGACATCTGGAAATCTGGTGGTACTTGAGAAAGGCTTCCAAAAACAAGATGATGATGAAGTAAACCTTAAAGGAAAAGTCAGAATTTTCCAGTGAAACATACACCAGGCAGAGAGAGAGAGCATGAGACATATACAAGGCATGGTGTCAGAGAAGAGTGTCATGCGTATCAAGAACTTCCAGTTCCTTAAAACAAGATTAAAGTCCACCCTCTTGTTAAATGATGAGAAAGAAGGCAGAATAGGAAGGCAGACCTTTGATCCAGGGGTATTTTATAAAATTAGAATTGCTCTCAGAAAGTTGTTGTGAGGGTTAAATTATATCAAGCCTCTGGCATATATATATATGTGTGTGTATATATTTATATTTATATACATACACACAAACATACATATACACACTAGGTGTCTATACATGTATGTTGTTAAAATACTAATTGATTTCTTTTTTAAGTTTTTTATTTATGTATTTATTTTTAATTAATTTATTTTAATGGGAGGCTAATTACTTTACAATATTGTATTGGTTCTGCCATACATCAACATGAATCTGCCACGGGTGTACACGTGTTCCCAATCCGGAACCCCCCTCCCATCTCCCTCCCCATACCATCCCTCTGGGTCATCCCAGTGCACCAGCCCCAAGCATCCTGTATCCTGCATCGAACCTGGACTGGCGATTCGTTTCTTATATGATATTATACATGTTTCAATGCCATTCTCCCAAATCATCCCACCCTCTCCCTCTCCCACAGAGTCCAAGAGACTGTTCTATACATCTCTGTCTCTTTTGCTGTCTCACATACAGGGTTATCGTTACCATCTTTCTAAATTCCATATATATGCGTTAGTATACTGTATTGGTGTTTTTCTTTCTGGCTTACTTCACTCTGTATAATAGGCTCCAGTTTCATCCACCTCATTAGAACTGATTCAAATGTATTCTTTTTAATGGCTGAGTAATACTCCATTGTGTATATGTACCACAGCTTTCTTATCCATTCATCTGCTGATGGACATCTAGGTTGCTTCCATGTCCTGGCTATTATAAACAGTGCTGCGATGAACAGTGGGGTACACGTGTCTCTTTCCCTTCTGGTTTTCTCAGTGTGTATGCCCAGCAGTGGGATTGCTGGGTCATAAGGCAGTTCTATTTCCAGTTTTTTAAGGAATCTCCACACTGTTCTCCATAGTGGCTGTATTAGTTTGCATTCCCACCAACAGTGTTAGAGCTAGAGGAGAACATAGGCAAAACACTCTCTGACATAAGTCACAGCAGGATCCTCTATGACCCACCTCCCAGAATATTAGAAATAAAAGCAAAAATAAACAAATGATTTATTTTAATCATTTTATATTGGAGTAGAGTTGCTTTGCAGTGTTGTATTAGTTTCTACTGTACAGCAATATGAATCAGTGATATATACCCCTCCCTTTTGGAACTCCCTCCCATTCAGGTCACCACAGTGCGTTAAGTGGGCTTCTCTGTCCTGTACAGCGCATTCTCACCAGTTATCTATTTAACATGTAGTATCAATAGTGTACTGGTCAGTGTACTCAGTAGTGTCCCACTCTTTTATGACCCCGTGGACTGTAGCCCACCAGGTTTATTTGTCCATGGAATTTCCTAGGCAGGGGATCTTCCTGACCCAAGGATCGAACCTGCATCTCCTGCACTGCAGGTGAATTCTTACCTCTGAGCCTCCAGGGATGCCTAGTATCAATA
This sequence comes from Bos indicus, assembly GCF_029378745.1. Taxonomy (NCBI): domain Eukaryota; kingdom Metazoa; phylum Chordata; class Mammalia; order Artiodactyla; family Bovidae; genus Bos; species Bos indicus. The sequence goes on from NC_091783.1 coordinate 23,436,011, forward strand.
GTGTATATATGTCAATTCCAGTCTCCCAATTCCTCCCCTCACTGCTGCCCCATATCCATGCATTTGTTCTCTGCATCTGTGTCTCTTATTTTTATGCTCTGCAAATTGGCCTCTCTGGTGACTCAGCAGTAAAGAATTCACCTGCAGTGCATGAGACACAGGTTCAATCCTTGGGTCGGGAAGACCCCCTGGAGAAGGAAATGGCAACCCACTCCAGTATTCTTGCCTAGGAAATCCCACAGACAAAGAAGCCTGACGGGCTACAGTCCATGGGGTTGCAAAAGAGTCAGACATGATTGAGTACACTGACTGGTACTATCTTTAATATTCCACACATATGTGTTAATATATGATAAGTCGTTTTTCTTATTCACTTCATTCTGTATGACACTCTCTAGGTCCATCTATGTTTCTACAAAACAAAACAAAACAATTCATTCCTTTGTATAGCTTTATAGCTTTTATATATTTATAGAATATATAGTAATATTCTATTTCATATATGTACCACATCTTTTTTATCCATTCCTTATTGATGGACAACTAGGTGATTTCTGACACTTGCTTTGCCATGATGAGAGATTTGAATTTCATTCTGATATACATGGAAAGCCAAGTATTCTCAGAGAATCACTTTGCTATATGGAATTTATGGTAGAAAATAATGTATATTTCATCATATGAATAAAATGTATATTTTATTATAATTTATAAATGTATGTTACACATTTTTATATCAGTGAAATTTAAAATATAAAATATGCTGTGCTTTTTTGGAGAACTCGTTAAACACTACCAGCACATTAAAGATATCATTTTCCTATGTCATCCTGATTCCCGTATGTCCCTAATTCTCTTTGCTCTACTTGTTATGCACTCAGCTCAACGTTTCAACCTAGATATTCTCGGTGGTTGTTGTTTAGTCACTAAATCATGTCCGACTCTTTGCAATCCCATGGGCTATAATCCAGCAGGCTCCTCTGTCCATAGGATTTCCCAGGCAGCAACACTGGGTTGCCATTTCCTTCCCCACCCAGGGATCAAACTTGCATCTCCTGCATCTGTATTCCAATTCACTAATCCTCTATACTTTTCTCTCCAACTACTATCAACTCTAAAGCCTATCATAAATACTAAATGTTAAACATCTCATGTTTAAAATTATTGAATCTCTCTTTGATTTCATTACAGAAATTCTCACTGTGGTGAAATTCCCACCTCTTTTCACTAATTTCCTTAAATATAATAATCACAGTTATTTCAAGATAACAACTAGGTTATTGGTATATCTTTCTACTGCCTGTTTTTCTGAGATCTGTTTTTTGCTTCTTGATCCTATTTATTGGTATTCCTTTTCATGTTTAAAAATTTAAATTTCAGATATTGAGTATGAAAAATAGTAGAGGGTCTGGGCAATGTTATCTGACTTAGAATGAGTTTCCCTTATCAATTTGTATGCAGATAAGGAGGCCCAAATTATCTGATCAAATCAAGTTTTGAACTGATGGGATGCTGGCTTTCAGTTCTTATAATAAGCTTCCTTCTGCATCTTTTCTTCTTCCACTCATAGGGTCTAACCTTCAAGAGATGCCAATAGGTTCAGTTCAGATCAGTCACTCAGTGATGTCCAACTCTTTGCAACCCCATGAATCACAGCACACCAGGCCTCCCTGTCCATTACCAACTCCCGGAGTTTAGTCAAACTCATGTCCATCGAATCGGTGATGCCATTCAGCCATCTCATCCTCTGTCGTCCCCTTCTCCTCCTGCCCTCAATCCCTCCCAGGATCAGGGTCTTTTCCAATGAGTCAGCTCTTCACATGAGGTGGCCAAAGTATTGGAGTTTCAGCTTTAGCATCAGTCCTTCCAATGAACATTCATGACTGATCTCCTTTAGAATGGACTGGTTGGATCTCCTTGCAGTCCAAGGGACTCTGGAGGGTCTTCTCCAACACCACAGTTAAAAAGCATCCATTCTTCAGCACTCAGCTTTCTTCACTGTCCAACTCTCACATCCATACATGACCACTGGAAAAACCATAGCCTTGATCAGACGGACCTTTGTTGGCAAAGTAATGTTTCTGCTTTTCAATATGCTGTCTAGATTGGTCATAACTTTCCTTCCAAGGAGTAAGCGTCTTTTAATTTCATGGCTGCAGTCACCATCTGCAGTGATTTTGGAGCCCAAAAAAATAAAGTCTGACACTGTTTCCACTGTTTCCCCATCTATTTCCCATGAAATGATGGGACCAGATTCCATGATCTTAGTTTTCTGAATGTTGAGCTTTAGGCCAACTTTTTGACTCTCCTCTTTCACTTTCATCAAGAGGCTTTTTAGTTTCTCTTCACTTTCTGCCATAAGGGTGGTGTTATCTGGATATCTGAGGTTATTGATATTTCTCCCGGCAATCTTGATTCCCACTTGTGCTTCTTCCAGCCTAGCGTTTCTCATGATATACTCTGCATATAAGTTAAGTAAGCAGGGTGACAATATACAGCCTTGATGTACTCCTTTTCCTATTTGGAACCAGTCTGTTGTTCCATGTCCAGTTTTACCTGTTGCTTCCTGACCTGCATATAGGTTTCTCAAGAGGCAGATCAGGTGGTCTGGTATTCCCATCTCTTGTAGAATTTCCCACAGTTTATTGTGATCCACACAATCAAAGGCTTTGGCATAGTCAGTAAAGCAGAAATAGATGTTTTTCTGAAACTCTCTCGCTTTTTCTATGATCCAGCAGATGTTGACAATTTGATCTCTGGTTCCTCTGCCTTTTCTAAAACCAGCTTGAATATCTGGAAGTTCCCGGTTCACATATTGCTGAAGCCAGGCTCGGAGAATTTTGAACATTAATTTACTAGCGTGTGAGATGAGTGCAACTATGTGGTAGTTTGAGCATTCTTTGGCATTGCCTTTCTTTGGGATTGGAATGAAAACTGACCTTTTCCAGTCCTGTGGCCCTGCTGAGTTTTCCAAATTTGCTGGCATATTGAGTGCAGGACTTTCACAGCATCATCTTTCAGGATTTGAAATAGCTCAACTGGAATTCCATCACCTCCACTAGCTTTGCTTTCCTTGGGCTTCACTGATAGCTCAGTTGGTAAAGAATCCGCCTGCAATGCAGGAGACCCTGGTTCAATTCCTGGGTTAGGAAGATCTGCTGGAGAAGGGATAGGCTACCCACTCCAGGATTCTTGGGCTTCCCATGTGGCTCAGCTGGTAAAGAATCTGCCTGCAATGAGGGCGACCTAGGTTTGACTCCTGGGTTGGGAAGACCCCCTGGAGAAGGGAAAGGCTACGCACTCCAGTATTCTGGCCTAGAGAATTCCGTGGACAGTCCATGGGGTCACAAAGAGTCGGATGCGACTTTCACTTTCACTTTTGCTCTCCTTGCTGTGAGGTCCAGTGTCTTATCCTCATTCCTCAGAACTGCTTTGGGGATCATCATCAAAACAAGTTTTCAGGAAAATGTTCTCTTCCCTACCCTTCCTATCTCCACTTCCCCTCAGATGAACACCTAACAGATACACTAATTGTTATATTGAAAAGCAGGGGCTCAAAATATAATACAGTGGAGAAAAAATAAACAAATTTCTAGCAGTTGTGATTGTTGGCATTCCTATAACCTGTGTTGGTTATAACTCACATGCAAAATTCAAGTCTCAGTTGTGGCACTTTCGTGTGACCTACTTTAAAACCTTTAAAAAATAATAATAATACTATATTTCAGGGGCAGGGGATCTGGAAAATACATAACATGATTGATTTCTAGGTAGTTAGTCTTAAAGGAATAGCAGATGGTAAACATTAGCTATTAGAGCAGGAAATTATTTCCTTAACATATTTTTTGAGCTCAGAGATTCTTTAAAAATAAGTAATTCTGGTTGGTTGATTTTGAAAGTAAACCATATGTTGTTTATATGTCTTGGCATTTATCCAATTTCCCTGAAAAAGAGAGTGAAAAATGAAAAAAAAAAAAAGCCTTTTACTAATTAGATAATAATGAACATCATGAAAACAGGTGTCATAAGTTTTTGAATTATGAGAATGGATCTTCAGAACAAGCTCTGGGAATAGGTTCCTGGGGTGGGGAGGGTCAGTAAATATTCTGCATATATGTATAAGGTGAGTACGTGGGCATCCTGAAGATATAGCCCAAGGCACACATTCAACAAATTTAAATGTTATTTATTACTATGATAGAAATCAAAAACACAAATCAAAGTGAATTTTCAAATGCCCTGTCGATTTGGAGTGGGTTGCCATTGCCTTCTCCCAGATGTGAATTAGTAAGTGTAAACATGTGCATTATTTTCGATACTGATGTACTCATTAATAACACAAAATATTTCATACATATTTGAATGACAAGCAAAAAATAAGCCTGATGAGGGAGAGGATACACACACACACACGCACACACACACACACACACATATATGTATATATGCTTATGGCTGATTCGCATTGTTGTAGGGCAGAAACCGAAACCAATACAACATTGTAAAGCAATTATCTTCCAATTAAAAATGAAAAAATAACAAAGAAAAACAACTTCCACACATTTTTTAATCTTCACTCTACGTATGGAAATAGAACCTTTATGTTTTACTAAATGAACTGACTTTTGCAGGAAGGATTCTATCCCTGTAGTACCTGGCCATTGTGGGTGCTCAATAAATGTTCGTGCAATGAATGAATGAATGAATGAGTAGCCAACTGACCAAAAAAGGTAGCCTGATGATTTTCCTAGAAGGCTAATAGGAGACTGGATTAGTCTAATATATAGATGCCCTCCCCTCTAAGTGACAGCCACATCCATTGGACCTGTTTTCTCTCTTTACTGGAAACAGTGGGTGTAGATGATGCCGATTCTATGGCTTCAGTCACAAAGCAGAGTAGTCCCCGCTTCATGTGGGGGAAGGATGGTGCTCAGTCAAGGCTGTTCCTGACATAAAGGATTGAGGAGTGGAGAGGATGATGGGGAAATCCAGGAGTACAAAGGACAGTTTGATGACTCGGGTGATATGCACATTCCTGGCGTTAGTACACTCAACCTTGGAGAAGGAGAAACTTTTCCAGTCCTGTGTCTTTTCTTGCCAACAAAAGAAATGGACAGGCTTGGATGCACTGGGATGTTTCTGGAGGAAAATGAATATGCAAAATAGGATACAATTAGGGCAACTCAAAGGCATTAACAACTATTTAAAATATATAATAATATATATGTTAATTATGTTCCAAAAATATAACTGCTGTGTTTGAAAATAATATAGAAATTCTGCCCTCGTACAGTATGACCTGAGACTAGCTTTCTTCTGCTGTTGCAAAGAACTTAAAATTCCACTGATGATTATTTTTCAAAATGATTAACACTTATTATGATTATTCTCCGGCTAATATATGTATGCAAAATGTGGCTGCAAGGATTTGCTTATGTTAGCATATCCCCTCCCCCACCCTGAAACCTCAAGGCTCCAGACATGGATGCTAGAGAGAAAATGGTTGTGTGTGTGTGTGCGCGCGCGTGCGTGTGTGTGTGTAACCTTCAAGTTGATACAATGCGGATGATATACAAACAAACAAAAAGAAAGATAAAGCTTTCCACTTGATAATGCCATTCTCAACATATTATCATTTTAGAAAAACTTAGAGGAAGGAGAATGATTTAAATTTAAGAGAGTAGTGTTTTAAATGAGCTATACAGAACATTTAAAATTGGAAATTTAATATAACCGAGAATGGCACTTTTGTTAAAGAATGCTGTAATCTTCCAGGCATGTTCTTAATCAGTGATCTCCCCGTAGCAAAATGCATAGATAATTAACAACCCAGTCTGTCAGCAAACTTGTTGGGGGATTAAATCCTAAAGGAAGGAGCCCATAGCCCTGGAGGAAAACTGAGTGCCGGTTTCCCTGAATCTTTGAAGGCTCCTCTCCGTAGTCCCACTGCTAGAATGTGCTCTGTTGTCATAGCAACCCCATCTCCTGCTTCATACAGGAAAGATTAGCTCTTACTGTGCAGAGGAGAGAATTTAGGGGAAGTCAGACTAATCCCTGGGTGCACTTGGAGAGAAAGGTTGGACCTCGCCTGAGGGATGCTCTCTCTGCCATGATAGAATTGGCCTGCCACAGACACTGGTATTTAAGTTGAAGAGCAGAATTCACAGTAAGTTTCAGCTCCTCCAGAGTAGAATATTGATGAATGAGGTTTGTCTCAGTCTTGTTGAAGACCGTCCCATGCAGCAGTAGAATGACAACAGGAGACTCTGATGAGACTGCCAATGTTTTCCTAGTTTTGGTGGTATTTAAAGGGTTGACCACATCAGAAACTTGAGGAAAAATTTTAAGAGACTTTGAAACATCCATCTGAAAGCCTGGGAGCATGTCAAAATTAGATAGGCAAAAATAAATGTATTATATGTTTGGGGCACTTTATTTACCCTGGGTTTTTGTACATTTAAATTTAAAATCTCATAGAAAGAGAAACTCATGAAAAAAAATCTATGTTGAAGCAGGTGTGTTTCTTTAACTCTCAAAGTGATGATAATTCATTTTAGGATTATAAATGTTCTTTTTCTATTGTGCATACATGTTTTTGAATATCTTTTTAGAACATACAACTGGTAAAGTTCTTTTAAGGTAGTTATAAAATTATAAAGAGGTATTCTTGGGTAAGATTAATTTATTTAGCTCTTCTATTTGAGCTGCTGCTTCAACTTCTCAGCATAAAGCATGTGCAGTGTGTAAATCTTTCAGGATTTTCCACTGCTTACCTCAAATGAATTTTGTTCTGGGAGGATGTCTATGTGGATTTATTTAGATTTTTTCCCCTTGATTTATATTTGTATATTTTTATGCAGTTATTAAGGATTGCATATATTTTAGCTAAAGTGCTGGGAAAGCTTGTGGATTTGCAGTGTTTGATTTTGATAGCTATTGTGAAGATGTCTAGTCTTTCAAAAAATTACTTCGAAGTATACTTTAATCCACATCCAAAAATTATTTTTTCAAGCATATATAGATTATACATGTATTACTAATATATAAACTGTATGCCTGTCATCAGTGTGTATTGCCCTGAGAGTATATGTGTTTGTATTTAAAGTATTCATGGTGGAAATTGTATCATGCTGCATTCATCATGTTTTCAGTTGTTTTGATTGTGACCATACATGTATAGTGTGTATTTAGAAACTGAGTTTTGCTTTCTATGGCCCAAATTTTAGGCTACTAATGTAATAGCAGACTACAACTACCATCACAGTCTGTGCTAAATATAGCCATTATCATAAAACACCTAATTGGCATTTGATGTGTGTTGCTTTATCAGAATAAAGGAGATTTGGTTGTTTGAAAAAGCAGAGCAGAGATGAGACATATACTCCTTTTCTCTTAAACTTAATACTAGAATAGGAGACATGTCTTAGATTTAAAGGAACAATTATGTTAAAAGGCAGCATAAAATTATTCTCTTCATATGTCAGGGAAAACACACAAAGCCATAAGGGTCGTACTTGGCTTAATAGCATTCAACTTGTAACCATGCAGAAGCCTGGTGCTCTTAAGAAAATGGAGACAAAGCAGAAAGTCAGGAGTCCCGTTCAGTAAATGATTGCAAATTATTCTAACAGTCTTTTCTGTGCTTTCAATCATTAGTTGAAGGTAGGACTCACCAAGAGAAAAAGGAACTCTGCTCTTTCTATGCTTCCCCATCCTTCACCCCCATCCGTGCAGAAAACAAAATGGAGTAATTTATCCCTCTTCATAGACTTTGGGCAAAAGTGAGGAAATCAATGAATGACCTTATGCTAAAAAGTGAGAAGATTCAGGTCTACTATTGATGTGAAGCTCAAAACGAGCAGAACAAAACTGTGAAAGAAGGATGACTAAGAAAAAATGGGCACCATTTACTTAGATAACATAAGTATATATTTGACTAATAATTGAAAGGTCATAAGTCAAGGACTTGGTCCAGTCACTCCCTTAACCAAACTTTTTTGAGAGGTATTCTTAACCAGTGTAAAGGAAAAAGGAAAAAAAGAAGCAAAAAATTGTTATATCACTTAGAAGTTTCCATTTCAAGTCTTCTTTGGTGGTGTTGGTGGTTATTATCATGATCATTATTTTTAGGAATACCGCCTGATTGAACTGGAGTCAGATGATGTAAGTTGTCACATCCCTGAGGCGGGTTTGGTTTGGGTGCCTAATATGTCAAGGTCTTGCTTGGAGAGGGAATGGGTCACCCTTCAAAGCCTAATTACTCCCTGAAATGCTTTGGTTCAAGAGTTTTGGGAAGAGCGAGTAGCTCCATTCTTGAACAGGTCTCAGAGGTTTGAAATGTCATTTGGAGAGTCCAGAAGTCCATTTGAAGAATAAAACTCTTCAGGACATAAAGGACTTCTGAAAGCTCTGGGGTTTCTCGGTGATCTGGAAGTGATTTGAGCTTTTGCATGGGAAACCAGAGGAAACAATCACACAGGAAAAAGATCAGAGTATAAACTTCTGCTGGAGAACTGGACAGACCCACATTGGAGGCATTAATACATGATTTCCTAGTGGTCAGTTACTATGTAAATTGAGAGCTTCTAAAACTTTCCAGTATGGTTGATGATTATTATAGTAAATATTAAAAATAAAAAATCTTCTTCATAATAGGTGATACTATGACATGAACCCATTTTGTATTTGCTTTTAAAAATCAAATTAAGGTTCAGTTTGACTTTTCATATAAGATTTGATTCCATGACACAAGTTTGGGTAAAAGGCCACTCAAGAACTATAATAAAGCAATGATTCCTCTTTTCTTTTTAAAATTTCACAATTTATGCTGATGTAAAAATCTCTTCATATTCTTCAAGTTTTACTGTGCCTCAGGACAAATATATAAGATGCCAAATTTATGTTTTCTTAGGGTTACATGTAAGCAGATGGGTAGCATGGTGCATAGGGAAGTTGGCTGGAGCAGTTGTTGAAATCAGGTTGTAGAAAGACCAGAACATTAGTCTGGGCTTTGTGCTCTTGATAAAATATACTTTTGAGGGCTTTCCTGGTAGCTCAGATGGTAAAGAATCTGCCTTCAGTGCAGGAGACACAGGTTCTATCCCTGGAGAAGGAAGATCCCCTGGAGAAGGAAAAGGAAACCCACTCCAGTATTCTTGACTGAATTCCATGGACAGAGGAGCCTTGCAGGGCCACAGTTCATGGGGTTGTAAAAAATCAGGCACAAGTGAGTGACTAACACTTAAAACTTTTAAGGGATGATGGGGCCAATGAGTATCTGTGAACCAGAGTGAAAAATAGAAGCAGTTTTCTGTAAAGGATGTATCTTACACATGTAGGGAAGGATGAATAGATGGTCTGGGCAATCGTTCAGGGATGTGAATAGGATAGAGAGCCTAGGCTAGCACAGAAGCACTGGGAATTAAGAACAGGGAATAGATGAGAAAGAATTATAGACATGTAGTCTATGGAATCTCATGTGTTAATTTATACAACCAAGGTTTATTTGACCTCTGCCAAGTGACAGGCAACAAGACAGATGGTAGGAATTATAGAGCAAAATGCAAAAGTTCAGGCATTCATCAAAACAGTCTGGTGGGAATGACTGAAAGATAGAAAATCAAAATATCTTGTGGTAAGTGGTGTGATAAAACAAGCAGAGGATAGACTTGCCCCATGACTGGGTAGCGCTGAAGAACCTTCAAACCCCAAACCCATTGGTGCCATTACTAGATATAGAGAAAATAATAGGAAGAGGGGTTTATGAAGAGAGTGGTGGTGGTAATGAAGGCAGCTATGAGTTAGACTTTGGGTATCTTGTTTGATAAATAAGCCTTAAAAACAATACTATATTTAATTATAGTAGTTACTCATAATGTAGTTTCTTTTAGAAGGTCACATTACTATGTGAAATTTCATAGCATCTTAGCATTTATTTTACTACTCTCTGTATTTTGTTTTCTCTTTAATAGTTGTATATAGCAATTAGAGTATGTGAGAGCTTGACATGTATTTTCCTTTTGAAGAACAGCTTTTTAGTGTGATCAAAAAAGTGTAATTTTGATTACTAGAGTCGGACGATTCTAAAATCTAAATAGGGATATAGTTTTTAACTAGGGAACTTTGTACTCCGTTCTTGGCCTTATATACAATAAGTTCAGTGCAAAGGAAAAAAGTATATATTCAGTTGGGTTTTTAAGAAAACCACTTTTGTAGCTTATACAATTAGCTAGGACAAATATATTTTATATTGTCTTTTTATCCAGGTAACTGGAAGGTTTTTCTATTATTATAGTCCTGAAATGATAATAATTATAATAATTACAATAACAGCCTCAACAATGAACATTTTGGGTACTTTAGGTGTATAATTATTGGGGGAATGACAATCCTGCCCCCAAAAAGACCCATCTGCATGCATGTTCTTTGTATCTGAGTCTTTGCAACCCTAGGAACTATAGCCAGCCAGACTTCTCTGTCTGTGGGATTTTTCAGGCAAGAATACTGGAGTGGGTTGCCACTTCCTTCTCCAGTGGATCTTCCCAACCCAGGGATCAAACCTCCATCTCCTTGCATTGGCAGATGGAGTCATTACCACTGAGCCACCTGGGAAGCCCAAAGACCCCTCTATATCTACATAAAAGTAAGAGGGAAAACACAATTGGTTATTGACATAACATTTCATGACATGACATGAAAGTAACTCCAGAGTCTGGGCAGAATTTCACACATATTTATACGGTAAAGTAGAATAAAAAACAATTAAATTCTTTATCTCTTTGAGAGACAAATAGATACATCTATCCCTATCCCCTTTTTGTCTTTGAAAGAAAGATCTGAACTAATTCTGGAGACATGCATTTACAGTTTGAAGGGTCAGAAGTCTCACTCTTACACTGAAAAAATCAAAAGATTGGTCCTCTTATCACACCTTTATATTTTGATGAAGATGCCCTAAGGAGACGATGGGGGGAAGCAGTCACATCTCTCCTCAAAGAAAGTATATTCTTTTATCCTGATACCTTTTTGCACACATTATCTCATTTAATTATTAAAATACTGCCAGACACATATAATTACTGTCATGTCCTGGTTTTATGAATGAGGAGAGTTAAACTTAGAGGTCAAGGAATATTCTTAAAGTTGTATAACGGATAGCAGAGGATTATTCCAGTTCACTCTATCTCACATTCTTATTTCTTAAATGAGACATGGTAGAAACTTGTTTTTGGATGTGCCGTGGAGAGGTAATGATGAAGAAACAATTGTTTGTATTATCTTGGCTTGGGTTTCTATATATATAATAAAGCCTTGTGTTATAAGTAAGGGGACTGTTGGACAGAGTCTAATCCAATTATTGTGCATAATAGCTATTTCATTGGATTGTTCTGAGAATCAAAGGAGATAACTAATGTAAAAACACTTGCATCACCTTTCGTGTTTCATAAACCATAGTAGTCACTTAAGGTTGCAATAGTTGTTATTGTTCAGTCACTAAGTCACGTCTGACTCTTGGCAACCCCATGGACTGCAGCACGCCAGGTTTCCCTGTCCTTCACTGTTTCCCAGTTTGCTCAAACTCATGTCCATTGAGTAAGTGATACTATCTAACCGTATCAAACACTGCCACTTCCATCTCCTCTTGCCCTCAATCTTTCCAGCATCAAGATCTTTTCTAATGAGTCAACTCTTCATATCAGGTGGCCAAAGAATTGGAGCTTCAGCTTCAGCATCATCCTTCCAATGAAAACTCAGGGTTGATTTCCTTTAGGATTGATTGGTTTGAGCTCCTTGCTGTCCCAGGGACTTTCAAGAGTCTTCTCCAGCACCCCAGTTCAAAAGCATAAATTCTTTGATGCTCAGCCTTGTTTATGGTCCAACCCTCAAATCCATACACGACTACTGGAAAAACTATAGCTTTGACTATCTGGACCTTTGTCATCAAAGTGATGTCTCTGCTTTTTAACATACTGTCTAGGTTTTATTCCAAGTAGTAAGCTTCTTTTAATGTCATGGTGGAATGTCACCATGTACAGTGATTTTGGAGCCCAAGAAAATAAAATCTGTCACTGTTTCCACTTTTCCCCCATCTATTTGCCATGAAGAGATGGGACTAGATGCTGTGATCTTAGTTTTTTGAATGTTGAACTTCAAGCCAGCCTTTTCACACTCCATTTTCACCCTCATCAGTGGCTTTTACATCTTTGGTTTCTGCCATTATAGTGTTCAGTTCAGTTCATTCAGTCACTCAGTCGTGTCCAACTCGTTGCGACCCCATGCACTGCAGCATGCCAGGCCTCCTTGTCCATCATCAACCCTGGGAGTTTCCTTGAACTCATATCCATTGAGTCTGTGATGCCATCCAACCATCTCATCCTCTGTCATCCCCTTCTCCTCCTGCCCTCAATCTTTCCCAGAATCAGGGTCTTTTCCAGTGAGTCAGCTCTTCATATCAGGTGGCCAAAGTATTGGAGCTTCAGATTCAGCATCAGTTCTTCCAATGAACACTCAAGGGTTTATTTCCTTTGGGGTGGACTGGTTGGACTTCCTTGCAGTTCAAGGGTCTCTCAAGAGTCTTCTCCAATGCCACAATTCAAAAGCATCAATTCTTCGACACTCAGCTTTCTTTATAGTCCAACTCTCACATCTTTACATGACTACTGGGAAAACCATACCTTTTTTTTGGTATGGCAAAAAGTAATGTCTCTGCTTTTTAATATGCTGTCTATGTTGGTCATAACTTTTCTTCCAAGGAGCAAGCATCTTTTAATTTCATGGCTACAGTCACCATCTGCAGTAATTTTGGAACCGAAAAAGATAAAGTCTGTCACTCTTTCCATTGTTTCCCCATCTATTTGAAATAAAGTGATACGACTGGATGCCATGATCTTAGTTTTCTGAATGTTGAGTTTTAAACCAACTTTTTCACTCTCCTCTTTCACTTTCATCAAAAGGCTCTTTAGTTTTTCTTCGCTTTCTGCATTAAGAGTGGTATTTACATATCTGAGGTTATTGATATTTCTCCCGGCAATCTTGATCCAGCTTGTGCTTCTTCCAGCCCAGCATTTCTCATGATGTACTCTGCATACAAGTTAAATAAGCAGGGTGACAATATACAGGCTTGACGTACTCCTTTTCCTCTTTGGAACCAGTCTGTTGTTCCATGTCCAGTTTTAACTGTTGCTTCCTGACCTGCATACAGATTTCTCAAGAGGCAGGTCAGGTGGTCCAGTATTCCCATATCTTTAAGAATTCTCCACAGTTTGTTGTGATTCACACAGTCAAAGGCTTTGGCATAGTGAACAAAGCAGAAGTAGATGATTTCTGAAACTCTCTTCTTTTTCGATGATCCAACGGATGTTGACAGTTTGATCTCTGGGTCCTCTGCCTTTTCTAAATCCAGCTTGAATATCTGGAAATTCAAGATTTACATACTGTTGAAGCCTGATTTGGAGAATTTTGAGGATTACTTTGCTATCATGTGAGATGAGTGCAATTGTGCAATAGTTTGAGCATTCTTTGGCATTGCCTTTCTTTGGGAGTGGAATGAAAACTGACCTTTTCCAGTCCTGTGGCCACTGCTGAGTGTTCCAAATTTGCTGGCATATTGAGTGCAGCACTTTTACAGCATCATCTTTTAGGATTTGAAATAGCTCAACTGGATTCTATCACCTCCACTAGCTTTGTTTGTAGTGATGCTTCCTAAGGTCCACTTGACTTCACATTCCAGGAAGTCTGGCTACCATTGTGATTATCTGGGTCATGAAGATCTTTTTTGTGTAGTTCTTCTGTGTACTCTTGCCACCTCTTCTTAATATCTTCTGCTTCTGTTAGATCCGTACCATTTCTGTCCTTTATTGAGCCCATCTTTGCATGAAATATTCCCTTGGTATCTCTAATTTTCTTGAAGAGATCTCTAGTCTTTCCCAGTCTGTTGTTTTCCTCTATTTCTTCGCCTTAATCACTGAGGAAGGCTTCTTATCTGTCCTTGCCATTCTTTGGAACTATGCTTTCAAATGGGTATATCTTTCCTTTTCTCCTTCACTTTTCACTTCTCTTCTTTTCACAGCTATTTTTAAGGCCTCCTAGACAGCCATTTTGCTTTTTTGCATTTCTTTTTCTTGGGGATGGTCTTGATCCCTTCTCCTGTATAGTGTCACAAACCTCCATCCATAGGTTTTAGGCACTCTATCAGATCTAATCCCTTGAATTTATTTCTCACTTCCACTGTATAATCATAAGGGATTTGATTTAGGTCATACATGTATGGTCTAGTGGTTTTCCCTACTTTCTTCAATTTCAGTCTCAATTTGGCAATAAGGAGTTCATGATCTGAGCCCTAGTTAGTGTCTGGTCTTGTTTCTGCTGACTCCATAGAGCTTCTCCATCTTTGACTGCAAAGAATATAATCAGTCTGATTTTGGTACTGACCATCTGGTGACATCCATGTGTAGAGTCTTCTCTTGTGTTGTTGGGAGAGTGTTTGCTATGACTGGTGCGTTCTCTTGGAAAAACTGTATTAGTCTTTGCCCTGCTTCATTCTGTACTCCAAGGCCAAATTTGCCTGTTACTCTAGGTGTTTCTTGACTTCCTACTTTTGCATTCCAGTCCCCTATAATGAAAAGAACATCTTCTTTGGGTGTTAGGTCCTCACAGAACTGTTCAACTTCAGCTTCTTCAGCATTACTGGTCAGGGCATAGACTTGGATTACTGTGATTTTTTATGGTTTGCCTTGGAAACGAACAGAGATCATTCTGTTGTTTTTGCAATTGCATCGAAGTATTGCAGTTTGTACTCTTGTTGACTATGACGGCTACTCCATTTCTTCTAAGGGATTCTTGCCCACAGTAGTAGATATAATGGTTACCTGACTTAAATTCACCCTTTCCAGTGTAGTTTGGTTTACCGATTCCTAAGATGTCGATGATCACTGTTGCCATCTCCTGTTTGACTACTTCCAATTTGCCTTGATTCATGGACCTAACATTCCAGGTTCCTATGCAATATTGTTCTTTACAGCATCGGACTTAGCTTCCATCTCCAGTCACATCCACAAGTGGGTATTGTTTTTACTTTGGCTCCGTCCCTTCATTCTTTCTGGAGTTATTTCTCCACTGATCTCCAGTAGTATGTTGGGCACCTACCGACCTGGGGAGTTCATCTTTCAGTGTCCTATCTGTGCCTTTTCATACTGTTCATGGGGTTCTCAAGGCAAGAATACTGAAATGGCTTGCCATTCCCTCCTCCAGTGGACCACATTTTGTCAGAACTCTCCACCATGACCTGTTCATCTTGGGTGACCCTACACAGCATGGCTCATAGTTTCATTGAGTTAGACAAGGCTGTGGTCCATGTGATCAGATTAGTTAATTTTCTGTGACTGTGAATTTCAGTCTGTTTGCCCTCGGAGAAGGGTAATAGCCTTATGGAAGCTTCCTTATAGGAGAGACTGACTGAGGGGAAACTGGGTCTTGTTCTGATGGGCGGGGCCACACTCAGTAAATCTGTAATCCAATTTTCTATTTATGGGTGAAGCTCTGTTCCCTCCCTGTTATTTACCTGGGGCCAAACTATGGTGGAGATAATGCAGATAATGGCAACCTCCTGCAAAAGGTCTCATGCATGTACTGCTACACTCAGTGCCCCCAGTTGTGTGGCAGGCCACCACCAACCCACCACCGACCCACACCTCTACTGGAGACTCCTGGAAACTCTGGGGAAAGTCTGGGTCAGTGCTTTGTGGGGTCACTGCTCTTTTCTCCTGGGTCCTGGTGCACACAAGTTTCTGTTTGTGCCCTTCAAGAGTCTATTTCCCAGTCCTGTGTAAGTTCTGGCAGCTCTATGGTGGGGTTACTAGTGACCTCCTCCAAGAGGGCTTATGCCATACCCAAGTCTGCTGCACCCAGAGCCCCTGCCCCTGCGGCAGACCACTGCCAACCCGTACCTCCACAGGAGACACTCAAACACAGTCTGTCTCAGTCTCTGTGGGGTCTCTGAGTCCTGGTGCACACAAGGCTTGTTTGAGCCCTCTGAGCATCTCTGACAGGACTGGGGTTTGATTCTAAACGCCAACTTGCCCCTCCTACCACCTTGCTGGCTTCTCTGACCTTGGACCTGGGGTATCTCCTCACGTCCTTTTAGTGTTATCTGCATATCTGAGGTTATGGATATTGCTCCTGGCGAATTTGATTCCAGCTTGTGCTTCATCCAGCCTACCATTCACATAATGGGCTCTGCATAGAAGTTAAATAAGCAAGGTGACAGCAGAGTCTTGACATCTTTCCCAATTTGGAACCAGTCCATTGTTCCATGTCCAGTTCTAGCTGTTCCTTCTTTCCCTGCATGCAGATTTCTCAGCAGACAAGTAAGGTTGTCTGGTATTCCCATCTCTTGAAGAATTGTCCACAGTTTGTTTTGATCCACACGTGCTCTAAGTTGCTTTAGTCATGTCCGACTCTATGAGATCTTGTGAACTGTAGCCCTCCAGGCTCCTTTGTGCATGGGATTTTCCAGGCAAGAATACTGCAGTATGTTGCCATTCCCTTCTCCAGGGGATCTTCCTGACCCAGGGATTGAACCCATGTCTCTTACGTTCCTGCCTTGGGAATCAGGTTCTTTACCACTGATGCCACCACACAGTCAAAGGTTTAACATAGTCAATGAAGCAGAAGAAAATGTTTTTCTGGATTTTTCTTGCCTTTTCTATGGTCCAGCAGATGTTGCCAATTTGCTCTCTGGTTTCTCTGCCTTTTCTAAACCCAGCTTGTACATATGGAAGTTCTCAGTTCATGTACTGTTGGAGCCTAGCTTGAAGGATTTTGAGCATTACCTTGCTATCATGTGAATTGAGTTCAAGTACAGAAACTTCCAGGAAAAGGCAAATGGTGAAGACAATTGGAGGGTGTTTTTGGTGAAACTAATTTATTAAATCATTACATGAAATAAGTTGTTAATTGACTTAAATTGTCTAATATTTTGATAAGTGAAGTTTTAATAGATTACTATCATGAGAGTCAGAAGATTATTCATCCATCCATTCATTGATTCCTTCATTCAGCAAACATTTAAAACCCTTACACTCTGTGTCTCTCTGCCTGGGCATACTGCAGGAAATGAAGATAACCCAGGCTGCCTCTCCCCTCGGAGATGATACTTTCCTTGATAGAGATCAGACTGTGGCTAGATGCTCTGCAACATGAACTGATTTAATCATATGAATTGTCCTATAATGTAAATACTATACCTGCCCCGTGAGAAAACTAAGGCTCGGAGAAATTATATCCAAACCACCCAGCTTATAAATGACAGACCTATTTTGAATTTATGCTTTTCTTACTGCAAAACCCATTTATTTTTAGTATTTACTTGTTTTAGTTTGTTTAAAAATTAACATAAAATAAGGCTAAGGTTCTTTTGCATTATTCTCTCATAGCGTTTGTCATGCAGGATTTTGTTTTATTTTTTTCTGATTTTATTTATTTTTAATTGGAGGACGTTAGCTTTACTGTGTTGCATAGGGTTCTGCCATACAACTCTAATCAGACATAAATGTGGGTATATGTATCTCCTCCCTCTTGAACCTCCTTCCCACTACCCCACCCCCATCTCAACCTTCTAGGTCATCACTGAGCAACATGCTTGGCTCCCTTCATTATATAGCAATTTCCCACTACTTATTTCACATATGTTAGTGAATGTAGTCAATGATACTCTCTCAATGATTGTATATTAGGGCATATATTCAGTTCAGTCACTCAGTCATGTCTGACTCTTTGCAACCCCATGGACTGCAGCACACCAGGCTTCCCTGTCCATCACCAACTTCCAGAGTTTACCCAAACTCTGGGTAAACAATATATAACCTCGACATACTCCTTTCCCTATTTGGAACCAGTCTGTTGTTCCATGTCCAGTTCTAACTGTTGCTTCTTGACCTGCATACAGATTTCTCAGGAGGCAGGTCAGGTGGTCCAGTATTCCCATCTCTAAGAATTTTCCACAGTTTGTTGTGACCCACACAGTCAAAGCTTTTGGCATAGTCAATAAAGCAGTTCAGTTCAGTTCAGTCACTCAGTCGTGTCCGACTCTTTGCGACTCCATGAACCACAGCATGCCAGGCCTCCTTGTCCATCACCAGCTCCCAGAGTTTACCCAAACTTATGTCCATTGAGTCAGTGATGCCATCCAACCATCTCATCCTCTGTCATCCCCTTCTCCTCCTGCCCTCAATCTTTCCATTGATCATCAGGGTCTTTTCAAATGAGTCAGCTCTTTGCATCAGGTGGCCAAAGTATTGGAGTTTCAGCTTCAACATCACTCCTTCCAGTGAACACCCAGGACTGATCTCATTTAGGATGGACTGGTTGGATCTTCCTGCTATCCCAGGGACTCTCAAGAGTCTTCTCCAACACCACAGTTCAAAAGAATCAATTCTTCTGTGCTCAAGTAGATGTTTTTCTGGAACTCTCTTTTTTGCTGATCCAGAAGATATTGGCAATTTGATCTCTGGTTCCTCTGCCTTTTCTAAATCCAACTTGAAGATCTGGAAGCTCATAGTTCACGTACTATTGAAGCCTGGCTTGGAGAATTTTGATCATTACTTTGCTAGTGTGTGAGATGAGTGCAATTGTGTTGTAGTTTGAACATTCTTTTGCATTGCCTTTCTTTAGGATGAATGAAAACTGACCTTTTCCAGTCCTGTGGCCACTACTGAGGTTTCCAAATTTGCTGGCATATTGAGTGCAGCACTTTTACAGCATCATCTTTTAGAATTTGAAACACGAAAGGCAAAGGAGAAAAGGAGATATACCCATTTGAATGTAGAGTTCCAAAGAATAGCAAGGAGAGATAAGAAAGGCTTCCTCAGTGATCAGTGCAAAGAAATAGAGGAAAACAACAGAATGGGAAAGACTAGAGATCTCTTCAAGAAAATTAGAGATATCAAGGGAACATTTCATGCAAAGATGGGCACAATAAAGGACAGAAATATTATGGACCTAATAGAAGCAGAAGATATTAATATGTGGCAAGAATACACAGAAGGACTATACAAAAAAGATCTTCCTGACCCAGATAATCATGATGGTATGATCACGCACCTAGAGCCAGACATCCTGGAATGTGAAGTCAAGTGAGCCTTAGGAAGCATCACTGTGAACAAAGCTGGTGGAGATGATAGAATTCCAGTTGAGCTATTTCAAATCCTAAAAGATGCTGTGAAAGTGCTGCACTCAAAATGCTCATAATAATTAATATATGGAATCTAGAAAATGGTACAAATGAACCCTTTTGCAGGGAGAGAATAAAGGCACAGATGTAGAAAACGAACCTGTGGATCTAGATGGGGAAGGAGAGAGTCAGGAGAATTGAGGAAACCCATATTCTTAACTACAATATTATTCTACCTATTGTCCAAGTATAAGAAATGCTGTGATGCAGGTTAGTACAGGGGCTAACAGAAGGAGTAAGTGGCAACAAGTTGGAGGTGGTCATCTTGGAAGGCCTTAGTAGATACACTTTTTCTTTAGCAGATAGAAGTTTTCTCTATAATAACTATTTCATGGAATTGTTGGAGGGATTGAAGGAGATTGACTAATAGAAACTTGTACTGAACTAAGTGCTGAATATATGACAGCAATCACTAATAATCCTAATCTATCAATTTAGGCCTCAACTACTGCTCTGGATTTTCTTTTCTTTTCTTTCTGTTTCTTATTTCTTTGTTTCATAAACAGTCTGAATATTTATGCTATCTCTTCTTTCACTTTGCCTAAAACTTTGGAGACTTTTAATGAAAGATCCATAGACAGCTTTTCCAACATCTGACCTTCAGTGTGAATGCACTTAGTTTTATAACAATTGGGATAGAAAATGGTGGATATGTTCCTTTAAACTTTAGAAAACAGGGTCCGATTTTCTGGATCAGTTTTCTTTCTCATACCTGCTGAGAGAAAGGGGCTTGTTAGGAGAGAGGTCTTGAGAGCTTTTCATTTTTTTAAAGTGAGGCTCAAGGGAAGGGATCTCTCTCTCTCTCTCTCTCTCTCTCTCTCTCTCTCTCTCTCTCTCTCTCTCTCTCTCTCTCCCCCCCTCCCCCCCTCTCTTCCTCTCTCCCTCTCTCCTTCTCTCCCTCTCTTCCTCTCTCCCTCTCTCCCTCTCTCCCTCCCTCCCTCTCTCTCTCTCTCTCTCTGTCTCTCTCTCTCACACACACACACACACACATACACACATGAATTTTTGTTGTTCTGACTCTAAATCATGTCTGACTCTTTGTGACCCATGGACCGCAGCACGCCAGGCTTCCTTGTACTTCACTGTCTCCCGGAGTTGTTCATCCTCATGTCCATTAAGTCAGTGATGCCATTCAACCATCTAATCCCTCTGTCTTCCCCTTCTCCTCCTGCCTTCAATCTTTCCCAGCATCAGGATTCTTTTCCATTGAGTCAGCTCTTCATATCAGGTTGCCAAAATATTAGAGCTTCAGCATCAGTCCTTCCTAAATCCTAAATGAATATTTAGGATTTATTTCCTTTAGGATTGACTGATTTGATCCTTTCTGTCCAAGAGACTTTCAAGAGTCTTCTCCAGCACCACAGTTCAAAAGCATCAATTCTAGGGTTCAGCCTTCCTTATGGTCCAACTATCATATCTGTACATGACTACTGGATAAACCATGCTTCTGACTAGATGGACCTTTGTGGGGAAAGTGATATCTCTTCTTTTTAATATGCTAAGAAAGCATGTCTGTGTATAATACCACCCTTAAGCCTGATTCTATACCTTTAAATCACATACAAAATTTCATGCAACACAGCCTCTTTGCTTCAAAACCTCTTTGAAAATGATCTGTGACAGAATCACTGATATCTCATACCTTTTAGTAAAAGCTAACTACAGAGATATAAAGTTTAGCCCTGTATAGTAAATTTAAGAACAGCAATAGACATTATACTACAGCTAATACAGTGCTTTGTGGAAAAAACCTGAGGTAGATTTTAAAAGGAAAATAAGAAATGAACTTTGATTGATGTCTCAGCAGGTAAAGAATCCACCTGCAATGCTGACACAGGAGATGCAAATTTGATCCTGGAATCGGGAAGATCCTCTGGAGAAGGAAATGGCAACCCACTCCAGTATTCTTGCCTGGGAAATCCCATGGACAGGGGAGCCTAGTGGGCGACGGTCTATGGGGTTGCAAAGAGTCGGACACGCTGAGTGACGGGGAGCATGAGATCCGGAGATACTATCAATGTCTTCCAACCTTGTCTAATAATGGTCACCAGTATTAGTTAAAAAAATAAGGGGAAAAGTGAAAAATACATATAATTCTTTTCTAATAGGTGGAAAGAGGTTTCAAAATTTAGAAAATCCCAGAAGCCATGACTTTATTAGAGAATGCTGCATATCTCTTTAGGTGATAACTAATTTTTTTCCCACTGTAGCTAATAAGATCTCAAGGGATGACCATTACCCAGACCATGAAGGGAGGCATGTGCTTCTCTTCAGTTCAGTTCAGTTCAGTCGCTCAGTCCCCCACATCCAAGGAGTGCTTCTCTTACCACCTGCCAAATAAAGAACATCAGTAATCTTTGATTTCAGTCCTTTCTTCTGTTGGCAATTCTTCATAGTGGAGAATATGGGGGAAAAGTTTCAAAAATGTGAATTTCTGTTTATTGTTTCTTATATGTCCTCATAAAATAGGCTCAAAATGTGATTTTTACTATTTAATTTTTATTGTAAATCCACCCTACATCATTCCCAAGTTCCTAAGATTTCCTTAGAGCTTAGAATTTTAACCTGTTAATTTAATATTAATTAATTACTACAGAAGTTTGTAACATTGTACAGGAGGCTGTGATTAAAACCATCCTCAAGAAAAAGAAATACAAAAAAGCAAAATTGTTGTCTCAGCAAGCCTTACAAATAGCTGAGAGAATAGAGAAGCAAAAGGCAAAGCAGAAAAGGAAAGATATATCCATCTGAATGCAGAGTTCCGAAGAGTATCAAGGAAGGATAAGAAAGACTTCCTAAGTGATCAATGCAAAGAAATAAAGGAAAACAATACATTGGGAAAGACTAGAGGTCTCTTCAAGATTATTAGAGATACCAAGGTAGCATTTCATATAAAGATGGGCACAATAAAAGACAGAAAAGGTATGGACCTAACAGAAGCAGAAGATATTAAGAAGAGGTGTATTAAGAATACACAGAAGAACTATACAAAAAAAAGATTTTAGTGACCCAGATAACCATCATAGTGGGATCACTCACCTAGAGCCAGACATCCTGGAATGTGAAGTCAAGTGGGCTTTAGGAAGGATTACTATGCACAAAGCTAGTGGAGGTAATGGAATTCCAGCTGAGCTATTTCAAATCCTAAAAGATGATGCTGTAAAAGTGCTGCACTCAATATGCCAGTAAATTTGGAAAACTCAGCAGTGGCCACAGGACTGGAAAAGGTCAGTTTTCATTCCAATCCCAAAGAAAGGCAGTGCCAAAAAATGCTCAAACTACTGCACAGTTGCACTCATCTCATGATAGCAAAGTAATGCTCAAAATTTTCCAAACTAGGTTTCAACGTTGCATGAACCAAGAAATTCTAGATGTTCAAGCTGGTTTTAGAAAAGGCAGAGGAACCAGAGATCAAATTGTCAACATCTGTTGGATCATCGAAAAAGCAAGAGAATTTCAAAAATATATCTACTGTTCTCCATTGAATACACTAAAGCCTTTGACTGTATGAATCACAACAATCTGTGGAAAATTCTTAAAGAGATGGAATACCAGAACACCTTACCTGGCTCCTGAGAAATATGTATGCTGGTCAAGAAGCAACAGTTAGTAAACCAGACATGAAACAACGGAGTGGTTCCAAGGAGTATGTCAAGGGAAAAGAGTATGTCAAGGCTGTATATTGTCACCCTGCTTATTTAGCTTCTATGCAGAGTACATCTTGCGAAATGCCAGGCTGGATGAAGCACAAGCTGGAATCCAGATTGCTGGGAGAAATATCAATAGCCTCAGATATGCAGATGTCACTCCCCTTACAGCAGAGGAGGAACTAAAGAGCTTCTTGATAAAATTGAAAGAGGAAAGTGAAAAAGTTGGCTTAAAACTCAACATTCAGAAAACTAAGATTATGGCATCCAGTCTCATCACTTCATGGCAAATAGATGGAGAAACAATGGAAACAGTGAGAGCCTTTATTTTCTTGGGCTCCAAAGCCACTGCAGATGGCGACTGCAGCCATGAAATTAAAAGATGCTTGCTCCTTGGAAGAAAAGTTATGACCAACCTAGACAACATGTTAAAAAAACTGAAACATTACTTTGCCAACAAGGTCCATCTAATCAAAGCTACATTTTTTCCAGTAGTAATGTATGAATGTGAGAGTTAGAACAGAAAGAAAGCTGAGCGACAAAAGAATTGATGCTTTTGAACTGCGATATTAGAGAAGATTCTTGAGAATCCCTTGGACTGCAAGGAGATCCAACCAGTCCATCCTAAAGGAAATCAGTCCTGAATATTCATTGGAAGGACTGATGCTGAAGCTCTAATATTTTGACCACCTGATGCAAAGAACTGATTTGGAAAAGATGTTGATGCTAGGGAAGATTGAGAGCAGGAGAAGAAGGGGATGACAGAGGATGAGATGGTTGGATGGCATCACTGACTCAATTCATGTGAATTTGAGCAAGCTCTGGGAGTTGGTGATAGACAATTAGATTTATATTCTGGCGACTATTTTCTTTATGCTTTCTCTATCCTAGGATAGTTTTGGGTGTCTGATGAAGTTAACCACATGTAACCAAGTTGGTACGTGATCCTTTCCAAGCCAACATGGTCCCTGCACCCACATGCATCCTTTTTAGAAATTTTTCAGTAACAGAGGGAAAACTCAGTAGTGTTTTTAATTTATAAAATATACTTCTGACCGAACTCCTATGACCAATTTTGGTACAGAATTCTGGCTCGCGTCATTGTCACTGGTGCATGTCAGATACTTTTTTTTTGTTGCTCATCCAGTCCATGTTTTCTAAGTTAGAAACAAAAGCAAACTCCATTAAACGATTCAAAATATTCCTTTTTTTGTTGCCTGGCAGCATAGGGAAGTGGGAAACATACAGACTTTGGCTTTGCACATATTTCCCTTCTCTGCTCTGCACCTCCAGTGTAGTTTACGCATCTGTCTGCTGAAGGGCTAAGAACCAACTCTGCATGTTATAGAGTAGCAAGAGATAATATTACACATATGTCTTAAAATGCGTATTTATGAATAAAACATTTAGACTTCTAGAATCACTTGTGTCACAAACATATTATTAATTACATATTCAAAACATATATCCATGAGAAAGATTTCCAAAAGTACAAAAATTATAAAGCAAATGCTAGAGTCCCAGAGTCTTCCACTCCCAACCCACTGTACTCCTAATGGGTATAATTTTGGGGGAATAATTTGCTATGTACTTTTCCAGCAAGATAAATTGATAAATGATAAATTAATAGATATATCCATTTTTTTAAAAAAGTGGTAGCTAAGATTTTGAATGTAGCTGTTTTTCATTTTTATCATTATTTTGAATCAGTGGTTGGAAAGAACATTTTGCCCAGTGACTTGCTGAGATTCTCATTGTCTACATATTGTTATATAAGCTGTTTTATACCACTTGTTGCTATCAAAGACATAACAATTTACAGACCAGAGCAAAGTGAATGGATAGACCACAGACACCTTTGGGGAACCATTGATTAATCGGGACAGGGTCTCTGCTGAAATGGCAAAGAACTATACACCTTAATATTACAGATACCAAAAGACAGGCTTACCCAGATTCAAGACTAGCACTTAAAATATTGGTATGCAAATGTCTCTAGAGCTGACATGTGTAAATTAGAGATTCACTGAGTACACTAGCCAAGACTGAAAATGAAAATGTTTACAGCTCTCTAATTATAGCCAAATGTACACTTTGATGGCAGAATAATGGAAACACCCAGGCCTATGGGAAAAAGTGCTGGCCTGAGAGTCAAGAGAACTGAGCCCCCTTCTGTTCTGCTACTCAGTGTGGGGCCATCAGTAAAGCAGCCTGTCCTTTGTCATCAATGTAACTACTTAAATAGAGGTCATAGTCACTGTCTTCTCCCCAGAATTGTGGTCACAATAAAAATAAGGGAAATAAATAGATCAAATTTCACAGAAACCATGATATAACTGCTGAACCACTGATGTTATGATGTCTCTAATGTTTATATATTCTACTAAATTTTAATGAGCTTCTATCAAGTCAAGACCTTCAAGGAGCTGTTAGGAGCCAGTGTTGGTCTTCAAACTGTTACTGGCCAATGGCAAGTAATGAAGTTCAGTTCAGTTGCTCAATCATGTCCAACTATTTGCAACCCCATGAAATGCAGCACGCCAGGCCTCCCTGTCCATCACCAATTCCCAGAGTCCACCCAAACCCATGTGCATTGAGTCGGTGATGCCATCCAACCATCTCATCCTCTGTCGTCCCCTTCTCCTCCTGTTCTCAATCTTTCCCAGCATCAGGGTCTTTTCTAATGAGTCAGCTCTTCACATCAGGTGGCCAAAATATTGGAGTTTCAGCTTCAACATCAGTCCTTCCAATGAACACCCAGGACTGATCTTTAGGATGGACTGGTTGGATCTCCTTGCAGTCCAAGGGACTCTCCAGAGCCTTTTCCAACACCACAATTCAAAAGCATCAATTTTTCCGTGCTCAGCTTTCCTTATAGTCCAACTCTCACATCCATACATGACCACTGGAAAAACCATAGCCTTGACTAGATGGACCTTTGTTGACAAAGTAATGTCTCTGCTTTTTAATATGCTGTCTAGGTTGGTCATAACTTTTCTTCTAAGGAGTAAGCATCTTTTAATTTCATGGCTGCAATCACCATCCGCAGTGATTTTGGAGCCCCCCAAAATAAAGTCTGTCACTATTTCCATTATTTCCCCATCTATTTGCCCTGAAGTGATGGGACAGGATGCCATGATCTTAGTTTTCTGAATGTTGAGCTTAAAGCCAACTTTCTCAGTCTGCTCTTTCATTTTCATCAAGAGACTCTTTAGTTCTTCTTCACTTTCTGCCATAAGGGTGGTGTCATCTGCATATCTGAGGTTATTGATATTTCTCCCGGCAATCTTGATTCCAGCTTGTGCTTCTTCCAGCACAGCGTTTCTCATGATGTACTCTGCATAGGAGTTAAATAAGCAGGGTGACAGTATACAGCCTTGACGTACTCCTTTTCCTATTTGGAACCAGTCTGTTGTTCCATGTCCAGTTCTAACTGTTGCTTCCTGACCTGCATATAGGTTTCTCAAGAGGCAGGTCAGGTGGTCTGGTATTCTCATCTCTTTCAGAATTTTCCACAGTTTATTGTGATCCACACAGTCAAAGTCTTTGGCATGGTTAATAAAGCAGAAATAGATATTTTTCTAGAACTCTCTTGCTTTTTCCATGATCCATCAGATGTAGGCAATTTGATCTCTGGTTCCTCTGCCTTTTCTAAAACCAGCTTGAACATCTGGAAGTTCGTGGTTCACATATTGCTGATGCCTGGCTTGGAGAATTTTGAGCATTACTTTACAGGCTCTCTTCCAGTCCCCAAAGCTGCGTCCCTATGAAATGGACATGTTTCTAGCACCACTGATCATGTCCTGGGACTCAGCAGAGCCTAGGAGAAATGGGGGATGCTGGCTGTTCCAGCAGGGTCCCTGGAAGCAGCAGTCAGTAAATATTTGGGGGACTTTCTTAGAGTGTGAAATGGCCACTAAGAAGCAGCAGTTTGGATGACCCCACTTTTTTTTTTTTTGAGGCCTTATTTCCTCCACCTTATGGATGGCCCCACTCTTAAGCAGCTGGGATCAATGTCTTTGTTTTCTTCCTCACATGCACATTTACAAAAGCAGCAGCTGGAGCCATCTAAGCATTTGGTCCAGAATCAAATCCAATCAGACTTTTTGACTTTTTTTGTTTCTTCTCTGATGGACCAGGCTGGACTACCTTTCATTATTCCCACTTCTCCCACCTTCAGCCTGATGCTTGTTTTTGTCTCCCCAAAGCTCAGCTTTTAGCAGTCAGTCAGACTTGACTGCAGAGGTGATGGCACCCCACTCCAGTACTCTTGCCTGAAAAATCCCATGGACGGAGGAGCCTGGTGGGCTGCAGTCCATGGGGTCGCGGAGAGTGGAACACGACTGAGTCACTTCACTTTAACTTTTCACTTTCATGCATTGAAGAAGGAAATGGCAACCCACTCCAGTGTTCTTGCCTGGAGAATCCCAGGGACGGGGGAGCCTGGTGGGCTGCCGTCTATGGGGTCGCACAGAGTCAGACACAACTGAAGCGACTTAGCAGTAGCAGTTACTAGCATGTGAGATGAGTGCAATTGTGCAGTAGTTTGAACATTCTTTGGCATTGCCTTTCTTTGGGATTGGAATGAAAAATGACCTTTTCCAGTCCTGTGGCCACTGCTGAGTTTTCCAAATGTGCTGACGTATTGAGTGCAGCACTTTTATAGCATCATCTTTTAGAATTTGAAGTAGCTCATCTGGAATTCCATCACCTCCACTAGCTTTGTTCATAGTGATGCTTCCTAAGGCCCACTTGACTTCACATTCCAGGATGTCTGGCTCTAGGTGAGTGTTGGTGATCACACCATAGTGATTATCTGGGTCTTGAAGATCTTTTTTGTACAGTTCCTCTGTGTATTCTTGCCACCTCTTCTTAATATCTTCTGCTTCTGTTAGGTCCATACTATTTCTGTCATTTATTGAGCCCATCTTTGCATGAAATGTTCCCTTGGTATCTCTAATTTTCTTGAGATCTCTAATCTTTCCCATTCTATTGTTTTCCTCTATTTCTTTGCATTAATCACTGAGGAAGGCTTTCTTATCTTTCCTTGCTATTCTTTGGGCCTCTGCATTCAAATGGGTATAGCCTTTCTTTTTTCCTTTGCTTTTCGCTTCTCTTCTTTTTGCAGCTATTTGTAAGGCCTCCTCAGACAGCCGTTTTGCTTTTTTGCATTTCTTTTTCTTGAGGATGGTCTTGATTCCCGTCTCCTGTACAAACAATGTCACGAACCTCCGTCCATAGTTGATCAGGCACTCTACCAGATCTAGTCCCTTAAATCTATTTCTCACTTCCACTGCATAGTCATAAAGGATTTGATTTAAGTCATACGTGAATGGTCTAGTGGTTTTCCCCACTTTATTCAATTTAAGTCTGAATTTGGATTTACAACAGAGCAATTTTATGTCTGTGGAATTTAGTCACAAATAAATGGGTTTGTGGGCTTTCCTGATAGCTCGGTTGTAAAGAATCTGCCTGCAATGCAGGAGACCCCGATTTGATTCCTGGGTTGGGAAGATCTGCTGAGAAGGGATAGGCTACCCACCCCAGTATTCTTGGGCTTCCCTGTGGCTCAGCTTGTAAAGAATCCACCTGCAAAATGGGAGACCTGGGTTCAATCCCTGGGTTGGGAAGATCACTTGAAGAAGGGAAAGGCTACCCACTCCAGTATTCAGGCCTGGAGAATCCAATGGACTCTGTAGTCCATGGGGTCACAAAGAGTCGGACACAACTGAGCGACTGTCACTTTCAAATGGGCTTGTATTTTGTATGTTTCAGGTTTTATAAGTTTGCAAATGATCTGTCAATGAGAGACTGGAAATAAAGGACCCATTTCTTTATCACAGATAAAATAATTCTTACCACAGAGAAGCAGAGCACTTGGGCTGAGGAGCAGTGATAGATACAGCAGAGAGTGAAAATAACCTAGTCCCTGCTCCCACAGAGCTTGGGGTCCTGGGGGAGACACTTAATAACCAGACTACCTTAACTAAGTGATTATGTCATTCATTCCAGAGTGAGCACTCCTTCTCAATCATTCCCCTTCTCTCTCCTCCCCTTCCTGTTATCTCCTGCCTTCCCCACCTGTCCACCCCTCCCTGTCTCTTCTATACCAATTCATCTCTCCTCTCTTCTCTCCCCTCCCCTGCCGTGACTTACTCTCTGGACTCTCCCTCTTCATCTTTCATTTGTTTTTCACCTACTCTGATTCATATATCTGAGAAGCTTTATCAGTTATTTCAGCAGAATGAATCATTATCTAATTATCAGTCATAGTCAGCAAAACCGGAACTATTTCAATATCCTGATTTTTGAAACGATAATATCCTCTGATTATCAAGGAGCATGTGCCTACCTTCCTTTTTTTTCTTCTTCCTTCCTCCTCTTTCCTTCTTTCTTTTCATCCATCCCCTGAGTGATTTATTTAGACTTAGCCACTGCTATGTGGCAAGGATTGTGCCTTGCACCCAGCTGTATTCCTGCCTCGCTTTTCTTCTTCCCACCTCTAAAAGGAAAAATAACCAAAGTAGTAAGAGAATTGTAGCCTAGGCATGCACTATCTTAGAATGCATTGTTCTTGCATGCATTCTTTCTAAAAAGAGGTAATATTAAGATGAAGCATATATTGTCTCTTTTTTGTTTTCTTTTGAAAATGAAGCATGCAGGGACTTCCCTGGGGTCCGGTGGCTAAGACTCCATGCTTCCACTGTAGAGGGTGCAGGTTCAATCCTTGATCAGGGAACCCCACAGGCCACACAGTGCAGCCAAAAATAAAAAAAGGTGAAGCATTTAAAATTTGAAATTCCAAGTTTTTATTATTAGGAGTGTAAATACAAATGCCATGATACCTTTCTCTTAATGGTAGAAAATGTGAGCAAACTGGAATTTTACATAAACCATTACTTTCCTTTGCCTTTAAGATATTATTCATACTAAGAAAAAAAGAAAATAAAAGAATCTATTTCTTGAGGCATGAAATCATTCACTAATAATACATTTTGCACCACTTAATAACAGTTGTAAATAATACCTGAAGTGATTTGGATGTTGAATAAATGTGAAACGTTGTCCTGGCTTAATTCATTAATTTTAGGTTGTTATGTCACTATACTTACTATTACAAATTAGTTATTATTCCTTGATGCCTGTGAGAAAAAGGTGTATACAAAAATATTTTGTATTATTTTATACACCTTTATATTTTGTACACCTTTTGTCTTATTTACAAAAATACAAAAATATTTAAATAGAGTAAAATTTAAAAAAAAATCTGTGTCCTGGTTTTGTTTGGTCTAAAAAATAACGCTGAATTCATATGTATAAAACACTCAAGCATTTTGTCAGAAAAATAGGGATAGTATCCTTTAAACGGAAAATGTTTCTGTGCCTTCAGAGACAGCCATGCCTGGCATGCTTTCTTTCCACGGCTGGGGTTTTCAGCTTTACCAGAAGAATAAGGTGGCATGAGATTGTCACCTGGAGAGGTGTGGGGTCGAAGGGAAAAGATAAGGACCATGAAGCCAGCGTCCCTGCATGTGAATTAGGCCTGGGCACCTGTGGGGCCTTGAGGAAGTCATTTAATCAAGATCCCAGAATATGCCCTGGTAACATTAGATTACCTGAGCCTGCTTTGAGGAGTAGATAGAAATTAAATTCCCAGTACATATTTTTAAATTATCTCTCATGGTACATAGAAGGCACCAGTTATACAGTGACTTATTTGCAGCAGTTGCTTCAGATAATGAGGGTAGTCATTGTTTGTAAAAATGATGTGTCACAATACGGAGACCGTAATTTAAGGAATCCAAGAGCAGGAAGTGAAGAACAACCAGGCTGTGAGTTAGCTTCGACCTTACTGAGTTAGATACGGGGTTATCACGCTCAAACTGGAGCACATTTGAGAGTCAGTGTATATGCGTGCATGTGTGCGCAGTCGTGTCCGACTTTTTGTGACCCTATGGACTGTAGCCCACCAGGCTCTTCTTTCCATGGGATTTTCCAGGCAAGAGTCTTCCCAACCCCGGTATCAAACTCACTTCTCCTGCATTGCAGGCAGATTCTTTACCACCGAGCTACCTGGAAGATCGTTTGAGAGTCAGAGAGGTGAACAATTAATAATTGTGCTGATAGCTCATGAGACCAACCTGCCACATAGTCCCTCTGTTAGGTGCCTTTTCTCTGTGTTGCTCTGTATCCCCCACACACACACACTGGCTTCCTCTGCTGAATTTTGCTTGAACATGGACTCTTGTAAACTCTTCAGCCAAGTGTTTCCTTGTGACTTTGCCTCAGTTATGCCTGCTAAACCAGTTAGGAGTTTGGGCTTCTGAGATTTTATTATGCATGTGGGTAGGCTGGGAGTCTTGTTAAAATGCAGATTCTGATCCAGTAGGTTTGGGGTTGCACCTGAGATTGTGTTTCTAACAAGTACACAGGTGATTTTGATGCTGCTCTTTGCTAGGTCACACACTGAGGAGAGAGGAGGTAGCTTAATCTAAGAGATGGAACCTCTTTGGCCCAATTCACCTTTCTGTTTGACCACATTGGTGGTTGTTTTGACCTTCTGTAGTTTGGTGGCCCTTTGGTCAGGTCCTGCCTGGGCTGTATTGACCTGGGAGGTCATGTGGCTACCAAGGCTGTAGGCTGTTGGCAGGTTTATTTGTTCCAGAAGGCATATAGAGAGGACATCCATACACGAAAATGATATATTCATTGTCCAGTTTTGTTTCTTTGAATAGAGAGTCACTGAGAAAGAATCATGAAAAGGAGCCATCAGCAATGAATACCCAACCAAAACACGCCATTCAAAGCTCAGTAAATGCCTTCTCTCTGGCTTAAGTCAAGAAACTCTTATGGACTCTGTGGGGGAGAGAGAGGGTGGGAAGATTTGGGAGAATGGCATTG
The DNA here is from genome assembly GCF_029378745.1 of Bos indicus. Taxonomy (NCBI): domain Eukaryota; kingdom Metazoa; phylum Chordata; class Mammalia; order Artiodactyla; family Bovidae; genus Bos; species Bos indicus. The sequence goes on from NC_091783.1 coordinate 23,467,787, forward strand.
AAACATGTAAAATATCATGTATGAAACGAGATGCCAGTCCAGGTTTGATGCACAATACTGGATGCTTGGGGCTAGTGCACTGGGATGACCCAGAGGGATGGTATGGGGAGGGAGGAGGGAAGAGGGATCAGGATGGGGAACACATGTATACCTGTGGTGGATTCATTTTGATATTTGGCAAAACTAATACAATTATGTAAAGTTTAAAAATAAAATAAAAATATATAGAATCTAGAAAAAAAAAAAAAAGAAAAAGAAACTCAAGGCTTTCAAACCAGAATCCACTTTGGATCAAATCATCCTTTGCAGTTTTTCAAAGGATGATTTTATAGATGGTCATGGTTATGTAATGTTGGTATAGTAGCATGGGGGTGGGATGGGGAAGAGTATATTTTGAACAACTCTTGGTTAATTAGAAATAATCACTTTGTAAAAACTCTTATTTTATATTTCAGAGTTTAAGTGAATACAGTGAGTAACTGAAATTTTTTTTATATGGTCAACCAAGACAGATTAAAAAAATTTTTTTTGATTTCTAGAGAGTTCAGTGATTTATCATGATAGAAATAGTATTAATCAAAATGAACACATATACCACTGCTATAAGAAGAATATTTATTGCCTGAGTATACTTTTCATTCTTAGTCATTTTTATTTTTCTCAAACTCACTAACATTACTTTTTGCCCTTCCTTTTACTATAATACAGAAAACATCAGCAAAACCTGAATGTTTTCTTCCACTTACTTTTAAAAACTACTGCAAGTGATGACTTGCTATACATACTACTTTAGGCAAAGGAATATTAAAACAAGGTTCTCAAACATTTGGGCGGAAAATGACCTACTTCTGTGAAAGTTAGTATATATATAAAAATTTTAAACTTTTATAAATCAAGAAAATCAAGAACTGAGAATATAGAATCAATATGGTTTGGAATCAATGTAATTCTTTAGGCATTTGTTGAATATCTGCTCCATACATGTCATAATGCTAGCTTCAGGGCACACAGTGAAGAAAAAAGCTTAGCCTTTAATTGTTTGTAATTTAGTAGATTTGAGTGTCAGAGTAAGAGAAAGATGTGTTCTTGGAGGGCATTTCTGCAACTTCAGTACCCCCAACACTAACCCTCTGACCATCATTTGATCACTTTATTTCCCCTAATTCCTGACACATCCTATGATATATCTTCATAATTCCATGATTCCTGGCCTCAGTTCTTCACCAAATACCTCTTCTCCTGCCTACTGGATGGCTCCCTGTTTTAGGGCTTGTTCCAAACCGTCTTCATGTTGTCTTCCTCTCCTCCCCCTCCTTCTCTTCCTCTTTCAGTTCAGTCACGTCTGACTCTTTGTGACCCCATGAACTGCAGCACACCAGGCCTCCCTGTCCATCACCAACTCCCAGAGTCCACCCAAACCCATGTCCATCGTGTCAGTGATGCCATCCAACTATCTCATCCTCTGTCGTCACCTTCTCCTCCTGCCCTCAACCTTTCCCAGCATCAGGGTCTTTTCAAATGAGTTAGCTCTTCACATCAGGTGGCCAAAGTATTGGAGTTTCAGCTTCAACATCAGTCCCTCTGATGAACACCCAGGACTAATCTCCCTTAGGATGGACTGGTTGAATCTCCTTGCAGTCCAAGGGACTCTCAAGCATCTTCTCCAAAACCACAGTTAAAAAGCATCAATTCTTCTGCACTCAGCTTTCTTTATAGTCCAACTCTCACATCCATACATGACTACTGGAAAAACCATAGCCTTGACTAGATGGACCTTTGTTGGCAAAGTAATGTCTCTGTTTTTAATATGCTGCCTAAGTTGGTCATAATTTTTCTTCCAAGGAGTAAGCATCTTTTAATTTTATGGCTGCAATCACCATCTGTAGTGATTTTGGAGCCCAGAAAAATAAAGTCAGCCACTGTTTCCACTGTTTCCCCATCTATTTGCCATGAAGTGATGGGACCAGATGCCATGATCTTCGTTTTCTGAATGCTGAGCTTTAAGCCAAATTTGATCTCTCTCCTTTCACTTTCAAGAGGCTCTTTAGTTCTTCACTTTCTGCCATAAGGGTGGTGTCATCTGCATATCTGAGGTTATTGATATTTCTCCCGGCAACCTTGATTCCAGCTTGTGCTTCCTCCAGCCCAGTGCTTCTCATGATGTACTCTGCATATAAGTTAAATAAGCAGGGTGACAATATACAGCCTGGATGTACTCCTTTTCCTATTTGGAACCAGTCTGCTGTTCCATGTCCAGTTCTAACTGTTGCTTCCTGACCTGCATACAGGTTTCTCAAGAGGCAGGTCAGGTGTTCTGGTATTCCCATCTCTTTCAGAATTTTCCACAGTTTATTGTGATCCACACAGTCAAAAGCTTTGGCATAGTCAATAAACCAGAAATAGATGTTTTTCTGGAGCACTCTTGCTTTTTTGATGATCCAGGAGATATTGGCAATTTGATCTCTGGTTCCTCTGGTTTTTCTAAAACCAGCTTGAACATCTGGAAGTTCACGGTTCACATACTGCTGAAGCCTGGCTTGGAGAATTTTGAGCATTACTTTACTAGCGTGTGAGATGAGTGCAATTGTGCCATAGTTTGAGCATTCTTTGGCATTGCCTTTCTTTGGGATTGAAATGAAAACTGACCTTTTCCAGTCCTGTGGCCACTGCTGAGTTTTCCAAATTTGCTGACATATTGAGTGCAGCACTTTCACAGCATCATCTTTTAGAATTTGAAATAGCTCAAGTGGAATTACGTCACCTCCACTAGCTTTGTTTGTAGTGATGCTTCCTAAGGCCCACCTGACTTCACATTCCAGGATCTCCAGCTCTAGGTGAGTGTGAGTGATCACACCTTCGTGATTAACTGTGTGGTGAAAATCTTTTTTGTATAGTTCTTTTGTGTATTCTTGCCACCTCTCCTTAATATCTTCTGCTTCTGTTAGGTCCATACCATTTCTGTCCTTTTTTGAGCCCATCTTTGCATGAAATGTTCCCTTGGTATCTCTAATTTTCTTGAAGAGATCTCTAGTCTTTCCCATTCTATTGTTTTCCTCTATTTCTTTGCATTGATTGCTGAGGAAGGAAACTAAAGTCTTCCTCTTTAGTTTGCTTTATGTTCTACCATCCTCATACTCAAACCCTCTGTAAAGCCTTCCCTGCATGAGAACTAGAAGAGCACACTGGTTTACAAGGGCTGGATGTGACATCTGCCATTAAGTGTCAGCTTTGTCATTCATTAGCTCTGCTAACTGAGAAGCACGGCATATTTTGAAGACTCTACTCAAACTCAACATTTTCATGTTGGTAAAACAGGGCAGATAATGCCTATCAGCTTTGATTCACTGGCTCCCTATAACGAATAAATTAGGTCAGTTATGAAAATTATCCTTTTTTCCTGATATGGACAATGTCTTCCAAAATAAAGCAATTAGCCTTAGCAGAGAAAGTGGACACGACCCTGGCTGGTGATTGGTTCCTGGAGAGATTGGCTTAGAGTGCTGGTTCCAGCTTTTGCTTGAGAAATCAATCCGTTAGGCTCCACCACAGACGGAAAGCATGACTTTTGTGATCTTCCAACCATTTTTTAAAACAAGTTGACCTTGTTTTAAACATTGTTCTGTGGGCGTTGGTAGGGATGGGTCTGGGAGAGCCTGTACTTTAGAGGAGAATTTAGGATACGATGGCTGCCCTCACGTTGCCCAGCCTGCTCCATTAGAGTCAGTCCTTCAACCATCTATGACTTGAAAGAGTTTGCTTGGTTTCAAACTCAATATTTTGAGTGCTTTCATGGTTCCCTTGACCATGAGCCTCCTTTTCCCCAAAGCCAGTGCTCAAACTAACCGTTCGTTATTTAATTCAGGATTAACAAAATTAAAGCTTTAAACTGATTCAAATATAGTGCGTTTGAGTGTGGAATAGAAATGTACAATGTGGAAATGACTCTTCTATCTTTACTATTTGTTAAGTTACTGAGTTAATGCAACCAAAGCAAGTCCTATGTCTGTTGCTGAAAATGTCTTACCATTTTATCCCTATGCATGTATGCTAAGTCGCTTCAGTTGCATCCGATTCTGTGAGACCCTTTGGACTGTAGCCTGCCAGGATCCTCTGTCCATGGGATTCTCCAGGCAAGAATAACGGAGTGGGTTGCTGTGCCCTCCTCCAGGGAATCTTCCCAACCCAGGGATTGAACCCATGTCTCTTATGTCTCCTGCATTGGCAGATGGGCTCTTTACCACTAGTGCCACCTGGGTGGTGATAAGTCTGAATACACTGTGAACTCTTGTTGAGCACTCTAGGATTCTGCTGTTATTATGAATGTCTCTGCTGCTGCTAAGTCACTTCAGTCGTGTCCGACTCTGTGTGACTCCTGGCAGCCCACCAGGCTCCTCCATCCCTGGGATTCTCCAGGCAAGAACACTGGAGTGGGTTGCCATTTCCTTCTCCAATGCATGAAAGTGAAAAGTGAAAGTGAAGTTGCTCAGTCCTGTCCAACCCTCAGTGACCCCATGGACTGCAGCCTTCAAGGCTCCTGCATCCATGGGATTTTCCAGGCAAGAGTACTGGAGTGGGGTGCCATTGCCTTCTCCGATGAATGTCTCTGACTTACAGTTTATTCTCTACATTGCAAGCACAGTGTCTTTTATTTTTACAGAGAAGTTAATTTTAGAGTTGGGTTGGTAAGTCTTTCTCCCCTTCTCCTCATTTTCTTAGTTTTTATTCACAGTAAAAACAGAGTATGCACACCTTATGCACTTACTGAAATCTCATTTATAACAGTGAAGCCATTCATGACATCCAGGTTTCATACTCTTTCCCATGAGTGTGACCATTGGCCCTTGTCTGTCCTTCACCCAGACTCCAGTGATCCAGGGTGATGGTGGAAATATAAATGGTATCAGAGCTTTACCCTGCTGAGGTGGCTGCAAGGCCCGTGGCTTCATGGTGATTTTAACTGTGGTCTGAGGGTAACTCCTTTATTTTTTTTAATTGAGTTATTATTGACATACAATCTTATATTAGTGTCAGGTGTAAAACATAATAATTTAATAGATGTAAATAGGTTGTGAAATGCTAACCAGTAAATCTAGTTAATATCCATCACCACACATAGTTACAAATTTCAGTTTCCTTGTGGTGAAATGAAATCACTTTTTAAATAAAAAGGTGACAAATCTATTACTGTTCTCCTTCAACAAGAGGACTTTAATTTTCTATATCCTTTAAATATCTTAATGTTGGTTTTCTTTGATCTCTTGTAATTATAAATTCTTTGATTTTTCCTGCTTATTCAAAATTTCAGTAAGTTTTCTAAAATAGTATCATTTGATATCATTCAGCCCCGAGTGTCAAACAGAATTGTCTTTGGTTATAAATATGTCATTGGTCAGCCTGTACTCTTATAATCATGGTGAGACTGAAAGTTCATCTGCGTTTATGAAAACATCATGGCTGTTCAGTTTATGCTAATTACAAGAAGGTAGGCAGAAGGCTTTTGTTAAATGAGGAGAAGGTGGTAACAGGCTATTCACTGTGATTCCTGATATTATTGCAAAATGGGCAACTCAGAATACACCGTTCAATTTAGTAGTGTCTCTAAGAGCATGCTAAATTGAAAGTTAGCTCCTTTCTTTCCCCCACAGCAAACCACCTGTCTTTTTCAGGCTTTTCTCCTCACAATACCTGAACATGTGTTTCCTGCTGAAGTGTAGCAGTACAGTTTAATAGAAATTTTGTCTAGAATTAAGTCAGCATCTAATCCTATGTTCGTCACTGTCAAGGTGACTTGAGCAATTAAATTCTTTATTGAGCTCTATAAAACAGGAAAACTGATAGTCTTATTTTATGCCCGTCTGTTTTAAATATTGTAAAGGAAATAACTACCAAAATGATTTGTGTAATTAAGATGTTTAGTGAGTCAAAGCAACTGGCATTACTCAGATGAATCCTTTAGTCTAAATCAATCAAAATAATTTAGTCTTTATTAGAAAGATGCCAATATCTTGACAAGTGTCTAAATAATAATGCTTTATAATTGCCAATAAATGCTTAATGACCTTGAATCCTTCTAGATAGCCAATAAATTCATAAATATCACTATTATGATGATGGATTTCAACCCCAGAGGTAGAAATAAAGAAAGCTTAGTGAAAATCTCTTGGTTATCAAATAGTGAATTGACATTATGAAGGAAAAAAGTCACAAGATATTGACTATAAAAACATCACAGGTGCTACAAAACAGAAGTCCTGAGGCCAAAGTAAAGTGAATTTTATTCGTTGTGATTCAGTCTGGAAAATGTTGTTCATTCCCTGGCATTCATTAGAAAAAAATGAAAATATGGCATTCTTCACAATGTGTAAAGCAGTGTAGGAATTAGTTATAGAAGAAAGCCTCTGCTAGAGCTAGAAGTGGAAAACTGGGAAGGAGATGGCATTACTAGAGAACAAGAGCCAGAGCTACCTGCTGGTAAACAGACATGCTTAGGATGCTTTCTGGCAGGAAGATGCTTCCTGGTGGGAGCTGGGATGTGGAGAAGACCCCCCACCCCACCCTTTAACAGAGTTGGAAACTGAGAGTTGTCCTGAATCCGAGGGGAACTGTGTGTGGGTGGGCGAAATAGGGATACTTAGGCATTTTCTTCTCCCCTCCTGTCATTGCCAATTCTTCCCATTGTTTAAACCAGTCATAAAACAAGGTCAAGGAAATCTGGGAAATGGTTTGCAAAGAAAAGGGGAAGATGGACTTGTGAGCAAACCAGTAAGTGACCCATGTAGACGAGAAAGGAGTGTGTGGGGAGCCTTTCAGAATTCTTAGTGTAGGATTTGCTTGTCAAGTCCCAAAAGCGCTGGGTGGCTCAGGTTTCTTGGAATTTCAGGAGGTTGGGCATGAAAGCTTCTGCTTCAGCAGTGAGTGGTCCTGGTTCACCCACTACAGGAGGGAGAGGGACATTTTTGAGAGCGGCAGGATTAAAAGAAAACATCACAGATCAGACACTCATCATTCGCCTCCAAGTTACTCTGAGAACCTGGGAATGAATTAGGTCTAGATAATTGTAGGATTTCTTCCTCTACACACACTTTCAAGACAACAATACACTTCTTCACCTGCTTGCTAATGGCTAAAAATACCAAGAGAAGCCTTTCATTCCACAATTAGAGATAAAAGGTTTCAATTACAAGTGTCTAGCTGAAGTAACATTTTCCTGTGGAGGAATTTCAGTCAAGGGATAATCAATCTGTCAATCTGTTTCTCAGTAAAATGACTTGGAGAGCCTGTTTGCACACAGATAGCTCGAGGAGTTGCCATGAGGACAGGGAAAAGAACACAAGGGACCCCAGGAACAAGATTAGAAGAATTTGACAATCTTTCCTGGACAACACTCTCTGCCTACCATGTAAGCAAAATCAGACAATGATTTGAGCACATATGAACATGTAGGTGGTACACAGCTCTGGTTTATGGGCAGAATAAAAGTTCTTGATTTTGCAAATGTACTCTTGACCTTGCTTGGTAAAGCCCTTCTTGCCTAAGAGTTTGTTAAAGTAATCAAAGTGATCTTTTTCCCAAAAATAACGTCTTTGGTTATTCAGCACATATTGATATAAGCTCTTCGGGAAAAAAACATATCCTTTTAGAAGTCTTTTAAAAAGTGAAGCCGACTGGCTCTGGGTTTTTTGTGACGTTTTGATTAGTTTTGATAAGGGAAAGAATATTTGGCTGGTCTCTTTCTCTGAAAATTTCCTAGAGATTTGTTAAATGACATTAAAATGTGCTTAGATTCTGTCTTACTGAGCTCAGATTTGGGGGCTGTCAATCATATTCAGTTCCCTTGTTATCAGCAGTTACCACCCACAATTCCATATTCAACCAGTTAGTTGTGGGAGATGATCTACGTTAATTAATGGTCCCAGAACTCATGTAAGAGAACTGCTTCTTGATCTCCTGCCCCTGACCAAGATAAAAGAAACCAGCATTTCTGATTTTTATTGAGTTAGAATTTTTTAGTGCCCAAGTGAATCTGTGTTGTTAACTATCTACCCAGGAGATTCTGGAGCAATTAAAGTTGGAGAAACACTGATCCACACCAATCATTAAGTATATTTGAATAATTTTAAGTGGTATTACCTATCCTGATACACCATAGACATTCCTTTATGTTTGTCATTGTATCCATTTTCTGTTGCTGTCAAAAGTTGAGGCAAGTTCAACTAGGTTATAAGCTCAGGGTATCACAAAAGCTAAAATCAAGGGGTCAGCCTGTCTAACCTCTGATCTGGAAATTCTGGTAAAGAATGTACTTGAGAGTTTATTCAAGTAGTAGGCAGAGGTTAGTTCCTTACGGTTGTGGGGCTGAGATTGATGTGGGGTTTTCTCATCAGTTGTCCACCGTACCCCTTAACACTGCTTGCATTCTTTTGTATGTGACCTCGCCTTATAGATGACATCAACTTTGTATAAAGCACTATACACACACACACACACACACACGTGTGTATATGTATACGTATATATCCATACATGTATAATTCTCACTTATCTCTAGCTGAAATTTAGCCTTTTATTGTGCTGTGAATATAATCAGTAAAACACAGTATTCACAGTAACTGTTGACTTCATCAGCAAAATAAATCAGATATTTTCAAATTACATTGTGATTATAAAAAATATTAATACATATAATTTTCTGTAAAATGTCTGTTTTTTTGAAACCCTAAACAAGCTAATGTGTAAGCATGAAAGTCATAGTTTATAATAACTTATTTAGATAATTAAGAATCCATTGATAAGTCATGAATGACCACTTTTTTTAAATGGGTCCTTTTAGAATTGGGAGAAAGTTTTATTGATCAGTTGACAGTGACTCTAAGGTAGGGGTAGAGATAGGCTTTTAACAGACTAAACTCACATAATCAGTTGGCTTCTCCAAGTACCTCCCCTGGGAGAACCATCAGTAATTTTATGTGATCCAAAAAAGGAATATACAATAAAATATCCACAACTTGCTGAAACATATATTTCCCTGTCTTAGTCTGTAGAAATGTAGAATGTACTCAGTCCTCTTCTAGCTCTTTCCTGCCTATATTTCTTTTTCTCATATGCTCTCTGAACTAGAATAACCTACGCCATCACCAATATGTATCTCTGTGTATTTTACCTCCTTCAGATTGCACCTCTTGTAACTGTTACCATCCTCACCCTCCATGATGTATAAACAACTTTTCTCTCTGAAAACCTTGTTTACTCATTGTGCCTTGTATGAAACTTACGTGGGACAAATGCTGTTTTCTGACTTGTGCTGTAATTCTTTTGTTATAGTCAAGTTAAGAACAAATTCTACATGGAGTCTCTCTGGACTCACAATCCCAGAAAGAGTGTCTAACACGCAATAGGTTTTTGGTTAAGTTAAACTTTGTAAACAAAGGGATATAAAGAAATGCATATCATCTCCTCATTCGTGGCTCTAAATTAGTTTTCTTTAATTATTGTGCTGAGGTTAGTGATATCCTTTGGAACATATAGCTTATTTCGGTGCCTTCACTATCTTGCTCCTGTAATTAGAGACTGTCCTTGCAATGACATGGTCTGAATTTGGAGCTCCCAGACTGGGATAACACCCTTCTATAGAATTAATTTACTTGAAAACTGAATCTCCTTGTTATTTTCTTACTCCCAATATCAGTTTGATCATTTTAGAATCAATGTCCTTTAACCTTTCAGTAGTAGTTATGCATGCATATGTAACACACGTATGAATTTATCTGCGTCAGTAAACTTCCCTTAGTCGGAATGTTTTGATTTCAAAATGTAGTCAGAGGACTAGAGATAGGAGACTATATTGCATTTGGAGGCAAACATTAAAAACTTTTTTGGGCCCTAGGAGCATCTGACCTGCATTTTAGGACTAAATTTCCAAGTATTAAAATTAAAATGAGGATGGTATATATTTTTCCTATTCATTTTGCCCAAGGCACTTTGCCTAAAGGCCATAATGAAGAGCTACTAAAAGTGAGTGAGAAAGTAGGTCAGGTGCTTTGGGATATTTCAAACATATATATATCATATTATTAATAGTTTATATATAAAAGATAGATATACATATATGTGTGTATATATAGATATATTTAAATATACCCACAGCCATATACCACACATACTGTTATAGGTTAATTCATTTTATATAGGGAAAACAAACTATTGACTGGCGTTGATGAACCTACTTCGCACAAAATTCTGGTGGAGATGTTAGAAATAATTTAAACAATATTTCTAGAATCTGTACTAACTTGTGGATAAAATGAGGAGTGGGGAAGGAGAAAGAAGGAAATAGCCTGCTACCCATGTTAGTGTTAGACGAGAGCCACAGCCAAGCTCAGGTGGACAGCCCCTTTCACAATACTAAATCCATCCCACCAAAACCTCAGTGCAAATGCAACTCAAATATCCAACTGCCCTCTGATATCACTAGATTCCACACTACCTGTCATCATATTCCACATTCTCCTTTGTTGCTAGGCACCCTGGGCACTCTTAATTTCCAAAGCTCCAGGTGCTGTTTTTCCTTGGGACTCAAATACAGTTTTTGGTTCCAGTGCTATGGTACCCAGACTGAAACTTGAGAGGAGCACCATCATTCTGGGCCTGTGAACGTAATGATCATAGCTACAGATCTAAAGATTACACTCTGTGTCTAGCAGTCTGGTACCCACACGCCTGCAGCCACTCAGGATGGAGCAAACTCTGCTGGGTAAGAAAGCAGGTTTCCCCTGTAAAGCAGTAATCTGATGTGAATTGTTACAATTAACAGGAGTCTCAGATTTGTGGTCTATAATTCTGAAAAAATTTTCTTTAAGAGAGAATGAAAACGACGAATGTGGTTTTATGAAAGTAGGTAACAAAAAATGGTTAATGAATCCTCAGTTTAATGTCTGTTCACTTTTTTATATTAAATTTTTCTAATATAGACATCAAAAACTTTGTTTTAAATTTTGATTTCTGAAACAGTTGCATGTGAAATCGATTCTTTTACCATTTACAAGATAAAATATGTGAATATGTATTTGATACAAATGAGTAAATAATTTGTCCTTCATGAAACATATGATTTACTGAGGAACTGAAATATGTAAAGCTGTTGAATTTAGTTACCTTGGTAACATCTGGAGTGAACCACTCTAAAAATATTTTCTTTCTTTATTGTTTATGCTTTGTACTGAAATTATATATACATGACATTTATTAAAGAGTCTCTTGATAAATGCTAACCCTTCTTTTATCTGAAAAATGAATAAATGATATATTTTTATTAATATGTATGATGATATCAGATTGAAATTACAGATATAGCATGTTTGACTATAATTGACATTGGATTTGTTCTATGTGAATATAGATTTAGTTTTTAAAAATATCTTTGAGGTTATATTTTTTAATGTAATGATAAAATTTCTTACATTAAATATTATTTTTGAAGGGATTCAAGTACACAAATGTAAAATCACAATTTTCTTCATGAATTAAATAATTGGACTTAAATCAGTCCATTATACTTTTCTTTGGATTTCTTAGAAATAAATAAATAGAAATAACTTTTCATACTTTAGCATAACCATATGACTTAGCATAGAAGGACATTCTTAAAATTCAAAATTACTTACATAAGTTATATCCTAATTTTGTTTCTCAAACATTGGATAGTTCATTGTTAAACAAATGTTATTGATTTCTCAAATTAATAGTTGTGGAAAACACTACACATATTACTTACGGCCAGTTTCCTAAATTCTCTTGTTTTTTCACCAAATGAGGTCCTTTTTTGAATGGGTACATAAGCAGAGTAATTCCTTATCCTGCAAACTCATTTTCATTTTCTCGCAGAATATGTTCAGAGAATTGCTTAAAAATACTATTTTGTTGAGAATTAAACTGAATGCCCTTTGTTTCTGTTTTTTACTAGAATGAGAAACCTAGACTTTTTCCTAGCCCTGTATCCAACCATTACCAATCTTACCTCTTCTTTTTATTTTTTTTTTAATTTTTATTGAAATATAGTTGATTTTCAAGTATGCATTAGTTTCAGGTATACAGCAGAGTGATTCAGTTATACATACACATATGTTCATTTTTTCAGATATTTTTCCCATTTAGGTTATTACAGAACATTGAGTAGAGTTCCCCTTTGCTGTATAGTAGGACCTTGTTGGTTATCTATTCATTATATATAGTAGTGCATGTATGTTAATCCCAAGCTCCTGATTTATCCCTCCCTCCAGTGTTTCGCCTTTGATAACTGTATGTTTGTTTTACATATCTTTTCTATTCTAAAATATTTTTAGTCACCCCCTCTTACTCTGCACTGCTGCTGTTTTACTTAGAGTTTGTTGAGCTTTCAACCAGCTGACTGAGATGACTTCTGCATCTGCTAAGGGTCCCCCCAACTTCCAGATTATTGACTTCATACCATTCTCCTCATCAAAGACAGAGTTATCTCTTTAAAACTTTTTTTTTTCACATCACTTCCCACAGTTAATTAAAATTACTTTTGTTTGCTCTCAAGATAAAATCCAAGTCCTTTGATGCACAAAACACTTCTTTTCCTCCCTTTTTAGGTTTCCCTTTCATCAGTGTCTCTTTGGTACTCAGCTCTATAGTCTCATTTCTCATGGGCCTGCATATTCTTTCCTCTGTGACTACACCTGACAATTTTTAGTGGGGAAGGCTCTTCCTCAGTTTCTTCACCTGATTAAAGCTTTGGAATTCAACTCCAATGCCACCTTCTCTAGAAAACCTTCTGGATCTCTTGATCCCTTGTTCTGGATCCCTTGTTCCTTTTTTTGCTCTGTATTTTAGCTTCATCTTTATTTTTCTGTTACTGAATTATCTGTGAACTCTTTGAAGGCACCAGATTCTCTATTGGCCAAATATTTTACCCGCTTTGGGCCAAAAACAGGCACTCAGTAAATGTTTGTTGAATAAATAAACTAACAGGTGAGTTATACCACTCCTTCAGAATGTAAACATTATTTCCATGATTTCAGTTGATTCAGTTCAGTTCAGTTCAGTCGCTCAGTTGTGTCCAACCCTTTGTGACCCCATGAATCACAGCACGCCAGGCCTCCCTGTCCCTCACCATCTCCCAGAGTTTGCCCAAGTTCAGGTCCATTGAATCGGTGATGCCATCCTTGAAAGTATTCAATTCAGTTCAGTGGCTCAGTCGTGTCCGACTCTTTGTGACCCCATGAATCGCAGTACACCAGGCCTCCCTGTCCATCACCAACTCCCGGAGTTCACTCAGACTCACGTCCATCCAGTCAGTGATGCCATCCAGCCATCTCATCCTCTGGCGTCCCCTTCTCCTCCTGCCCCCAATCCCTCCCAGCATCAGAGTCTTTTCCAATGAGTCAACTCTTCGCATGAGGTGGCCAAAGTACCAGAGTTTCAGCTTTAGCATCATTCCTTCCAAAGAAATCCCAGGGCTGATCTCCTTCAGGATGGACTGGTTGGATCTCCTTGCAGTCCAAGGGACTCTCAAGAGTCTTCTCCAACACCACAGTTCAAAAGCATCAATTCTTCAATTGATTAGAAGACGTCAAATATTTCATTGTACTCTACAAAAGGAAAGCAAACTTGAGAATATCGGAAATCAAACAAAAAATTCACAAAAAGTCACAGATATTTACATGGTTTCATCAGCAACTCTTCCCTAAAGGAAGCAGTTTAGTACCTTTCTCAGTCATAATTCTTTAAAATGAATAGCAAATTCTTACTATGAATATAAAGAAGAAATTAAGAGAAACAGAATTTTATTGTTTAGGTAAACTTTATTTTTCTTTGCTCTCAATACATTGATAATTTTCTTCTAACCGATTTTCTTCTGTATTTTAAAGCCAGAAAAGTTTTCTTAGTTCTGCTTCTTCTCCTTCCCTGTTTCTTCTATAATTATTCCATTTTTTTAATTAGAAAATTATATATTATATGTTATAAATGATATACTTTATAGTACATTGTGAATTCTATATAGAGTAGATAATAGAGAATATGTTAGAAAATCCAGTGCCGTACTGTTATGACAATATCAATATTAACATTTTAGAGTACAACTTTTCAGTCTTTTTGTTCTTGTATTTATATTTTCTTTTCACAAAATTTGGGTCATATTGACCACACTTTTCTATAACCAGCTTTTACCATTTAGTGCCTCTTGAATCACATTTTCCTGCATATTTAAAATGGGATATTGACTAATTCCATAATAATCTAAATATTCCAACATACATTAAGCTAAATTTCTATTTTTGATAATCTGTATAATTCCTAAAATTTTGTATTATTGATATAAGCAACACTGATTTCAGTGTCTTTTTATCTGCAGAGAGATGTGAGCAGTGATTAAACCCCTTAGGCTTTAAAGCCTTTATAATGGCTGAGCAAAGTTTCTGAGTACTTTTGATGTTTCCGATGCATATTAAACCCCCATAAAGCTTGTACTAGTAATATAACCCTCTAGCAGGGTGGACAATGCTCTCATCAGAGAGTTTTCACTGAATCTGGATAGTCTCACTGAAAAAAAACAAAAACTACTTGTAAAATAATTGGCAATTATTTTTTTAAATTTACTTTTCTTTGAGATTGCATTTGCAACTGAATGGTTTATTTTGTCTTCAGATTATTTTATCTTCTATTTATTTTATACTTCTTGTGCTTACGTATGCCTACTAGGTTAAAAATGATACAGACTACTTCACAAGTTTGTTGCTAAGGATAAACTGCACATTATATGTAAAATTAGTTAGTACCATGCCAAGCCCAGAATAGGAGCTCAATAAATGTTTGTTGAAGTAGAAACTTATCAGCATATCAGTTAAAATCAAAATATAAATTTTTCCTTTCCAACAGATGATTCTGCCACAGAGAGCTTCAATGGCAACGAGACTCTGGGGCACAGTTCAATTGCTTCAGGGGGAACACACAGCAGGGAGATGGGCGACTCCAACTGTGATGGCAAAACTGGGCTGGAACAGGAGGAGCAGCCACTGAACCTGAGCGACAGTCCCCTCTCAGCACAGCTGACTTCAGAATACAGGATAGATGACCATAGCACTAATGGAAAAAACAAATATAAGAACCTTCTAATTTCTGACCTCAAGATGGAACGAGAAGCAAGAGAAAATGGAAGCAAGGTACGGTCATGTTACGATTGTCAATGAATTTTTAAGTTGGTCATGAAAGTCACAAAGAAATACTTATACAAGAAATGAAGATCATTGTCACTAGAAGCCCAAGAGTGGGTTACCAAGAAATCGCTAACTATAGACACTGTGTGTCCATGTTCCGTGAATAGAATTCAGGTATAACAGTGAGTGAAATGGATCCTTTCTCATGCAGAGTGGTAGGTTTTTATACATGGAATCACTTGATTTAACGTGCCTCACTTATATAATCTTACTTCTTTGTCTTTGGGAGTTGGTTGAGCTCAGATGTGAAAGTTTAGCTCTGAGGACACTATTTGGACTATAAAAAGATCACTTCTAGTTTCACCTGGATAGGATAGGATAGGTATATGTAGCCATAAAATTTCAATTAAATTCTTGTTTGCTTTAGAGACCTGGTACCTTTGATCCATAACTTACTTCATGCACATAGACAAAATGTGTCAGTTTCACGGATGAAACATACAGATTAAATAACTCCTTGGACAGTTTTCTCTAAACTATATTATGCAAAAGACATGTGCAGATGTATTATTGACATTTATAGATTCTTTATATTAGTATAAATTACAATCTTCCCCATTCCCAATGGATTTATTCATTAAAAGTGAAGCTATATTTCTATCATTTTGAGATAATTCATGTTGATGATTTTGCTCTATACGTTTTGACGGTATACTTTTATACATATACAGATATTTATAGCACGTATGTTTTCAGGCTCCCCCTTCCCCCGCTCTCACTTCTAAGTTAGAGTTGTAGAATTGGTCTTTTGAAATAAATCCTGAAAGCAAAATGTATTAATCTGGATTAATTTCTGAATTTGCTAAAGCATTATGCTTCCTAAATTGGCTCTATTTAAATCCTCTTGCCTGCCTGAGGGTGTGTTGTTTTATCCTCTTTTAAGCAAGTCACTAGACATTATCAGACACTTAAGCACTTTTGCCTGAGGGAGGCTGTTACAACTTTTGCATTGGTAAATGCACAGTACTGTCTTTAGTGGATTAAAGCCATATCATACAAACACAGATGATTTTATATTCACTAACATTATGAGACTCACTGTGTTATATTTTACAGGACAAAATAACCCTTAAGTTTTCCTGCCCTCCACATAACCCTGTCTTTATAAAACTTATTCAGGAAATGTCTTTTAATGCTATATATCTACTTAAGAGTTTTTTTTTTTTTTTTTTCCCCAAAAATCATCCAGTGGTTTGCTCTTCTCTTGTTTCCCTCCTTGTTCAATATTACTATGGGAACTATGCTTGTTAAAATATGTTCTTCCGTTCGTTAAGCAAATGAATTTACTTTTCTACCTCTATTAAAATGAGATTATAAAAAGCCCAGATTGATTAACCTGTAAAGAGTAAGATAGGAAAAGGGTTTCAGAGAGGAGAAGACACCTCAGAGGAGGAATGTTTAATGGTTTGATAAAAGAACAACCTCTGCAGCTGACTATGAAGTAACCAGAGAGACAGAGGAAAAATCAGAAGGGCATCACATAAGGAAGCTAAGTCCACCTTTCAAGAAAGAGAATGGTCAGCTCTGATGGACACTGCTGAGGAATCAAAGCAGATCAAGTAGAAGAATAACTGAATTTGTAAGATAGTTGTGGCAGCATGTTGCGACCAGAATCCAGAAGGACTTTCTTCAAAAAGAATGTATTAAATACCTGTTACATTAGCAGCAACGAGTAGATAGTAGAGACAAGTCAGAGAGAGAAGAGTCTTTATTCATAAGGCTGTTGATACAGCCACTAAGAGTATGTGTATAACCGAGCCCAAGCTCTTATTGCTCACCACATAAGAGGCCAGTAAGTCAAGGTACTGGGATTAGGAGTAGAATTTTCATTTTGAAAGCCAGTAGACCTAGAAGATGGTGGACTAGTGTCCCAAAGAACAGTCTTAGAATTCAGGCTTTTATGCTCAAAGGGAAAGGGGTGTGGTTGGTCACTGCAGACTTCTTTGTGTGGGAATCCTTTATTTTTGCATCTGTCCAAGTAGGTCTGGTCACAGTATTCCTATAAACCCTGTTCTGCAACTTTTTATCTCTATATGAATGAAAAAAGTATTATACATTTAAATGGCAGAGGCTTGAGAAAGGGTGATCCTGTATATTTCAGGCCATAGGCAACATTTTTAACTTGTTGTTCAGTCACTCAGTTGTTTTTTGTTCTTTTCAACCCAATAAACTGCAACACACCAGGCTTCCTTGTCCTTCGCCATCTCCCAGAGCTTGATCAAACTCATGTCCATTGAGTCAGTGATGCCATTCAACCATCTCATCCTCTGTCATCCCCTTTTCCTCCTGCCTTCAATCTTTCCCAGCATCAGGTCTTCTCTAATGAGTCAGCTCTTTGCATCAGGTGGTCAAAGTATTGGAGCTTCAGCTTCAGTCCTTCCAGTGAATATTAAGGATTGATTTTCTTTAGCATTGACTTATTTGATCTCCTTGTAGTTCAAGGAACTGTCAAAGGTCTTCTCCAACACTGCAGCTCAAAAGCATCAATTATTCAGTGTTCAGCCTTCTTTATGGTCCAACTCTCACATCCATACATGACTATAGGAAAAACCTATGCTTTGACTAGATGGACCTTTGTTGGCAAAATAATGTCTCTGCTTTTTAATACACTGTGTATGTTTTTCATATCTTTTCTTCCAAGGTGCAAGTGTCTTAATTTCATGGCTGCAGTCACCACCTGCAGTGATGTTGGGCCCAAGAAAGTAAAGTCTGTCACTGTTTCCACTGTTTCCCCATCTATTTCCCATGAAGTGATGGGATCAGATGCCATGATCTTCATTTTTTGAGTGTTGCATTTTAAGCCAGCTTTTTCACTCTCCTCTTTCACCTTCATCAAGAGGCTTTTTAGTTCCTCTTCACTTTCTGCCATAAGGGTGGTGTCATCTGCATATCTGAGCTTATTGATACTTTTCCTGGCAATCTTGATTCCAGCCTGTGCTTCATCCAGCCTGGCATTTCAAATCATGTACTCTGCATATAAGTTAAATAATCAAGGCGACCATATATAGCCATGGCATACTCCTTTCCCAGTTTGGAACCAGTCTGTTGTTCAATGTCCGGTTCTAACTGTTGCTTCTTGACCTGCATACAAGTTTCACAGGAGGTAGGTAAGGTGGTCTGGTATTCCCATCTCTTTAAGAATTTTCCACAGTTTCTTGTGATCCACACAGTCAAAGGATTTCGCATAGTCAATAAAGAAGTAGATGTATTCCTGGAATTCTTTTGCTTTTTCTATGATCCAACAGATGTTGGCAATTGATCTTTGGTTTCTTTGCCTTTTCTAAATCAAGCTTGAATATCTGGAAGTTCTCAGTTCATGTACTGTTAAAGCTTAGCTTGGAAAATTTTGAGCATTCCTTTGATAGCATGTGAAATGAGTTCAATTATGTGATAGTTTGAACATTCTTTGAATCTTCCTCGGGATTAGAATGAACACTGACCTTTTCCTGTCCTGTGATCACTGCTGAGTTTTCCAAATTTGCTGGCATGTTGACTGCAGCACTTAAACAGCATCTTTTTTAAAAGGATTTAAAGTAGCACAGCTGGAATTCCATCACTTCTGCTAGCTTTGTTCACAGTGATGCTTCCTAAGGCCAACCTGACTTCGTACTCCAAGATGTCTGGCTGTAGGTGAATGATTACACACCATCACGGTTATCTGGATCATGAAGATCTTTTTTGTATACTTCTTCTGTGTATTTTTTGCCACTTCTTCTTAATATCTTCTGCTTCTGTTAGGTTCATAGTGTTTCTGTCCTTTATTGTGCCCATCTTTACATGACATGTTTTCTTGATATCTCTAATTTTCTTGAAGAGTTGTCTAATCTTTCCCATTCTATTCTTGTCCTCTATTTCTTTGCATTGTTCACTTAGGGAGGCTTTTTTATCTCTCCTTGCTATTCTTTGGTACTCTGCATTCAGATGGGAATATCTTTCCTTTTCTCCTTTGCCTTTCACTTTCTTCTTTTCTCAGCTATTTTTAAGGCCTCCTCAGACAACCATTTTGTTTTTTGCACTTCTTTTTCTTGGGGATGGTTTTGATCACCACCTCATGTACAATGTTATGAACCTCTGTCTGTAGTTCTTCAGGCACTCTGTGTATTAGATCTAATCCCTTGAATCTGTTTGTTACTTCCACTGTATATTTGTAAGGGATTTGATTTAGGTCATATCTGAATGGCCTAGTTAGAGCAACCAAAATATGAAAATAAGCAAAGCAGGGTCCCTGCTTTCAAAAGCTTAGAGTCAAGCAGATAAAAATTTCAAAGTTGTTATTATGTCCTTATTCCATAAGTAATATGATGGCCATATGGCAGGGTGACATGAGAGGGCAGATGTGGGGCACCTATAGAACCATGATGAATCTTTTTTAATATTTATTTGTTTGTCTTTGCCAGATCTTAGTTGTGGCGTGAGAGATATAGTTCTCTGACCCAGGTTCAAGCCTGGGCCTCCTGAATTTGAAGCATGGAGTCTTAGCTGCTGGAACATTGGAGAAGTCCCGTTCAGTTCAGTCGCTTAGTTGTGTCCAACTCTCTGTGACCCCATGGACTGCAGCACACCAAGCGTCCCTGTCCATCACCAACTTCCAAAGTTTGCTCAAACTCATGTCCATGGGGTTGGTGATGCCATCCAACCATCTCATCCTCTGTCATCCCCTTCTCTTCCCGCCTTCAATCTTTCCCAGCATCAGGGTCTTTTCCAATGAGTCAGCTCGTCACATAAGGTGGCCAAAGTATTGGAGTTTCAGCTTCAGCATCAGTCCTTCCAATGAATATTCAGGACTGATTTCCTTTAGGATGGACTGGTTGGATCTCCTTGCAGTCCAAGGGACTCTCAAGAGTCTTCTCCAACACCACAGTTCAAAAGCATCAGTTTTTCGGTGCACAGCTTTCTTTATAGTCCAACTCTCACATCCATACATGACTACAGGAAAAACCATAGCCTTGACTAGATGGACCTTTTTGGAAAAGTAGTATCTCTGCTTTTTAATATGCTGTCTAGTTTTGTCATGGCTTTTCTTCCAAGGAGCAAGCATCTTTTAATTTCATGGCTGCAGTCACTATCTGCAGTGATTTTGGAGCCCCAAAAATAAAGTCTGTCACTGTTTCCCCATCTATTTGCCCTGAAGTGATGGGACAGGCTGCCATGATCTTAGTTTTCTGAATGTTGATTTAAGTCAAGTTTTTTCACTCTCCTCTTTCACTTTCATCAAGAAGCTCTTTAGTTCTTCGTTTTCTGCCATAAGGGTGGTGTCATCTGCATATCTGAGGTTCTTAATATTTCTCCTGGCCATCTTGATTCCAGTCTGTGCTTCTTCCAGCCCAGCGTTTCTCATGATGTACTCTGCGAATAGGTTAGGTAAGCAGGGTGACAATATACAGCCATGACATACTCCTTACTGTATTTGGAACCAGTCTGCTGTTCCATGTCCAGTTCTAACTGTTACTTCCTGACCTGCATACAGATTTCTCAAGCAGCAGGTCGGGTGGTCTGGTATTCTCATCTCTTGCAGAATTTTCCACAGTTTGTTGTGGTACACACAATCAAAGGCTTTGTCATAATCAATAAAGCAGAAGTCGATATTTTTCTGAAACTCTCTTGCTTTTTCAATGATCAAACGGATGTTGACAATTTGGTCTCTGGTTCCTCTGCCTTTTTCTAAAACCAGTGTGAACATCTGGAAGTTCATGGTTCACGTATTGTTGAGGCCTGATTTGGAGAATTTTGAGCATTACTTTACTAGCATGTGAGATAAGTACAATTTTGTGGTAGATTGAACATTCTTTGGCATTGCCTTCCTTTGGGATTGGAGTGAAAACTGACCTTTTCCAGTCCTGTGGCCACTGCTGAGTTTTCCAAATTTGCTGTCATATTGAGTGCAGCAGTTTTGCAGCATCATCTTCTAGGATTTGAAACAGCTCAACTGGAATTCCATCACGTTACTAGCTTTATTTATAGTGATACTTCCTAAGGCCCACTTGACTTTGCATTCCAGAATATCTGGCCCTCTGTTGGTGATCACACCATCGTAATTATCTAAGTCATGAGGATCTTTTTTGTATAGTGTTTTTGTGTGTTCTTTCCACCTCTTCTTCCCAGACCATGATAAATGTTAAGAAAGACTTTATAGAAAGTTATTCCAGGGATAAGTGTGAAGGGCAAGAAGAAGTGATTCAGAAGGAAAGGATTATTTATGGTAAAGCATGTTTTGAGGCCTAGAATAGTGAGAAAGTATTCTAAGCGTGGAGATTGGCAAGGAGCTCAGCATGGCCACAGCAAAGAGTGTGTGAAGGAATGGAGGATAAAGGGGTCCATCATGAAGGCTTTGTAGGCCAGTTTAAGGACGTGAATTGCATCCTGTTGGTAGTGCTTTGTATAAGGTTGTGGTCAGCTTAGAATTTTAGAAAGATTATTCTGGCAACATTGTAGTGGAGCCATAGCATAGGAACTATGGAAAAAAGAAATAGAGAGCTATTGTGGCTGTCCAAGAAAAGAATAATGTAGAGACACAGTAAATAAAAATAATGAACATTATACTATTGTATTTTTGACATTGTGTTTGCAGGAGTACCATATGCAGCTTCATAGGTTGTGTATTAAGAGTCCCAGACACTCCTAGGAGTGTCTTTCACATAGATTATGATATGAGTGATCTCTTTACGTCTATACATTTCATTAAGATATACTTTTGTAAGAATGATGTCTACTTTGCTTACTACACTATGACCTGTTGTTTAGTTGCTAAATCATGTCCAACTCTTTTGCGTCCCCATGGACTAGCCCACCAGCCTGCTCTGTCCTCTGTCAATGAGATTTCCCAGCCAACAATACTGGAGTGGGTTGACATTTCCTTCTCCCAGGGATCTTCTTGACCCAGGGATCGAACCTGTGTTTCCCATATTAGCAGGCAGATTCTTTACTGCTGAATCACTGTGGCTAGCACGTGGCTTAATATCTGGTTACCTAGTAGTTTCTCAAATGTTTTGGATAAGTAGTTTTCCTAACTGTGGGAAGTAAAACAGAACATTTTAGTATGACTCCAGGATTTGAGGCCTGGTTGCCTAAGTGAATGGTGATTACATTTACTAAGATTTGGAATGAAAAACATTTGAAGGAAGCTGTGTTGACATATAAAGTTTATGATGCTTATGCGGTATCCATTAGAGATGTTTAATAGGTATGGGGGACATAATGTTTCAGCTTAGAAGAAACATCCAGGGTGGAGAGACATTTGAAAGATATCAGAGACGTGCTGCCTAAAGATTTTGTGGTTGATAAGATCACTTCAGAATTATATAGACTGAAGAAGAGATGAGCTCAAAATATGTCATCCTGGAGAATATCAATCCATTAGTAACAAGCGGCATGGAAGGAGTTTGTTGGGGGGAACAGAACCCTAAGAGAAAATGAAGGCAGCCAGTTAAGAAAACCAGGTAGTTTAGAAGCCAAAATACAGGGCATTTCAAAATTAATGTAAGTGGTTAAACGGGGTAATCCTTAGGTGAAGTGACATAGGTCTAAACTTGGAGGACATTTAGGAGAGTTAGGGCTTATAGTAGGGTTCAAAACCATGGAAGAAGAATTAGCAAAATTGGTGGGAAATTGGATTTATGTTAGTTGTAGAGGCTGGACAGGGAAGCTGAATCATTTATTACATTTACTTTATTTTTATAATTTTATTTTTTCATCGAACTATAGTTGATTTACAGTATTGTGCCAATCTCTGATGTACAGCAGAATAACTCAGTTATACACATATAGAGATTCTTTTTTCATATTCTTTTCCATTATGGAAATTTATCACAGGTTATTGAGTATAATTCCCTGTGCTATACAGTAGGACCTTGTTGTTTATCTATCTTAGATATAATACTTTACATATGCTAATCCCAAACTCCCAGTTGTTCCCTTGCCCCTAGAAGAAGACTGGAATTTTGCTTCAGGAATTCTTGCAATCAAAATCCAAATGCAGAGAGCCTCAGGGCTGTCAGGGGACCTTTATACTGAAGATTTAGCAAAACTCATCTGTTCAGTGTTACCTTTTTAGCCCTTAGGAATGTTCCATCAATTCTATCCAGATTTATAAAGTGATAACTATCGCCAGTTTCTTCATTCAACATTTTTGAGGTTAGATTCTGTTTTACTTTGGAGGATTATAAAAGCTTAATTATATAATGTCTTTGAGAAACATAGATCAAACTCACCAGTGAGTTTGATATTGACCTATTTCACAATTTTATTATGAAGAATATCAAAAATAATTTTAAAGCATTTTAAAACCTTAGTGAATAGAATTGCTTAGAAAGAATGGCTGAACTGGACTAGGGCATTTACAAATTGTTTATTATTATGCAAATTCACTTAACTAGACTAGCAGAGAATCATATTAGTCAATCTAAAGAATAAAACTATTGCATGAAAAGAGTTTAGAAGATATTTATTTTATACTTGCAGACGGTCACATTTTTAAAGGACAACTAATAACATTAAAGCTTGGGAAAAAGTAGAAATGTTGATTAAGAGTTTGGAATATACAACTCATGAGGAAGCACTAAGGGACTAGTTACATGAAAAAAGAAAGGCCAAGAAAACCCAAATCTAGATATGGTGTTTTAGTCACTCAGTTGTGTCCAGCTCTCGCAAACCCATGGACTGTAGCCTGCCAGGCTCCTCTGTCCATGGGATTCTTCAGGCAAGAATACTGGAATGGGTTGCCATTTCCTTCTCTAAAATCTGGATATAGGTATGTTTAAAATTATTAATAGATGAGAACAGAAACAAAATTAGAAATCTGAAGGAAAGAAATATATAAATTAAAAACACATATCATTGATATTTTAAAAATTTTTCTCTTTGTATTTGTGACCCAGCTGCCTTTTACTTAATATGGTAACATATTCTGAATCAATCCCCAAGAGAATAATGTTTCGAGTAATAACAGCAGTAGGAAAGTAATTATTGTTTGAGAGTTAACATGTTGCTATAGTTGCTACATATTTAGTTTTTGGCTTAGTTCCCAGGACCCTTCAATCTTCACTTTACTCAAAAATATATTTTCCCTCAATGTGGCCCATGTGGCATTATTTTCAATCTTTCCTTTACATTTTTACCAAAATGGATATTATCATTCAAATTAAAGTTTATAAAGTACTTCTCAGAATCATCATTAATAATTGTTAGGTGATTTTATTTAGATACAATGAATGGAAGCAGTAGGTTTTTTCAAAATATCTCTTTGAGGGGCTTCCCTGGTGGCTTAGTGGTAAAGAATCTGCCTCTGCCAAGGCAGACCTGTGTGATCCCTGTTTCAGGAAGAGCCCACATTCGGCAGAGCAGCTAAGCCTGTGCACCACAACTACTGAGCCTGTGCTCTGGAGCCCCCCAGGAGATGCAGCTAGCGAGCCCATGTGCTATTGTTACTGAAGCCCACGGGCCCTAGAGCCCATGTTCCACAAGAGAAGCCATCGCTATGAGAAACCCTTGCACCGCAATTAGAGAGCAGCCCTTGTCGCAACAAAGACCTCGCACAGCCGAAAATAAATGAATGAATAATATCTCTTTGAAATATTTAGGCATAATGAGATTGCCTTTTGAAACAAAGGAGTGATGGCTTGACTTTTGGAACAGTATTATTTTGTTCTTTGTCATGTGGCTGTATTCCAGGTCATTATTGTTTTATTTTATTTGTTTTTTTTTTTTATTTTTTTTATTTTTTTAAAATTTTATTTTATTTTTAAACTTTACATAATTGTATTAGTTTTGCCAAATATCAAAATGAATCCGCCACAGGCATACATGTGTTCCCCATCCTGAACCCTCCTCCCTCCTCCCTCCCCACACCATCCCTCTGGGTCGTCCCAGTGCACCAGCCCCAAGCATCCAGTATCGCGCCTCGAACCTGGACTGGCAACTCGTTTCTTACATGATATTCTACATGTTTCAATGTCACTCTCCCAAATCTTCCCACCCTCTCCCTCTCCCACAGAGTCCATAAGACTGTTCTATACATCAGTGTCTCTTTTGCTGTCCCGTACACCATTATTGTTTTAATTTGATGATTTTCAATTTCTGGCTTCTTGGTGCTGTGTAGAGATTTTTGGCCCAGATGTGGCTTACAGTAGAAGCAACAATATATATTCAGCAAATGTTCCTAGTAGGTGGCATGCCTTATCCTGAGTGCCTGAAGGACAAAGAGAGAGAGAAAAAAAAAAGGTCTCTATTTTTAAGAACTCACATTTTAGCCTGAAAAATAGATGCATAAATAAACAGGTATGTTACAGTATGGAAATTAGTTACACATAAGAATGCCTTCTAGGCCTGTTAATCTTGCCTGGGGAAGTTCCCAAGTTAATTCTTTTTTTTTGTTTGTTTTTTAAATTGTATTCATTTAATTTATTTATTTTGGGGGGCACTGGATCTTCATTGCTGCTTGTGAGTTTTCTCCAGATGCAGTGCACAGGCTTCTTATTGTGCTGGCTCTTCTGGTTTCGGAGCAGACTTAGGCACGTGGGATCAATAGTTGTAGCACATCAGCTTAGCTGCTCCAAGGCACGTGGGTTCTTCCTGGACCCATAGGTGGAATGGACCCATGTCTCTTAGGTCTCCTGCATTGGCAGGCGGGTTCTTTACCTCTAGTGCCCCCTGAGAAACCCTTGTGTAATGCTTTCAAATTCATGAGTTAACAACTCATCCTATCAGATAAGGAAAGCACATATAATCACCAGTCTCATTGAAACAGAAGGACGTAAAATCTAGTGGATGTTAAACTATTTCACTGAAATTAGCGCTATAGTTACTCAAGCTGTCTAGCTTGGTATTGAACCCAGATCATCTGAAACCCATGTGCCTTTCACCGTGCCCACGCTGAATGACGCTGTGTGAGATCAGTTTCCTTTATGGACCACATGGTGACTCTGATGGGCAAACAATTCAAAGAGGCAGAAATCTAGTCCCATTAGCAGATAGTTACTTGATAAAATGCAAATACTGGCAGTGATTTTCTTATACAGATATATATTTTTCTCTTCTATATGAATTATTTTACAAAATGAAAATAATACACCAGATGCCTCTGTTGAAAACATAAGCAAGTCTGCAAAATATACATTTATTGTTTTAGTGAATTGAGTGGAAAAACAAATGGGTAGCTGAGTTGGAATGGGTCTTTAAAAAGCCCCAGGGTAAATTTTAAGCTCAAGTTTTTATTGTTAGCTACCAATTTAAAATAGCATTCATGTAATAATATAGATAAAGTGTATGTATAAAATACAAATTATTATATTTTTATTCTTACAAGTTGCATAGATCTCAGAAGTGTTCCATATTGGGCATATTTTTTCCTTCTATTAGTACATTTTTTTAAAATCAAAAGATATAGAAGAATGATTATGATATAATTAGTTTTGTTGTATCTACACTATTTGTAATCTAAATTTAACGTGTATAATGCTTTTGTGAAAAAAAAAAAAAGCTTTCCTTGCTCAGAGACTGTAAAATTAATTACAGGATAGAAAAATAAAATAATCTTTAAAATCGGGACTCACTTCAAAAAAAAAAAATCAGGAACCAAGAAAAGCCCTATTGACTCCTACCACCCAAATTAGTGTCCTTGTGAATTCTTATGCTATCATGCTTCCCATTACACATGCTTATATTCTTGGTAACTATTACAGAGAGAAATGGTAGAGCCACCAGTTCTGAGTGCCTACTGTGTGTGTTCTACTCCGTGTTAGTTCATTTCACCTTTTTTATCTCAGGAGAATGGAGAGGATGAGGGACCTATATGATTTATATCCAGAAATGTTCTAAGTGAAGTTGATTTTTAATTCCCCATATGCAGCAAAATATCAATTTTGAGTTCCTTTATAAACATTTAAGAGTTCAGTTGGGTCAATACAAAGTTTCAACTGATCCATCAGTTCCACACATTCATAATAATCTGGTTAAAATGTCAGATTGTAATTTTGACCAAAAAAACAAAAAACAAATGGACCAATAGTTACCATTGTGTTTATTTGATGATGGCAATGAACTATTGGTCAATAGCTCAAAAAGAAATAGGAGTTTTATTTTGCATGTTTTTGTATTCAGTGTCTTTTGAGTTTGGGGGAGGATTTTTTTTTTTTAATTTTTACTGGAGTATAGTTGTCCTACAGTGTTGTGTTTGTTTCTGCTGTACAGCAAAGTGAATCAGCTATGCTTATACATATTACCCCTCTTATTTAGACTTCCTTCCCGTTTAGGTCACCTAACGAGTCGGTCATTTGCATCAGGTGGCCCAGGTAATGGAGCTTCAGCTTCAGCATCAGTCCTTCCAATGAATTTTCAGGGTTGATTTCCTTTAGGATTGACTGGTTGGATCTCCTTGCAGTCCAAGGGATTCTCAAGAGTCTTCTCCAACACCACAGTTCAAAAGCATAAAGTCTTTGGTGCTCAGCCTTCTTTTTCACACAACTCACATCCATACATGACTACTAGAAAAACCACAGCTTTGGATGAATCTTTGTTGACAAACTAATGTCTCTGCTTTTTAATACACTGTCTAGATTTGTCATATCTTTTCTTCTAAGGGTCAAGTGTCTTTTAATTTCATGGCTGCAGTCACCATCTGCAGTGATTTTGGAGCCCAAGAAAATAAAGTCTGTCACTGCTTCCATTGTATCCCCATCTATTTGCCATGAAGTGATGGGACCAGATGCCATTATCTTCATTTTAAATGTTGAGTTTTAAGCCAGCTTTTTCACTCTCCTCTTTCACCTTCATCAAGAGACTCTCTCATTCCTCTTTGCTTTCTGCCATAAGGGTGTTGTCATCTGCATATCTGAGATTATTGACATTTCACCCAGCCATCTTGAAAAATCTTTAAAAGCTTTAAATATAAGATCATCTATACCACTTTTCTAGATTGCACATATATTCATTAATGTACAATATTTGGGGTCTTTTTGTTTTGTTTTATCATTGTATATGTGTTTTGCTTGTGTTCTATCATTTGGAGTAATATCAAATGGTTAAAAATATAATTGTATCTGTAAGTGTCTTTAGAGAATGGTTCAGTTCAGTTCAGTTGCTCAGTCATGTCTGACGTTTTGCGACCCCATGAATCGCAGCATGTCAGGCATCCCTGATCATCACCAACTCCCGGAGTTCACCCAAACTCATGTCCATCGAGTCGGTGATGCCATCCAGCCATCTCATCCTCTTTTGTCCCCTTCTCCTCCTGCCCCGAATCCCTCCCAGCATCAGAGTCTTTTCCAATAACTCAACTCTTCGCATGAGGTGGCCAAAGTATTGGAGCTTCAGCTTTAGCATCAGTCCTTCCAAACAACACTCAGAACTGATCTCCTTTAGAATGGACTGGTTGGATCTCCTTGCAGTCCAAGGGACTCTCAAGAGTCTTCTCCAACATCACAGTTCAAAAGCATCAATTCTTTGGTGCTCAGCTTTCTTCACAGTCCAACTCTCACATCCATACATGACCACTGGAAAAACCATAGCCTTGACTAGACAGACCTTTGTTGGCAAAGTAATGTCTCTGCTTTTGAATACGCTATCTAGGTTGGTCATAACTTTCCTTCCAAGGAGTAAGTGTCTTTTAATTTCATGGATACAATCAACATCTGCAGTGATTTTGGAGCCCAGAAAAATAAAGTCTGACGCTGTTTCCACTGCTTCCCCATCTATTTCCCATGAAGTGATGGGACCAGATGCTGTGATCTTCGTTTTCTGAATGTTGAGCTTTAAGCCAACTTTTCCACTCTCCACTTTCACTTTCATCAAGAGGCTTTTTAGTTCCTCTTCACTTTCTGCCATAAGGATGGTGTCATCTGCCCATCTGAGGTTATTGATATTTCTCCCTACAATCTTGATTCCAGCTTGTGCTTCCTCCAGCCCAGTGTTTCTCATGATGTACTCTGCATAGAAGTTAAATAAGCAGGGTCACAGTATACAGCCTTGATGTACTCCTTTTCCTATTTGAAACAAGTCTGTTGTTCCATGTCCAGTTCCATCTGTTGCTTCCTGACCTGCATATAGGTTTCTCAAGAGGCAGGTCAGGTGGTCTGGTATTCTCATCTCTTTCAGAATTTTCCACAGTTTATTGTCATCCACACAGTCAGAGGCTTTGGCATAGTCAATAAAGCAGAAACAGATGTTTTTTCTGGAACTCTCTTCCTTTTTCCGTGATCCAGCAGATGTTGGCAATTTGATCTCTGGTTCCTCTGCCTGTTCTACAACCAGGTTGAACATCTGGAAGTTCACGGTTCATGTAGTGCTGAAGCCTGGCTTGGAGAATTTTGAGCATTACACTACTAGCGTGTGAGATGAGAATGGTAGAGGAACCTTAAGAGAAAGAAATATAGTTGAAATATCCTAAAGTGATTTACACATCTCAAAGTAATGGGTATTAATAGCTTTCCTTCATTCACTTGCTGTTGACTCAAATGTGAGGAAAGAATAAAACAAGAAAAATTAATATCAGAGACAGAGAACAATATGTTCTAACTTGTCTCAATATAATAGTTTATTGTTTTTATTAATATTAAATATTTGATGAGTCTTAAAGTATACTCCTAGACTTCCGTGGTGGCTCACTGGTAAAGAATCCCACCTGCCAGTGCAGGCGATATGGGTTTGATCCCTGGGTTGGGAAGATCCCCTGGATAATGGCAACCCATTCAAGTATTCTTGCCTGAAAAATACCATGGACAGAGAGCCTGATGGGCTACAGTCCATGGGCTGCCAAAGAGTCAGACACAACTGAGCAACGAAACAACTAAAAGTATACCCCTAGATGCAACTATCTGTAGCATCATTATTAGTATTTTTGCTTAATATTTTTGAAATGGAGATCCTAAAGTTAGCTGGGGTCAAGAGGGTAATTCAGACACAGAGTTTAAAATAAGAGAATTATGTCATCATCTTTGTCCCAAAGAGTAATAATGATAGGCAACAATCGTTGGATTCTTACTATTTTCCAGACACTCATCTAGGAACTAATTCATATAATTCTTTTAACAACACAGTAGTTTCAGGCACTGTTGTTATTCCCATTTTTTTTTTTTTCACATCTGGAAAAACTAATATCCAAAGAATTTATAAGTATGGTTATACTAAGAATTTGTATAATTTGCATTTGAACTCCAAATCATTTGACTCACATTTCAACTACCACAGTATATGTTGAGATCATGGGGTAGGGTCTGAAAATGAACAAAAGCAAATTAATGCTGAGACCCCTAGCTGCTATTCATGGTTCACAGTTGTTCTCTGAGCAGGAAGCAATACTGATCAGCTCTGTGACTTTGAGCAGGTCTCTACTTTTTAAGCCTGTATACTTCATCAGTAAAATGGGGATAATGATACACTTTAATTTAGATCAACAATTTGAAGAAGCATATTTATTTCAACTAGTGTATATTACTTTCCTTTTCCTCCTCTTTTTGTCTCCTTTTCTTACCTTATTTTGACTTAGCTACCCTTATTTTTCAGGAATCTAGAATACTTAATACGTTCCCAGAGGCATTTTGTAGGCATTCATTCTAGGACTCATTTCTGTGAATTCATAACATGGACTCTCAGAAATAGATCCTAGGATATCTTGCAATTGTTGCTTGTTAAAAATCTTTCCTGACCCTGTTGGAATCTGTCCAATTCAAATAATACATTTCTGTATAACACCTATCTTGATGACCTCAACTAAGGGAAAAAATCTTGTATTTTTTTCAACTTTTAGAAGGAATGATCCATGAAGAATGAGGATGAGGTGATGGGTGATGGGTTGTGTGGTCACATACTAAAGTGATTTACACTCATGAGGCTTGCGCAATACAAAATGTTTGTTGAAGGAAAAAAATGCAGTGATGTGGGAATATATTTTATTGATATTATCCTATCTATTTTCTAACTAGCAATTTTCTCATATTGTGTCTTGGCTTCCTTGAACACCCCACTGTGCAGCTGACTCTGGCTTTAGTATGAGTCGGTGGAATAGGAATATGTCCTTTTTAAGGTAATATGTATACAGTATTACCTCTCTGGGCCAGAGATTCTCATTTGAATATTTCACAATGAATTTTGACTCAAATGGATATAACACCAAGAACACAAATGATAAAAGCAAAAATCAATAAATAGGACTACGTCAAACTTAAAAACTTCAGCCCAAAAAAGAAACAATCAACAAAATGTTAAAGGTATCCTTTAGAGTGAGAGAGCAATTTTGCAAAGTATGTTTCAGAAAGTTTAATATCCAAATAAATGAAGAGCTCCTACAGTTCAATAGGAAAGGAAGGGAGGGAGATAGTAAGAGAGAGAGTGAAAGATAGAAAGAAAGAAAGAAAGAAAACAAGCCAGTCTGATCTGAAAATGAGCAGAAGCACTAGACAGAAATTCTTCCAAACAGATTATCTAAATGGCCAACTGGTACTTGAAAAAAATGTTCAACATTGCTAATTATCAGGGAACTGCAAACCAAAACAACAGTGAGGTATCTTCTCACACGTAGCAGAATGCCATCATCGAGAAGACAGACAATAACAAGTATTGGCAAGGATGTGGAGAAAAGGGAATCCTTATAAATTGTTGGTAGAATATAAATTCAGCCAGTATTGGAAACAGTGTCAGACTTTATTTTGGGGGGCTCCAAAATCACTGCACATGGTGATTGCAGCTATGAAATTAAAAGATGCTTACTCCTTGGAAGAAAAGTTATGACCAACCTAGATAGCATATTGAAAAGCAGAGACATTACTTTGTCACAAAGGTCCGTCTAGTCAAGGCTATGGTTTTTCCTGTGGTCATGTATGGATGTGAGAGTTGGACTGTGAAGAAGGCTGAGCGCCAAAAAATTGATTCTTTTGAACTGTGGTGTTGGAGAAGACTCTTGAGAGTCCCTTGGACTGCAAGGAGATCCAACCAGTCCATTCTGAAGGAAATCAGCCCTGGGATTTCTTTGGAAGGAATGATGCTAAAGCTGAAAGTCCAGTACTTTGGCCACCTCATCTCATTGGAAAAGACTCTGATGCTGGGAGGGATTGGGGGCAGGAGGAGAAGGGGACGACAGAGGACGAGATGGCTGGCTGGCATCACCGACTCAATGGACGTGAGTCTGAGTGAACTCCAGGAGTTGGTGATGGACAGGGAGGCCTGGCGTGCTGCGATTCATGGGGTCGCAAAGAGTTGGACACGACTGAGCAACTGAACTGGCTGACTGACTGATGGAAAACAATATGGAAAAATATTTTAATCAGAAAACTTAAAGAATAGATGTACCATATAACCCAGCAGTTCTACCTCTGTACCTGAAGGAAATAAAAACATAGCATCAGAGAGACATGGACTCCTGTGTTTATTACAGGGTTATTCTTAATAGCCAACATATGGAATCAACCCTAAGTGCCCATCAATAGATGAATGGATAAATAGGATGTAGGGATACACACACATGCCCCTCCTCCCCACATAGACAATATTATTCAGCAGTGATAAAGAAGGATACTTTGCTATTTGCAGCAACATGGATAAATTGAGAGGACTTTATGCTGAGTGAACTAAGGCAGAGAAAGACGAACACTGCGTGACATCACTTGTGGAATCTAAAAAAGACAAACTTGTAAAAACAGAGTAAAATGGTGCTCAACAGGGCATGGGGATGAGGAGGTAGGACAGGTATTTAAGGGTACAAACTTGCAATAAATAGTAAAGTAATTTTTAAAGATTTCATGCACAGTATGCCGAATATAAACAACAGTGTTGCATTGTAATCATCAAACATTTTAAGAGACTAGATCTCTGTTATTCCATTACTAAAAAGAAAAGATAATTATGTAACCAGATAGAGGTTCTAAGTGTCATTACAATGTCCATCAGATTATTAATATAGAAATGTGTCAAATTAATGCTGTGTACCTTAAATTTACACAGTGTTATATGTCAAATATATTTCAGTTGAAAACAAACAAACAAATGAAAAAAAAAAAACACAGTCAAAATAAATACATTTCCAATGTGGTGATTAAGGAGGATAGCAGCATAACAGGCTGGTAAAGGAAATATTTGGGCAATTATGAGGTCTTGTGTTGTGATTCTCAAATGTTCAAACAAAAAGACAATGAAGTATTTTGGTGCTTAAGCCAATTGTTTTTAAATTTATTTTTAGTTAGAGGATAATCGCTTTACAATGCTATGTTGGTTTCTGCTGTACATCAACATAGATCTGCCATAGGTATACATATGTCTCCTCCCTCTTGAACCTTCCTCCCACCTCCAAACCCAACTCACCTTTCTAGATAGGACAGATATTTTTGAGACAATTTTTAGAGCAGTTAAGGAAAGTTATGACCAACCTAGATAGCATGTTCAAAAGCAGAGACATTACTTTGCCAACAAAGGTTCGTCTAGTCAAGGCTGTGGTTTTTCCTGTGGTCATGTATGGATGTGAGAGTTGGACTGTGAAGAAGGCTGAGCGCCGAAGAATTGATGCTTTTGAACTGTGATGTTGGAGAAGACTCTTGAGAGTCCCTTGGACTGCAAGGAGACCCAATCAGTCCATTCTGAAGGAGATCAGCCCTGGGATTTCTTTGGAAGGAATGATGCTAAAGCTGAAACTCCAGTACTTTGGCCACCTCATGCGAAGAGTTGACTCATTGGAAAAGACTCTGATGCTGGGAGGGATTGGGGGCAGGAGGAGAAGGGGACGACAGAGGATGAGATGGCTGGATGGCATCACTGACTCGATGGACGTGAGTCTGAGTGAACTCCAGGAGTTGGTGATGGACAGGGAGGCCTGGCATGCTGCGATTCATGGGGTCGCAAAGAGTCGGACACAACTGAGCGACTGATCTGATCTGATCAGTTCACAGCAAAACTAAAAGAAAATGACAGAGATTTCCCATATAACGCTTGTTCCACAAATGCATAAACTCCTGCATTATTTGCATCCCCCACCAGAGTAGTTCATTTGTTACAACTGATAAGCCTGTATTGATACACCATAATCATCCATGTCCACAGTATGCCTCAGGGTTCAGTCCCAGTGTTGTGTATTCTCTGGATTTGGGCAAATGTATAATGATAAGCATTTATCATTATGCTAACATACAGAGTGTTTTCACTGTCCTTAAAACTTCTCCATGTTCCTGCTATTTATCTCTCTGCCACTTTAGACAGACTTTTAAAAATGAAAATTAACTGGTGATTGTACATCTGCATTTTACCTTTTTGCATTTCAATTAAAATATTATTCCTGGCACTGGCATTCTCATCAGAGATGCCACTAAAATGCTGAAATAATTCAATAGAATTATTATTTGGGGCACTTGTCTCTGGATCAGAATTGTCTGAGTCATCTGCTGCTGCTGCTGCTAAGTTGCGTCAGTCGTGTCCGACTCTGTGCGACCCCAGAGACGGCAGCCCAACAGGCTCCCTCGTCCCTGGGATTCTCCAGGCAAGAACACTGGAGTGGGTTGCCATTTCCTTCTCCAATGCATGAAAGTGAAAAGTGAAAGTGAAGTCGCTCAGTCCCGTCCAACTCTAGCGACCCCATGGACTACAGCCTACCAGGCTTCTCTGTCCATGGGATTTTCCAGGCAAAAGTACTGGAGTGGGGTGCCATTCTGAGTCATCTAATACTCCTCAATTCCTATATGGGCAGAGTACCCTTCCAGGGACCGTAGGGGCACAGAGTTGCTTCTGAAGGAACAATAACAAAAATAAAAGGTGAAGAGAGATGAATGTCAGCCCTTGTGTGCAAAACTGTTCTGTGAAAACACAAAGTAGGGAATTGAAGAAGGTTTTATAACAGAAAGCATTTGTATGAACCCAGAGACTAAAGGTAGTTATGATAAAAGAAGGTTCAGGAGGTGAACGGAAAGATGAGAATAAAGTCACAAAAGCAAGAATACACCAAAGTGATCTGGGAGCAAATAATCTTGACTTTGGATGGACTCAGGAGTGTGTCGAGGTGGATCAGGGCAGTTGTTTCCCAGGGCCAGTTCTGATGTGCTCCTTGGTAGGTGTGCCTGTGCTTGGGGAACCACAGAAGGATATGAGCAGGGAGTGATGCAATGAGCATGAGCCTTGGGCAGGAAGATGAATGTGGCAGTGATACAGGCAATGGTTCAGGGATGCTGCAGACAGGTGACAAAGGGAACCATTCCAGGGGAGAGTGGTAAGGGCCTTTGCTGGGGCATGGACCATGGCAGTCTGTTACAAGCTGAAGGAGTTTCAGGTTCTAGATGGTCACTTAGACATGAGAGACAAGCAGGTAGAAATGTGAGGCCAACTTTGAGGAGGAAGACTGGAGAGGAAAGAAGGTAGTGATCATCCACACAGTGTCAGCAGGAGATCAGCCAGGAAGTTGGCAGCCAACAGACCTGAAACTTTCTCTTTTGGATGAAGGAGGAGAGAACAGGGAGGAGGGGTAGAGATGAAGCTGACAGAGAAGCAGAAAGCACAGAAGCCTGGCATGGCCAGACCCAAGTGCAGAAGAAGGGAGTGAGGGATCATTTTCAAGATAGATCGTTTAGGGAGTTAGAGAAGGGACAGGGAGCTATTGACCTGGGGGTCCCTGGAGGCCTTCCAGAGGGCAGTTTGACTGAGTGGTGAGAAAAAAGGCAGATCTCAAAGAATTGAGGTGTGAGTCAACATAAGGTGGTGGTTTAGTCTCTAAGTCACGCCCGACTCCTGTGATCCCATGGACTACATCCGCCAGTCTCCTCTGTCCATGGCATTCTCCAGATGAAAATACTGAGGTGGGTTGCCATTTCTTTCTCCAGAGGATCTTCCCGACCCAGGAATTGAACCTGGGTCTCCTGCATTGCAGGCAGATTTTTACTGACCAAGTGATGAGGGAACTCAATATATAGTTTCCTTTTAAAAAGAGTTCATCATATTTGTATTATTTTTTTAAGTTATATTTGTTTAAAGTAATAGTTTGATTATAAAAATGAAGTATAACTTTAATATTTTAACATACTGCCTTAGCATTGACCTTTCAGTTGAATTTAGCAAATTCAGTTTTGAGCACCAATTATGTACTTAGCATTAAGGTTGCTAAAATGAAAATGACATAGGTCCTCACTCCAGGGCCATCAAGAAAAGAAGGGAGACAAACTCATGGCTCAGTGGCAAAGACTCCTCCTGTAATACAGGAGAGGCGGGTTCGATCCCAAGGTAGGGAAGATGCCCTGGAGAAGAAAATGGCAATGCACTCCAGTATTCTTGCCTGGGAAATCCCATGGACAGAAGAGCTTGACGGGCTACAATCCAGGGAGTCACAAGAGAGTCAGATATGACTTGGCGACTAAACAACACAGTCTGCTAAGTGCAGTCTTTTAAGATTGAAAAGTAAGTCACATTTATAAGTGGATTATTCATTTTGAGTGGAGTGGTAGGAGTGGGAGCTAGGGGTGCTCAAGAAATATTTTCTTGGGAATGTCCTATTTTGCCTGAGTTTGAAAAAAAAAATAGTTTCCATCCAGAAAAGGGAAGAAAAGTGATTTGGATTTTTTTTTTTTTCTTTTGCTATTGACTAAACTGTGAGGGCTTGGGCACATAACTTAATTGCACTTTAATTCAACATACTTATGCATAAAATGAGAGAATAATCCTTATTGCTTATAAGTCTTCATTTAGTTATATATTTTTTACTGTTTTCTGTGGGTTGAATCCCAGGGATATGGGAAATATGATGACCATCAAGTGAAAAAAACCTGGAAAATGTTTAGTATAGGCTGAAGACAAAGTACAAAAACCATCATTATTTGTGTTATGATGGTAAATGAATGAAAACAGGCAGTAGATTCAGCAAATAACATGAAAGGATTTTTCAGCGAGGAAAATGTGATTCTATTTGCATTTTAGAAAGTCAGATAAATGGTATGTTCTTCCAATTCACTGTGTGTGTGTGCTGTTGCTCGGTCATGTCTGACTGTTTGTGTCCCCATAGATTATAGCCTGCCAGGCTCCACGGTCCATGGAATTTTCCAGTCAAGAATACTGGTGTGGGTTGCCATTTCCTTCTCCAGGGCTAATTCATTAAGATATTTTAGTTGGTCAAAGTGCTAGATTTGCAAAATGGATAAAGTAAATAAAGTTTATTTTATCCATCAAGCAAACATATTTTGAGAATCTATTATGAGTCAGAAATCGGGCTGGATGCAGAAATCATGAGGATGCAGAGATGAATAAAATGTAGTCTCTCTTCTAAAGAGCCTAGACTTGAATGAGACAGTTACATCAATAGATAACTAGCTAGAATAAAATACATGCAATAATAAAGATGTGCACTGGGCATCATACCCACATGAAAGACTTCCAGAGCACTGGAAAACATCAATACAAGTTAAAAGAGAATAATATACTTTAACACTTGTCCTTTAGAAGTTCCTCACTAGGGTGAATTCAGGACTAAATTGTTAAGTGCTCAAATTCAGAAAATTAAGATCATGGCACCTGGTCCCATTACTTCATGGGAAATAAATGGGGAAACAGTGGAAACAGTGTCAGACTTTATTTTGGGGGGCTCCAAAATCACTGCAGATGGTGATTGCAGCCATGAAATTAAAAGACGCTTTTAAGGAAGGAAAGTGATGACCAACCTAGATAGCATATTGAAAAGCAGAGACATTACTTTGCCAACAAAGTTTCATCCAGTCAAGGCTATGGTTTTTCCTGTGGTCATGTATGGATGTGAGAGTTGGACTGTGAAGAACACTGAGCACCAAAGTATTGATGCTTTTGAACTGTGGTGTTGGAGAAGACTCTTGAGAGTCCCTTGGACTGCAAGGAGATGCAACCAGTCCATTCTAAAGGAGATCAGTCATGGGCGTTCTTTGGAAGGACTGATGCTAAAGCTGAAACTCCAATACTTTGGCCACCTCATGCAAAGAGTTGGCTCATTGGAAAAGACCCTGATGCTGGGAGGGATTAAGGGCAGGAGGAGAAGGGGATGACAGAGGCTGAGATGACTGGATGGCATCACCGACTTGATGGACATGAGTTTGGGTGAACTCCGGGAGTTGGTGATGGACAGGGAGGCCTGGCGTGCTGCAATTCATGGGGTTGCAAAGAGTCAGACACGACTGAGCAACTGAACTGAACTGAATAGAAGAATGTAAAATAAATTTGCGTCTGTATCTCTTGCAAAAATATTATTATGCAAGGATAGAGAGCATGAGCATGAATGAGTGTTCCTGGGGGTAATATTACTTCCAAAATATTTCATACAAGTATGATAAACACAACAAAAGTATGTCTGTGTTGGGAAGGAATGACCAGGTTTTTGCCTTAAGTGTGAAGTAT
The DNA here is from genome assembly GCF_029378745.1 of Bos indicus. Classification (NCBI taxonomy): domain Eukaryota; kingdom Metazoa; phylum Chordata; class Mammalia; order Artiodactyla; family Bovidae; genus Bos; species Bos indicus. The sequence goes on from NC_091783.1 coordinate 23,506,327, forward strand.
GATTATTTTAGATGTTAAATTTAATGAATTAACAGTGACTTCTTCATGAAACTTTCATTAATCTATAGTGATCCCAAGTCATGTTGAGACTTTGTGAGAAAGTAAATGAGGACCTAACTTTTATAAGTGTTGGAAGTTTTTAATCTAGCTCTTATATTGGAGGCTTATCTGTGATAATACATTTTTGGTGCTATTTTAAAATTTTATCCACTGTTTAACAAATATTTATCAAATCCCTCCTGTAAGTCATGTGTTGTGTTGTCAGTTAGAAACATAAGGGTGAAGAGGAGAGGGGTGGTGCCTCTTTCTCAGAGCCTGGGTGTTCATTAGCAAGAAGTAGGGGGTAGAATGGAGGACATGGCATGGAGGAGAGGAGAGGTACTGATTTGAATTGGAGGAATAATTTGGATTTAAGTCAGGACCTCCTTTGCAGAAGAAATGCATCTAAGTAGGAAATTAAAGAATAAGTAGGAGCTAAACCCAAGTGGTGCTAGTGGTAAAGAACCTGCCTGCTGATGCAGGAGACATAAGAGACTTGGATTCAATCCCTGGGTCAGGAAGGTCCCCTGGAGGAGGGCATAGCAACCCACTTCAGTATTCTTGCCTGGAGAATCCCACAGGCAGGGAAGTCTGGTGGGCTGCAGTCTACAGAGTCAAGTTACTTAGCATGCATGCAAGACCTAAACAAGAGAGAAGTCTTATATCCTTTGCTAAAGAACTGGTTCCAAGTTGAGGTAAGATTTGGAGACAAAGCATGACATCTTTGAAGAACTAAAAGTACTTCAGTCTGGCAGGAGCTTGGGGCCCTGGGGACATACTGGCAGAGTATGGGAAAGTAAAAAGAGCCACATTCCCAAAGTCCTTGTTTATGAATTTGGATGTTGTCACTATAAGGGTCATCAGGCAGAGTGGTGACATAATAAGATTTTCATTTTTAGAAAGTGTTCTAGTTTCATTCTTTTACAAGTGGTTGACCAGATTTCCCAGCACCACTTGTTAAAGAGATTGTCTTTAATCCATTGTATATTCTTGCCTCCTTTGTCAAAGATAAGGTGTCCATATGTGCATGGATTTATCTCTGGGCTTTCTATTTTGTTCCATTGATCTATATTTCTGTCTTTGTGCCAGTACCATACTGTCTTGATAACTGTGGCTTTGTAGTAGAGCCTGAAGTCAGGTAGGTTGATTCCTCCAGTTCCATTCTTCTTTCTCAAGATCGCTTTGGCTATTCGAGGTTTTTTGTATTTCCATACAAATTGTGAAATTATTTGTTGTAGCTCTGTGAAGAATACTGTTGGTAGCTTGATAGGGATTGCATTGAATCTATAAATTGCTTTGGGTAGTATACTCATTTTCACTATATTGATTCTTCCAACCCATGAACATGGTATATTTCTCCATCTATTAGTGTCCTCTTTGATTTCTTTCACCAGTGTTTTATAGTTTTCTATATATAGGTCTTTAGTTTCTTTAGGTAGATATATTCCTAAGTATTTTATTCTTTCCGTTGCAATGGTGAATGGAATTGTTTCCTTAATTTCTCTACTTTCTAACACCATACACAAAAATAAACTCAAAATGGATTAAAGATCTAAACGTAAGACCAGAAACTATAAAACTCCTAGAGGAGAACATAGGCAAAACACTCTCTGACATACATCACAGCAGGATCCTCTATGACCCACCTCCTAGAATATTGGAAATAAAAGCAAAAATAAACAAATGGGACCTAATTAACCTTAAAAACTTCTGCACATCAAAGGAAACTATTAGCAAGGTGAAAAGACAGCCTTCAGAATGGGAGAAAATAATAGCAAATGAAGCAACTGACAAACAACTAATCTCAAAAATATACAAGCAACTCCTACAGCTCAACTCCAGAAAAATAAATGACCCAATCAAAAAATGGGCCAAAGAACTAAATAGACATTTCTCCAAAGAAGACATACAGATGGCTAACAAACACATGAAAAGATGCTCAACATCACTCATTATCAGAGAAATGCAAATCAAAACCACTATGAGGTACCATTTCACACCAGTCAGAATGGCTGTGATCCAAAAGTCTACAAATAATAAATGCTGGAGAGGGTGTGGAGAAAAGGGAACCCTCTTACACTGTTGGTGGGAATGCAAACTAGTACAGCCACTATGGAGAACAGTGTGGAGATTCCTTAAAAAACTGGAAATAGAACTGCCTTATGATCCAGCAATCCCACTGCTGGGCATACACACTGAGGAAACCAGAAGGGAAAGAGACACGTGTACCCCAATGTTCATCGCAGCACTGTTTATAATAGCCAGGACATGGAAGCAACCTAGATGTCCATCAGCAGATGAATGGATAAGAAAGCAGTGGTACATATACACAATGGAGTATTACTCAGCCATTAAAAAGAATACATTTGAATCAGTTCTAATGAGGTGGATGAAACTGGAGCCTATTATACAGAGTGAAGTAAGCCAGAAGGAAAAACATCAATACAGTATACTAACGCATATATATGGAATTTAGAAAGATGGTAACAATAACCCAGTGTACGAGACAGCAAAAGAGACACTGATGTATAGAACAGTCTTATGGACTCTGTGGGAGAGGGAGAGGGTGGGAAGATTTGGGAGAATGACATTGAAACATGTAAAATATCATGTAAGAAACGAGTTGCCAGTCCAGGTTCGATGCATGATACTGGATGCTTGGGGCTAGTGCACTGGGACGACCCAGAGGGATGGTATGGGGAGGGAGGAGGGAGGAGGGTTCAGGATGGGGAACACATGTATACCTGTGGTGGATTCATTTTGATATTTGGCAAAACTAATACAATTATGTAAAGTTTAAAAGTAAAATCAATGCAAAAAAAAAAAAAAAAGATTTTCATTTTTAGACAACTTTAAATGATAGGGTCTGGAAATGGATGAACCAAGGTGGAATCAAGATCTTGAAAACCTTTGAAATAACCTAAGAAAAGTATTTTGGTTACTTGGTGTCCCGCATGTATATCTGGGTAGACGGTAGTGCAATCACTGAAACAGGCCTCTCTGTAGGTGTCACTCTTTCTGCAAAGCTGTTTTGTGACACCCAGTTTGGGGATATTTGCCTCTCCTAATTCATGCCCCCGTAGCCCTCTGCTCCTCTTCTTTTGTTACTTAAATGTGTTTAATTTCAGTTTGGGTGCTTAGCTGTCTCTATGATGAAACCTGAGTTCCGGCCATTTAGAAATACTATCTTTGAGTACCCTCTTCCTCTGCCTGGAATATTTGCTGTGTTTGCTCACTTCATCCTAACCCAGTTCTCCACCTCCCATACACCCACGTGTGCTCACACACACACATGCCCACCCACCCTTTGACCCGGTGTGCTTCTATCTATTTCTTACAACTTGGTTCAGGGTTGTGAGGTCTACCCTGTTGCAATGAGGGTTACTACTTTCTCTTGTCTCAAAGAACGGATACATAGTTCTTTTATATCATTTGCAATGTTGCTGCTGCTGCTGCTGTCGCTTCAGTCGCGTCCGACTCTGTGCGACCCCACAGACAGCAGCCCACCAGGCTTCCCCGTCCCTGGGATTCTCCAGGCAAGAACACTGGAGTGGGTTGCCATTTCCTTCTCCAATGCATGAAAGTGAAAAGTGAAAGTGAAGTCGCTCAGTCGTGTCCAACTCTTAGCAACCCCATAAACTGCAATGTTAAGTTCTGAATATTCGTTCGTATATTTTTCTCCTGTATAGGAACAGAGAAGAAACATACTTTACCCATTCCTGAGGCATTGGCAATTAGCACAGTTCCTAACATGTGTTTATTGAATCAGCTAGACCAGTTGGAAGATGGTGAAGGGCAGGCAGGTTGTTCCCATGCTGTGAAAAAGAAGAAAAGTACAAGAAGAACAAAGGGAGAGGGCAGTTAGGTAGTTTTGGATTATCAGTCGAAAGAATGTACAGTCAGGTATTAGAGAATTTAGTTAGCATCATTTGTAGAAAGAATCTACAGTTAGGTTATTAGAGAATTTAGTTAGCATCATTTATAGTATTAAAGAAGCAATAGTCGTTAATTTCTCAGATATATTGAGGAAAAATTCAATTAATGAAAACGTGTTGAATTATTCCTTGCTATATAAAAATGATTAAGCTTTCTGAATTATTTGGCTTATGATCACTAGGAATAACTGACTTAAAATAATTCTTATTTGTGCTGAGATTCTTGATATATTGTCTGACTTATAAAATCTAGGAATATGTTTTTCCTTATGATTTTGATTCTCATTTTTCTGTGAAGAACTCACAGTTAAGAATTTAAACTTTTAAAGTAGTGTTTTAGCTATACTTTCTATATTCAGGTCTACAGTTCCTTACTTTCAGGAAATAAATTCAATATCAAATCAACATCTCTGTCAGAGTCATTGTTGAATTTTAAGAACGTCTTTGTTATGACAGCATTGTCACTATTCCTAAGTAGAGAAAATAGAAATTAGCATTTGATGATGTCTGCAGAGGAGTTTCCAGGCACTGAATACAGAAACAGACATTATCCTTCTCTGAAAAGGAACACACGTTGTCAAGTACTCACATTGTTTTGAGTTTTACCACCTTGGGATTCTTTGATTTAATTTGGATGCCATCATCAGATCTCACAAGTGTGCTAGGGACTTTGAGATCTTGATCTAATTATGATAATACATCTCTGCTTTTTTTATCTTATCACTACTAAGACAGACTGACATTTTCAACAAAATTTTTGCCAAAATTGAATGGAAAATAAAGAAATTATTATAGAAAAAAAGGACTAGTAAAAAACCTGCAGAGAATTCCATCTCTTTACTCCATGATGATTATAATGTAAATATCTGGAGAGCTAGAACAATATTTTATTCATATTTAAATTCTAAGTATTCTTGCTTAAAGAATCCCAAGGACAGAGGAGCCTGGAAGGCCACACTCAATGAAGTCTCAAGAGTTGGACATGACAGCAACTAAACCACCACCACCAAATTCTAAGTTCCCGAAATAGTGTTGAGATTGTGGTGAAATATTTTACATGATTTTTATAAGTTCTGAGTTAAACCAATCTACAGTAGTTACCAAAGAGCAAGTCATGTTCTGTGGCCACTTTTGCCTAGCTATTTGCCCTTTCAACAGGTCACCAAATCTTGAACAGGTTGACTGTAGGGGACACATTATATTTTTAAAATTGCATTATTCATGGAGAGTCAGAATAAATGTGCTTCCCTGATAGCCCAGTGATTAAAAAAAAAAAACCACCTGTAATGCAAGAGACCCTGGTCCATTTCCTGGGTTAGGAAGATCTACTGGGGAAAGGATAGGCTACCCATTCCAGTGTTCTTGGGCTTCCCTTGCGGCTCAGCTGATACAGAATCCATCTGCAATGTGGGAGACCTTGGTTTGATCCCTGGGTTGGGAAGATACCCTGGAGAAGGAAATGGTAACCCACTCCAGTATTCTGGTCTGGAGAATTCCATGGACTGAATAGTCTATAGGGTCACAAAGAGTCAGACATGACTGAGTTACTCTCACTTCAGAATAAATACAAAATTCCTGGTCATGTTCCCAAACTACTTCTTATCTAATACTCACTATTTGGCTGAGAGATGTTCCAAGTTGATAGAGCAATTGAATAATCTCTATCATAGACCTGGCAGATAGCTTTTATTTTTCAAATACTTGGTAGTAGTTGTCTGGGCTGGAGATACCTCTTGCCCAGCCTTGGTAAGAAAAATGATCAGTTAAAATGTGTATCCTGAGCATGGGTTATCAGAATAATGGTACCTTTGCCACATCTGAGATAACCCTCTCCAGCTCAAAATTTTCAGCATCACCAGCCTCTGAAACATTTTATCTCATTTCACATAAGTACATCACTCTTCCCCATCCTACTCATGATAAGTATCAATAGTCATTTACCTGTAATAGTAGCTTCATAATAGTCAATGCTGCTGCTGCTAAGTCGCTTCAGTCGTGTCCGACTCTGTGCGACCCCACAGATGGTAGCCCACCAGGCTCCCCTGTCCCTGGGATTCTCCTGGCAAGAACACAGGAGTGAGTTGCCATTTCCTTTTCCAATGCATGAAAGTGGAAAGTGACAGTGAAGTCGCTCAGTCGTGCCCAACCCTCAGCAACCCCATGGACTGCAGCCTACCAGGCTCCTCCGTCTTTGGGATTTTCCAGGCAAGAATACTGGAGAGGGGTGCCATTGCCTTCTCTGATAAGTCAATGCAGCTAAGTCACTTCAGTCGTGTCCGACTCTATGCGACCCCATAGACGGCAGCCCACCAGGCTCCCCCATCCCTGGGATTCTCCAGGCAAGAACACTGGAGTGGCTTGCCATTTCCTTCTCCAAGATAATAGTCAATAAGCATGTATAAATCCAGACATTTTTTTTTTAGACTATGTTGTTTTATATTTCTTAGTGTATCATATTCAAATTAAGTTGTAGACACTTGTGATCTTATGGATTTAGTAAAATTAGAAAAAAATTGACATTTTTTGAATATGCTTCTAAAAATGATGAGAAAGTGTGTACCTATTTAAATTCTCTGTATTTAAATAGAAGAAAAATAATAGCTTTGCAGTAGGTGATCTCTTTAATTCAAGAATACATTGCACAGAATCTACTGTATGGTTTCTGAAGGAATGTTAGCAAATATTTCAAGAAAGTTGTAACCTTCTTATCTGTATTATTTTACATTCCACTCAGGAACTTTAAGTCTACTCTGATGAAAAATGTAAGTGAAACAAGTGGAAGCGGAAGAAAGGATGAGGAGGAAAAAATAAATACTTGCCAAGGGCCAGTGATGAGCTAGACATAGAACCGTGCATTCTAGTAAATTTGGAGTTTCCTCTCTTAGATATCTGTGGCACATCTCCAATTCATTCATTCATTTCACCAGACAAAGAAACAGTCCTTCAACACTTATCAAATGGAGATAGTGAACTTCTGTGCAATTTTAGGTGATTCTCATCAATAAAACATGAATTATTTAAGTTTGATGTATTTGAAAAATGATATACAAAATTATAACACCCATATGCTTGTCTGTTTCTTTGCATACTATTTTTCTATTTTCCAATTCAATTTATTCAGGATTTTTCAGTATAAAATTAGCTTTCCCCCCCTACAAATTATAAAATGGATGGAAGAAATATAAAAAAGCATGGAATTTTTCTTTCCCTACCTAACTCTGTTATTCTTCTGTTAGCCATATTTTTTCCTTCTTTTGTTACTCCTGACCTCAAAAGATATATAATGCTGAGAAGGGGAGATACTTCCATATAGGTTAGAAAAGGGTCAACTAATCTATCCTATAATTTATATCGTGAACAGGATCAACTAACCTGTCTCAACAACTCTTTTTTTTTAGCAGTTTTGTCAGTATATAAAGCATACAATTGACCAATTTAATATGCAATTCACATTTTTTTTAATTTTTGAGGTATAATTGATATATTAGTTTCAAATGTGTACCATAATGGTTCAGTATTCATGTGTATTACAAAATGATCATCACAATAGTTCTAGTTAACATCTCTTACAACACAATTACAAGTTTTTGTGTGCGCTGGGAACTGCTAAGATCTATGCCTTATTAACTGTATCACTGTGATGTGCATTGCCTCCCAGGAATGTATTTATTTTATAACTGGAAGTATGGATTTTTTGGGCACCTTCACCTATTCCACCTCAGCAAGTCACCAGTATATTCTCTGTATCTATGCATTTTATGTCTGTTACTATTATTATTTAATGTAATTTAAATCAAATTTTTTTTTCTTGCCTATTTGTCCATCTGACTTATTTAATTTAACATAATGCCTTCCAAGGTCATCCATGTTGTTCCACATGGCAATATTTCCTTCATTTTATGGCTGAATAATAATCCATTTAAAATATACACCACATTTTAAAATGTATTCATCCATCAATGGATACCTCTGTTATGTCATGTCTTGGCTTTGTAAATAGTGTTGCACTGAACAAGAAGGCACATATATCTTTCTGAGTTAGTGTTTTAGTTGTCCTCAGATGAATAACCAAAAGTCAAATTGGTGGATCATAAGGTAGCTCTATGTTTACTTTATTGAGGAAACTATGTATTGTTTTCCACAGTGACTGCTCCAGTAGAGCACAAGGATTCTCTTTTCTCCACATCACCATAGCATTTATCACTTGTCATTTTCATAATAGCCTGTATGGTGTATGGTTTTGATTTTCATTTCTCTGATAATTGGTGATGCTGCAAACTTACAGTGTACCTGGAGACTGTCTATATTTCTTCTTTGGAAAAATGTCTGTTCAGATTCTCTGCCCAATTGTTAATCAGCTTTTTTTTGTATTTTTTGCTGTTGTGAGTTCTTTAAATGTTTGACATGCTCCTTATCAGAGACATGAATTACAAAGTTTGCAGATAGGATATGATATTAGACATAGAAAGTCCTATGCATTCCACCAAAAAACAAGCAACAAAACCCTATTTAAGTAATCAATGAATCCAGTATAGATGCAGGTACAAAATCAACATACCAAAACCTACTGTGTTTCTATACACGAATAATGTAATATCTGAAAAAGAAATAAAGGAAACAATCTCATTAACAGTGGCATCCAAAACAATAAAATACTTAGAAATAAACTTAATCATGGTGATGAAAGATCTTTATGTTGAAAACTTTAAGACTATGATGAAAGAAACTAAAGAAGACACAAATAAATGGAAAGATTCTGTGTTTATAGAGCAAAAGAATTTGTATTGTTAGAATGAGCATACTAACTAAAGCTATCCATAGATTCAATGCAATCCCTATCAAAATGACAATGGCTTTTTTAAATAGGGAAAACAGCTCTAAAACTTTGTGGAACCACAAAAGACCCTGAATAGCTAAGCAATCATGAGGAAGAAGAACAAAACTAGAGGAATCACACTACCTGGTTTCATACTAGACTGCAAAGCCATAGTAATCAAACAGTATGGTACTGGCATAAAAGTACTGATCAAAAAAAAAAAAAAAAAAAAAACCACACATCAATTAATGGAACAGTGTCAAGAGTCCAGAAGTAAATCCCCATATATGTTGTCAAATAATATTTGATAAGGTAGCCAAGAATATTTGAAGGGGGAAGGACAGTTTTGTTAATAAATTGTGCTGGGAAAACTGGATAATCACATGCAGAATGAAGCTGGACCCCTCTATCTTACACCACTTACAAAAACTAGCTTCAAACCATTAAAGGCTTAAACACAAGACCTCAAAACATAAAACTCATAGAATAAAACACAGAAAAAAATTTTCTTTACATTGGTCTTGGCAAAAGCTTTTTGGATATGACGCAAAAAAGTAAAAGTAATAAAAGCAAAAATAAATAATTGGACTATCGTGAACTGAAATATTTCTTCACAGTAAAAGAAACAGACAGCAAAATGAAAAGGCAGCCTATGTAATGGAAGAAAATATTTGCAAATCATATATATGATAGGGAGTTAATATCCAAAATATACAAGGAAAACATGCAATTAATCCAGTAACCAAAAAATCCAAATCAATATGATTATTACATGGGCAAAGGAACTAAACGGATATTTTTCCAAAGAAGACATTGAAATGGTCAATGGATACACGAAAAGGTGTTCAACTAACTGAGGAAATACAAATCAAAATCACAGTGAAATTCCACCTCACAGCTTTTAGAATGCTTATTCTTACTTAATAATGATAAAATGAAAAATGCTGAGGAGGATGTGTAGAAAAGGGAACCCCTGTGCACTACCGTAGGAATGTAAATTGAAGCAGCCACTCTACAAAAGTGTGTAGCTTCCTCAAAAATTAAAAATAAAACTCCCATACGATAAAACAATCCCACTTCTGGTTATATATGCAATAGAAATTTAACCAGCCCTTAAAGAAATACCTACACCCTCTGTTCATTGCAGGAGTACTCATAATAGCAAAGGTGTGGAAACAACTAACAACCTCAGTGTACATCTATAGGTGAATGGATAAAGATGTATATTTATATATTTAAATAAATTGTTATATAGAATATATGATAATGAAGTACTGTGTAGTGTGTCATATACAAATAATAATACACATGAATATTATTCAACCATGAGAAAGAAGGACATTCTACAACTTGCAGCTATATGGATGGACTTTAAAGGCAGACAAAGACCATCACTTAAATTTGAAATCTAAAAAGCTGACTCACAGAAACAGAAAATATAGTTTAGAATAGAGGCTGGAGGTTGAGGGAAATGGGGAGATGCTGGCCAAAGGGTACAAACTTGCAGTTTTGAGTAAGTTCTTGGTATCTATAATATAGAATGGTGATTATAGTTAACAATCCTGTATTATATACTTGAAAGCTGTTAAGAGAGTAAGTCTTAAATATTCTCATTATAAAGAGAAATGATAATTAATTAAGGCGGTGGAAGTGTTAACTAACCCTACTGCATCATGTTGCAATATATGTAACAGATCATCACACTGTACACAATAAACTTACACAATGTTATATTTCAGTTATATCTTAAAGCTGGAAAAAAAGAAACCCCATTTCCTCACCCCTCAGCAACCACTGACCTACTTTCTAGCTCCTTAGAGTTTACTGTGCTTGTCATTTCCTAGAAATAGAATCATATAAAAATAGATGGTCTTTTATATTGATAATTGGCTTCTTTCTTTTGTATTGTATTTTTTAAGTCATCCATGTTCTGGCATGGATTAGCACTTCATTCTCTCTTATGACCAAGTAATCTTCCTTTGTATGGACAGATCGTACCACATTCTGCTTATCCACTAATCAACTAGTGGACTTTGGGGTGATATCCCAAAAGTTTGTGTGCTAGGTCTTGTTTGTGGACATATGTTTTCATTTCTCTTGTGTATTTACTTGGTAGTGGAATTGCCAATTCATATGGTAACTCTCATTAAACATTTGAAGTGCTGCCAAATTTTTTTTTTCTAAAGTACACGTCATTTTACATTTCCAACATCAGTGTATGAGGGCTCTATTTTCTCTACATACTCACAGATACTTATATCTGACTTTTTTTTATTAGGTATAAATTGGTGTATCATTATGGTTCTGGTTTGCATTTCCCTGATGGCTAATAATGTCAAGCATCCTTTCATTTGGATTTGTATCCTCTTTGGGAAAGGTCCATTCAGATTCTTTGGTCTATTTTAAATTGGATTTTCTTTTTATTATTAAGTTGTATGAATTCTTTGAATATTCTAGATATATGTCCCTTACCCTATATATGACTTGAAAATATTTTCTCCCATTCTGTAGGTAATCTTTATATTTTCTTGACTGGGCTTCCCTGATAGCTCGGTTGGTAAAGAATCTGCCTGTAATGCGAGAGACCTGGGTTCAATTCCTGGGTTGGAAAGATCCCCTGGAGAAGGGAAAGGCTACCCACTCCAGTATTCTGTCCTAGAGAATTCCACGGACTGTATAGTCCATGGGGTTGCAAAGAGTCGGACATGACTGAGAGACTTACACTTCACTTCACCCCTAGAAGCTGTCATTAATAGTCTTTTAATTTGTCAATTAATTTAATTTGTCATTGGTAATGTCTTTTGAATCACAAAATATTTAATTTTGATGAAATCTGATTTATCTACTTTTGTTGCTCATTTTTCTTATATCTATGAATCCACTGCTAAATCCAAGATCAGAAAAAATTTAGTCTTAGGTTTTCTTCTGAGTTTTTATGCTTTTAGCACTTCACTCCAGTTGTTTTAGCACCGTTTGCTGAAAAACTGTTCTTTTCTTACTGAATGGTTTGTCACCCTTGTTGAACACCCATTGGCAATAGAACACAATACAGAATGAATTTATTTTTGGGCTTTCAATTCTATTCCATCTATTTTTGTCTATCCTATACTTGGGCTTCTCTGATGGCTCAGATGGTAAGGAATCAGCGTGCATTGCAGGAGACTTGGGTTTGATCCCTGGGTCAGGAAGATGCACTGAAGACAGGCATTGCAACCCACTCCAGTATTCTTTCTTGGAGAATTCCATGGGCAGAGGAGCCTGGAGGTCACTCTTTGTGACCCTGTCACCATAGAGTCCAACTGAGGGACTAATGCTAACACTATTGATTACCATGGCTTGTAGTTAAGTTTTGAAACTTCGAAGTTTGTATCCTCCTATTTTGTTCTTTATATTTAAAGTTGATTTGACTATTCTGGGTTTCTTGTAATTCTGTATAAATTTTAGAACCAGCTCGTTAATTCCTAAACAGAGAGAGAAAGAGAAGGAAGGAAATAGGAAAAACCAGTAGGGATTCCTGATAATAATTTTCCTGAATCTGAAGATCAATATGGGTATTTTAGGGGAATATCTCAATCTATCCTATACCACCCCCAATTTTGTACTATGAAACAAATAGATTTGGGAGTTAAGACATTACAAATGAGGTTTTATTTCATTATAAATCATGCAAATATTAAGCACAATTTCAAGTAGCTTAGAATGGAAAGAAACTAGATTTCCAAAGGACAGAAGCTATTCTCATGTTGATCTTGGAGCATCTGTTATTAACATTATCCTGTTAACATTTATGGAAGATTTATGCATACACCGATGGGAGAATTAACCTCTGAATCTGTAATGTCAAGTGGTTTTCATTAAAAGCTTACAGATACCTGCTTGGCGAATTTGACTGTTTACAGTTGGAGATAACATGACTAATTTTATAAAAATGACTTTATTAATTTTACTTGTAGATGTATCAAATGTGCAAGAACTGATGATTTAACTTTGCTTTAGTTTATATCTATAGGTACCTATACATGTGTGCAGTATAGAATTCAGTAGCTCAAGCAAGACTATTTAGTAAAAATTTCTACAACAATAGAAGTGTCCTGCACAGTCCACAATGGAGTCACTGTCCATATGTGGCTACTGAGCATAGGAAATGCAGCTAGTGTGACTAAAGAACTAATCTTGTTTACTAAGAAGAACTAAAATTTTAATGTGTCTTAAGTTATGGACACTACTCAGGAGCTATTGTATTGGACACCACAGAGTTAAAATAATTAATACTGCTCCGTTCTTACATTTACCCTGTGCCTACTCCCTCCCCTTCCTGCTTCCAGAAACACACAGACCAACACTCAAAACCATCCATCAGTGTAAAAAAAAATTCTGCGCTATTATTTCAGCTTAAAAATAAGATAGGATTAATAGCTGTATCCCGGAGAAATCAAGTGTCCTAGATAATTTAGTAGCTGGCACAAGAGTGGTTGTTGAAGAGTAGAGGACAAAACCACTTAGTGAATGCTTGTTATTTTCACCATCATCTTTTGAAGCAAACTGCAATTTTAAATAGAACTATGCATTAAAAAATAAGTAAGGTTTTACTCAAGTGGGTTTTTACGTGAATGGTTCAAGAAATGTGGACTAATATCAGATAGTAGGTCATCTCACAGTGTACGTAAATAAGCAGATGAAGGTTTTGCTTATTTAAAAATTATCATCATTAGTTAAATAAAAATTGTGTTTCAAACTGCAATAAGACCTGTGGATGAAAAGATGGATAGTTGGGGAGTTTGGGATGGACATGTACACACTGCTGTAATTAAAATGGATTACTAACAAGGACCTACTATATAGCACAGAGAACTCTGCTCAATGTTATGTGGTGGCCTGGATAGGAGGGGAGTTTGGGGGAGAATGGATACATGTACATGTGCATCTGAGTTCCTTTGCTGTTCATCTGAAACTCAGTGGCATGGTTTATTGGCTATACTCCAATACAAAGTGGATGCCTGCTCAGTCATGTCTGATTCTTGCCAAGCGTTTGGACTGAAGACTGCCAGGCTCTTCTGTCTGTGGGATTTTTCAGGGGAGAACACTGGAGTGGGTTGCCATTTCCTCCTCCAGGGGATCTTCCCCACACAGGGATCAAACCCAAGTCTCCTGTGTTTTCTACATTGCTGGCAGATTCTTACCCACTGAGATATTGGGGAAGCCCGTCAGTGCAGTTCAGTTCAGTAGCTCAGTCGTGTCCGACTCTTTGCAACCCCATAGACTGCAGCACGCCAGGCCTCCATGTCCATCACCAACTCCCAGATTTTACTCAAATGCATGTCCATTGAGTCGGTGATGCCATCCAACCATCTCATCCTCTATTGTCCCCTTCTTCTCCCGTCTTCAATCTTTCCCAGCATCAGGGTCTTTTTGAATGAATCAGTTCTTCACATCAGGTGGCCAAAGTATTGGGAAGCTCATACTCCAATACAAAATAAAAAGTCAAAAAAGAAGAGATGAAATTGGCTTTGCTCTTAAGATACTCCAGTGTAGAAGGGAGACAGACAATTGACATCATTAAGAGAAAATGTGTTAAAGTTTGTGATACGAGAATGTACAGAGGAAACACCTAACATACTTGAATGGGACAGATAGGGACGAGTAAAGACTTCCTTGTGGAAAATGTTGAAAGGTGAGTAGGAGTCCAGGCCTTGACAAAGCTGAAGGAGTTGTTGGGGTGGATACAGAAGAAAGGAGCAAGAAGAGAATAATACAATCATAGGACCATAGGCTTCTTGGGTTGAGGCAGAGAAGGGAGCATGAAGACTTGACTGGAAGACAGTTTCATTCTTGTGGGAGTATTGTACCTGATCCTGAAGTCAGTAACGAAAAGATTCAAAATAGCAAGGGAATCAGGTTTGGTTGTTGTTGCTATTTGTTTAATGTGGTTGTTGTCATGCAACTGTATGGAAATTGGGTTCAAATTGGGAAATCTCAGGCCATAAACATCTGTAAAGAGAATTAAAAGTCTATAGGAAATCTCAAACTGCAATAAGAGGAGGATGGAAACAGAGGAAATAAGTTTTCTATGTAGATAGGGACACAGTGGTCAGGGATTTTAACTGTTGAGAAGAATGGGGGAATGGCAGTAGGTAAGAGGACTGGGTGTGGGGTTGTTCTTCCCAGCTGGTGCTGGTGATAAAGAACCCACCTGCCAACTTAGGAGATATAAGAGACTCGGGTTCAATTCCTGGATTGGAAAGACCCCCTAGAGGAGGGCATGGCAGCCCACTACTGTATTCTTTACTGGAGAATCCCTTGGACAGAGAAGCCTGGTGAGCCTAAGGTCCATAGGGTCGCAGAGTCAGACATGACTGAAGCGACTTAGCATGCCTGCAAACAAGAAGACTGGGGATTTGAGGAGGCTGGGAAGGTTTTGACCCTGATAACAAGGAATTGGAACCAGTAGGTGAATAGGGTCATAGACAGGCAGGGCCAGGCACCATGACACCTCGCTGAGGCTGACAACCACAACTTTGAGGAGTGAGTTAGTGAAAGTCACTCAGTTGTGTCCGACCCTTTGTGACCCCACGGACTGTACAGTGCATGGAATTCTCCAGGCCAGAATACTGGAGTGGGTAGCCTTTCCCTTATCCAGGGATCTTCCCAACCCAGGGATCAAACCCAGGTCTCCCGCATTGCAGGTGGATTCTTTACCAGCTGGGCCACAAGGGAAGCCCAACTTTGAGGAGACATTATATCTTATAACCGTGTAACTTTCTCAGATTGTGTGGTAGGCTCAGTGAAAGATGTGGGGTTTTTATATTAAATTTCCTAAAGATCGAGGGATATGTTGTTTGTGGATGTCAGTGAGGGAATGCTTAAAGTTGTAATTAACTTTGTAGGTTGACAAGGTAATGAAAATGGGCTGCTGCTGCTGCTAAGTCACTTCAGTCGTGTCCAACTCTGTGTGACCCTATAGACGGCAGCCCACCAGGTTCCCCCGCCCCTGGGATTCTCCAGGCAAGAACACTGGAGTGGGTTGCCATTTCCTTCTCCAATGCATGAAAGTGAAAAGTGAAAGTGAAGTCGCTCAGTCGTGTCCGACCCTTAGCGACCCCATGGACTACAGCCTATCAGGCTCCTCCGTCTATGGGATTTTCCAGGCAAGAGTACTGGAGTGGGGTGCCATTGCCTTCTCTGAATGAAAATGGACAGGGACTGGTAAATTGGGAGACATTTTGGTTAAAGGATTGCAGTACTTCATGAAGACAAGTAAGAGACATAGTTTATGTACAAAAATGGAAAAGATGTAGTCAGGGAATTGAAAATTGAGGTTTTGTATTCCAAAGAAGACTAATTTCTTTTGAAAGCAAAATCTAGGATATGGTGTTACATATATGTGGCTGAAATGGCATGAAAACAAATGTCATTTGAATTCAGGACTACATGGGATTATGAGTCTGGATCATGAATACATCATCTTTAAGGACATTGAAACCATTCAGAAAATTGGTGCCATTTGAGGTGGAAAGGAAGACTAGGGACCAGGTGATAAACACATCTTTAAATATAGGGAAGTGAACAACAGGTAGGAGAAGGCAATGGCACCCCACTCCAGAACAACAGGTAAAAGATAACAAATGAGAGATCAGAGGCTACATAATTGGATACGATAGTCTTCAAAGTAAGAGCTGTTTTCACAAAACAGTGGCAAAATAAATAGTTGGAAGGGGCAGTGTGGATATAGGAGTTTAGCAGCCTATTCTGTGTTTTTTTTAGGTGGTGATCAATTATATGCAGCCACAGGGAGACATAGAAGAGGCTCAGGAAAGCAAAGTTTATTATACTCACAGAGCCTAGAACCTGAGATACAGCAAGCCACACAGGACTGCATGAGGAAGTACTAGCATCACTCAGAACAAAGAAAGGACAGGAGCGAAGGAAGAGCCTTAAGCAGCCACATCTTTTATTGGAGTTTCTGTGTAAAAGGCAAGGCAGGGAAGAGAAACCAGTTTAGCACTGGCTAATTGAAATAATTTTAGCAGACCGTAAATATAGTAGTAGTCCTTAGTTGCCTGATACCTGGCTCTGGGATGATTAAGGCAGAGGAAAATTGCCTTCTGGGGTGTATGAGCCATAGAGGATGTGTGACTCTGGGTTGGTTTGTCTGAATATCAAAGGCATGAGCCAAATCTAAGAACTGGCTTGAACTGAGAGGGACAATATGTCCTCAGGCAGAAAGTTTTTATTTTTATTTTTTGCTTATTTATTTGGCTGCTCCAGGTCTTAGTTGTAGCATGTGCAATATAAGTTGCAGCATACGAACTTAGGTGAGACATGTGAGATCTTGTTCCTTAACCGGGGATTGAACTTGGGCCCCCTGCATTTTGAGCTCAGACTCTTAGCCACTGGACCATCAGCGAAGTCCCCAGAAATATTTTTAAGATGTCAAAAAACAATATATAGAAAATAAAATATATAAACAATGCATAGACCAGTTTCTAGGACCAAGTCAAGTGTAGGGGTAGAACGAATGTGTGGTATGAACTGACAAGCTCCACAAAGAAGGTGGAGTTCTCAGACAGGGCTGTATTTAACACAGGGCTAGGAGAGAGGGAGGCGTGTTCTCTTCTGCAAAGCTCCAAGTGACACAGGTGTGCTTGCCCTAGAGAGATGCAAGAGTGTAAACTTAATAATGTGAAGGGGCTTCCCAAGTGGCTCAGTGGTAAAGAATCTGCCCTCCAATGCAGGAGACACAAAAGATGTGGGTTCCATTCCTAGGTCAGGAAGATCCTCTGAAGTAGGGAATGGCAACCCACTCCAGTATTCTTGCCTGGAAAATTCCATAGACAGAGGAATGTGGCGGGCTTCAGGTCCATGGGCTCACAAAGAGTTGGACACGACTGAGTGACTGAGCACACACACACAAACTGTGTGAAAATGTGTAGCAAAGTAGATATTTGAGAGAATGGATGTTTACATCCTCGGTAGGGACCAAGAGTGATTAGAAGTGAGATATGAAAAAAAAAAAAATGCTGACTTCTATTTTGCAAAAGGGATTATTTTATAAAGTTGTTTTGATATGATTGAACAGATAATTTCAACCTTCCATCACTATGACGATAATTTATTGGATTTTTTTTTCACAAGACATAAAACTGTCTGCAGTTATCCTGGTTAATTGTCTCCTGGTTACTTTCCTTCCCTAGTAGAAAATGGACTCCCATGGGAGTACGGCCTCGTGTTTTACTCGGTTACTATTATGTCCCCAATCTTCAGAACAGTGCTTGGTACTAAGAACTTAATAGATATTTGGTGAACAAAATAGTTAACTCATTACATTCTTCTATGTTGTCATAAGTGGTAGTTAAAAAGGAAGATAATCAATTTATTGGACATTGCACATGACATATTGTACAACACAATCATGCCCCAGCTATAGTGAGTTTAGTCAATAAAGAAGTACCCCCGGGACTTCTCTGGTGGTCCAGCAGTTAAGGGTCCACCTGCCAATGCAGAGGATGTGGGTTCAATCCCTGGTCTGGGAGGATCCCACCTGCATGGGGCAACTAAACTCATGTGTCACAACTACTGAGCCCGAGCTCCGTAGCAAGAGAAGCCACTGCAATGTGAAATCCGTGCACCACAACTAGAGTAGCCCTGCTCTCTGCAACAAAAGCCCACAGGTACCAACGAAGACCCAGCATGGCCAAAAATAAATAAACAAAATAAATTAAAAAAAAAGAAAAATATGAACAGCAGAGTTTTTTGGGGTTTTTTGTTTTAAAGAAATACCGCTAACATCGCTATGGTACTTTTTTGTATTTTACTAAACATACTACTTCTGTATGCCAGGAATTGTCCTAATAACTTCACTAATATTAACTCATTAATTATTAATGATGGATTGTTATACTGCTTGGGTAGTTCTCTAAGGAATTTTGCTTTGGGTTTTATAAAATTCTGGCTTCCACCATTGAAACATTCTGAGGATAGGAATGTCATTTGCCATCTGTGTCTCTACAGAAAATAAATTATATAAGGTTAAGTGAATATTCATGGTATTCTTTACTGGGCCAGGCAGTCTTTCTGAAAACACATCCTTTTTGTCTGATGCCATATAATGATTATTTAAAACCCTATTAATAGATGTGATATTAAAAGTTATTTATCTATTAGTTTGGCTTCTGGTAAGCTATCTTAATTATCTTGTTTAAAGATGTTATATATTTTAAATCCCTAGTATTTTTCTGAGCCAGCTGGTTCTTAATTATTAACAGATGCTATCATTCATCTCACAAAGATGCGATGGTTAATCGCTGCAAATCTCCTTAATATCACCAATCAGGCTGTATTTTTTAGGCTTTGATTCAGGATGGCTTTGCCATTGATTTTAAACATCTATCTTAAATAACTCTGATGGACTTCCCCAAACTGTTCATTAGTGTCATTGTCCACAGAAAGGAAGGATTTTATATATAGCATGAGGGTTTTCAAAGTGTTTTGGTTTTCCTTTCTTTAACCTTTGACAGAACTGTAATATATAAACTTTATGTGCCATGTGGTATAGGTGTCCTGTTTTTCTTTCCCCTCGGACGCGTGTGAAGCTACCTTGGTTTGAGATAGTGTGTGAATCTGAGTTACCAGTTGTTCCCACTCTTCAGCTAAGTCATAATTTGCATTGTCCACTCTGGTGGTTCCTCTTGATCCCAAAGCCTGTAGTTATGCATGGGTGAATGCCTCTTCTATTTAATTAATTCAGCATGAGTCTGATGTCAGTGATCACAGTATCTGTGAAAGAGGGATGCCCCTTACCAGCTCCCAGTACTCCCTATCTTGCCGTTTCTTAAGTAAACAGGGCTTCACTGTCTGGTCCATTTCATGGGATGAGATCTTTCTCTAAAGAAATTATCAAGACTCAAGTACATTATCTTTAAGCATTTCACACTCCGTCATTCTCCACCTCTATCTGATTTAAGGGTCATGTATTCCCATGAAGGAGAGTCCTCAACGGAGAGTAGAGAGGTCTAGCGGTATCCAGTGTGGGGCAGGGAAGCTTGGAAGAATTATACTGAAGGTGTCCATATTACTTACCTGGATAAGGTTTTATTTTCCTCAAAAATCAATCAGACCTTGCTCCACAAGTTTTTGCTTTGTTTTTTTTTTTTATCCCCACAAACCATGTTATGCATGAGAATTGAATATTGCAACCCTATGGACTATAGTTCACCAGGCTCCTCTGTCCATGGGATTCTCCAGGAAAGAATACTAGAATGGGTTGTCATGCCCCTCCAGGGAATCTTTCCAACCCAGGGATCGAACCCACATCTCTTACATCTTCTGCACTGGCAAGTGGGTTCTTCACCACTAGCACCACCTGAGAAGCCCCATACTTTATTAACAACATTTGAATCTTATTTTCTGACATAGAAACCTGTCTTTATCTGCTAGGTGAGCATTTGCATCACACTGTATTGCCTGACCTCTTCAAGGAAAGGAGAAATTAAGAGTTTTCTTCTTGTTCCTTGATGAGAGCACTTTAAATGCTCTCAGCTTCACTGATAAAAGCAGACATTTTCTGGTTTTAATATGTCTTGGGACACTGGGGACACTCCAGTGGTACCCACTATTGCCCACTCATTATAATGCCTTCCCCTGTAGCTGACCCCTGGGTGCACAGGTGGCTGGACGGAGGTCACTGATACACTGGGTAAAGCACAATACTTAGATTCAGGAGACCTAGGAATGATTCTTGTGTCTGCTAGATGTGTCACTTTGGCTTAATTATTAAAAGCCTCTTAGCCTAATATAACTCAGTTTACAAACGGGAGTATTGATTTTTTCCTTCAGTGTTTTTTTTTTTTTTTAAAGTTTGAGATTTTTTGTTTTGTTTTTGTAGGAAGATCATGTAAGAAGATATTAAGTCCAAACATACTTTATGCTTAGAATCATAGATTTCAAGGATCATAATATGTAATTAATATGTTCTTTTGCAGCATAAAAAAATCAGGTTATGCTTCTTTATTGCTCGAACCATAATAACTCTGAGCCCCTCCTTGGCAGATTTACACAGAGTACAATTTTTTCTTCTGCTGTTCTCCTTTCTAGGAAGTTTCTAGAAACTCTGAGAAATATTTTCCAACCATCCTGATAATCATTTGCATTTCCACATCATATGCTTCTCTGAAGGTTTCATGGTCACTTTCAATGACGGAATGGCTTACCTCTGCAAACTGCCCATGACCACGGTCATTTCTCCTCCCCCATAGCTAAGCTGGGACCCAGTAGTATTTTCAGTCCTGTATAATGGTACATTTTACATAAAGTAAAATTCAGTCCTCTTAGTGGCACTCTGTCATCACTAGTCCTTGGTATTGCCAATTTTGTTTTTGTCATTGTAATAGATGTGGTTGTGTATTGTAGTTTGTCCATAGAATAGCTTTCTGGAATTTTAATTGGTATTGCATTAAATCTATAACTCAAATTGGGAGGACCGATACCTTACAGTATTGAGTTTCCTATCTATGAACATGGAATATCTCTCCATTTATTTAGTTCCTCTTTGATTTCATTCATCAGAGGTTTCCAGTTTCACTCGCTGATGTCTTGTACATATTTTGTTGGATTTTACCTATTTCATTTATTTAGGTGCTAATATAAACAGTACTGTGTTTTTAATTTGAAATTTTACCTGTTTTTTGTTGATATGTAGGAAAGCTATTGCCTTACATATATTAACATAACCTACAACCTTGCTCTTCAGTCCAGTTCAGTCCCTCAGTCTTGTCCAATTTTTTGCAACCACATGGACTGCAGCATGCCAGGCTTCCCTGTCCATCACCAACTCCCAGAGCTTGCTCAAACTCATGTCCATTAAGTTGGTGATGTCATCCCCTTCTCCTCCTGCCTTGAATCTTTCCCAGCATCAGATCTTTTCCAAGGAATCAGTTCTTCATGTCAGGTGGCCGAAGTATTGGAGTTTCAGCTTCAACATCAGTCTTTCCAATGAATATTCAGGACTGATTTCCTTTTGGATTGACTGATTGGATCTCCATGCAATTCAAGGGACTCTCAAGAGTCTTCTCCAACACCATAATTCAAGAGCATAAATTTTTTGGTGATCAGCTTTCTTTCTGGTCTAACTTCTCACATTCATACATGACTACTGGAAAAAACAAAGCTTTGACTAGACGGACGTTTGTTGGCAAAGTAATGTATCTGCATTTTAATATGCTGTCTAGGTTGGTCATAGCTTTTCTTCCAAGGAGCAAGAGTCTTTTAATTTCATGGCTGCAGTCACCATCTACAGTGATTTTTGGGCCCAAGAAAATAAAGTCTGCCACTGTTTCTACTGTTTCCCCATCTATTTGCCATGAAGTGATGGGACCAGATGCCATGATCTTCATTTTTTGAATGTTGAGTTTTAAACCAACTTTTTCACTCTCTCTTTCACTTTCATCAAGAGCCTCTTTACTTCCGTTTCACTTTCTGCCATAAGGGTGGTGTCATCTGTATATCTGAGGTTATGGATATTTCTCCTGGAAATCTTGACTCCACCTTCTGTTTCATCCAGCCTGACATTTCGTATCATGTACTCTGCATATAAGCTAAATGAGCAGGGTGACAATGTACAGCCTTGACATACTCCTTTCCCTATTTGGAACCAGTCAGTTGTTCCATGTCCAATTCTAGCTGTTGCTTCTTGACCTCTATACAGATTTCTCAGGATGTAGGTCAGGTGGTCTGGTATTCCCATCTCTTGAAGAATTTTCCACAGTTTGTTGTGATCCACACAGTCAAAGGCTTTGGCATAGTCAATAAAGCAGAAGTAGATATTTTTCTGGAACTCTTGCTTTTTCCATGATCCAGCGGATGTTGGCAATTTGATCTCTGGTTCCTCTGCCTTTTCTAAATCCAACTGGAACATCTGGAAGTTCACATACTGTTCAAGCCTGGCTTGGAGAATTTTTAGCATTACTTTGCTAGCATGTGAGATGACTGCAATTGTGTGGTAGTTTAAGCATTCTTTGGCATTGCCTTTCTTTGGGATTGGAATGAAAACTTACCTTTTCCAGTCCTGTGGCCACCGCTGAGTTTTCCAAATTTGCTGGCACATTGAGTGCAGCACTTTAACAGCATCATCTTTTAGGATTTGAAATAGCTCAACTGGAATTCCATCACCTCCACTAGCTTTCATTATTTGTTTTCAGAGTAAAAAATACAAAAGACAAAATCAGAAATGAAAGATTTAAGGACAAAGACCCATCCTGAGGAGGGAGTCATGAACGAGGAGAAGTTTCCACACAGTGGGAAACCCTCTCACAGGCTTGTCTGTCAGGAGTTTTAGAATCTCAGAGAGCAAGGTAACTGGGAGGAAAAAACAAAACCCACAGAATACGAACCTAACCGTGTGCACCACCAGCAATTGGGGGCGGGGCAGGGAAGCGCGGGCTGCATGATCATTAGGGTAAGGCAGCTGATGTGAGAAAGCAACACAAACCATGAGATCGCCAGAGAGACAAAACAAAACAAAACAAAAACCTTTGCTGCAAAAAACTCTAATACCGCATGGTGACTCTTGGCGGGCTCACAGAACAACCTTGCTCTAATTGCTTATTAATTTCAGGAGGATTTTGGGGGTCAGTTCTTTCAGATTTTCTGTATAGATGATCATGTCATTTACAAACAATGACAGTTTTCTATCTTCCTTCCCAATATGTGTACCTGGTGCTTGCTGTGAAAGTGCTGCACTCAATATGCCAGCAAATTTGGAAAACGCAGCAGTGGCCACAGGACTGGGAAAGGTCAGTTTTCATTCCAATCCCAAAGAAAGGCAATGCCCAAGAATGCTCAAACTACCGCACAATTCCACTCATCTCACATGCTAGTAAAGTAATGTTCAAAATTCTCCAAGCCAGGATTCAACAGTACATGAACCGAGAACTTCCAGATGTTCAAGCTGGTTTTAGAAAAACCAGAGGAAACAGATCAAATTGCCAACATCTGCTGGATCGTCGCAAAAGCAAGAGAGTTCCAGAAAAACATCTATTTCTGCTTTACTGACTACGCCAAAGCCTTTGACTGTGGATCACAATAAACTGTGGAAAATTCTGAAAGAGATGGGAATACCAGACCACCTGACCTGCCTTTTGAGAAATCTGTATGCAGGTCAGTAAGCAACAGTTAGAACTGGACATGGAATAGCAGACTGGTTCCAAATAGGAAAAAGAGTACGTCAAGGCTGTATATTGTCACCCTGCTTATTTAACTTTTATGCAGAGTACATCATGAGAAATGCTCGGCTGGAAGAAGCACAAGCTGGAATCAAGATTTCTGGGAGAAATATCAATAACCTCAGATATGCAGATTACACCACCCTTATGGCAGAAAGTGAAGAAGAACGAAAGAGCCTCTTGATGAAAGTAAAAGAGGAGAGTGGAAAATTTGGCTTAAAACTCAACATTCAGAAAACTAAGATCATGGGATCTGTTCCCATTACTTCATAGCAAATAGATGGGGAAACAATGGCTGACTTTATTTTTGGGGGCTCCACATCACTGCAAATGGTGACTGCAGCCATGAAATTAAAAGATACTTGCTCCTTGGAAGAAAAGTTATGACCAACCTAGACAGCATATTAAAAAGCAGAAACATTACTTTGCCAAAATGGTCCATCTAGTCAAGGCTATGGTTTTTCTAGTGGTCATGTATGGATGTGAGAGTTGGATTATAAGGAAAGCTGAGCACCGAAGAATTGATGCTTTTGAACTGTGATGTTGGAGAAGACTCTTGAGAGTCCCTTGGACTGCAGGAAGACCCAACCAGTCCATCTTAAAGGAGATCAGTCCTGAGTGTTCATTGGCAGGACTGATGTTGAAGCTGAAACTCCAATACTTTGGCCACCTGATGAGAAGAGCTGACTCTTTTGAAAAGGCCCTGATGCTGGGAAAGATTGAAAATGAGAGGAGAAGGGGATGACAGAGGATGAGATGGTTGGATGGCATCACTGACTCAATGGACATGAGCTTGAGTAAACTCTGGGTGTTGGTGATGGACAGGGAAGCCTGGTATGCTGCAGTCCATGGGGCCTCAAAGAGTTGGACATATCTGAGCAACTGAAGTGGACTGATATATATATAATTTACATGATATGTATATATATATATTAACATGCATAATTGAATGCATTGTTGCTATTATGATTTTGAACAAACTGGTGTAGGTTAGGTCAATTAAGCGTAAGAATAAAGGAAAAATTTTATTTTGCCTTCACTGATTCCTTTCTCTGTATTCTTCTTTTGTTTATTTAGAGCCAAGTTTCTGACCTATATTATTTTCCTTCTTTCTAAAGAACTTCTTTTAACATTTCTTATGAAGCAGTTCTACTGGCAAGAAATTCCCTCAATTTTGTTTGTATGAGAAAATCTTTATTTCTTCTTCACTCTGAATGGATAAATTTGAAGGGTACAGACTTTAAGTTGGTGAGTTTTTTCTCTCAATGCTTTAAATATTTCACTCTGTTCTCTTTTTTGCTTTTATGGTTTCTGTGAATTGGATGTAATTTTTTTTTTCTCTATATGTATGGTGTGTTTTTTTCTCTGACTTCTTTCAGAATTTTGTCTTTATCTTTAATTTTCTGTAATTTAAAAATAATATGCCTATAGAATTTTTGGTGAGGGAAGGGCTTTTATACTTTTGATGTTCTTTGATTTTCCTGAGTCTGTGATTTGGTGTCTAATATTTATTTGGAGGAAATTCTCAGTAATTACTGTCTTAAATATTTCTTCAGTCCCCCTCTCTGTTATTCTTATTATCTGTGTGTTATATTTTTTGATAGTTTTCTCATGATCTTTGGGTATTCTGTTCTGTTTAAGTTGTCATTCTTTTTACTTTTCTGGTTTTGAGGATGCTATTGATATATACTCTAGCTTAGAGACTTTTTTCCCTCAACTATTTTCAGTCTACTAATAAGCCTGTCTGTCAAGGACTTTCTTTATTTCTATTACTTTTTTTTTTTTTAATCTCTAACGTGTTTTTTTCTTTAGGATTTTTATCTCTTTGCTTCATTGCCATTCTCTTCTTGCATGCTGTTGTTAGAAGGTCAAAAATAGAAGAGGCAAAACTGATGAATCACCAAAGTAGGTAATTAGTGAAAGTTTACTTTGCAGATGCCAAAAACAGTTCACGAGCTGGAATCATTCAAACTGAACATGAAATGAGGCTCAGGGGCATATCATTATAAAGCCGTATATACACTGAGAAGGCAGAAACTGTTTATCCTTCATTGTGATTAGTTATAATAGAATTTTCTTAAGTGATCACAATAGGAAATAGGTTAGTGGTTCCTTCAACTGTGGGAAAGAGCTGAAGTTTTTCTTATGATTTCCAGAGCTATAAGAGAGAAACGACCCAAGTCAAGTTAGCCTTGTGAAATAAGCTAAATTAAGCTTTGTTTGTATGACTAAACTGGTTTTGTATACTCAGGGAATTTTCAAAGCTGATATCTCTTTGTTTTTTATTCTATCACTGTCTATCTCTGAGAGCCCTTAGCATATGAATCATGTATGTTTTAAAATTTTTGGTCTGTAATTCCAACATCCTGCCATATCTGATTCTGATGCTGTTCTGTCTCTTCAAATTATATTTTCAGCTTTTTGGTATACCTTATATTTTTTTTTTTAACAGCAAGATTCAATGTACTGTGTATAAGGAACTATTATAAATAGGCCTTTGGTGACATTGTTTAGAAGTGTGGGAAAAGGGGAAGAATTCCATAGTCTAAGTATTAGCTCTCAGTCTTTCAGTTAGTCTATGCTTCTGGCCTGTGAACTTCAAAAGTGTTTCTCCATTTTCTCCTTATCCTTAGGTGTGGGACAAGGGGATAGGTTAGCTTGAGTGAAACTAGAGTTGGGTATTTCCTTTCCCAGATCAGTTAGGCTGTGATAAAACCCCAGCAGTTTAGGCTGTGGTTAGTTTGTTTCTCCTGATGCCATGCTATTTAGGAAGAACATAGTGCACTGACTTATTTCAAGGTGGCTCTTATACCCCTCCCTTTGCCAGAACCAAAAGGGGATTTTTCTCCAGTATTTAGAATAGCAGTCTTGGTTGAGCTCCTGAAGTTAATTTTTGCAATATGGGGGATGGGGTAAGGCAGGTAGAAGTTAGTCCCCCACGAATTTTTAACTTCAGAGTTATCATCACTGAGATTCCAATAACTCATCTGTTACAATTGAGGTTTTCCTGGCACCCGTTCCCTCAGAGTTTTCACATATCAAGTATATGAACTTATAGCCAGTGGGGCCATCATATTGATTTACAAAAATATAAAACATATTTCGGAGAAGGCGACAGCACCCCACTCCAGTACTCTTGCCTAGAAAATCCCATGGACGGAGGAGCCTGGTAGGCTCCACTCCATGGGGTCGCGAAGAGTTGGACATGACTGAATGACTTCACTGTCACTTTTCACTTTCATGCATTGGAGAAGGAAATGGCAACCCACTCCAGTGTTCTTGCCAAGAGATTCCCAGGGATGGGGGAGCCTGGTGGGCTGCCGTCTATGGGGTCGCATAGAGTTGAATACGACTGAAGTGACTTAGCAGCAGCAGCAAAACATATTTATTTCCTCCAAAAAAAATCTCATAATCCCACTTTACATTTTTTAGTTGTTTTCCCTAGTCAAAAAATAAAAGTAGAACTGTACAAATATTCCTCACCTATTTAAGACAG
This sequence comes from Bos indicus, assembly GCF_029378745.1. Taxonomy (NCBI): domain Eukaryota; kingdom Metazoa; phylum Chordata; class Mammalia; order Artiodactyla; family Bovidae; genus Bos; species Bos indicus. The sequence continues at coordinate 23,533,828 of NC_091783.1, forward strand.
TTCAGTTCAGTCGCTCAGTCGTGTCCCACTCTTTGCGACCCCATGAATCGCAGCACACCAGGCCTTCCTGTTCATCACCAACTCCCGGAGTTCACTCAGGCTCACGTCCATCGAGTCAGTGATGCCATCCAGCCATCTCATCCTCTGTCGTCCCCTTCTCCTCCTGCCCCCAATCCCTCCCAGCATCAGAGTCTTTTCCAATGAGTCAACTCTTCGCATGAGGTGGCCAAAGTACTGGAGTTTCAGCTTTAGCATCATTCCTTCCAAAGAAATCCTACGGCTGATCTCCTTCAGAATGGACTGGTTGGATCTCCTTGCAGGCCAAGGGACTCTCAAGAGTCTTCTCCAACACCACAGTTCAAAAGCATCAATTCTTCAGCGCTCAGCCTTCTTCACAGTCCAACTCTCACATCCATACATGACCGCAGGAAAAACCATAGCCTTGACTAGACGGACCTTTGTCGGCAAAGTAACGTCTCTGCTTTTGAATATGCTATCTAGGTTGGACATAACTTTCCTTCCAAGGAGTAAGCGTCTTTTAATTTCATGGCTGCAGTCACCATCTGCAGTGATTTTGGAGCCCCAAAAAATAGAGTCTGACACTGTTTCCACTGTTTCCCATCTATTTCCCATGAAATGATGGGACTGGATAGGTTCAATCTGAATACTATGCCTGACTCATTTAAGTGGATCAGAATATTTTTCATCAATTTATCTTTAATACGGCCAAGGCTGGGGAATAATTTGAAGTGTTATATTAGATATTTCGGAGAAGGCAATGGCACCCCACTCCAGTACTCTTGCCTGGAAAATCCCATGGACGGAAGAGCCTGGTAGGCTGCAGTCCATGGGTTCGCTGAGAGTCGGACATGACTGAGCGACTTCACTTTCACTTTTCACTTTCATGTATTGGAGAAGGAAATGGCAACCCACTCCAGTGTTCTTGCCTGAAGAATCCCAGGGACGGGGGAGCCTGGTGGGCTGCTGTCTATGGGGTCACACAGAGTCGGACACGACTGAAGTGACTTAGCATAGCATAGAATGGCATTAGATATTTATGACTTCAAAATTGACTATTCTGTAGAATGTTAAGTAACAGGCAACAAGTTATATTTTAATCATTATTAACTGCATTGTAAAGATCAATACCCTTTGGTTGTACAGCAGAATATTCCACACCAGACTAAAAAGCATCTTAGCTTTTACTTTCTAAATAAAAATGGTCAGTGTTTTCAAATGAACCCATCTGTGAAACATAAACAAAATCTGAGATGCAGAGAATAGATTGGTGGTTGCCAAGGGGGAGGTTGGTGGGAGAGTGTAGGAGTGGGAGTTTGGGATTAGAAGATGCAAACTGGTATATATAGAACGGATAAACAAAGTCCTACTGTATAACACAGGGAATATTCAATATCCTATGATAAACCACAATAGAAAAGAATGCAAAAAAGAATGCATATATGTATGTATGTATGTGTGTGTGTATAATGATTCACTGATGTACAGCAGTATATAACACAATACTGTAATTCAACTATAATGAAAAATCAATTTAGAAGAGTAGTCAATGTCTTTATACAGTTCATGAATCATAATATAAATTACTCCTAATCTGGAGACTGGGAACTTTGGGTGAAAAACAGTAACTATATCAGAACCATAGAGTACATTTTAGACACTAACTGCCGCACTACAATCATTAGTTGGAACATTCCTTGGCATTGCCCTTCTTTGGGGTTGGAAAGCAAACTGACCTTTTACAGTCCTGTGGCCGCTGCTGAGTTTTTCAAATTTGCTGGCATATTGAGTGCAGCATTTTCACAACAGCATCTTTTAGGATTTGAAATAGCTCAGATGGAATTCCATCACCTCCACTAGCTTTGTTCATAGTGATGCTTTCTAAGGCCCACTTGACTTCACACTCTAGGATGTCTGGCTCTAGGTGAGTGATCCACACCATCATGATTATATGGGTTGTTAGGACCTTTTTTGTATAGTTCTTCTGAGTATTTTTTCCCCTTTTTAATCTTTTCTGCTTCTTTTAGGTCCTTCCTGTTTCTGTACTTCCTGCAGGAAGATTATGTCTTTATTTAAAGCTATAAAGAATGTATGCAATGGAAATAACACATAAACTTGTTGGCCATTTCTGAGTTTCAAACTCAGTTTTCCTTTAAGTTTCTTAGTTGCTTTCATAAAAAATTAAGTGGGTGATTTAGCTCTTTATTTAGCAGAATGCCATTTGGACTAACCTGTTTCATGTAGATCGTTGCCACTATAAAATTGATTTATAACTCCTGCCAGTTGTAAAATGAAATATTATTTGGTCTTTTCTCAAATTAATTAAAAGAGCATTGATGGGGTTTAAATCAATATATCAAGTAGGTAAAATCACTTTTTGAAACATGTATACCCTTCAAACTAATAAATATAATGGAATATAGCATAGTTTGTGCTATAAAGTATCTGTTGCCCTGTACTGGGCTAAGTCACTTTAGTCGTGTCCAACACTTTGCAACCCCGTGGACTGTAGCCTGCCAGGCCCCTCTGTTCATGGGATTCTCCAGGCAAGAAGACTAGAGTAGGTTGCCATTCCCTGTCTAGGGGATCTTCTTGACTCAGGAATCCAACCCAATCCCACTACTAGGCATATACCCTGAGGAAACCAAAACTGTAAAAGACACATGTACCCCAATATTCATTGCAGCACTATTTAGGATAGCTAGAACATGGAAGCAGTCTAGATGTCCATTGACAGATGAGTGGATAAAGAAGCTGTGGACCTACACACAATGGAATATTACTCAGCCATAAAAAGGAACACATTTAAGTCAGATCTAATGAGGTGGATGAACCTAGAGACTATTATATGGCATGAAGTAAGTTGAAAGAAAAATATAGATATTGTATATTAATGCATATATATGGAATCTAGAAAGATGGTACTGATGAATTTATTTTCAGGGCAGCAATGGAGAAACAAACATAGAAAACAGACCTAAGGACATGGGGGGAGGGGAGGCGGGAGAGGGTGAGATGTATGGAGAAATTAACATGGAAGATTACAATACCATATGTAAAATAGGTAGCCAGTGGGAAGTTGCAGTATGACTCAGGGAACTCCAACGGGGGCTCTGTGACAATCTAGAAGCGTGGATGGAAAGGGAAATGGAAGGGAGTGTGGGAGGGAGGGAACATGGGTAATACCTATGACTGATTCTTGTCAATGTATGACAGAAAACCACAAAATTCTGTGAAGCAAATATCCTCCAATTAAAAAATAAAGTGGCAAAAAAAATCTGATCCTTTAAACAAAAATTAATTTGATTCTTTTTAAAATAATTTTGTAAACTAGTCTTTGAATATTTAGTCATATTGAAGTCTATACTTTTAGTTCACTAATATTATGTTTCTTCCCTGGTGGCTCAGATAGTAAAGAACCTGCCTTCAATGCAGGACACCTGGGTTTGATCCTTAGGTTGGGATAATCTCCTGGAGAAGTGGGATTCTTCTGGAGAACTCAGGTATTCTTGCCTGGAGAAATCCCCTGGACAGAGGAGCCTGTGGGCTACAGTCCATGGGGTCGGAGAGAGTCAGACAGGACTGAGCAACTAAGCACATAACAGCATGATGCATTATAGCATTTCCCTCTTTGGTGAATAATTTTCAATCCATTTGTGTTTTTAAACATCATCTCATTTATTCCACATTGCAACTCTGTGAGATAGGTACTATTGCTATCCTCAGTTTTTGATGAGGAACCTGAGACTTGGAATAAGGTAACACAGATAGCAAAAGCAGGAGGGAGAATTGTTTGATTTCAAAATAGCCTTTAAATAAATGCTGATGATTCGTAAAAACTTGAGGCCACATGACTTTTCTGCAAAGTTGATAAATTGAAATCAATAATTTTTGTTTTTATTTATTCTGTTTTTTTAAATGACAAAATTTAGCAGTATTTGAGACCTTGTAAATTCACGTAGATTAAACCAGAAGAATATTTCTGTATAAGTCTATTTGGAAGTTTATTTTCCTGTATCTTTGACCGTAGGGGAGAGTAAGAGTGAAAATTGGATTAAAATTGAGCTTGCATTACATTTCTTTATAATTTCTTATTTATTTAATTTGTTGGTTAAAAGATTATATATCCTTTATTTCCTGTTGTTGAGCAGATATGACTTGTGGCAAGAAAAACAATTAATCCATCTTATATATAAGGTATGAAGACCCAGTTTCCTATGACCCTAGAAAATATTTTTTCATATCTTGACTAATGCCCAGATGATTTCTTTATTCTGACTCAAATCACGTGCAAGCATTAAAGAAATAATGTTTAATAAACTTGCGTCTGCTGTGCTCAGTCGTGTCCAGCTCTTTGAGACCCCATGGACCATAGCCTACCAAGTTCCTCTGTCCATGGGATTTCCAAGGCAAGAATACTCGAGTAGGTTGTCATTTCCTTCTTCAGAGGCTTTTCCCAGCCCAGGGATCGAAACTTCGTCTCTTGCATCTCCTTCATTGGCAGGTGGGTTCTTTACCATCTGAACCACAATAAACTTGCTTTTTACAAGTTAGACACTAGCTTTTTACTGTAGTTTATTTCCTTCTTTTTAACTTAATTTGAATTAGTTGAAATTGCCAATATTTGACAACTTTGGATCATAAGAAATAGCAAGTTCATATGATTCACTCGAATACAAATAGAATAGTCAATTGTTTACTGCTACTGCTAAGTCACTTCAGTCGTGTCTGACTCTGTGCGACCCCATAGACAGCAGCCCACCAGGCTCCCCCATCCCTGGGATTCTCCAGGCAAGAACACTGGAGTGGGTTGCCGTTTCCTTCTCCAATGCATGAAAGTAAAAAGTGAAAGTGAAGTCGCTCAGTCGTGCCCAACTCTTAGCGACCCCGTGGACTGGAGCCTACCAGGCTCCTCCATCCATGGGATTTTCCAGGCAAGAGTACTGGAGTGGGAGTGTTAAAGAACACTGCACGAAAGGAACTGAAAAACAAAGCCAAGTATCTGGTGATTAGTTTGAAAGCAACAATGATTTTATATTTAAAAAAAAAAGATTTGGGTTTTTTTTTAATATACTTGTTTTTAGAGCAATTTTAGGTTCACATCAGAATTGAATGGAAAATACAGAAAATTCCTTTATACCCCCACCACTTCCTGTCTCCACACAGCTCACCACTTCCCCCACTATCAGTATTCCCTCACCAGAATGGTACATATGTCAAGGTACATATGATGAACCTACATTAATACATCTTTATTACCCCAAAATCCATTCTTCATATTTAGAATTAAACCTTAGTGTTGCACATCCTATGCATCTGGGAAAATCTGTGGCCCATCTCCACCATCATAGGATCATACAGAATAGTCACATCATCCTCCGTGCTCTGCTTGTTTGTCCCTCACTCCCCCTGACCTCTGACAACCATTGTTCTTTTTTCTGTCTTCATGGTTGTGCCTTTTCCAGAGTGTTATATAGTTGGAATTATACTGTATAACTTTTTTTATAGTGTCTTCTTTCCCTTGGTAATATGTATTTAAGGCTCTTCCATTTCTTTCTGTGGACTTCCCAGGTGTCTCAGTGGTAAAGAATCCTCCTGACAGCACAGGAGATTTGGGCTTGATCTCTCAGTCAGAAAGATCCCCTGGAGAAGGAGATGGCAATGCACTCTAGTATTCATGCCTGGGAAATCTCATGGACAGAGGAGCCTGGAAGCCTGTAGTCCATAGGGTTGCAAAAGAGTTGGACGTGATGTTGAGACTAAACAGTAAAATTGTCCTTTTGTGGCTGGATAAGTCATTTATTTCAGCAATAAATAATATTCCATTGTCTGTATGCATGACAATTTATCAGTTCAAATACTGAAGGACATGATGGCTGCTTTCTAGTTTTGACAGTTATAAATAATTCTGCTATAATAATTAGTATTCAGGTTTTTTGTGGACATAAGTTGTTAACTCACATGGGTAAATACCAAGGAATGTGGTTGCTGGATCATAAAACAAGAGTCTGTTTAGTTTTGTAAGTGGTTGCAAACTGTTTTCTGAAGTGGCTATACCATTTTTTAATTTATTTTCTTCAAGTATAGTTGATTTACAGTCTTGTGTTAATTTCTGCTGTACACTAAAGTGATTCGGCTACACATATGTATACAATCTTTTTATATTTCCCATTATGATTTATCACAGGGCATTGAATATAGTTTCCTGTGCTGTACAGCAGGACCTTGAAAAATAGCTATAAACATACCAGTCACTAGAAGTAAAATAGAATCTGAAAAAAAAAAAAAAAAATAGAACTCTCTACAAACAAAAGTCCAAGATCAGATGGCTTCACAGGCAAATTCTACCAAACACAGAAAGAAGAACGGTACTGGCTATACCATTTTTCATCCCCACCAACAATGAATAAGAGTTCCTCTTGCTACATATCCTTGCTAGCATTTGGTGTTGTTAATGTCTTGGATTTTCAAAATCCTAATATGTTTATGTGCTTAAGTCCCTCAGTCATGTCCAACTCTTTGGGACCTCATGGACTGTAGCCTGCCTGACTCCTCTGTCCATGGAATTCTCCAGGCAAGAATACTGGAATGGGTAGCCATTCCCTTTATTAGGGAGTCTTTCCAACCCAGGAATTGAAGCCAGGTCTCCTGAATTCCAGGCAGATCCTTTATCATCTGAGCCACTAGGGAAGACCAACAGGTATATAGTGGTGTCTAATTTTTGTTTAATTTGAAATTCTCTATTGAAAATGATGCCAGATATCTTTTATTATGCTTATTTGCTCTCTGTTTATCTTTGTAAGTGAAGGTGCTTTTCAGATATTTTGTCCATTTTTTAGTTTGATTTTTAGGTTGGGTTTTAAGAGCTTTTTATATGTTGTGAATAAGTCTTTATTAGGTGTGCGTGCTAAGTCACTTTAGTCATGTCTGACTCTTCACAACCCAGTTGACCATAGCCTGCTAGGCTCCTCCGTCCATGGGAATCTCCAGGCAACAATGCTGAAGTGGTTTGCCATTCCCTTCACCAGGGATCTACCTGACCCAGGGATCGATCACCCATGTCTCTTATGTCTCCAACATTGGCAGACAGGTTATTGACCACAAGTGCTACCTTGGAAAGCTTTATCAGTTGTGTCTTTGCAAATATTTCCTCCCGGTCTATGGTTTGTCTTCCCACTTTCTTGCCAATGTCTTTCATAAAGTATACATTTTAAATTTTAGTAAAGTCCTGTTTCTTACATTTTTTGATAGACTATATCATTGCTGTTGTATCTAAAAAGTCATGGCCATGCACAAAGGCCATTCAGATTTTTTCCTATGTTATTTTTTAGGAGTTTCATCAGTTCACTCATTTAGTCGTGTCTGACTCTTTGCAGCCCCATGGACTAGAGCGCACCAGACTTCACTGTCCATCACCAACTCCCAGAGCTTGCTCAAACTCATGTCCATCAAGTCAGTGATAACATCCAACCATCTCATACTCTGTTGTCCCCTACTCCTCCTGACTTCAATCTTTCCCAGCATCAAGGTCTTTTCAAATGAGTCAGTTCTTTGCATCACGTGGCCAAAGTATTGGAGTTTCAGCTTCAGCATCAGTCCTTCCAGTCAATATTCAAGACTGATTTTCTTTAGGATTGACTGGTTTGATCTCCTTGCCGTACAAGGGACTCTCAAGTCTTTTCCAACACCACAGTTCAAAAACATCAATTCTTCAGCACTCAGCTTTCCAAATAGTCCAACTCTCACATCCATACACGACTACTGGAAAAACCATATCTTCAACCAGACGGACCTTTGTTGGCAAAGTAATGTCTCTGCTTTTTAATATGCTGTCGAGATTGGTCATAGGTTTTCTTCCAAGGAGCAAACATCTTTTAATTTCATTGCTACAGTCACATCTGCAGTGATTTTCAAGCCCAAGAAAATCAAGTCTCTCACTGTTTCCATTGTTTCCCCATCTATTTGCCCTGAAGTGATGGGACTACATGCCATGATCTTAATTTTTTGAATGTTGAGTTTTAAGCCAACTTTTTCACTCTCCTCTCTCACTTTCGTCAAGAGGCTCTTCAGTTCCTCTTTGCTTTCTGCCATAAGGGTGGTGTCATCTGCATATCTGAGGTTATAGATATTTCTCCTGGAAATCTTTATTTCAGCTTGTGCTTCATCTAGCCTAGCATTTCGCATGATGTACTCTACATATAAGTTAAATAAGCAGGATGACAATATACAGCCTAGACATACTCCTTTCCCTATTTGGAACCAGTCTGTTGTTCCGTGTCCAATTCTAACTGTTGCTTCCTGACCTGCATACAGATTTCTCAGGAGGCAGGTCAGGTGGTCTGGTATTCCCATCTCTTGAAGAATTTTCCACAGGTTGTTGTGATCCACATAGTCAAAGGCTTTGGTGTAGTCAATAAAGCAGAAGTAGATATTTTTCTGGAACTTTCTTGCTTTTTCAATGATCCAGCAGATGTTGGCAATTTGATCTCTGGTTGCTTTGCATTTTCTAAATCCAACTTGAACATGTGGAAATTCATGGTTCATGTACTGTTGAAGCCTGGCTTGGAGAATTTTGAGCATTACTTTGCTAGTGTGTGAGATGAGTTCAATTGTGCAGTAGTTTGAACATTATTTGGCATTGCCTTTCTTTGTGATTGGAACGAAAACTGACCTTTTCCAGTTCCCTGGCCACTGCTGAATATTTCAAATTTGCTGGCATATTGAGTGCAGCACTTTCACAGCATCATCTTTTAGGATTTGAAATAGCTCAACTGGAATTCCATCACCTCCACTAGCTTTGTTCGTAGTGATGCTCCCTAACGCCCACTTGACTTCCCACTTAGGGTGTCTGGCTCTAGTCCAGTGATCACACCATCGTGGTTATCTGGGTCATGAACATCTTTTTTATATAATTCTTTGAATTCTTGCCACCTCTTCTTAATATTGTTTGCTTCTCTAAGGTCCATACCATTTCTGTCCTTCTTTGTTCCCATCTTTTCATGAAATATTCACTTGGTATCTCTAATTTTCTTGAAGAGATCTCTAGTCTTTAGAAAACATTCTTTTGTTTTCCTCTATTTCTTCTCATTGATCACTGAGGAAGGCTTTCTTATCTCTCCTTGCTATTCTTTGGAACTCTGCATTCAAATGATTATATCTTTCCTTTTCTCCTTTACCTTTTGCTTCTCTTTTTTTCTCAAGTATTTGTAAGGCCTCCTCAGAAAAACATTTTGCCTTTTTGCATTTCTTTCTCCTGGGGATGGTCTTGATCACTTCCTCCTTGGTAATGTCATGAACCTATGTCCATAGTTCTTCAGGCACTCTATCAAATCTAATCCCTTGAATCTACTTGTCATTTCCACGGTATAATCATAAGGGATTTGGTTTAGGTCATACCTGAATGGTCTAGTGGTTTTCCCTTCTTTCTTCACTTTAGGTTTGAATTTTGCAATAATGAGTTCATGACATGAGCCCCAGTCAGCTCCTGGTCTTGTTTTTGCCAACTGTATAGAGCTTCTCCATCTTTGGCTGCAAAGAATATAATAAATCTGATTTTGGTATTGACCATCTGGTGATGTCCGTGTGTAGAGTCTTCTCTTGTAGGAAGAGAGTGTTTGCTATGACCACTACATTCTCTTAGCAAAACTCTGTTATCCTTTGACCTGCTTCATTTTGTACTCCAAGGCCAAATTTGCCTGTTACTCCAGGTATCTCTTGATTTCCTACTTTTGTGTTCCAGTCCCCTATTATGAAAAGGACATCTTTTTTGGGTGTTAGTTCTAGAAGGTCTTGTAGGTGTTCATAAAACTGTTCAACTTCAGCTTCTTCAGCATTACTGGTTGGGTCATAGACTTGGATTACTGTGATATTGAATGTTTTGCCTGGGAAATGAACAGAGATCATTCTGTCGCTTTTGAGATTGCACCAAATATTACATTTCAGACTCCTTTGTTGACTATGAGGCCTACTCCATTTCTTCAAAGGGATTCTTCCCACAATAGTAGATATAATGGTCATCTGAATTAAATTTTCCCATTCCAGTCCATTTTAGTTCACTGACCCCTAAAATGTTGATACTCACTCTTGCCATCTTGTGTTCCACCACTTCCAATATACCTTGATTCATGGACCTAACATTGCAGGTTCCTATGTGATATTGTTCTTGAAAGCATTGGACTTTGCTTCGATTGCCAGTCACATCCACAACTGGGTGGTGTTTTTGCTTTGGCTCCATCTCTTCATTCTTTCTGGAGTTATTTCTCCACTGATCTCCAGTAGCATATTGGGCACCTACCAACCTGGGGAGTTTATCTTTCAGTGTCCATCTTTTTGCCTTTTCATACTGTTCATGGGGTTCTCAAGGCAAGAATACTGAAGTGGTTTGCCATTCCCTTCTCCAGTGGACCACGTTCTGTCTGACCTCTCCACCATGACCCATCCATTTTGTGTGGCCCTACAGGACATGGCTCATAGTTTCCTTGAGTTAGAGAAGTCTGTGGTCCATTAATCACAGTTTGATTAGTTTTCTATGATTGTGGTTTTCTATCTGCTGTCTTAAGGATAAGGATAAGAGGCTTATGGAAGCTTCCTGATAGGAAAGACTGATTATGGGGGAAACTGGGTCTTGTTCTGATGAGTGGGGCCATGCTCAGTAAGTCTTTAATCCAATTTTCTATTAATGGACGGGGCTGTGTTCCCTCCCTGTTGTTGACCTGAGACCAAAGTATGGTGGAGGTAATGAAGATATATCCATCTGAATGCAGAGTTCCAAAGAATAGCAAGCAGAGATAAGAAAGCCTTCCTCAGTGATCAGTGCAAAGAAATAGAGGAAAACAATAGAATAGGAAAGACTAGAGGTCTCTTCATGGAGAAGGCAGTGGCACCCCACTCTAGTACTCCTGCCTGGAAAATCCTATGGACAGAGGAGCCTGGTAGCCTGCAGTCCATGGGGTCGCTAAGAGTCGGACACAAGTGAGCGACTTCACTTTCACTTTTCACTTTCATGCATTGGAGAAGGAAATGGCAACCCACTCCAGTGTTCTTGCCTAGAGAATCCCAGGGATGGGGGAGCCTGGTGGGCCGCCATCTATGGGGTCGCACAGAGTCGGACATGACTGAAGTGACTTAGCAGCAGCAGCAGAGGTCTCTTCAAGAAAATTAGAAATACCAAGGGAAAATTTCATTCAAAGATGGGCTCAATAAAGGACAGAAATGGTATGGATCTAATAGAAGCTTAAGATATTAAGAAGAGGTGGCAAGAAACACAGAAGGACTATACAAAAGAGATCTTCACGACCCAGATGATCACGATGGTGTGATCACTCACCTAGAGCCAGACATCATGGAATGTGAAGTCAAATTAGTGTTAGGAAGCATCACTATGAACAAAGCAATTGGAGGTGATGGAATTCCAGTTGAGCTATTTCAAATCCTAAAAGATGATGCAGTGAAAGTGCTGCACTCAATATGTCAGCAAATGTGGAAAACTCAGCAGTGGCCACAGGACTGGAAAAGGTCATTTTTCATTCCAATCCCAAAGAAAGGCAATGCCAAAGAATGCTCAAACTACCCCACAGTTGCACTCATCTCACATGCTAGTAAAGTAATGCTCAAAATTCTCCAAGCCAGGCTTCAACAATACATGAGCTGTGAACTTCCAGATGTTCAAGCTGGTTTTAGAAAAGGCAGAGGAACCAGAGATCAAATTGCCAACATCTGCTAGATCATGGAAAAAGCAAGAGAGTTCCAGGAAAACTCACATTTCTGCTTTACTGACTATGCCAAAGCCTCTGACTGTGTGGATCACAACAAACTGTGGAAATTCTACAAGAGTTTGGAATACCAGACCACCTGATCTGTGTCTTGAGAAATCTGTTTGCAGGTCAGTAAGCAACAGTTAAAACGGGATATGGAAGAACATGGTTCCAAATAGGAAAAGGAGTACATCAAGGGTTTATATTGTCACCCTGCTTTTTTAACTTATATACAGAGTATTCATGAACATGCTGGGCTGGATGGAACAAAAGCTGGAATCAGGATTGCCAGGAGAAATATCAATTTCTTCAGATATGCAGATGACACCACCCTTATGGCAGAAAGTGAAGAGGAATTGAAAAAACTCTTGATGAAAGTGAAAGAGGAAAGTGAAAAAGTTGGCTTAAAACTCAACATTTAGAAAACTAAGATTAAGGCATCCAGTCCCATCACTTCATGGCAAATAGATGGGGAAACAGTGGAAACAGTGAGAGACTATTTTGGGGGGCTCCAAAATCACTGCAGATGGTGATTACAGCCATGAAATTAAAAGATGCTTACTCCATGGAAGAAAAGCTATGACCAACTTAGACAGCTTATTAAAAAGTAGAGACATTGCTTTGCCAACAAAGGTCCGTCTAGTCAAGGCTATGGTTTTTGCAGGAGTCATGTATGGATGTGAGTTGGACTATAAAGAAAGCTGAGTGCCAAAGAATTGATGCTTTTTATCTGTAGTGTTGGAGAAGACTCTTGAGAGTGCCTTGGACCTCAAGGAGATCCAGCCAGTCCATCCTGAAGGATATCAGTCCTGAATATTCTTTGGAAGGACTGATGTTGAAGCTGAAACTCCAATACTTTAGCCCCCTGATGCAAAGAACTGACTCATTTGAAAAGACCCTGATACTGGGAAAGATTGAAGGTGGAAGGGGACGACAGAGGATGAGATGGTTGGATGGCATCACCATCTCCATGGACATGAGTTTGAGTAAAATCTTGGAGTTGGTGATGGACAGGGAGGCCTGTTGTGCTGCAGTCCATGGGGTCACAAAGAGTTGGACATGACTGAGCGACTGAACTGAACTGAATGAAGATAATGGCAACCTCCTTCAAAAGGTCCTGTGCACGCACTGACACACTCAGTTCCCCCAACCCTGCAGCAGACCACTGCCCACCCATGACTCTGTTGGAGACTCCTGGACATTCACAGGCAAGTCTGGGTCAGTCTATTGTGTGATTGCTGCTCCTTTCTCCTGGGTCCTGGTTTGCACAAGGTTTTGTTTGTGCCCTCCAAGAGTCCATTTCTCCAGTCCTGTGTAAGTTCTGGCAGCTCTGTGGTAGGGTCAGTGGCAGCCTTCTCCAAGAGGGCTTAGCCACACCCAGGTCTGCTACACCCAGAGCAACTGTCCCTGTGGCATGCCACTCCTGACCCTTACCTCCGCAAGGGACACTCAATCAAAGGCAGGTCTGGCTTAGTCTCTGTGGTGTCTCCTGATGCACACAAGGTTTTATTTTTGAGCCCTCCGAGAGTCTCTGGCAGGTATGGGGTTTGATTCTAAATGTGATGTTGCCCCTCCTGCCATCGTTCTGGGGCTTCTCTTTTGCCCTTGGATGTGGGGTATCTTTTTTTGGTGGGATCCAACATTCTCCTGTTGTTGCTTGTTCAGCAGCCAGTTGTAATTTTGGAGTTCTCGCAGGATTAGATGAACCCATGCCCTTCTACTCTGCCATCTTGTGACTTGTCATAGGAGGTTCATAGTTCCAGATGAGATCAGTCGCTCAGTCGTGTCTGACTCTGCGACCCCATGAATCGCAGCACGCCAGGCCTCCCTGTCAATCACCAACTCCCGCAGTTCACTGAGACTCACATCCATCGAGTCAGTGATGCCATCCAGCCATCTCATCCTCTGTCGTCCCCTTCTCCTCCTGCCCCCAATCCCTCCCAGCATCAGAGTCTTTTCCAATGAGTCAACTCTTCGCATGAGGTAGTCAAAGTACTGGAGTTTCAGCTTTAGCATCATTCCTTCCAAAGAAATCCCAGGGCTGATGTCCTTCAGAATGGACTGGTTGGATCTCCTTGCAGTCCAAGGGACTTTCAAGAGTATTCTCCAACACCACAGTTCAAAAGCATCAATCCTTCAGTGCTCAGCCTTCTTCACAGTCCAACTCTCATATCCATACATAACCACAGGAAAAACCGTAGCCTTGACTAGATGAAACTTTGTTGGCAAAGTAATGTCTCTGCTTTTCAATATGCTACCTAGGTTGGTCATAACTTTCCTTCCAAGAAGTAAGCATCTTTTAATTTCATGGCTGCAGTCACCATCTGTAGTGATTTTGGAACCCAGAAAAATAAAGTCTGACACTGTTTCCACTGTTTCCCCATCTATTTCCCATGAAGTGATGGGACTGGATGCCATGATCTTCGTTTTCTGAATGTTGAGCTTTAAGCCAACTTTTTCACTCTCCTCTTTCACTTTCATCAAGAGGCTTTTGAGTTCCTCTTCACTTTCTGCCATAAGGGTGGTGTCATCTGCATATCTGAGGTTATTGATATTTCTCCCGGCAATCTTGATTCCAGCTTGTGTTTCTTCCAGTCCAGCGTTTCTCATGATGTACTCTGCATAGAAGTTAAATAAGCAGGGTGACAATATACAGCCTTGACGAACTCCTTTTCCTATTTGGAACCAGTCTGTTGTTCCATGTCCAGTTCTAACTGTTGCTTCCTGACCTGCATACAAATTTCTCAAGAGGCAGATCAGGTGGTCTGGTATTCCCATCTCTTTCAGAATTTTCCACAGTTTATTGTGATCCACACAGTCAAAGGCTTTGGCATAGTCAATAAAACAGAAATAGATGTTTTTCTGGAACTCTCTTGCTTTTTCGATGATCCATCGGATGTAGGCAATTTGATCTCTGGTTCCTCTGCCTTTTCTAAAACCAGCTTGAACATCTGGAAGTTCACGGTTCACATATTGCTGAAGCCTGGCTTGGAGAATTTTGAGCATTACTTTACTACCGTGTGAGATGAGTGCAATTGCGCGGTAGTTTGAGCATTCTTTGGCATCGCCTTTCTTTGGGATTGGAATGAAAAATGACCTTTTCCAGTCCTGTGGCCACTGCTGAGTTTTCCAAATTTGCTGGCAGATTGAGTGCAGCACTTTCACAGCATCATCTTTCAGGATTTGGAATAGCTCAGCTGGAATTCCATCACCTCCACTAGCTTTGTTCGTAGCAATGCTTTCTAAGGCCCACTTGACTTCACATTCCAGGATGTCTGGCTCTAGGTCAGTGATCACACTGTCATGATTATCTGGGTCGTGAAGATCTTTTTTGTACAGTTCTTCTGTGTACTCTTGCCACCTCTTCTTAATATCTTCTGCTTCTGTTAGGTCCATACCATTTCTGTCCTTTATCGAGCTCATCTTTGCATGAAATGTTCCTTCAACATCTCTGATTTTCTTGAAGAGATCCCTAGTCTTTCCCATTCCGTTGTTTTCCTCTATTTCTTTGTATTGATCGCTGAAGAAGGCTTTCTTATCTCTTCTTGCTATTCTTTGGAACTCTGCATTCAGATGTTTATATCTTTCCTTTGCTCCTTTGCTTTTAGCTTCTCTTCTTTTCACAGCTATTTGTAAGGCCTCCTCAGACAGCCGTTTTGCTTTTTTGCATTTCTTTTCCATGGGAATGGTCTTGATCCCTGTCTCCTGTATAGTGTCACAAACCTTATTCCATAGTTCATCAGGCACTCTATCTATCAGATCTAGGCCCTTAAATCTATTTCTCACTTCCACTGTATAATCATAAGGGATTTGATTTAGGTCATACCTGAATGGTCTAGTGGTTTTCCCTACTTTCTTCAATTTAAGTCTGAATTTGGCAATAAGGAGTTCATGGTCTGAGCCACAGTCATCTCCTGGTCTTATTTTTGCTGACTGTATAGAGCTTCTCCATCTTTGGCTGCAAAGAATATAATCAATCTGATTTCGGTGTTGACCATCTGGTGATGTCCATGTATAGAGTCTTCTCTTGTGTTGTTGGAAGAGGGTGTTTGTTATGACCAGTGCATTTTCTTGGCAAAACTCTATTAGTCTTTGCCCTGCTTCATTCCGTATTCCAAGGCCAAATTTGCCTGTTACTCCAGGTGTTTCTTGACTTCCTACTTTTGCATTCCAGTCCCCTCTAATGAAAAGGACGTCTTTTTTGGGTGTTAGTTCTAAAAGGTCTTGTAGGTCTTCATAGAACCATTCAACTTCAGCTTCTTCAGCGTTACTGGTTGGGGCATAGACTTGGATTACTGTGATATTGAATGGTTTGCCTTGGAAACGAACAGAGATCATTCTGTCATTTTTGAGATTGCATCCAAGTACTGCATTTCTGACTCTGTTGTTGACCATAATGGCCACTCTGTTTCTTCTGAGGGATTCCTGCCCACAGTAGTAGATATACTGGTCATCTGAGTTAAATTCACCCATTCCAGTCCATTTCAGTTCACTGATTCCTAGAATGTCGACATTCACTCTTGCCATCTCTTGTTTGACCACTTCCAATTTGCCTTGATTCATGGACCTGACATTCCAGGTTCCTATACAATATTGCTCTTTACAGCATCAGACCTTGCTTCTATCACCAGTCACATCCACAGCTGGGTATTCTTTTTACTTTGGCTCTATCTCTTCATTCTTTCCGGAGTTATTTCTCCACTGATCTCCAGTAGCATGTTGGGCACCTACTGACCTGGGGAGTTTCTCTTTCAGTATCCTATCATTTTGCCTTTTCATACTGTTCATGGGGTTCTCAAGGAAAGAATACTGAAGTGGTTTGCCATTCCCTTCTACAGTGGACCACATTCTGTCAGATCTCTCCACCATGACCACCCATCTTGGGTGGCCCCACGGGCATGGCTTAGTTTCATTGAGTTAGACAAGGCTGTGGTCCTAGTGTGATTAGATTGACTAGTTTTCTGTGAGTATGGTTTCAGTGTGTTTGCCCTCTGATGCCCTCTTGCAACACCTATCATCTTACTTGGGTTTCTCTTACCTTGGGCGTGACGTATCTCTTCACGGCTGCTCCAGCAAAGCGCAGCCATTGCTCCTTACCTTGGACAAGGGGTATCTCCTCACCGCCGCCCTTCCTTTGTAGTTCCACATTTTGCATTTAGGTCTGTGATCCATTTTGAGTTAAGGTTTGTGAAGTGTATTAGACCTGGGTCTAAATTTTTGTTACATGTTAATGTCAGTTGTTTCAGCACCATTTGAAGAAAAGTCTATCTTTTCTTCATTGTATTGTCTTTACTTCTTTGTTAAAAATCCATTGACTATGTTTATGTGAATCTCTTTCTGAACTTTCCATCTGTTGATTGATCTGTGTATTCTTTTACCAGTGTTGACTACTGTAGCTTTAGAGTAAATATTGAAGTCAAAATATGTCAGTGCTCTGACTTAGTTCTTCAATACTGAATAGTCTCCGCTGCATCATTTGTCTTTCAGTATAAACTTTAGAATCAGTTAGTTGATAATCAAAAAAAATAATAATAATAACTTGTTAGGATTTTGATTGGGATTGCATTGAATCTCTAGATGAAGCAAGGAAGAACTGACTCCTTGATCATAGTGAATCTTATGGATGAAGGTATAGTATCTCTCAATTTAGATTTTTTTCATTTCTTTCATTGTGGTTTTCCTCATATAGGTCTTACACATATTGTTACATTTGTAACTAAGTATATCATTTATTTTGGTCCTCTGTATTTTTCCTTTTGAATTCCATTTGTTCATTGCTTTTAATAGGAAATAATTGACTTTTTTATGTTAGTTTGGTAAGCTTACTATAATTGCTTATTAGTGCCAGAAGCTTTTTGTCAAATTTTTAGATTTAGATTTTCTATAGACAACTATGTCAACTGTGAACAAAGGCAGTTTTATAAATATAATATTGGAAAGGAACTGTAAGAGGAAATGCTATGCTAACTCGCTTCAGTCGTGTCCGAACCTGTGCGACCCCATAGACGGCAGCCCACCAGGCTCCCCCGTCCCTGGGATTCTCCAGGCAAGAACACTGGAGTGGGTTGCCATTGCCTTCTCCAGTGCATTAAAGTGAAAAGTGAAAGTGAAGTCACTCAGTCGTGTCTGACTCCTAGCGACCCCATGGACTGCAGCCCTCCAGGCTCCTCCATCCATGGGATTTTCCAGGCAAGAGTACAGGAGTGGGGTGCCATTGCCTTCTCCGGTGAGAGGGAATATCCTTGCCTTATTCCTGATCTCATCTGGAAAGCCAGTTTCTCACCATTAAGTGTGGTGCTGTCAGCTGTAGGGTTTTTGTAGTTTTGTTTTGTTTCGTTTTGTTTTTTAATCAAGTTGAGGAAGTTTTCCTCTACTTTTCATTTGCTAAGAGTTTGTAACATGAATGGCTGTTAGACGTTGTCCAATGCCTTTTCTACATCTATTGATATGATTGTTTATTTTTTCTTTTCGTGTAATTGGTCTGTTCATGGGATGGATTACCTTAACTGATTTGCAAATGTTGAATATGCTTTTCATATCTGAGATAAATATAACTTGATCATGGTGTATAATTCTTTTTTATACATTGTTGGATTCAGTTTGGTAATAATTTGCTGAATATTTTTACATTAAATTTATAAGAGATATTGCTTTGTTGTTATCTTGTCTTTTGTTTTCCTATTGTACTTTTGTGTGTTATGGAAATGTTGGTCTGCTTTCATCTTCTTGAAGTGATTGTAGAAAATTAGTATGATTTTTTTTCCCCTTACATGTTAGTAGAATTCACCTGTAAAATGTAACTGGGCATCACACTCTCTGTTTTAGAAAATCATTTGTTGATTCAATTTCTAATAGTTATAAGCCAATTCAGATTGTGTTTTTTTATATGAGTTTTTGCAGATTGTGCCTTTCAAAGTAGTTCATTTTATCTAGGTTACCAAACTGTGGACCTTGGGTTGTTCATAGTACTTTTATTATCCTTTTGATGTATATGGAATCTATATGGATGTCCCTTATCTCATTTATGGAATTAGTAATTTTGCCTTTGTGTCTCCTATTAGCTTGACTAAAGGCTTATTCTTTTTACTAATATTTTCAAGGGACAAACTTCTGATTTCATTGATTTTTCTGTATTATTTACCTGTTTTCAATTTTATTGATTCCTGCTCTACTTTTGATTATTTCTTTTCTCTGGTTACTTTGGATATTATTTCCCTCATATTTCAAGTTTCTTCAGATGAAAATTTAGATGACAGATTTTAGAACTTTGTTCTTTTTTCATACATACATTCTATGTGCATGCACACTACACACAGATTCCTTCTAACCACTGCTTTAGCCGCCTGCCCCAACCTTGATAAGTGTGTTTTCATTTTCATTAAGTTCAAAGTATTTTAAATTTCTTTTGAGATTTCTTCTTTGACCCATGTATTATTTAGAGGTTTGTTGTTTCATCTTCAAGCATTTGAGTATTTTCCATGTAAATTTGTCATCAATTTCTAGTTTAATTCCTTTGGGGCTGAGAGCTAAGGTTCTTTTTATGGTCTAGAATGTGGCTCTCTCACCTGTTTTTAAAATTCTTTCTTGGAAATCACCTGTCTGTTTATGTTATTGATCTCTTCCTGCATGTTATCTACTTTTTAATTATATTTTTAGCATATTAATTGCAGACTTTTTAAATGGTCTGATAATGCCAACATCCTTGCCATATTTGGGTCTAGTTTTTGAGACATTTAAATAATTGTAACATTAAAACTGCTTCATGAACCAACAGCTTATAAATAATATCTAATTTAAACACTGATGATTTCATTGTTTTATGAACTCAGAGTTCCTTTTCCACAATTCTAAAACCAAATGGCTATCAGAAATAAATATTTTTAACATAAATTTGTGGCAGACTTATTTTTGGAAAAACCTGACCTAAATTGACATGTATCTATATCATGCATGCTCAGTCATGTCCAACTCTTTGAGACCCTGTGGACTATAGCCCACCAGGCTCCTCTATCCATGGAATTTTCAAGGCAAGAATACTGCAGTGGGTTGCCATTTCCTACTCCAAAGGATCTTCCCAACCCAGAGATTGAACCTGCACCTCTTGCGTCTCCTTCACTGGCAGCGGAGTCTTTTCCACCGTGCCACCTGGGAAGCAAGTTGACATGAAGTCATTTATAGTATTTATCTTTTTTTTTTTTTTAGTGTTCATATGATTTTCTGGGGTAATATTAAGATATTGGGGCTTCCCTTGTGGCTCAGCTGGTAAAGAATCTGCCTGCAGTGTGGGAGACCTGGGTTCAATCCCTGTGTTGGGAATATCCCCTGGAGAAGGGAAAGGCTACCCACTCCAGTATTCTAGCCTAGAGAATTCCATGGACTGTATAGTCCATGGCATTGCAGAGTCAGACACGATTGAGCAACTTTCACTTTCTTTTTCATTAAGATATTTTATGGTGTGCTCCTGAGATATTTCAAACTACATAGTTTATGCTCTACTTGTTGTATCTAAATCCAAAATTCTAAGTTCTAAATATATCTAGGAGCAATGGCTTTAAATAAAAGATTGTAAACATATAATAATATTTTTAAATCTCTGGCTTTTTAAATAGGCAGTATGTGCTGTGCATAGTTGCTCAGTCATGTCTGACTCTTTGCGACCCCATCAACTATAGCCCACCAGGCTCCTCTGTCCATGGGGATTTTTACTGGAGTAAGTAGCCATTCCCTTCTCCAGGGGCTCTTCCCAACCCAGAGATCGAACCCAGGTCCTCTGCATTGCAGGCAGATTCTTTACCATTCTTTACCATCTGAGCCACCCAGGAAGCCCAAAGAGGTAATATGTTATTATGTAATTAATCAGATATGGAGTCAGATAATATGTTTAGGGCATTTAATGGGTGGTAAAACAGGTGTGCAGATAATTTCATTTACAATTTTAAAGGATAAGATTGTCTGATATGTTAAGTATGAATAAACCTAAAATGTTGATAACTGATAAATATTATGCTCATTTACTAGTTATTGTGGTCTTCTTGCCCTGTTACTCTACTGATTTTTCATCCAAAATAGAATGTGGTGTTGATTTTGTTTTTAATTTTGTCCCCAAAATCTAAGAACAAGCATGCTATAATGTCTATTCAGGTCTCATTTTTCAAATTTTACATTTATTAAATCTAAAACTTTATGTTACATATTGTTGTCCTACAGTCAGCTGTTTCCTAGACATCTCCTTCAGAAGTAAATATCAGAGGTTAAAAAAAAGTCTCATGTTTCTGAAAATCTGAAAATTATACATACAATTGAAATATATGTTTGAATTTGGATGACATTCAGTGAAGTCTACTTCTGTGAATAGATCTAAAGCTGACATATTATTCCAAGGATTCAAGTGAAATTCATCCTCTGTGTTAAGATTTCTGGGATGCTCTGACAGAATTTTATCTTGTTCAGAGCTTCTGCGCTAGGCAAAGACTCACATTTATCTCCAAGTTAAGGTTACTAACAAAGGTCTGTGCTGTCTAATATATCACCCACTTACTGCATTTGGTTATTATCATTACTATTGTTGATGATTATATTGCCGTCATTTACTATTAATACTTTTAAAAAAAGGCAAGGGGGGTGGGGGGGGGACAGCGGGAGGGGCGGCGGGGGGCCCGCGGCGGCGCTCGGCGGGCGGAATAAAAAAAAATAAAAATAAATAAAAAATAAAATAAAAAAAGGCAAGTGAAACAAGATTAAATATTTAATATGCAAGTTAAAAGTATTCTAAAATGAATACCAGGCTTGGCAGTTTTGTCAAATATCAATTGTTTTTTTATTTTTTGAAGCCTAGGATGATGAAATCATTACCAGATACTGTGAAAATATTTGTAAAACCCCACTCCCATTAAAATTAGTGATAGTGTCTTCAAACCACTACAATATTATAATCATCTGAATTGTTGGTGATTTAATTAATGATTGGGACTTAAGTTTACTTCCAAGCCTCACTTTCAAATAAATTTTAACTCTAAGAAAAACAAAAGTTCTCCTAAAAACATGAGATAATATTACAGTAAATTTAGGGGAAATATATCAATAGTATATATAATATTTTTCTTCTTCTTAAAATCCCTGAACAAAATGTTATTTACAGTAAATATTCTGAGATATGATGGTTACATTTATCTTTTATTACTTTAATTGTGGGAATTAACTGAGATATTGGAAGGTGAATTTTGCCCTTTGAGGGTTTTTCCTTCAGGGTGATAGGTTAATAACTTAAATAGTTGTGTTTGAAATTTGGAAAGAAGAGTTAAACCAGGGAGTCACACCTTTGCTTATGAGGGCAAAAGACTGCTCTGATATAATTATATTCTCACCTTGTACTGAAAGATAGCATCAGTATTGCTGGCATATATCTCTAGAAGTTTCAAGAACACACACTTTTTGGGATTCTTTCTCTTAGAAGTGGTGTATCACTTAAGAAATGATTGAAAAAAACCTGAAATATCATTCCTAGCACATATTTCTGTCATCATTTGTAAATAAAAATAAAAACCTTGAGAAATTGGTTAAAATATGTAACAAATTTTTTCAGGATCAATTCCTTCACGTTAAATAAAATGTTTTGCTTTTGACTTATGGCTTCTATTTCTGAGTGGAATAAGCTCAATGATGGAGCAATTATTTTCTCAGAAAAAATTCAGTAACCACTGGCATCCTAGGCATTATTCCAGGAGACAATTATGAGAATCAGTTGTTCCAAACCCATTTTACAATGATAGCTTATATTCTCCTCACTACCCCCACTCCATCAGATTTTGTGTAGTCTGATCAATATTTCTCTCTTGTTTTGCTGGGAAATGTGTGTTAATATCTAAGATAATTAGAAAGCATCACTACAAACAAAGCTAGTGGAAGTGATGGAATTCCAGTTGAGCTATTTCAAATCCTGAAAGATGATGCTGTGAAAGTGCGTCACTCAATATGCCAGCAAATCTGGAAATCTCAGCAGTGGCCACAGGACTGGAAAAGGTCAGTTTTTGTTCCAATCCCAAAGAAAGGCAATGCCAAAGAATGTTCAAACTACTGCACAATTGCACTCATCTCACACTCTAGCAAAGTAATGCTCAAAGCTCTCCAAGCCAGGCTTTAACAGTATGTGAACTGTGACCTTCCAGATGTTCAAGCTGGTTTTAGAAAAGGCAGAGGAACCAGAGATCAAATTGCCAACATCTGCGGGATCATCAGAAAAGCAACAAAGTTCTAGAAAAACATCTACTTCTGCTTTTTTGACTATACCATAGCCTTTCACTGTGTGGATCACTGTGAAAAATTCTTCAAGAGATAGGAATACCAGAACACCTGACCTGCCTCCTGAGAAATCTGTATGCAGGTCATGAAACAACAGTTAGAACTATGCATGAAACAACAGACTGGTTCCAAATTGGGAAAGGAGTACTTCATGGCTGTACATTGTCACCCTGCTTATTGTCACTCTACTTAGATGTAGAGTGCATGATTTGAAATGCTGGGCTGGATGAAACACAAGCTGGAATCAAGATTTCCTGGAAAATATCAATAACCTCAAATACGCAGATGACACCACCCTTCTGGCAGAAAACAAAGAAGAACTATAGAGCCTCTTGATGAAAGTGAAAGAGGAGAGTGGAAAAGTTGGCTAAAACTCAACATTCAGAAAACTAAGATCATGGCATCCGGTCCCATAATTTCATGGCAAAAAGATGGGGAAACAATGGAAACAGTGAGAGACTTTATTTTCTTGGGCTCCGAAATCAGTGCAGATGGTGACTGCAGCCATGAAATTAAAAGATGCTTGCTCCTTGGAAGAAAAGCTATGACCAACCTAGACAGCTTATTAAAAAGCAGAGACATTGCTTTGCCAACAAAAGTCCATCTAGTCAAAGCTATGGTTTTTCCAGTAGTCATAGATGGACATGAGTTGGACTATAAAAATAGCTGAGGGCTGAAGAATTGATGCTTTTTATCTGTGGTGTTGGAGAAGACTCTTGAGAGTCCCTTGGACTGCAAGGAGATCCAACCAGTCAATCCTAAAGGAAATCAGTCCTGAATATTGACTGGAAGGACTGATGCTGAAGCTGAAACTCCAATACTGTGGCCACCTGATGCGAAGAACCAACTCATTGGAAAAGACCCTGATGCTGGGAAAGACTGAAGGCAGAAGAAGAAAGGGATGACAGACAATGAGATGGTTGGATGGTATCACTGACGTGATAGACATGAGTTTGTGTAGGCTCTGAGAGTTGGTGATGGACATGGAAGCCTGGTGTGCTGCAGTTCATGGGGTCGCAAAGAATCAAACTTGACTGAGCGACTGACCTGACTAATCTGAGATAATTTGTTACCTGTGTAATGTTGAGTCTTTCAGTATGGTTTTATCACATATTTCTAATATCCTCCATCCTCAGAAAAGCTGCTTTTATAGATGACTTCCTATCACTAATAAATTAAATTTGTATTAATCAGAATAAAAAGTTTTGTGTTTGAAATAGCAAGAGGGATAGCTCTATTTTCTACTTCTGACTCACCATCTAGCAGTGGTACTGGTAAATAAAATTTATAATCAATACATAAAATGAAACTAGTAGTTTAAAGAAAACAGCTTTGTATGTAAAGAATTTAAGAAAATAGAATGTTTTTTGGATAAGGAAAGGTATAAAGGACGTTTTCTGTGTTTTGATATGTAGTGTTTTTGGGGGGTGGAGTGGTAAAGGAGAAAAGTAATTTTTTGCTAAATAAAATGATTATTCTGGAATAAATAAAAGAAATAGGACAGAAGCTGAATGGATATAGAAAGTTACAGAAGATTTGTGGAAAAGAAATTTTATGTGTGTGGTCAAAGCTGGCTAAAATTGAATAGATTTATGGGTTTTTAAAATGAGTTTAGTAATATACTAATACAAAACTTGCATTTTATTTTCTCTGTTAAAAAACCCCAAAATTCTTAGATTATTGGTCTGCTTTAAATAAAAGATTATAAAAGGTTTTTTATTACCTTTAATGTAATCTGCCTAGGAAACAAAGAATCTCTATCTTATGAACATAGTTCCTCTGCAGTTAGTAATATCTGGAGATCATTTTACAGTATATACAAATGTAGAACATGTTGGATATTGAACATCTGAAATATGACTAGTCTGAGATGGGCTGTAAGTGGAAAACACATGCTGGATTTCAAAGATTAATTATAAAAAAGAATGCACACTCTCTCACTAACATTAAAAAGTCAAATGGAAACCAACCTTGAAAATTTCCTGAGCAGACAAGACAAGTCTAGTCATACAAGCAAAGCTTAATTTAGCTTATTTGGGGAGACTAACTTGACTTAGGTCGGTTCTTGCTGATATCTCTGAAAAATCATAATCAAGACAAACTGTTCCCTAAAATTGAAATGAAGAAAGCATTAACCAGCTTCCTATCATTATCATTTAAGAAAATTCTAATATTATAACCAATCACTGTAAAAAATACAGTCATTGCCTCCTCACTATATAAATGCTTTATAGCCGTATACCCTGGAGTTTTACTCCATATTTTGGTTTGAGTGTTCCCAGTTCAGGAACTGTATTTTTGGTGTGTTTAAAATAGAATTTTTACTACTAGTAATCTTTACTTTCCACTGAAAAGTAGGTAGCAGGCAACTGTGAACTATTGTATATTAGGATTACATTGTAAGTTAACAAATCTATTAATACATAATTATAAAAACTTTCAGTTTTTAGATATGTTTTCATAGTACAATTTTAATGTGACAGAGACATTTTGTTAATAAACCCAAGTATTTTTGTCTCTATGTAAGAATTTAAAAACTAAAATAGATAAATGTATGTTTATCATTTAATGTTTTGATGTATTATCTTAATTGGAAATTATTTAGATATTTGTGAATATACATTATTGAGTTTAGTAGTATAATCTTTTTTCTTATTTATATTTATTTAAAAAATTTAACAAGTATGCTTGGATAAGGTATTACACTTCTCTGGTGGGTCAGACTGTAAGGAATCTGCCTGCAATGCAAGAGACCCAGATTCAATACCTGGGTCAGAAAGATCCCCTGGAGAAAGGGAATGGCTACCCACTCCAGTATTCTTCCCTGGAGAATCCCATGGAAAGAGGAGCCTGGTCGGCTGCAGTCCATGGACTGAGCAACTAACACTAATAGGCATTAAACAGTTAATCATCATCTTAAGTTATTTTAATGTTAACAAATTTCTTAACCTGTGAACCCAAGAAGCAGGTTCTCATCAGACATCAAATCTGAGGGCAGCTTCATCTTGGACTTCTCAGCCTCTGAAGTGAAAGTCACTCAGTTGTATCTGACTCTGTGACCCCATGGACTATACAGTCCATGGAGTTCTCTAGGCCAGAATACTGAAGTGGGTAGCCTTTCCCTTCTCCAGGAGATCTTCCCAACCCAGGGATCAAACCCAGGTCTCCTACATTGCAGGCAGATTCTTTACCAGCTGAGCCACAAGGGAAGCCCTAAATATTTCTGTTAAACCACGCAGTCAATAGGACTTTTGTTATAGCAGCTCAGGTTAATGAAGACCAGCAGCATCTGCTTCATCTGGGCACTTGTTAAAATCAGAATTCTTGGGCCCCACTCTAGATCTACTGAATAAGATGCAGTGCTCTATATCTTAACAGATCCTTTGGGAGATTCTGATGCATGTCAAAATGAGAGAACCACCATGCTCAACCAACTAGTATCTTGAAAAACAAGCCTGAAAAAAAATATTTACTATCATTTTGAAGTACCAAAAAAGTAGCCAGAGTTTTTAAAATTACTAAATGAGAGAGATTTCCTTTCAGAGGTTATGAAATGGAGTGATTTTCAGATATCTAAAATTTCATGAGACTCTTCAAACATTTGGCAGTAAAATCAAGTGTCAAATATGTCTCCTTTTTAGCCTCAATACTAGAAAAGCATATACACTATGGTAAACCAATAAACAAAATAACAAAAATCAATCCCTGGTTATACAAATGTGTAATTGCAAATTCACATGCAGTTGTAAGTTAATACAGAGATAGTTTGAGTACCATTCACACAGTGGAAAATGATATTTCACTTGCCGTGTGGAAAGGTCTTTTGGACCTTTTTTATAAAATAAGTGAGAAATAATAGATTCTTAATTTGAAATATATAAAGCCTGTATCATTTTGTTGTCTTTGTATTATTTACTAAATAACTGAGAGAAAACTCAGAGAAAACATTAATAAAATATGAAAAAATCAATAAAAATGACAAGTGAAATTGATAGACATTTTGACACTGAGAAGAAAGTGACTTGTAATAAAATTTTTCAGGTCTTACTAAAGATAGTATTTCCTTGGGAGTAAGACAAATACAGTTAATGAAGAGAAATGAATTTATTCACATGTTAGAAGATTTAAATTTCACATTGGATTTGACAGAAAATGCTGATATCAATGAAGAAAACATAAAACTCATGTCATTTTAATGAAGTCAGTCATTTCCCAAGAAAACTTGAGATGCCCTAAATATGAAAGGAACTTAATTAAGAGTTTCCTCCACTGAAAACAATGTAACAATTTGCATGATATTAGCAATATTTAATTTGAAGAGCAAAGGAAAATTTCTAGACTGTCAACAATAAAAGACACATTTCCATCAGGTATGCTAAATACTGATTTTTCTTTTCTATTTTCTCTGTAGAATATGGTAATACAAAATCATTGTCATATGAAGAAGCAATCAAAGAACATGCAGCCAAGAAATGTAGAAATAAAACAAAAATGGGCCAGGGAGTTATTTAATTTTTAAACTATTATATTTCTGCCATTTGTGATGTTTGTAGCATTTACAAACTTTTTAGAATCTTGTCATTTATTGTGGCTTTTCTCATTTTAATTAAATATTCACTTTCTTATCTAATTTTTCAAATGCACTCCCTCTCCAAATTTTATAACTTTCAGTTATACTGAAAATATAACTGAAACTCAAAAAACTTGTATCTACTCAATCCTATGGGCCAAAACAACTCTATGTATTAAGCAGTGCTTCTTTAAATGTTGAACAAATGACTGTCACCTAAAAATATTCAAAATAGAGGAGATATAAAATAACTTAAAATTTGTTACATTTTAATATTCATTTTGAAAGTATAAATTTTTTTAAAGGTAGAGAATATAATATTTAGTTGGCCAAAAGTTCATTATTTTCCATACAATGCCATGGGAAAACTCAAATGAACTTTTTGGTCACCCTATCTGGTTCTGTCACTTCATGGCAAATAGATAGGGAAACAGTGGCTGACTTTATCTTGGAAGGCTCCAAAATCACTGCACATGGTGATTGTATCCATGAAATTAAAAGACACTTACTCCTTGGAAGGAAAGTTATGACCAACCTAGATAGCATATTCAAAAGCAGAGACATTACTTTGTCAACGAAGGTCCATCTAGTCAAGGCTATGGTTTTTCCTGTGGTCATGTATGGATGTGAGAGTTGGACTGTGAAGAAAACTGAGCGCTGAAGAATTGAAGCTTTTGAACTGTGGTGTTGGAGAAGACTCTTGAGAATCCCTTGGACTGCAAGGAGACCCAACCAGTCCATTCTAAAGGAGATCAGTTCTGGGTGTTCATTGGAAGGACTGATGTTGAGGCTGAAACTCCAATACTTTGGCCACCTGATTAGAAGAGCTGACTCATTTGAAAAGACCCTGATGCTGGAAAAGATTGAGGGCAGGAGGAGA
Source organism: Bos indicus (assembly GCF_029378745.1). Taxonomy (NCBI): domain Eukaryota; kingdom Metazoa; phylum Chordata; class Mammalia; order Artiodactyla; family Bovidae; genus Bos; species Bos indicus. The sequence continues at coordinate 23,562,347 of NC_091783.1, forward strand.
AGGGGACGACAAGGATGAGATGGTTGGATGGCATCACCAACTCAGCGGACATGGGTTTGGGTGGACTCCGGGAGATGGTGATGGTCAAGGAGACCTGGCGTGCTGGGGTTCATGGGGTCGCAGAGAGTTGGACGTGATGAGCAAGTGAGTGACTGAACTGATACATAGAACTTCTAATATCTATCACCTATATTCAGTGCCTAAGTTTTGTTTTTTTTTTTTTTTTTACTTTTTAAACTTTTTTTCTGCCGTATTTAAAAGCAGATCCCAGATATCGATGTCATTTCATCCCTCTCTGCCTCTAACAAATGTGGACATTTTCTCAGGTGCGTGTATGCTCATTTATGCCCTACTCTTTGTCACTACCTGGACTGTCTTCTGGGCTCCTCTGCCCATGGGATTTTCCAGGCACGAATACTGGAGTAAGTTGCCGTGTCCTCCTCCAGGAGATCTTCTGGATCCAAGGATCGAAACTCTATGTGTATTCTTTACCATTGAACCATCTGGGAAGCCCCTTTTCTTAGATAAATATTCACTTAAACCAAATGTTAGGACATCACATCTAACAAAAAGTACGCAATGTAGTCATCTAATCTCATCCATAGGCAAATATTCCCAATTTTTCAAAATTGTCTTTTTGCATTAGGTTTATTTGAATCACGATATAAGCAAATTCAACACCTTTCACTTTATTAAACCTTTTAAGTCCCTTCTAGTATGTCACTTTTTTCCCTGTGTCACTAAGATATTGCTAAACCAAAGTCAATTGTTCTATACAGTGCTTCATATTTTGGATTTATCTGTCTGCTTTTTCTTGTGTCTTATGTCTTACTATCATTGTCTTATTAGAAGTTAGTTTCAAACTGTGGTGGTTTAGTCACTAAGTCATGTCTGACCCCTTGCGACTCCATGGACTTAGCCTGCCAGGTTCTTCTGTCCATGAGATTTCCTAGGCAATAATACTGGCGTGGATTGCTATTTCCTTCTGCAGGGGATCTTCCCAACCCAGGAATCGAACATGGGCCTCTTGCACTGCAGGCAGGTTCTTTACTGACTGCACTACGAGGGAAACCCAACTTCTGACAAATGGTTCTCAAACTTGAGCTACAACAGAATCCCCCTGGAAGGCATTTTATTAATAAAACACAGATTATGGATCTAGCCCATAATGTCTGATTCAGGCGATCTAGGATGGGACAAATAATGTGCATTTTTGATCAGTTCCAAGGATATACAATTAGTGCTGAGCTAACAGGCACACTTTGAGAACCGCCATTCTAGACTGAGGTTAGATTGGATTCAATTTCTTGTTTTTATTTTCAAAAGCTTGTTTCTTTAATTATACTGTGTGTTTCCTTTGGGATTTCCCAGGGGGTTCAGTGGTAGAGCATCCACCTGCGAAGGCAGAAGATGTGAGTTCAATCCCTGGGTTGGGGGGATCCCCTGGAGGAGAAAATGGCAACCCACTCCAGTATTCTTGCCTTAAAAATACCATGGACAGAGGAACTTGGTGGGTTACAGTCCATGGGGTCACAAAAAGTCAGACATGATTGAGTGACTAATACACGAGCAAATGCTTCATTTTGCATCACATCACAAGGCACACAGTGTCTGGTTATCACACTTTTAATGATGCTAAGAATGCCTAGTAGATTCAGTAATGAGTAACTGATATTTTTAAATGTAACTTGCTGAATACAGTGAAGTGGCAGGAACAAAATCAATATACAGAAATCTGTTGCATTTCTACACACAATAATAAACTCTCAGAATGAGAAATTAAGAACACAATCCTATCTACAATTGCATCAAAAAGAGTAAAATATCATTAAATAAAATAAATGTTAAATAAAGATAAAAAATGCTCTGAACACAGAGTAAGAAAACTTTCCTTAAAAATAAGGTTAATCTTCCTCTCTGTGGGGATTTTTCTAGGTCTAGAATTGGCAGTTCTATTTGGGTGCAAAAATGTGAGAAAAGGAAAGTGCAAATTTATGTTCAAGAAGGATGGTCACGTGTGATCTCAAGATAATGAATGAAACATGCAACTAAGACAAAAATCTAATCTTGTCCCCATAAACCATTTTTTGGATAAGCAGGTGTGTCTCTTCCATCAGGCCTAAGTTATGCTTCTTTATATCTTTGTATTTTTAAAGGTCTAATTTGGATTTTTTGGTTTTATACATGGAAAATGAAAATGATTGTTTCTAAAATGGAGATTTGTTTAGGGAATGATCATCCAGAGTTTTTATTGAAATGAGACAGGTTTATGGGGCAATGACTGCTATATTTTATGTGGGTTATTAGAAGGCCTATAGTAATTTTTGTTGCTTAATTTTATATTATCACCCCAATACCCATATTCACCCATTTGTTAAAAGGACTATTTTTAGAGAAGTTTTAGATTCACAGTAAAACTGAGAGGAGGGTATAGAGATTTCCCGTATTCCCACTTTCCTCTACACGTGTTTATTTTCCCCGTTACCAGCATTATTTACCAGAGCAGCACACATGTTATTAATACAATTGATGAACCTACACTGGTGAATTATAGTTATCCAAAGTCAATAGTTTATATTAAGGTTCACTCGTGGTAGTGTACATTCCTTGGATTTGTACAAATGTAGAATGGCTTGTATCCACTACTGTAGTATCTGACAGAGTATTTTCATGGCCCTAAAAATCTTCTTTGTTCTGTCTATTCATCCCTCCCCATCCCCTAAGCCATGGCAACTATTGATTTTTTTTGTTTTAATTGTCTCTAGTTTTGCCTTTTCTAGGATGTCATATAGTTGAAATCATACAATATAGAGTCTTTTCCATTGGTTTCTTTCACTGTGCTTCAGTTATGTCTGATTCCGTATGACCCTGTGGAGCCCGTCAGGCTCCTCTGTCCATGGAATTCTCCAGGCAGGAATACTGGAATGGGTTGCCATTCTCCAGGGGATCTTCTCGACCCAGAGATCAGACTCATGTCTTTTATGTCTCCTGCATTGGCCAGCAGTTTCTTTACCACTAGCACCACCCGGGAGACACACTTAGTAAAATGTATTTAAGATTCCCCTGTGTCTTTTCGTGGCTGGATAGCTCATTTCTTTTAGTAATAAATATTATTTCATTACCTGGATCAACCACAGTTTATCCATTCACTCATTGAAGCACATCTTGGTTGTTTGCAGGTTTTGGCAATTATGAATAAAGCTGTTTGAAACATTATTGTGCAGGTTTTGTGTAGACACAAATTTTAATTCCTGGGGTAAATACCAAGGAGCACAATTGCTGAATCACATGGTGAATATGTTTAGTTTCAGAAGAAAAGGCAAAACTATCTTCCAAAGTGGTGGTATCATTTTGCATCCTACAGCAATCCATGAAACTTGTGGTTCCACATCGTCTCCAGCATTTAGTGCTGCCAGTGTTCCGGATTTTGACCCTTGTGATACGTGTGTAGTGATATCCCATTGTTGCCTCAGTTTGCATTTCCCTAATGCATATGATGTGAAGCATCTTTTCATGTGCCTATTTGCCATCTGTATATTTTCTTGGGTGAGGTGTCACTGGCCCATATTTTAATCAAGTTGTTTCCTTATTGTTTAGTTTTTAGTGTTCTTTGTATATTTTGGATAACTGTCCTTTAGCAGATGTGTCATTGGCAAATATTTTCTTCCCGTCTATGGCTTGTCTTCACTCCCCCATATTTTAAGACCAACGACTTTGCAGAAAAAGAAAAACTACCTTCAGTGCCAACTCTGTAGAGAACCTTTCTTAGATGCTGTGAGGAAAAAGTAGGATATGTTTAGATTCCTGTCTCGGTCTAGCTAGAAGGAAAAAATGCATATTAACATGAAAAGAAACATACAGCACAATGGTGGTATTTAAATCAGTGTCAAAAGCTACTGAATACTAAGAGTTTACAGTGAAGGAAAAGACTCAAATAGACTGAGGTTGAAGTGGGAATCTGTGGAAACTGAACTTAATCCAGTTAGTCTTGAAAGCTTTTAGATCTTCAACAATGAGACAGGCAAGAAATATACCATCTGCGAAAGAGAATTCAGAGTTACAAAAATTTTCGTTTATTTTCTTGAAGGAAAAACAACAACAACAACATTATGTTCTTGGTTTAGATCCTGAATATTTTCAGGTCTAAGATGGGTTTTCTTTACCTTGACTGCCTAGAGCTATCCATAAACATCCTTCGTGGTTCTAAGTGGTACTATTTGTAGTAGACTGCTGGCTTGTGTGTCTCACGTCATAGCTAGAAAGAATAAATTAGCCTAGCATATTTGTATTCAGATAAGTGTATTATAACACTTTTAAAATATTACCATTTAAAAAGCATATATAGTATATTTTTTAAACCTATGGGATATTTGCCTTATATTTGATTAGGTGATTCTACCTTGTAAATGATCTAAACTATAAAAATAGGCTTTATTTTAAATTGTAACTCCACTTTTAATGTCAGTGATCTATTTGAGTTTTGTTCTCTCTCTGATTTTATGGTAATAAAATAGTAGTGCAGTCCTTAAAGCAGTCAACACATATGTTGTCATTGCATGGAGGCAGTTTTGAAGGCTAATGATTTAAAATTTCCCATTGTAAAGGTCTTTCAAAAGTAGTTGACTTTGTTGTTAGATTTCAGAATAGTTTCTGTTCTTTACAGAAATTATACATACTAGCTGGGGTGACCAGGGTATCTAAGTTATCATATATGAAACTTGGGGTTGTTAATCTGACCCAGTATTGACTGATTGCTGTACTACTCCAAGCTCCACTGCAAATGACTGAAACTCAGATTTAAGCAAAAATATAAAGGGGAGGTTGAAAGGATATAATATCACACAGCTGGAAAGATCCATGAGTTCATTTCATTTCAGGCACAGTTGAATCTAGATGCTCAAATGATTTCCTGGGACTGTTTCTACTCTTAGCTCTGCTAGATTCAACTTGATTTTAGTTACAGGCACACTTTCTTCATCTGGAGCTGAAGGTTTGAAGCAGTGATACCTAGGGTAGAAGAGGTTGGTGCTCACAGGATTGGAACAGATGCTCGGCTAACAAGGAAGTAAAGGATATTGCAGCAGGACCCATAGTTGGTCTTGGACACAATTATCTACGTTTGTGAAAATTGTCTTGGTTGGCCTTCATTAGTACATTATGAAGCACTAAGCTTGACAAATGATTAGAAGGAAACCTAGTTACTTTTTTCTAAAGCAAAATCAGATGCCATCTTTAGACTCATAGACAAATTATAAAGTGACCTTAAAACATGTCCTAGCAGTCCTAGCATCAATATTTTGTATAGTCCTTGTTGGGCAAATCAGTGAAATATACCTACCCCTCAGTTCCCTGATCTGTGTCAAGAATACTAACACAGTTAGGTGGACTAAGCTCTGGTGTCATCTCTATTCCAAGAATATGTGATTCAATGATTCCTTTATAAAACTGATTGCAGGTTTTTGGTTCTGCAATGTGTATATTGAATGGAAACAATAATTGCTCTCAAAAAGCTAAATTCAATAAATCTTTCTGCAGTGACAGAAATGTTCTATGTGGCTATTGAGCACTCACCATGTGAATGGTGTGACACAGGAAATGAAGTTTTAATGTGATTTCATTTAAGTTAATTTTGATTTAAGTGAAAATAGCCACAGCTCTAGAATTATCAGCTTATTTAAACTGAAGTTTTGAGAAACGGTTGACATTAAAAGCAAAACAAAATTTATTAGCTCGTGCAAGGAATTTCAAAGCAGCAATTTCTTTTCTTTTCAGTCCCCTGCGCATAGCTATTCAAGCTACGACTCGGGCAAAAATGAGAGTGTGGATCGGGGTGCTGAGGATCTGTCTCTAAACAGGGGAGATGAGGATGAAGATGACCACGATGACCACGAAGATTCTGAGAAGGCTAACGAGACAGATGGCGTAGAGGCTGAGCGGCTAAAAGCTTTTAATGTGAGTCTTGCCACCCTCCCTGTGTGGCTGGATTTTTACCCCTTCACTTTCATGTTGTTGCTTGTTGGTAAATGTGGATATTTTAGAGACATGTTTGTTTAATTTACAGAAGGATTTAAAAAGTACATGAAACACTCTTTGCCAACCAGACACCAGAATTGCTGTGTTTTGTTTAGAATTTTAAAGCCAAATGTGAGCTGAAAACTGCAGTTGTGTTGTGTGAGTATGCATGTTTACCTAGCGGATGAAGGGGGCCTCAGCTTATGCCCCAGAAGAGCCTGCCCGTCATCCGTTATTTTTTGTTTTTGTTTTTGTTTTTTTTTTTGCTTTCCCAGCTTACCTAATTATGCATGACAAAAGAATCTGTTGTTTGTTTTCTGAGATTAGTATACTGTGCAGTGTAGCAATGTAACAGTCATTTTTATTATTAATAGAGAATTTACGGGGTGCTTAATTGTCACAGTCTACTGTTATTTCTTGATTTTTTTTCTACGCAATAGTCTATATTTTTCTGTCTCTGTCTGTCTGTCTGTCTGCCTCTCTCTCTCTTTCTCTCTCTATTTTTTAATCCAACCATTTAGAAAGTCTTTAAAGGGTGTTTGCTTAAAATTTCTGGCTTTCCATTGCAAAGTTCTCCAGTGCATAAACCAGAAAAGAGTATTTTCCTATCAGTAATCAAGACAGGAAGCTAGGAACAGCAGAGAGCAGCCCTCCAAACCCTTCTCCTCTGTCTCCCTCTTGCCAACAGATGTTTGTCAGGCTGTTTGTAGATGAAAACTTGGACCGAATGGTCCCAATCTCTAAGCAGCCCAAAGAAAAGATCCAGGCTATCATTGACTCATGCAGGCGACAATTCCCTGAATATCAAGAGCGTGCCCGAAAACGCATACGTACTTACCTCAAGTCCTGCAGGCGGATGAAAAGAAGTGGTTTTGAGATGGTGAGTTTTGAATTAAAACACAGCCCTAGATTCCATCCAAATCCCACATGTAAACCATGACACGATTTTTTTTTTCATCTTAGTGTCTTTTTAATTTTTTCCATAACGTCAGGTCCAGGGGGTTTTTGTTTGCTTGTTTGTTTTTGCTCCTTTTCATCTTCCTGGAGTATTTATCCCCTCTGTTAATTCAATAAGGAATACCTTGTGAGACTAGTGCTCACAGGCCCGCGTGGTACCACGTCCTAGAAAAGGAGGGTCACATGAGTGAACACCAGCAAGAATCAGCATCCCATTCTTGTGTGTTATCTTTCTGTTACTGCTGAAGCAGATCTAAGGTTAATCAAGTCTTGAACTGAAGCACCAATGGTTGCTTTAGATGGCATATGAGAATGCCTTTCTCTGGAACAAAAGGAAATGAATGGATCCATCTAAGGAGTATCAATTTCATACCAACAGTTTACAAATAGCAGGCCTTGAAAACAAAGATCAGGGAATGAAACTCCTTATGTGAAAAGTAAGGCTTTTGTGTACTCGGTATATTTGTATGTCTGTCTTGTGGATGGTTAACATAAAGCTTTTAGATTCAGCTTGGCTTTATAGATGGATGACATTATGCCAGTGTTAGGTATTTATGGCTGGAATTGAAATATCAGTGGTTTTTGAACTTTATTCTACCTCAGCTTGATTGAGTAGCTGTACCTAGAAGTAGTTTTTACAAAATATTTTAAAATTTTCTTAGTATTTTTATGTACTTGAGTGGACAAGTACTAGAAATTTTCTGAAACTATTTTATTTGTACCTTTGAGAAGCCTCTGTGAAAGCCAAACTCTTTGTGATCAAGGCCTCTGATTCATTAGGTATCATAGAGCAGGAGTTGATACAGATTTAGGAGAGGTTTCAGAGTATCATATATGAGAAAGAGCTTTTCAGATAAAAATGAATGACAAGCAATAATATCCCTTATTATCCATTTTCTACATTGACTTTTGAGAATATCTTTGAAATTTTAAAAGGAAAATGACCATTTCTTATAGAGAGGTAGTCTGTCAAGATGGTCTCTAACACAAGGCTTGGTCCCCAGAGAGCGTGGTCTGGAGTTCTAGTCCACCAGAACTATGCTGCTGTGTAACCTAGGCACATCACTTCAGTTTGTCATGCAGAATTCTTAATTTCTATAAAGTATACTTGAGATAGTCACAGGTTTTTTATTAGCTGTATTTATTTACCAAATATGAACACCTGTGTGTTTTAAGCTTTGTGCTATGCATAAAGGACAAAAAAGTTGATATCAAATCATGTAGGTTTGCAAACTAATCATGAAGCAAAACATTATAAAGAAATGCTTTGTATTTCATTTTTAATAATTTTCAATTGTTCATCTCTTTGTTCATTTATCCGTATATGTATAATGTGCATAACATTGTACAAAGTAATGAGAAATACAAGATGCCTGACTTGTTAAATGAATTTAGCATGTTTCCTAATCATGATTCTTTGAGGTTACAGTTGTAGGAAGTGAAGTGCTAAAGGAAAAATGCAAACTGAGTGAAGTCGCTTGGTCGTGTCCGACTCTTTGCGACCCCATGGACTGTAGCCTACCAGGTTCCTCCCTCCATGGGATTTTCCAGGCAAGAGTACTACAGTGGGTTGCCATTTCCTTCACCCGGGGATCTTCCCCACCCAGGGATTGAAACTGGGTCTCCTGCATTGTAGGCAGACGCTTTACTGTCTAAGCCACTGTGGAAGTCCAAGGCCTACATTAAACAAGTGAAAAACACAGATGAAAATTGATGTTGTAGTTTAGCCTATTTTTTAAAAATATAGTATTCAATAATGTACTACTAGAATTAAATATTAAATTTGCCATCTATTTAACACCAGAATTTTGATGTGCTTTACATATGACTTCATTTTCATGGAGTGTGTCATCATTTTGAACACTCATCCTTGCCTGGAACAAATAAGGAAGGCATGACTAGGGCAGGTAGTAGTTACAACTAAATACTGTACATTAATATTCTTGCCATCATAATTTTAAAATTAATATCAATAATTTAAAAAATTGTAACATTTGAAAAGGCTTTCTTTTATTATTTTTGCTGTGTGAAGACATGCAGAAAATGTGTATCATTTTTAATATATGATTATTTTTACATGCAAATTATTTTGTAGTACTTTGATAAGTCAATGAAACAACCTAAAGACAACTTCAATATATTTGAAGAGAATAATTGGAAAGCTGTAGGACTATTTGATAGGGGATTCTGTATTTTAAAATGAATGTATGAAAGTGACATTCAGAAAGCTTAGCTCATCCAGTTACTTATGGTAACTTAAGGCAACAGACTCTATAAGTAAAGCAAAATACAAAATATTAAATTACATAGTTCCTTCCTGACTTTGATTCAGAAATTCAAAGAGATATTCCCATAGAAGTGGTTTATCACAACTTATATTAGTATTAGGGGTTTCCCAGGTAGCACTAATGGTAAAGAACCCACCTGCCATTGCAGGAGACTTAAGAGACTCAGGTTCAATCCCTGGATCAGGAAGATCCCCTGGAGGAGGAAATGGCAGTTCACTCCAGTATTCTTGCCTGGAGAATCCCATGGACACAGAGGAGCCTGGCGGGCTACAGTCCATGGGTTCACAAAGAGTTGGACACAACTGAAGCGACTTAGCCCTTATATTAGTATTATATTTAAGAATCTGACTTTCACTCTAATTTTCTGCTGTTGTTAGTACAAAAAATATTCATTTTTAATTAATGTACACTACACTATCCCTTAAGATGAGGCTTCCCTGGTGGCTCAGATGGTAAAGAATCCACCCGCAATGCAGGAGACCTGAGTTTGATCTCTGGGTTGGGAAGATCCCTTGGAGAAGGGAATGGCTACCCACTCCAGTGTTCTTGCTTGGAGAACTCCATGGACAGAGGACCCTGATGGGCTTTAGTCCATGGAGTCACAGAGAGTCAGACATGACTGAGCAACTTTTACTTTCACTTCTTTTATCCCTTAAGAATTCAGAGCACAAGTACTTTTCATTGACTTCTCTGAATGCATACAAATATTAGAATATTTATTTATGCATTCTTATTTCACTGAAATCATTAAGACCCCAAAGGTCTTAATAGCTTAAGTAGTGAAAATCTCTGTCATTGCACCAAACAGTCTCTATAATGCATGAAGTTAAAAAACCTTATTATTATACTTTTCTATACATTTTCACTAATTCATTGTTTCCAATGATCTCAAATCATAAGTTCTTCAGTGTTGAATATAAAAGAATATGTTTTATGAAAAGTAAATCCAAGAAGCTTGATACAGAGTACTATGTTAGTTTTCAATAGATTTTAAGCACCATTGAGTTAGATAGCCATTATATTAATCCTTAGACAAATATATCATTATTGATTCTGTTATGCAGCTTTGACACTCAAGTTACTTCAGTTAGTTTTCTAAAGACTATTTGTTGATTGTTCCAGAAAAGAAATGTATTGCTCCAGTGTGTCCTGATCTTAAATTCAAGAGCACCTATGATAGATTAAACAACAAAAGCAAACCTTTATGAACAAGGTGGGGTTGGCCCATACCTGAGTATCATTTGTGTTATGGATATGATTTCTCTTTTTATTTTCTGAGTTTGCATTATTTAGAGAATCTTTCACCAGGCCGCATATGTTTAGATGCATTTTTGTAAAACTTAAATGGAAATATTTGGAGGATATAGTCAAAGACTTTCAACCCATTCTGCCTCATGTACCTCAAATTTTGTGTCTCATTTTCAGACCATATTCTAAGTTCTTTATTCAGATCAAGTGGCCTAGGTATTGGAATTCCATAAACTCAATCTCTTGAAAAATTACCTATTAATTTGCCTTTTAATATTATTTATTTGATCATATTTGTTTCAAGAATTAATCTCATGCTATTTTTTGAAGAAAAATTTGGCCAGGAACATTGTCCCTTAGGCTTGTGAACGCCCACTATAAATGATCTCATTTGGAACCCTCTTTTAGCACGTAATGAAAAATAAAATGTGTTTCCCCTACAGAAATAGAGTGCTTTTATGTTTTCTCATCGTTAACTTACTAGGTTCACTTTTTTGCCTGTCAGGAAGTTTAGAGCCAAAATCTTTCTGAGTTATCTCTTTCCCAGTTATCTGTTTAGTTTGTTTTAGTGTATATATTTCCTTGGTAGCTCTGGTATCTGTTTTTGGTGAGGAGAGATATAATTTTAAAACAAATGTGTAAATAATCTAATTATGGAAACACCATCATTTCAGACCATCTTCTAAGTTTTTTATTCACAATATTTTTAGTCTTCATCCTATAATACCCTCCTCGGTAATTTTGCTATCTGACCTTCTGGTTTCACAGTTTTTTTTTTCATTAAAAAATAAGTATTAAATGTTTAGGAAATGGTACATTTGTTTAGCGAATTTGACTATTATATATCCTTTGCCTCTATTTGTCTGATGTAAACTAACGTAGAGAGATCATAATTTTTCTTCAATTCACAGCTTTTATAGCCATGAAATAGACTATGTATAGGTGTTACAGAAGCTACAGTGACACTTGCTGTTCATTCTTTAGCAAATAGAGCCACTATAAAAATGAATTAAAGTGCTTCTTTAAACTAAACATTTGACCAGAAATATCGCGAGCCCTCCACACAAGACCTTGATTAAAAACTTTATATCTGTGCAGCCATTATTATTCACAATATTCTTCATGCATTGTGATCACAACTGTGCCAGTTTCTCTCCCTGTGACCAATTAACTTAATTGAAGCTAATTAGCAAACACATTTTGTTTGAATTCCCCACCTGCTAGCTGTGCCATATTTTGCCCTCTCTTTTATAGATGTCATCTACTATCCCCCAGGATACTTCTATAACATCTTCTAAGTTCTTTCTTCATAATATTTCTTTCTAAATTTCATCCGTTAATATTTTTCTAAATAATTGACAGCTGATGTTCTACACTCTTAGTTCTTTAACTTTCTCAGTTTCAGTGAGTCTACTTCAGTGAGTATTAATTAGTTCAGTCATTATTCGTATGGGTATACCTTAGTCTTTGCTTTCTCTCAAGGAGCATGCCCAAGCTATGTTAAACGTTTTCACAATCATGTGAAATGTTTTAAGTATCCTCTGCTGTCTTTACAGAGACAGTGTTCTGGTCTTCCTTGCTCTGGATCACCGGCTGCTTCTGCTGCCTGTAACTTGACCTCCTTTGGAGCATTGCTTCTGTGACCATCCCAGTGGTCATAGTTTCAGCTTTCCTCTTTTGCTCTTTCCCCTTTTCTTATCTTCTGCCTTAAAAAACTCCCCAGATTCCAAATAGATATAGATATTGAGTTTAATGGCTTCTATAATCTTTCTTTGAAGACTCAATGAGTCTTTATTTGCCATGTTTCCTGAATGATTATTTTATACTCACAAATGATACCTGTTACCACCGCCTCCACTAATAGTCCCTTACTTCAGTGAGTTGTCGTTCTCACCACCATATTGAATTACTTCTCATGAAGAGCTCATGACCACCTTTGCACCAAATCCAAAAATTGCATCCTCGACTATAAATCACCCTATTTTTTTTAACTTTTTTTTCCTGTTTCTACTCATGTACATTTTTCTTGATTTGGGGCACTGCTGAAGTTTCTGTGTTTGGCCATGTACTTACTGCACCTTACTGTCTCCATAGCTGCAGAGGCCTGCCCCCTTATAGACTTCTCTCCTGTCTAAGTGAGGGCTTCCCAGGTGGCGCTGCTGCTGCTGCTAAGTCACTTCAGTCGTGTCTAACTCTGTGCGACCCCATAGACGGGCAGCCCACCAGGCTCCCCCGTCCCTGGGATTCTCCAGGCAAGAATACTGGAGTGGGTTGCCATTTCCTTCTCCAATGCATGAAAGTGAAAAGTGAAAGTGAATTCGCTCAGTCGTGTCCAACTCTTCAGGACACCATGGACTACAGCCTACCAGGCTCCTCCGCCTATGGGATTTTCCAGGCAAGAGTACTGGAGTGGGTTGCCATTGCCTTCTCCCAGGTGGCGCTAGTGGTAAAGAATCCACCTGCCAAGCAGGAGATGAGAGTTCGATCCCTGGGTCAGGAAGCCCCCTGAAGAAGGAAATGGCAACCCACTCCAGTATTCTTGCCTGGAGAATCCCATGGCAGGCTATAGGCCTTGGGGTCACGAAAGAGGTGGACACAACTTGATGACTAAACAAAAGCAACTCTCAAAGTAGATCCCAGTCATATACAAAGCCTTGGTATTTCATTCCACATCTCAGTCAGATGCTAGACAAATGTACTGTTATATCCTCACTGATTGCTCTATATTCTCTATCACCCGTCCTCTCCACTGATCTGCCTCTTCTACCAAGTCACCAGCAAATTCCTCTTGACTTACCTAGTTCCAGCAGTTGCCCCACTGTTGTCATTCACACCAAAGTTCATAAACTTGGAATGATGTCTGACTCTCTTTATATTTATGACTTGCATCCTCCCACTGACTAACTTCTGTTTATTCTTCCTTTTCTGTCTTTCCCAAATCAGTCTCATAATTTTGAATTTTATCAGCTATCATTTTATTTCTAGCTTCTCACACATCTTGCATAATTCTTCTAGCTCAACTTCCTACTTCCATCTTACACGCCTTCCCTACCCTCTATTTGCAAGCAGAGACAAAACTAGGACTTGCACCTGAAAATTATGAAATTTGGGACCTTTTTCAAAAGTAAAGTAACACAAAATTATGAACAAAAAAATGTATATAGAAGGATGAATATATATCTACAATTAGAAAATAATACACAATAAATGTTTTAAAACAGAGAAATCTAGAAGACTCAAATCTTTTACTTCAGACATATCTTTAGACAATTTTCAGATATACTTATATATAAATACTCATACTTTTATTTTAATTTGTTTTCCCGTTCCTACCTGTAATCTTACATCATCCAGAAACTTCCATATTATTAGTTCCATCCAGTTGAAGAACCCTGGGGCCTGTACTTCATTGGCTTTATGATAAATCTGCCTTTGCACCTGGAGTAGTCTTCCTCAATTTTGACTTTGATACTGTCGAATTTTTATCACTTCAGGAAAAATTCTGAATTTCTTATTATAGTGTTAGTATATGGCCTTTTAAAACTGGGAGACCTAGGTTGAATTCCTGTGCAATTTAATGTGATGTTTCTGAGTCTCCATTTTTTTAAAAGGAGAGGGCTGTTGGGGTATTACCTTGTATAATGTAAATAAAATGATCAGCGTTTTATTAATAATAATTAATGATAATCTGGCCCCTTTCTACCCTTTCTTCTGATATGCTCTGTTATTTCCTTTAATGTCTAGATCAGGGATCCCCAACCTCCAGGATCTAATCCCTGAAGATCTGAGCTAGAGCTGATGTAATAATAATAGAAATAGCATGCACAATAAATGTAACACACTTAAATCATCTGGAAACCATCCACCCTCTACCTCCCCTGTCCATAGAAAAATTGTCTTCCATGAAACTGGTCCCTGGTGCTAGAAAGTTTGGGGACCACTGGTGCAGGTCATCACAGGGAACCTCAACTCTTTCTTTCAGTGTGTGCTCTCTCGGTCCACTGATTTGTCCTGATTCAGGGTTCATGGGTACTATTCTCTTTATTTACTGAATGTATTTTATTTACTAAAGTTGAAGAGTAACTAAACTGTAAAGAATACAGCCTTCATAGCTTTCAGATTTGCTCATCAATAGATCCTTAAGTATTATGTTGACCTGAGACTCATTGAATACCTCTCATACACCCCACTCACCTTCTATCTACAAATACATATAAATCCTGAGTAAAAAAAAAAAAATTACAATTTTTAAATACCTCTATAAGCTCAGAAGAAAGAAAAGGAATTCTCAGGACTTGAAATTAATAGAAAACTCTCAGCCAAAGTTGTGAGCCCTTAATTTGATATGGAGATAGAAAAAGTGACTTTAAGCCCAGACAGATTAGGGCTGGGGTTGAATGCCAACTCAAGTTTAGGAGATGTGGATTTTGGTTTGTTACTAGGCAGGAACATGAACTGAAAACTGTATATAAAGCTGGGACCGTTGCCTGCCCTCTCATTAAGGGAGAATTACAAATGTCAAACAATAGCTTCAAAAACTGAAAAGAAAGTGAAGTTGCTCAGTCGTGTCCAACTCTTTGCGACCCCATGGACTGTAGCCCACCAGGCTCCTCCATCCATGGAATTTTCTAGGCAAGAGATCAAACCTGGGTCTCCTGCATTGTGGGCAGACGCTTAACCGTCAAGGCCACCAGGGAATCCCATTTCAAAACTGAGATGATGGACATTATAAATATTGAAATTAGAGCCTTATTATATGGGTTAAACAGCAGATAAGATGATTCATCCAAAGAGAAAATAAATAAACTGGAACACAGAACTATGGAAATTTTTCACAGAAAGAAAAAAAGAGAGGGAGAATTTGAAAAAGAAGTTTACTTGGGGACTAGAAATGATATAGATCTAGTAGACATTCCAAAGGAGAAATCAGAATGAGTACAACATTAGAACAAATAAGGAGGAAGAATTTTTCAAAATTTACTAGGCCATGAATACTAAGAAGAGAGAAACAGACCAGTTCTGGGTGGCACAGATAAAAACAAAGTCACACCTATGTGTGTCAAGGCAAAACTGCAGGAGACCCAAGAAATTCTTAAGTGTCACCAGCAAGAAACAAGGAACTATCTAAAACAGTATAACACACTGAACATAATACTCGTCCTCAAAACAGATGTCGGATGACAATCTTCAAAATACTAAGAAGAAAAACTCTTTTAGAGAAGCTACATTTAATCTACAAATCAACATCCAACTAAACTCTACTTCCAAAATAAGGAAGAAGGACACTTCAGACAACTACTGAAATTACAATACCACTCACAAGCTATCTCTGGATGACCTAAAATGTACTCTAAGAAAAGGGAGACGACCCAAAATGAAACATTGGAAAATTAGCAGTAAGCAAATCTGAAGAAAAGCTCCTGATTTTAGTCACTGGATCTTGGTTCTTAGCCATGTTTTATCAGCTGTTACTTGTGGAGTTTGTATCTCTTATGCTTCAGAAACAAATAGCACTTATCTGTGAAAACCAACAACATCTGAAATAACAAATATGAAAACTCCTGCACAGTTTGTTACCTGGTCTCTGAGGAACATGATAAATGCAGTCTAATCTGAAATTGCATTTCACTGCTCCCTTTTCTAGGAAACCCTTGCTGTCTCAATCTGTGAACTCCCAAGGGAACTAAATCCAATGTTTGTATCTATTGAATCCTCACTTTTGGCTAAAAACAGCTTTAAATCTCTCTTTCTTTCATGTGCAAATTGTACTTTGTGGTACTTTTGTAGTTTTATTTTATCCTGTCTCATATTACTGTTATTTATATATGGGCCTTAGCTCCCTAATAAGAAGTTACGTTCCTTGACTACTCTGCTTCTTAACTTGTTCATCTCTGTATCATCCACTGTGTCTTCTATAGTATAATTAGTTGCTTGTGAAAGCTGCTTAGTCTGTTGAATTCAGTTGAGTTAAAATTGTTGAATGAAGGATGAGTGGATGAATGGACATTCACAATGTGCTACTTTGTGGTAGAAATCAGTTGGGAGATAAGCTAATGTTTATCGTATACCCTTTCACAGTATTCTGCAACTGGCATTTCAATTTTAAAAACTACTGATAACTGATAACAAAATATTTAGCAGGATTAGTTTCCTAAAGAAGGCAGTCATATAACATTTTATTTTAACCCTCTTTTTAGCTCTTGAAACACTATTTAAAAAAATATTTTTATCTATTTGGCAACTAGTGTGAATAGGTAGTAATATTAATTGTATGAATAGAGTTTGTATATAGTTTTAGGTTTCACAAATGAGGAGAAAATATGTCATGATCCACAGTAACCATAAGTACATATAATCACTTATCTTCAGGATTAAAAGATATTTCCTAGTAGAGATTTTAATAAATAGTTAGAAATGAAAACATGTCATTTTAGTTGAAAGTTTAGTTTATCTCATCTTGATCAGATGTATTGATCAGATGACATTTAGCTAAATTGGGCTTTAGTTTCAACTATAATATTTAACAATTCCCCAGGTATTTGTGAAACATCATTGTTAAAGGCCAATAGTGTTCTAAAATTAAGACCAAAGCAAAGACTATCAATTCATAATCAAATACTTATAATGAAATCAAAGCCTAGATGAAGGTTAATGAGCATTTTTGTTTAAAATACATTTTAAAACTCATTTTAAATTGGTCAAGAGATTTTTCTCAAACTGGGAAGTCCAAGGATTCTCACATAGCTGGATCCATGGGCTCAAACATCAGGGATCTGCTGCTCTCCTAATATTTTACCTCTCAGAGTCTTGCCACCTGTTGGAAAATGTTGCCATCAGCAGCCCTAAGCTTCTTAAAACTCCCAATGCAGGAGTAGTCTTCCATCTTTCAGCTTCAGGTACCCATTTCCATGAAAGGACTTGGATTAGCTGTATTTGGATCACATGTCCATTTCTTGGAACAGTCACTGGGAACAAAGGAATGGTCTCCCATGATTGTCCAGGACGAAGTCACGTGGCCAGAGTCAGGTCAGTAAGGGACTTTGCTTATCACGTCCACTGAAACCCCACAGAGTGAGTTCAAGGCAGTGTACCTGCTGCTTTAGCCCACATGCACCATCCTTATCTAAAAACTTGGATCATCAGTGGTCCAGAATTCAGAACTTTTTTGATTGGGGAGACATGATAAAGTGTATCTTCTATTTATTGCTGAACACTCACACTGGGGTCTGGAGAAACATCCCATACACAAGTATATTAGTCTTTCTGCTGCAAAACTTAGGAATATTCATAGAAATAAGAAAGAAGAACATTATAAATATCCTCATAATCAGTTTCTTCTGCCAACTGAGTTTGCCCTGAGTGTATGAAATATTTCAGCTTATACAACTTTAGGATTTTAGAATTGCTTATAAAAGACTGTGAGTCTGTAATGAACATACTTTATTGCATGTATATTATACCCTATATGCTAAGCATTGTACTAACTTAAGTGAACTCTATGATAATAGAGATAGTATTGATTTTGTTTATCTCCATATATGTGGACTTGGCACAGTACCTGAAATATAGAAAGTGCTCATGAAGTATATTTGTTCAGTAAGCTAGTAAAGATATCAGTGACTTTATGTGCCTTCCTTCATGGAATTCTAACTACTTCTCCCTGACACAGAGATTATTTTTCCTGTTCATAACTAGCTGACGAAGCTCAATTTTGCCATTCATAAAGATAAAAATAAAATAACGATACTTGGCAGAATGAATGAGGCTCACAGAGATTAAATAGCAAAGGTGATCAGGCAGATTGCAAGGAGGCAATTACACAGTAATAATCCAGGTCTGTCTGACATAGTTGCTAAACTTTCCTTTAGCCCACTGATGTCCATAGGTGAAGCCGCCTGTTCAGAAGAAGAGATACCTTGGCAGCTGCAACTTTTTACACTGTAACAGTTATGTGTTGAGGCATGAGTATACCATTTTGGGATGATAGGATGTGCATGTCATTCAAGCTGCAGAATTGTCAAATTATGTATTTTATAAAGTAACAAGCTTGGGAGATATCATCTTAATTTAGGATGTAACCTACCTACACTCTGACTACTGAATCACTTGCTTTAATTACTTTGAAAAAACTCATTCACTTAAAATCTTGGGTGGATGTCACAGTTGCTCTAATCCGGCTTGTCTAATACTTGATTAAGCTCTATTTAAACACTCGAATGGAGAGCATTGCCACAGTCTCCCATGAACATAAGCTTACATTCTTGATTTCTTTTTCTTTTTTATAACTTCCAAAAAAAAAAAAAAATCCTACCACATCCTAAGGGTACAGCAGAAGTTCAGAGAATTCTAACATTGTTTCAGTTTTAAGACCAAAAAATGGTGTGGTAGGTTTTACATGCATAAATGAGGAAAGACACACTTACTTTGTGCTAACAGCAATCACATCCTAAGTCCCCAATTAAAATGTGACTTTTTACACTCCCAAAGCCCCACAGGACTGTTTAGCCATCTGTTTAATGAAACAGCCACTATGGATTTGGGCATAAATAATTATTACAGTAAGGACAGTGCTGAGGATAGATCAAGTCATCCCAGTTGAGCATGACAGTTAATTATGAAGAGATAATTAGTGTGGGCTAGTTAGGATCAGCTCATATCCAGGAAAAAATAGGTAACAAATCTCAATCTTGGTATAGATCATATAAAGTGGATGATTATACACCTTCTTGAATCATTTTTAAATTTTATAATATATACACCAAATAGTAGATTTACTGAGCTATATTCAATCACAATAAGTATTATTTTCCATAAATTATCTACTGATAATATCTGTTCTTTGCATTTGATTTTTTGTTGAAATATTATTATTTCAAGTTATTACAATGGAAGGTTGTGTGTCTTACTGGTGTTAGAAGGAGTCTTCTGCATTTATCCCTGGTGGAACCCATGACTACAGCCCTTAATGTACTGCCAGGAAAACCCTGAAGAGATGATTTTAGAATAAGCTCTCTGTGATTAAATGTAGCAAAGGAAAGGAGCATTCCCACGAAGATGGTTCTAAGAACTCATACTAAATAATAGTTTCAAATTTCTCTCTTAACACTGCTTTTATAAGGAACACAATTGATTAATTTCCTTCTCATTGTCTTGTTCTAAGTACTTTTGAGTTGTGAAATAGATATTAGCTACATTATGGAGGAAAAATCAGCAGAATTCTTTCATATTTAGTAAAGTATAGCTGGGCACAGCATACAGTTATGCTGTGTGTATTGATCAGCATTAGCATTCACTACTGGCTCATCAGTATCAAGAACCAAGGGGATGTTTGCCAGGATTGCCTTACAGGAAAAAAAGAACAAAAAAGAACTTCTCTGCCTGGCTCCTCATTCTCATTTTGAGCATGAAACTAAGCTTTATTATGTTTCCTGTATTATAGTAATTTCTTGGAACTTCTGTTTGCTCCACAATGAAAATCTTGTGAATTTAGATTGCTTCAGTTTACAATTTGTGACTGAATTAAGTTCCATTTTATCATGTTATTAATGAAGAAGGGTTTTAAAAAATTAATAGGAAAACATTTTACGAGGATTTTGACCACTCAAAGATAAGGACTTTAAAAAGGTCCTAATATATTCTTTGTTTCAGTGCAAAATTGAATTAGCTGTACAGGGATTCCTCTATTAGAATGTGTAGTATTTAAGAGCTCTAGTTTTCTTTAAACTCATTGAGACCTTAGTTTTAAAATGAGAATAAGTTTTACTAAGGAATATTATTCCAAACGTATCATCAGAATTACATATTAGTGTTTCCACATCATAGCTGTGTGATCTTGGGAAAATTATATAGGGATTTAATTTGGTTTTCTTTAAAAAGAGTGATATAAGTAATATATTTTTTTTCTCAAGTGTTGTTTGGAAGAAATCAGATAATGAACCTAAGATTCTTGTGTTAATGCCTCCACACCTAAGCACTCAATATGAGTTAGGTATTATTAATATTTATCTTAAAATTAATGAGAATGAACTGGATTGGTGTTCTCCTCGGAGACACATATTTTGTCTTTAGTTAGTATAGTTTAAACTCCTTGAAAAACACATATATATCTCTTAAACCGTAATAGAGATTTTATTCATTCATTCTGCCCTTCTCCCATGAGCTTATTAGTTATAATTGTAAACAAATGTCTAAATAGCTATCTTTGGTATGCTTATTTTTAGTTGAGCCAAGAGTTTATGTGTAAACATTTCTCCTAAAATATTTTTATTAATAATGAATTATGTAAAAGTACTAAGTATACAACAGAATTTAGGAGAGTGGAAGAGATGAGAACTGTGGTACATGAAACCTGGCTTCTATTTCCAGTTCAGAATTAGGCAGAAAAGTTTCTTCAGCGTTTAAAGAAACTTGCATTGAATGATCACTATGGCCATTTACAGTTATCAGATTATGATTCTACAATAAACTCAGAACAACTCTAATTTCAAAATTATATTGTTTAACCTCTGGCCGTGTCTTATCACATATCTTTGCTTCTACCCATTGCTTCCTCTTAATAGGAAAGAGTACATGATTGCTTTATCTTGCAGTCAACTTTTTCCCCAAAATCTTGAAATGAATAGGTTACCCAGTGACCTTAAGAAATATCTCGTCCTACTCAGCCAGGACATTATTCTAGTTTCTGAGAAAACCAAATAAATGTATCTGGGAAAAACCCAACTCTATCATTTTCTCAACAAGGAAACTATATAAGTTATTATACACAAGAACGTATACTCTTCTAGTAAAAGTCATTTCCCATTTTATTTTTTTCCCCATTTTAAATATTAAAAAAAAAAAGAATTTGAGAGGAAATTCTACCAACTAATTTTACTTCAAAAGATGTTTTACCTTGTGTTCTCTCTTTTCTACAAACTTTTATATATTTAAGGGATATATGTATTTATTACTACAATTTTATCTGCTTGATGAAGCTTCATAGTATTATATGGGCTTCCCTGGTGGCTCAGACAGGAAAGAATCCACCTGCAATGCAGGAGACCTGGGTTTGATCCCTGGGTTGGGAACATCCCCTGGAGGAAGGCACGGCAACCCACTCCAGTATTCTTGCTTAGAGAATCTCCATGGATGAGGAGCCTGGCAGGCTATAGTCCATGGAGTCGCAAAGAGTCAGACACGACTGAGCAACTAAGCATAGCACGTAGTATTATATATTTCTAATTTTGAATAGAAATACCAGGTTAAAAGAATAAATGAAATGGATGAAGAACTTTCATAGAGACTGCTGATACTGTGCTTTGCTTTTGTTAATTCAGTGTCTAGAACCAAATGAAGTATCGAAAGATATGGTTTATAAAGGTATGCACTTTCACGTCTAGTATTTGAATAATGCCAGCTACAGTCAAGTAAATGATTTTTTTTAAATAAGGGAATGTTCTTTTTCCCATTTTTCCTATGACCCCTTTGCCTCAAAACATAATTCAGTTGTATATCAACTGAATCAGTTCAGTTGTGTATCAGCACAACATTGAATATCCAATTTCCATGAAGTTTAGAGTATAATTTTGAGCCACGCTATGGCCGTCTTTTAATGAAACACTGATTTTTGTAGCTGAATATATTTTCAGTTCTGAGCTAGACTGTCTTATCCATATTTAGCCAAGTGCAGAAAGAAATGAAGCAATATTCATTTCGAAATTACGTATATATCCTTTATGGCAGTTTAAAAATTTTAAATGTTTACCGCACTTGACCCTCTCTATTCCCAATATAGAGTCCTGGCTTTGTAATTTCCTTGTCAAAATATTTTTGCTTCTTTCTTCCTGCTACCTATGGGGCCTCTTTCTTTTCTTTCTGTTGGAAAAATCACATCCCGAGAATCCTAATGCTTTGCTATCAGAGTTGTCCAGCCAGTGTTTCCAATATCTTACAGGGTTAGCAAGTGGAGACTGTACTGCATACCTTTCCTACCTTTTGCTGCAGAGGCCACTTTGGAGTTGGAAACCTGGGGGAGTTGGCTGAGGTAGCAGCAGAAATTTCTTCCTAGTTCAAGCAAGGTCAAAGCCTGGTCTCTTTCTACACTGAACAAATGCTACTGAGAAGTATCCATTAAAGCACCGTGGGTCTGTATTTATCTGTTTTAGAATATTGTTTGAGATAGAAGTGCTATGGTTCAGTTTGCTAAAGCACATGAGACATGCCAGAGTTAGCAAAATGAATCAAGTCCAGTAAAGGCATGTTCACGTTCATTTACAAAAATACTTAAAAGATCGTTATGAGTTTGGTGGCTTCTAGTAAATATGTGTGGTATCCACATGTAATTTGGATGGAGGCTTTGAAAACCTGAGATAGCATGCCATTACATATGCTAGTTTCCTAAAAGACTTTTTTTTTTTTTGTAATTTCATATTTTGCTGTCTCACCTGATTTAATTTTTATGCATTAATATCTTCTTATCTACCATTTGCTTGTCTTACTTTTTAAAAAAATGTTCAGTATCTTTAAGTACTTCATCTTTCAGTTAGATAATTTTGCATGTAATTATGGGGAAAATGGAAAACTTTTCAGATTATCATGAATGATACGGAAAATCACGAACACTTTGTACCTAATTAGGAACTTAGGGGTTTAATGAATTTTAATGTGAGCTACATAGAAGATGGATTTCCAATATGTACCCATTACATTATTGATATTAACACATATCTTATAAATAAAACATGTAGGCACATACTCATCTCACATCTAGAACACTGAATTTTTGTTATAGAAAAATTGTTGTAGGTCTGAATTTTCATTTTGTTTTTAAGCTAAAGTAAGTTTTTTAAAAAGGATTTTATTTGTATCAATTGTGTCACAACTTAGCCTGTAAATAGCCATAATATTTCATGTTAAGATGGTTTGGCATGGTCAGAGTGTCTGTCAGTTTTTCCAACTGTTTCAGCCCCGTCTCTTGTTTTGTTTTTTGTGCATTGTCGTAGGTTATAAGAGAAATAAAGGACTTGTTTTCCTTACAAACCCAGTCAGGAATTTTGCCACTGCCTGTTCAAACTTAATGGCCCAGATTAAACACTTGTGACAAAGGAGCTATGGGAGTGAATGATGGATCTGTAGTATCTCTAATGTTAACCTCTAACTAGCTCTCATTATTCATCTTTGAAACTTCCATTTCCTTTTTCTATCAAAATCAGTTCAGTTGGAATAAATTGATACTCTTGCACGTCCTATGATATCTTCTGAGTGTAGTGTTGGTCTCTTAATGATACTGTTAATAATTTTTTCATGTTCTTTTCTCTCTTTTCTTTTAGTCTCGACCTATTCCTTCCCACCTTACTTCAGCAGTTGCTGAGAGTATCTTGGCCTCAGCCTGTGAGAGCGAGAGTAGAAATGCTGCCAAGAGGATGCGCCTGGACAGACAGCAGGTACTGAGGAGTCTTGTGGGCTGGCGACTCTCAGCTGTTGCAAATATGGTCAAGTTAATCTGATTCATGAGGAAGAGCAAAATCTCTGGAATGGATTTGAAGTCCACAGAGAAATTGCTTTTCTTTGTGTGATGTGAGGTGAAACTTGAAAATACGTCTCTGTGAGACCAGTGGAGATCAATGACAAAATTTTTCTCTGATGAAAAATGGACAGTTGTAAAATGAATGAGCTATAATTCTTTTTAGTATCCAATTTGAAATCTAGTGACTTATTTAAATAAGAGGCTCTAACTGATCACTTACAATAATTTCATAAATTTATCTGATCTTTTATGATAGTGACCTGATTGTGCTCTTTTTAAATGGAAGTGAACATCTCTTTAATTTCCTCTGGTCCACTGCCAAATTTCAATAGGTTATGCTGGGAATACAGAAAACACAATATAATCTTGAAGACTAGAAAGTCATAAAATGGGGTATAAAATAATTAAAAACTACATCCTGGGCTTACATTCTCATTAACAAATCATTTACTGTATAACCATTAAGTATCATCTATCTATATCTTTTTTCTAAGGCTATATATTCATGTAGGAGAGATATGTATTTTTTGTGCATTGTTCATTGATGTTTTGCTCAGTTTTTCTCTTGGTTTATCTGCATCTGTCTGTCTCCCCTTCGCATGTCTGGAATGTCTTTCTTTCTCTGTTTCCCTTTTCTCCCTAGCCCTCTTTCTTAATCATCAATAATAAAGACTAAATTATAATATATAAGTTTAAGTGCTATGTATAAAATATTCTGTATTCTGACTTTTAAATTATTTTTACAACAAATGATCTGGGAGTTTCATATTTCTCATTGAGGCTGGGATAAGGAGACTGAATTGTCAGCCCAATTTTGTTTTGCCTGTGAGCCAATGAGTTTCAAAGAAAATAGAAAAAAAAAATTTCCATTCCAGACTTAATATTTTAAAATGTTTTAGAATGATATTATTTTAATTGTATGTGTTTATACTTAATATGGCTTGTACCAGTACTTCTAAGCAATGCAAAAGATGAAGGCTTTAGTTAAATTTAAAATGGGGTATTAGCCTCATATGATAAAATATATATATATATATATATATATATATATATATATATATATATATATATAAATGCTGATTTGGAATTTACTATTCATTCTTTGCCAAACACATTTATTCGCATATACATATCCACAGTAGAGATTTTGTCATGATTATATCTCTAAAATTTATCTTGCTTAAAATAAATTATAGCCCAATATACAATATCCAGTTTAGCATAGTGATTAAGATCGTACATTCTGGAGTTAAATACAACTGATTTTGATTCTCAGCTGTACTCTTATTCCCTGAGTGATCTTCATCAAATTATTCCTATTTTCTGTGTTTCAGTTTGCTCATATGTAAAATAACAGTAAAGTACTATTCTTAATAGGGGTGTGTGAGAACCCTGAATGTTAGATTTATGTTAGGTACTTAGCAATTTGCCTGGCATATGGCAAGCATCAAAAATTTCAGCCTAGGAAAGGTTATTTTAATTGATGTTCTAGCTTTTCTGTCATTGCATTGGTATCAATAAAACTATAAAGAAGCATTAATAGTATAATAGGAGTTTTCTGAAGTCAGCCTAAGTCTATTTGAGTAAAGATTATTCTAGAAATCAGAGTGGTATCATGCTGGGATTGAAAGGATTCTCCTCGTTGTCAGTGTGCACGTGCCTCACCAGTCTGCACTCTAGACTCTGCCTGAAAGGTGTGTGTGCGCGCACGTGTTCAGTCATGTCTGACTCTTCCTGACCTCATGGACAGTCTCCTATGCCCATGAACTCTTCCCAGGCAGAATACTGGAGTGGGTTTCCTCCTCCAGGGGATCTTCCTGATCCAGGGATGGAACCTATGTTTCTTGTGTCTCTTACATTGGCAGGCAGATTCTTTACCACTGGGTCACCTGGGAAGCCCTCCCTGAATCATGTATGGAGTATCAATCATATATGCAGGCATTATAAAAATTAGATGACTGATTCACATTATGTACTGCCTGTGATATCCTTTTACAATATCCCAAAAGCCTGATCATCCACCAATATTTGGCCAAATCACTTAACCCCTGTTGGCCTAATCTGTAAAATAAAGAGTACACATATAAAACTATTTCTCTTTACTATGAATTCTGTAGATTTCACTTGGCATGTAGCACTAAGGCTTCAATCAAATGGATTCTGTATTTTTATCAAAGCATAGAGATGTGGTGGAGGAGGCTCTCTTAATTGGATCTAAACACTCTTTGCCTAAGTAGAGACAACCAAAGTTCTTTTGGGTGTTGGCAATGACATCATACTTTTTTAGGCATGTTCTTAACCTAACTCACAATTCTTAGAATTTGCCAGTGACTCAGAAATTCTTCATTGTGCCCCTGGCTTTCTGTGGGTGTTTGAAAGTTCAAACATGAGACAATTAAAATCTAAATCCTGTTCGTCCACACATATGACTACTTGTTGCCTCTGGTTAGCCATGCATAGAGCTGTAATTATATGTGTCCTTCAGAGTTTATGAAACTTGATAAATTAATTGGCCTTTATAAAGCTCTTTGAGCTATGAACATGAAAGGTACTATGGATGTGTTAAATACTTTTTTCATATATCCACCTTGCCCCAGGATCCAGTGTGTGTATGCAGGGGGAGCCTCAAGCCTGAAGCAAGCCAGTGGCAAGGGCAGGAGCCTGCTGCCTTGTCAGCAGTCAGATAGCACAGGGCTAAGGTCAGTCCCCAGTGTATTATAGAATATGGTCAGCATTTATTTTCTTTTAACATGAAAATCTGGTATTTCTGTGTTACCTAGGAAATCCTTCCTCACCTTGGCAATTCAAAAAAATAGGCAGAGTCAGACTTCACCTGTCTAATTCAATGCCACAGCTCAAATTAAAAGATTGTCTTTTTTCTGTGTTATTTATATATTATTTGACTGTGTGTGTGTGCACTAAGTTGCTTCTGTCATGTCTGACTCATTGCAACCCTATGGACCATATCCCACCAGGCTCCTCTGTCCAGGAAATAACACTGGAGTGGGTTGCCACGCCCTCCTCCAGGGGATCTTCCTGACCGAGGGATCAAACCTGCATCTTTTACATCTCCTGCATTGGCGGGTGGGTTCTTTACCACTAGCGCCACCTGGGAAGCCCATTATTTCACTACCATTTCCTTAAAAACAAATCCATCTCAGTATTTTCAGTTACACTTCATCTCACCAGAGAGACAGAGGCATAAAGTGAGAGAGATTAGAACCAGCCACTTGCTGGTCATTTATCTCCCATCTGTGTGTACTTTACTCTTTTTGAAGGATGCTGCTGCTGCTAAGTCACTTCAGTCGTGTCTGACTCTGTGCGACCCCATAAATGGCAGCCCACCAGGTTCCTCTGTCCCTGGGATTCTCCAGGCAAGAACACTGGAGTGGGTTGCCATTTCCTTCTCCAATGCATGAAAGTGAAAAGTGAAAGTGAAGTCGCTCAGTCGTGTCCGACTGTTAGCGACCCGATGGACTGCAGCCTACCAGGCTCCTCCGTCCATGGGATTTTCCAGGCAAGAGTACTGGAGTGGGGTGCCTTTGCCTTCTCTGTTTGAAGGATGACATATATTTTATTCCTAGGCTTATTGAAATCTCAAGTTATTGTGTGAGGGTCCCCTTGTTTCTTATCCCTGTTTAGTTCTTTCAGTTAAACTGTAGTTTTATAGAAAGAATACAGAAAACCAATGGTCAAGGGCCTCCTTGGAAGATCCAGCCCTCATGAAGGGCAATGCAGCATGAGTATTGGGTGACAGTTTTCGTGGTGACTGGGACAGATAGGAAATCAATGGTAGACTGTGATGTGACACCTCTGACTCTATTGGAAAGAACACTCTAGGGGAAAAGGGAAAATGACACGTTAGCTGCTTGTGACATAAAAGGTGAGAGAGCAGGGGAAAAAATACTGAAAACTGATGTACTTCTGAGTCATGTATTACAAAACAGAAAGTCCTTGTTAGTAAACCAGCAGGAAACCATTGGCCGAAGACCTAAAAATATTTAGTAAGCCTGTAGTTCCTGCTGCTCTGTTCTCTATAGTGCTGGTGAATGTGACTTGTTACATCTTCATGATTTTTCCTTTGTTAGGGTACCAATGAGTGGGCATGTTATTAAAAGAAACGTAGGTAGTTGTAGCCCTCAAGGTAGAAGATTCGGCCACATAAGCGTGGTGGCAATGTTTCATTTTGTTGTGAATGTATTTGGGGAATATCTGAAACAACAGATTGAAGACAGTTTCTGAGACAGGCAGGTCTCCTTTCATGTTTCCTTCTGCATGTCCTTTTGATAACATTTACAAAATTCTACAAATGCATAATTGAAAGTCATATTTTTCAACAGACTTTTATGCTTTAATGTAGACATTGTGATAGTAACTGAGATAGAGCTTGAAACCTGTTTCTGTGGTTTCAAGCTTCCAGCCCACATTCTCCTATCCCTACTCTGTCATCCTCAGCTTTTAATCAACTTCTAGCATTTATCTTTATTATATACAGCATTTTGGAGAAAGAAAACTGTATCTTTGAGTGTTCCAACATGTTTCAGCATGCCCCTTTCATCCAAAGGAGAATATATACTATGTAAGACAAACAAAGTACCACCTACAGTATAATAGTTACTTGAATATATTATATTTCCTCTATAACACAATGCAATTTTAAATAATTGAGATAAAATATACTTCCTAAGACATCTAACTGTAGTAGGTCTTATTTTCCTCATTAGTAATAATATTAAGAACAACAGAAATAGGAGGAATATACATGGGTGCAGCACTGTTTAAGGAGAGTTTTAAGCCTGTTTTATGTAACTGTCATGACTTTTCATGAAGGGGAGACACTGGGGCTTAGTATTCTTAGGTCGGAGCTGCTCAGGATAGATCCCCACTTGAATCCAACCTTTGTGCTTTCTAAAATTGTGCTAAAGGACCTCCCTGGAGGTCCAGTGGTTAGGATGTCACCTTCCAATGCAAGGGATGTGGGTTTGATCCCTGGTCAGTGAGCTAAGATCCCACATGCCTGGAGACCAAAAAACCAAAACATAAAACAGAAGCAGTTTTGTAACAGATTCAAGAAAGATTTTAAAAATGGTCCATATCAAAAAACCTTTTAAAAAATCATGTGTACAGTAGTAACATTAAAAAAAAAACTTTTCAGACTTGCAGGCTAATTTTTTGATAATTTAGGAAATAGAGAAATGTGTAGAGAAGAAATACAATTACTAGTAGTTCCACTCTTCAGTTTTAGAGTATGATTCTTTCTACTACTCTTTTTATGCAAAGCTCCCTGCTTTAAAAAGCAAAATAGTATCACACTGTATCCTTCCACTTAGTTTAATGTTATGAATATTTACTGTATCGCTATGATTGCAACCATGAAATTAAAAGATGCTTGCTCCTCGAAAGAAAAGCTTTGACAAACCTAGACAGCATATTAAAAAGCAGAAACGTTACTTTGCCAACAGAGGTCCATCTAGTCAAACTTATGGTTTTTCCAGTAGTCATGTATGGATGTGAGAGTTGGACCATAAAGAAGGCTGAGCGCCAAAGAATCGATGCTTTTGAACTGTGGTGTTGGAGAAATCTCTTGAGAGTCCCTTGGACTGCAAGGAGATCAAACCAATCAATCCTAAAGGAAATCAATCCTAAATATTCATTGGAATTACTGATGCTGAAGCTGAAGCTAGAATCCTTTGGCCATCTTATGTGAAGAGCCGACTCGTTAGAAAAGACCCTGATGAAAGTTTTAAGGCAGGAGGAGAAGGGGATAGCAGAGTATGAGATGCCTGGATGGCATCACTGACTCAATGGACATGAGTTTGAGCAAGTTCTGTGGGAGATGGTGAAGGACAGGGAAGCCTGGTGTGCTGCAGTCCATGGGGTCGCAAAGAGTCAGACATGACTGAGTGACTGAACAACAAATGTAAATTTATGGATTACTTTTTAAAGCCACTTAATACTCCATCATGTAGTGTTTCCTGAATTATTAAGTATTGATTTTATTATTTCTACCGTAATTTTCCTGTGAAAAGGATGTCTTGCCAATTATTTCTTCAGGATAAATTATGAGAATCGGATCAAAAGCTAGCAAGGTTTTTAAAACTCTTCATAAACATACAGTCCATGCATGCCCTTAATTTCTACCTTATTCTTATAAAAATAAGTATTTTTGCTTGTTTTATAACCATACGCCTATTAAAAGCTTGTTTTAACTTCTAACAATCTAGGAATCTTTGATTCTTTTCTGACTCATTTGTCTGTGCCCAGTCTTGGCTGTGGCATGAGGGACCCTTGATCTTCAGTGCTACATGCAGGATCTTTACAAGCATCAATCTTTTCCACATGTGGCATGTGGAATCTAGTTTGCTGATCAGGGATTGAACCCAGGCCCCCTGCATTGAGAGCATGGGGTCTTATCCACTGGACCCCCAGGAAAGTCCCTGGGAATCTTTGATTCTTAATCAATGATTCCTAAACCTTTCAAACATAGCATGTCATTTTTACAATTAATGCCTTGACATGCCCCCCACTTTTAGATCCTGAAATGTAATTTATAGTTAATATAAACTACCTGATGCGAAGAACTGACTCATTTGAAAAAACCCTGATGCTGGGCAAGATTGAGGGCAGGAGGAGAAGGGGACAACAAAAGATGAGATGGTTGGATGGCATCACCAACTCAATGGACATCAGTTTGGGTTAACTCTAAGAGCTGGTGATGGACAGGGAGGCCTGGCATGCTGCAGTCCATGGGGTCACAAAGAGTCGGACACGACTGAGCGACTGAACTGAACTGAAACTGTCTATGCTCACAATTTAAATATATGTTCATAACATCTTGATCTTAATGTGTAAATGTGTTATTTGTTTAACTAGTAATACAAAATCTAACAGGCTTCACAGGTAGCACTAGTGGTAAAGAACCTGCCTGACAATGAAGGAGATGTAAAAAATGTGGGTTCGATCCCTGGGTCAGGAAGATCCTGGAGGAGGGCACGGCAATCCATTCCAGTATTCTTGCCTGGAGAATCCCATGGTCTAAGGAGCGTGGCAGGCCATAGTCCATAGGGTCGCAAAGAGTCAAACAGGACTAAAGCAACTTAACACACAAACACACTTATATATATATATATATAATCTAACAACGTGTGCTTTGGTGTGGAAACGTGAGGATTCCACATCACTAGAAGACACAATGAGCTTTCCAGGTGGCTCATACACTAAAGAATCTACCTGCAATGCATGAGACCCTGGGTCAGAGAAGATATCCTAGCGAAGGGAATGGCTACCCACTCCAGTATTCTTCCCTGGAGAATCCCATGGAGCCTGGAGGGCTATCATCCGTGGGGTTGCAAACAGTCACACACAAGAAGATACAATAAAGTCATCAGCTGCTTCTACCTGTCCCTCAAACCAGTGAGGAAAAAGCAGCTACACCTGTCCTTTGATACATGTGTGTCGTGGATACTCAGAGCACTTTATGACATGAATTTTCCAAACATTGTAAAACTATTGATAAAGTTCCAAACAAACTATAGCACAATACTCCTTTGATTTACATGGTAGTGTATTCCTGAAACAATTCAAGGTGTATTTTAAAGCATGCACAAAAGCATTTGTATGCCTAAAATGAAATTAAACTTTAGGCTCAGGAAATCCCATTCAGGTCTCACCTGCAAACAGCAGGACTTTTTGAAACTCATGTGGGAACAGAGACAGTCAGTTCTCAGTCATTTGAGACTGCCGAGAGCATGTCAGAACTTCCTGTAAGCTTGTCCGCCCACTTCCTGTATCACCTAATGTGTGTTTTCCATATGTCCCCTAGGGGTGGTAATACTCTTTGAGAAGTACTGCTATGCATAGACTAGTCTAGGATTTGAATACAGGAATGAGAATAATAAATTCTCAGATCTATTCCTTGATAACAAACTTGTAACTCAGTTACTCCCATTTTGAAGAGACTGGCCTTGAGGTTCAAAACCCACAATTTTCCATAGATTTGCACTCATTATATCAAATGAATTCTCCCTCCATCTTTTTCTACCTTCTGTCTACTTTTTGGTTTTAAAATTCACCCAAGTCTGAAAGTAAAAATTGCATGCTTTAAGATAAAAAATAACTTAACCAGACCCTTTAGTTTAATTTTATTTCTTTGCAAGAAGGAAGTAATTGTCAATGGCCATAGCAATTATGCCCCTAGTCAAAAAGCTAAGCCACATATGGTTTCTAATTCCAGTTGTATTCTTAAAGTGTAATTCCATTTTGTATTCATCATTCAACTATGTTCGATATCTCCTGAGATTGCAGTTACATCCTTTTCTAATTTGGAAGTCACCATCAATTAAATTATCATGTTTAACATTTACAGTAGGGAAACCACGACATCCAACAGTTTGCTACAAATAGAGCCACAAAAAGACAAGGCTCAATAATCTTCAAGTATGCGTGTTTTCATCAGTTTCAACCATGCATAAATATGCTCTTTGCACAGTCGCCACTGGAGGATGTGACTAGGTGTATCCCGAAGCATCTGCTCACTCTCTACTCACATGGCCTGGAGGGTTTAGTAAATAATCATTGCAAAGCAAAGGAGGTCTTTGCTATGTGGGAAATCGCTAACACAAGTGGATAGACATCGAACCATGACCTTAAATTCACCAGCACGTGAATTTGTCATGGTGGACAAATTAGTAAATCCATCCAGAGGACTTGGAGACACTCTCACTACCGCAAACCAACCATCATACCTTGGCCCAGAGAACAAAGTCTGGGAATGGTTATAATCACATTTTAAAACAATTAAAATAAGAAAATATTATACATTTCCATTTTTATATTTTTGTAAACATAGAAATTTTATAAACATAAAAACTAAGGAAAATTAAATATATATACCAAATTTAAATGTTGACTGGGCTTCCCTTGTAGGTTAGTCGGTAAAGAATGTGCCTGCAGTGCAGGAGACCTAGGTTAAATCCCTAGGTCAGGAGGGATCCCCTAGAGAAGAAAAAGGCAACCTACTCCAGTATTCTTGCCTGGGGAGTCCTATGGTTAGAGGAGCCTGATAGGCTACAGTCCATGGGGTCGCAAGAGTTGGACACGACTTAGCAACTAAACCACCAGAATGTTGACTTCCCTGGTAGCTCAAAACAGTAAAGAAGTCGCCTGCAATGCAGGAGATCTGAGTTTGATCCCTGGGTCGGTAAGATCCCCTGGAGAAAGAAATGGTAACCCACCCCAATATTCTTGCCTGAAGAATCCCATGGACAGAGGAGCCTGGCAGGCTTCAGTCTGTAGGGTCACAAAGAGTCAGACACAACTGAAGCAGCTTAGCATGCACAGATATATAAAATATCACTTATAATTACAATTAATATTTACTATTCTCATTTAAAATTTGAGTTCTTTGTATACATTATTTGAGAAACAAGGTTAAAATAGTTTTACTAAAATTTTTATTTGCTCTGTAGGGAAGAATATTTGACCTGTCTTCTGTTGGTATAGAATATACCAAGATAACTGCTTTACAAATCCATACTCTTCCAGCATTAGATTAATAATGTAGATGGACTTCAAATGTGTTTTATTTCCAAATTGAGTTTTATAGGATAACTACATGGTAGAAGTTTTAAATTCTTTTCCCAAGGTTTTTTAATTGTTCTAGGTCGTTCCTTAAATATTTCATGTACCTTTATCTGCCAAGAATATGATTAATACAAGAAAATTAGTGCTATGTAGCCCTGAAGTAGTTTATTTAGCAATTATTCCTTATATGGAAGACATTTTGCTTGGTACAGAGCCTACACAACAAGGATGGGGAACCTTTATTGAGGCTTTACCAGGTAGTAGGTTTATTTATACCATTTGCTACTGAACTGGTATTTTTACTCTCTCTTCGCAGCTTGATGAAGTATAACATTTTTCCTCTAAAAACTCACATTCTATTAAAGACAAGTGAAATCAGTATGGTAAATGAAATTATAAGGGTGTGATTAGATTGTTGTGAAAGCAAGAGGAGAGTGCTCCTAACTTTGCCAGGAGGGCTTCCCAGAGGAGGCGATATTTGAGCCAGAGCTTGAGAAATGAAAGAGATTTTGAGAGACAAAAAAGCTAAACGATGATGCTCCAGACACATGGAATATGAACATTTCCTGAGTATTAAAAACAGTAACCTCCTGTGAGGGAAACTTGAGATTCTTGGGAAGACATAAGAGGAGAGAGTGTTAGGTTGAAGGTTAGATTGTGGACAGTTTAAATGCTCTGTTGAGTGTTGTTTGCTGACTCATGTCCATCTCTTTGTGACCCAATGCACTATAACCCTCCTGGCTCCTCTGTCCATAGGATTTCCCAGGCAGTACTGGAGTGAGTTGCCTTTTTTTTTTTCTCCAGGGGGATCTTCTTGACACAGGGATCAAACCTGCATCTCCTACATTGGCAGGTAGATTCTCTACTGCTGAGCTACTGGGAAGCCCTCTATTAAGTTATTTGGATTTTAAATATATATCAAGATGAGTGGAAGGAGAGTGGAATGTCCGATTTTGGGGAAGCTTTGGAACCCTAGGGACAATGAAATGTATCTGTACCGGGGCAAAGGTGAGGCCCCAATTCAGCAATAATTCCTTTCTCTACCACCTGCATTTCAGATTTACTATTTAAATGTGAAAATATTTAAATTTGAACTAATGCCAAAAAGTAATTTGAAGACAAATCTGCTATAGGGTGTTTCAAAGTTACAAATGAGTGATTTGGGAATACCTACTCTTCCAGGCTGCAGTGTTAGTTCAGCTAATGAGAAATCAGAGGTAAATGTTTTCCTATAGCTTCAACATGTGTAACTATACACATAGATTATTATTATTTCTATTGTAAAAATTTTCATCTTTTTTATGATGTCTCAAAAAACTAACATTATGATTTTCCTCAATGCCTTTTCATCTATTTTTTTTCTTAAATTGAGAGTAAGGTTACTTCTGTAAAAAATTTTTTCTTAGTGTATGTATTTTCCTTCTATAATCGTATATCAGTGTATATCTGAGTTATGATACACAGTGCATGATGCTTTTGGTCTCTCAGAAGAACTAAGAAGACTATTGATCAAATAGTTTCCCTTTTATACAGATGGGGAATCTGAATCTGAGAAGCTTTTAGGTAATATAAATGGAGTTTGGGGGGTTGGTGGATGCTGGAAACTGCCTTAATTTCTGATTTTTTTTTTTTTTTTTTGTCTTCCTATTACTCAATCTGTTTTACTGTTTGGTTTTCTGGCTTCATTGAGCATTCTCCCACATTTTTATAGAAATTTTTTTTTTTTTTTTAGGTACATCTTTGGCTTCGGATGTTATTAATTTCAAGTAGATAAATATCAGGATATGAGTAGGTGGTTTGAATTCAGAGAGAGAAATTCATCAAAATATGTTGATACACTTTTCAGTGCCAAAGTCAGGGGAACATATGGTTTACTGGGTTCTCTGCAAAGACTGCATTTTTGTTAATATCATTTCTTTTAAAACCAGTTATTTTAGGCTTAGCAGATAAATGAAGAGTCTGACATACTTAGTTTATGCCAAATATATTCACTTTTATAATTTATTTCTCATAATTTGTTCATTCCTTGTCTTGTCTTTTCTCTTTAATCTAACCACTTTAAAACCCATTAGTTACTCTGAAACAATAATGTTATGTGTATTAGGGAGATTTAGCGATAGTCACAAATTTATTATGAAATTAGACAATGTAATAGCTTGACACATTGGGCTGTGCTTCCTAAAGAGATGTATGACGTCTGGCATGACTCAGTTGGTAAATACCATGAGCCCAGTGGCCTCAAGAAATATATATTGGCCTCTCAGTTACTATATTGGCCTCTCAGTTACTATGGAGAAGGCATTGGCACCCCACTCCAGTACTCTTGCCTGGAAAATCCCATGGACGGAGGAGCCTGATGGGCTGCAATTCATAGGGTCGTGAAGAGTCAGACACGACTGAGCGACTTCCCTTTCACTTTTCACTTTCATGCTTTAGAGAAGGAAATGGCAACCCACTCCAGTGTTCTTGTCTGGAGAATCCCAGGGACGGCAGAGCCTGGTGGGCTGTCATCTATGGGTCTCACAGAGTCGGACATGACTGAAGCGACTTAGCAGCAGCAGTAGCAGCTCAGTCACTAGCACTCTGCAGGGCTTCTGCAGAGCTGGGAATTCTAGATAGCTGTGCATTAGCCTTTATTAAAAATGACTTTACTTTCATTGGTAGTGGAAATATTCCTAGCCTCTCAGTGCATCTTTATTTCATGCCTTAAAATCTTTGGATCAAAACTTTTAAAGACGGACTTAGTTATGAATATTTACTAGGGATTGGGTGGTGCTGACATCAGAGCTTCAGATACTGACATGGGTACCACGGAGCAGGTGATGAAATCGGTGATCTTGTGCAGTCTGCCCTAGAGAAAACTCCCTGCAGCAGCTCAACTCACTTTACTGGTAATTTGCCTCTTTCTCATAATGGTGGAGGTAGTTCTGACTTTCTGAGAACCTTGGTAGCAAAACTGATCTTTAACTATTAACCTTGCTGAAATGGATTCATCTCTTATAAAAATCTCTCATCCTCAGGAAGAAGGCCCCATCTTTCCTGTGCTGTCTGTTCTTTGCC
The DNA here is from genome assembly GCF_029378745.1 of Bos indicus. NCBI lineage: Eukaryota > Metazoa > Chordata > Mammalia > Artiodactyla > Bovidae > Bos > Bos indicus. The sequence goes on from NC_091783.1 coordinate 23,598,998, forward strand.
TTGTCCAGAAATACTGTTTTTTTCTTCAACAATCCAATGGCTTCTCAGTGTCTACAGAGCAGTCTGTATTTGCCCTTATTTATACCTGGTTAAAAGAATATGTATAACTTATACCCTGTTAAAGATCCTGATGCTGGGAAAGATTGAAGGCAAAAGGAGAAGGGGACAGCAGAGGAGGAGATGGTTAGATAGCATCACTGACTCAATGGATATGAATTTGAGCAAACTCCAGGAGATAGTGAAGGACAGAGGAGCCTGGCATGCTACAGTCACAAAGAATCGGACATGATTTAGCGACTGAACAACAAAAGAATATAAGGAAAACTACCTGTGACTCTTTAGGGGTTTATGCAAAGCTATTTTCTACGAGTTCTTACCTGCACTTATTCATCAAGAAGAAAATGATACTTGTATATATCAAAAATCCAGTCACATTTGTTTTTAAGCTTCCTTTAACATTTTGCCTTGAACACAAGCAAGATCAAAGTAGCATTTCTAATGAAAGAATTAAGTTGAAAGTCCAGTGAGATGCCTGCATCAAGATCAAACTTCTCACTAAATCACTTCTCTGGTAATATTCCATGTTATTTCTTCTTGGTTTTGGTGCTAGTTCTGTTATTTAAGAAAACATAATAGTGCATTCTGGACTTGGTATATAGGAGCCCTCAGGGGGCTCCGGCATCTGGCAGAAACCTTTGCTATTTTCCTCCTTGAGGTTTGAGACTAGCCTCCTATTCCCAAATCCACTATGTAAATGTGAGGTTTAATGGAAGTCAAGGTTCTGAGTTCTGAAAAAGAGATCAGAGAGCAAAAGTATCAATACAAAAGAGGTCAAATGTGTAATGGTGAACTTGTTACAAAGTAGGTAGATGTAGAAGTCTATCTGAATCCCAAAGGCATCAGGATCCCCATCAATAAACAGCAGTTAAAGTAAAGCTGTCTACTATGTGCCAATATCCTTCTGGTTGGTTATTTTTGCTACATGCTTGCTTTCGGGTAGGGGGGACCTGAGAAATTTAGAGGAAGCATGTAACCTTTGATTCAGGCCTTTGGAAAAAACATTCTGTAGACACTGATGCAGTGACCTGTTTTAACCACGTATGTGGACGGACACACAAAGTTGCTATACTTGGGGATTACTAATATATACGTAACATTTCAAAAGAATAGCTTATTTAAAAAATTTTAAATTATCATTTTTACTATAGGAAATATGGGACTCAAAAATCATTAGAGCTTCTGAGAAACTCACAGGCCACTTCGTTCAGTTACTTACTTTATAAAAGAAAAGGGCCTGGAAACATTCATTTTTAGTTTAGATTTTCCTTCCTTCCTTACACCCTCCCACCTCCCTTTTTCAGTGACTTTTTTTTTTCATATTTCACTAGAAACAGAGTTTTCTTTAAAAAGAAGCAAAAGACTAGTACAGTATGAAGAATTTAGCTTTCTTTGTTTTTTTCCATTTTATTTTATTTATTTATTTTTTTAATTTTATTTTTAAACTTTACATAATTGTATTAGTTTTGCCAGATATCAAAATGAATCCGCCACAGGTATACATGTGTTCCCCATCCTGAACCCTCCTCCCTCCTCCCTCCCCATACCATCCCTCTGGGTCGTCCCAGTGCACTAGCCCCAAGCATCCAGTATCGTGCATCGAACCTGGACTGGCATCTCGTTTCATACATGATATTTTACATGTTTCAATGCCATTCTCCCAAATCTTCCCACCCTCTCCCTCTCCCAGAGAGTCCATAAGACTGTTCTATACATCAGTGTCTCTTTTGCTGTCTCGTACACAGGGTTATCGTTACCATCTTTCTAAATTCCATATATATGTGTTAGTATACTGTATTGGTGTTTTTCCTTCCGGCTTACTTCACTCTGTATAATAGGCTCCAGTTTCATCCACCTCATTAGAACTGATTCAAATGTATTCTTTTTAATGGCTGAGTAATACTCCATTGTGTATATGTACCATAGCTTTCTTATCCATTCATCTGCTGATGGACATCTAGGTTGCTTCCATGTCCTGGCTATTATAAACAGTGCTGCGATGAACATTGGGGTACATGTGTCTCTTTCCCCAGCAGTGGGGTTGCTGGATCATAAGGCAGTTCTATTTCCAGTTTTTTAAGGAATCTCCACACTGTTCTCCATAGTGGCTGTACTAGTATGAAGAATTTAGCTTTCTTTTGATTTCAGAGTAATGTTCTGAGCAATGAAAATCAGAATGCTTCATAAATTTCAAATCTTAAGGCCATCCTTACTATTTACTTACTATGTAAAGTCTGCATCCTTACTATCCTTATTCAGGACTAAAAATCACACGAAGAGGACATGCAGTGCCTCCTTGTTCCTGTTTTGTTTCTATAGAGAGGACATTTAGGGGCTTTAGAAATGTGTGAATGTGGAGCCGCACCTTTAGTGCTCCGAGCACACCCTCTTCCCACCAGTACGTCTTTGCCCAGGCAGTCTGTCAACTCCAGTTCCACTCCTGTGTTTATTTGCACACCCCCGTCTCAAGGTGCACCTGCTTTAGAAGCAGCTCCTGCATCAGCTCTCAGCCCACAAAGCTAAATCCCCTTCCTGGTTCTCTAGGTAGCAAGGACTATCAGCACAGCATATTTTAGGACTTGATTATATTCCCAGGTAACATTGTAATGGCCTCCAGGTGTCTTTAGGAATATCAGCTTTATAATATTTCGTCACTCTGTGGGATTAAAGCAGTTTTGGCTTTCATCATTCTGAGCCCCAAAGATACCTAGTCATATCCTGGGGAAAGGATAAGCAGTAAATAAAACATCCACTCGTGGCTTGATGTAGCATAGCAGAACGTTCAGTTTTAGGGAAGGAAAGAGCCTTTTAATGAGATGCCTGCCAACACAACAGGAAATGTTCAAGCCTGAGAACGGTAATATGTGGCCAAATAGAGCAGGCATCATTGGAATTAATACTGTAATTTAAAATGTCGCCTGACAGCTTGGTAAATACAGTTTTAACACCAAATGGGGAGGCTGGGGAGAGGACGTCTCAGTTCTTTGAGCACTATTGCTTTCCACTGTTCAGTGAGGAAAAGAAGGCAGCTATTAGGTCCCTGACAAAGCAATTATACAGACAGAGACACTGGGAGTTGACCTGACATTTGCCCTTGGGTAGTTGTCATAGCAGCAGGCTGAATAGAGCAGCATGATACAATTGCTACTGCAGGCTTGGAGGAAGTTCCGCCCTAAATGCAGCACATTTGAACATTAATATACACACGTGTGTATTAATCGTTCCCTAATGGTGGCCATCACTGTCCTTTGCTCAGCACTTACCTGATTTTAAGTACTCATTTAGGAAGAAGTCCATGTTTAAAGGTAAACTACATGCCTTCACAAGATCTGCAGTGATGTATCCAGGGTATTGTTCCTCAGGGAGAAGTTATTTTAAACAGTGTTGCTAACAAAAGAAAGGTTTAGATGCTGTAAACTGGATGTAGCTTTTTTTTTTTAAGCTATGTATGCTGTGTCTATTCTCTTCAAATAAGTTTTGTCCTTATTTACTCTTTGCTTATTCCCAAATGTATGCAGGCACCTCTAGATCTGTGTCTGATATGCAAAAGATAGCTATTTAAAGTTATCTATAGAAAGATGTGTGTACAGGTAAATATTTATGTCCACATGAAGGAGAAGGTATTTGTCAATATATTAAGAAAGACTTTGAGGATAGTACTGGAGTACTCATTTGAGTTTTTAAAGTTGCTTTCAGTTTCATAGACTAAATTTGGTTTTAATGTAGACAGGTTCTCCCAAAACTGAAGTCTTAATAGCAACATTAAATTACATATCATTATATAGTCATATTTTATAAGCAGTTATAATTATTAATGCATGCATAGTCGCTAAACACTCAAACTAACTGCATAATTTTTTAACAAAAAATGCGACTCTGTTCCAGAGTTAAATAAAATACATGATCTTCTGCCTAAAACAAAAAGAATAAAAATCTTAATATTCTGTATGATCAGCAGAGAACCTGTATATTCTAAATCACGACCTTATGGAATTATGGAATAAGCATCAGGAAAGGCTCATAAAAGATTAGTATACCCCTGTGCAGTAGGGTGTGTTAGTTCTTGCCCTCAATCAATATGTATTTCTAACTTTAGGAGAAGTTTTAAAACTGAATTTTTAATTCATTTCTTTTGAGCTGATGAAAATAGAAAGAATGCTACTGACAAAAGTAGAAATATAATCTGACTAATAATAATATATTTTTGCTGAAAGTTTAAGGAAAATTAATGTGATATATTGAGTTACAGTAATTTCAAACCAGCATTTCAGAAATTACAAAAGTATGCATATACAATAATCTGAATACATGATAGCCTAAATATAAGATATCCAGTTAAATTGAATTTTGTCTTTGTTATGACTCAGGTTGGAAATTAGGGGAGTTTTCCAGAAAGACTGGAAGCACAATTTGCCTGGACATGAGAATATGTAAATATCAAAGTTTAGTGTATTATAACGAACTTATTTTTAAGAATATATTTTAAAACATAAAGGATGTTCACATAAATGACACGAAAATTGAGGGCATGTCCAATCTAATCTAAATCCATATATTATATGTTAAGGAAGATGCTCTTCTATATTATTCCCTAAGAATACATAAAGGAGCATTTGTCTGCTGTCTCAAGCCATTGAGATAGAGTTGTCTGACTATCTCTGTATTGTGATCTGCAGCCACAAGAATGAGGGTTAAACAGGAAAGTGTCCAATGAGTACATGTTTAGAAATAAGGAAACCTGACTGGCTTTTCTTCTCAGAAATAACTTGAATTAGGGATTTCCAAATCATTTCATTCATTAAGTAAGCAGTGAAGTTAGTGTTAGTTGCTTAGTTGTGTCTAACTATTTGCAATCCCACAAACTGTAGACCACCAGGCTCCTCTGTCCATGGGATTCTCCAGGCAAGAATACTGGAGTAGATTACCATTCCCTTCTCCAGAGGATCTTTACAACCCAGAGATAGAACCTGAGTCTCCTGTATTGCAGGCAGATTCTTTATCGTTTGAGCTACAGTGAAGACCTTAAGCAGTGAAACACTGGGCCAAAATCTTTTTTTAACTTTAGAAGTGATCCAGGAGAGCGTGATCTGGCATTTGATGACCACTGAAAGTAATTGAAGGAAAGCAGTGCCAAGATTTGGAACACATAGGACTCTCTTACTGGAAAGTGTTACAGAAGTTAGTCAAAAATGGTTCAAGCAAAAGGGGATTTAGAAGCTTGGTTAGGTAACTAAAAATTCTAGCATTAGGCCAGTTCTATATGTGGTTGATCGTCTTATAGATAAACAGGATCTCTCTCAGAGATCTCTTAACTCTACTTCATCTTTATTGCTTCTGTTCTCAGACAGTTTCTCCCTCATGGTAGCAATGTGGCTGCAGCAGCTCCAGCTTTCCATTGTTCTCACTGAATATGATTGAGCTACACATTCAACCTGGAAGCAACTGCTGAGGTCAAGAGAACAGACTAGGTTGCAAGCTCAATTTAGGATTCACGGATGTGGTCATCTATGTACAGTACATGAAATAAGAGTGGAAGAGGAAAATCAGATATACTTTACTAAAAGAGGGAGGGGAGAAGGTGAATGCTGAAAGGTCAGAGGAAAACAGTGTTTGCTCTAGTGGGCTGTATTAGTTTCCTAGGGATTCCATGACAAAGTACCACAAGCTTAGTGACTTGTTTTGTTGTTTAGTCGCTCAGTCGTATCTGACTCTTTGTGCCCCCCATGGACTGCAGCACACCAGGCTTCCCTGTCCTTCACTATCTCCTGGAGTCAATGATGCCATCCAAACATCTCATCCTTTGCCGCCCACTTCTCCTCCTTCCCTCAATCTTCCCCAGCATCAAGGTCTTTTCCAATGAGTTGTCTGTTCACATCAGGTAGCCAAAGTATTGAAGCTTCAGCTTTAGCATCAGTCCTTCCAATGAATATTCAGGGTTGATTTCCTTTAGGATTGACTAGTTTGATCTCTTTGCTGTCCAAAGGACTCACAGAGAGCTCAGTGGCTTAAAACAAGTGTTTTATCTCACAACTCTAGAGGCTAGAAGGCCAAATTAAGGCATTGGAAGGGCCGTGCTCTGTCCTAAGCCTCTTGGGGAGGATCCTGCCTTGCCTCTTCCAGCTTCTGGTAGCCTTAGGCATCCTTTCGCTTCTAGCAGCCATCACTGCCTCCACTGTCACATGGCCATATTCCGTCTATGTCTACATCACTTCCATTCTTATAAGGATACCAGTTGTATTGGAATAGGGCCCACCCTAATTCCCTATGGTCTCATCTTAACTAGATTACATCTGCAAAGACCCTATTTGTAAATAAGGTCACATTTGTGGGTATTAGGGGTTAGAACTTCAGTATGTTTTTTGATGCCACAACTCAACTTGTAAAGTCTGCCCTCTGCCTTCCTTGCCAAATTCATGTCTTTCTCACTTGCAAAATACATTCATATTCTCCACTTCATCAGAAGTCTTCATACATGCCAGCATCAACTCTAAAATCTCATCTAAATATAATTAACTTAAAAAATCTCAAATCTTATAAATCATCTAAATCAAGTATGGACCATTCTGGAGCAAAATTCCTATCCATGTGTGGACCTGTGAAACCTAGAAAACAAGGCATATGCTCCCAAAATACAGTGACAGGAGAGGCACAGGATAAATATTCCCATTCCATAAGGGAGAAGTGGGAAGGAGACAAGGGATCATAGGTCCCAAGCAAACCTAAAATTCAGCAGAGTCAAGTCTATTCGATTTCAAGGCATAAGAACAGACCCAATGAAGACATAGAATATAATGTGTACCTATAAATGCAAAATATATAACTATTTCAAATGCTATTTAAATGGAAAACTTTTATAAACTATCTGAGTTTTATTTTTAAAAAGATTTGAGGTAGAGAGAATATCTGTATTAATTTATTTGCTTTAAAAAAATTATATGAGTTTTATCAGGAGACAGTTATGTATAATCTTTCTCTTTCTCTCTTGTATATAGTATAGAAAACCTCTTATACAAAATGAAATTTCATAGCAAAATGTGAAGAAATGATAAGAAATGTTATCATTTCTTCACATTGATAGATAACATTGATAGATACAGAGAATACAAATAATGGAAATATAATTTTTAAAAAAGAAGGTATATATTAGCCCTATTGACTATTGATATATGCTTTGCTTTCATGAATGTGCCAAATATATATACTCCATTATATTGTCAAATAGAGTAAGTACTTTACATATCTCCACACTCACATAGTCACAAAATCTGTTCTTTATTAAAACATCTTAATATTTTATTTTTTGCTAAAAATATTACATATAAAATAGGAATATTATATAGATTTTAAATGTTTTTTTCTGCTTTAGAGAAAAAATTCTTATAGAACTCAGTGATTCATGCATATAAACTCTGTGTATATATTCCCTGATTGAGGCCATCTGTAATTAGACACCAAGAAGTACTTCTTAATAATGAGGAAACCATTTATTAATGAGCTGCTTCTTGTAAAGTACTATTCATTAGCTCTACAGTGCTGACCAAGCTTTAAATGTATGTATTCCTTTCTAAAATCAAATTAAAATTGACCTCTCTAAAATCAAACTGAAACTGCCCTCTTTTGTTTCCTTGTTTGAAAGTGAAAGTCGCTCAGTTGTGTCTGACTTTTTGCGACCCTATGGACTGCAGCTCATCAGGCTCCTCTGTCCATGGGATTCTCCAGGAAAGAATACTGGAGTGGGTTGCTATTCCCTTCTCCAGGGGATCTTCCTGACCCAGGGATCAAACCCCGGTCTCCTGCATTGCAGGCAGATTCTTTACCCTCTGAGCCACCAGGGAAGACTTTATTTAATGTATTGCTTTTCTGTGAATATGAAAGCACTGTATAAAATCAGACAGAGACTTATTAATTATGGAGGTACCCACTGAAGGCAGATTCTGAAAAATATCTTTACACTGAAAGCAAGCACATTAACAGCCCAGCCCAGATGCACCCCTGTGCAAGGCTGAGGGGATAAACATCAGTGTTTGTTGTTGTTTAGTGACTAAGTCATGTCCAACTCTTTTGCAACTTGTTTTTTCGACTTTTTTTGTTGTTGTTGTAACCCATGACACTCATCTCTTCATTGGACTTCTCAGGCAAGAATACTGGAGTGGGTTGACCATTTTATTCCCCAGGGAATCTTCCCAACTCAGGCATCAAATCCACATCTCCTGCATTGGCAGAAATTCCTTCCCTTAATCCCTTCCTGAGCAACCCAATCAGGAGGAAGAAAGGGCCTGTGTCTCGGTCTTTGTAACCTAACAGGATCCCACATTTTTTGAATCTCAGATATGAAGTCAATATAGTAGATGCTTTTGTATCGAGTAACTCAGGAGCCTTTTTCATGAGACACAGATTAGGAACCCGGAGCTGGGCTATAGCTGTGGCCAGGGTCCAAGGCAAAGATGAATCACACTCAGTAGGTCTTATGAATATTTCCAGGAATAATTCGATTCCCCTGCATTGTAACATGTGACTTGCTTCAACAAGTCTGAAAAGCACTGCCCTGGTATTTTGAAGATAAAAAAAAATGAATCATTCTTTCTCAGTACATAAAACCAGTATATTTCAGAAGTACATTGGAAAGCTGGGAGAATGCAAATGTGTTTTATTTGGCCTGAACATTGTTGTAAAATGTTTGCATCTGAATGCTTTTCAAGGGAACGTGTACTCTGGAATTTTCCCCTGCCCACATATCTTCCCATTGCCCCATAGACAAACCTCTTCACTCACATGTGTACTTTGCCTGGTCTGTAGAGACAGTTGAGTTTGATGCCTTGTAGTATATCAAAACTTTTGATTTACCCAGTATAAGCCAAGTCTTTTATTATCCAAACATATGTGCCAATATTTTTGCCTTAAACATTAAAGCTTTACTAATCCTTTGAGAAAAATATTTAGGATGAGGAATAAGATAAAGTAAGTCACCTACATACGAACAAGTTCCATGCAGAGAATGCGTTCACTAGTCTAATTTGTTCATTAGTCCAACAAATTTAGCCTAGGTACTCAAATAACACAGTTGGCCATCTATATAGAACTGTACTGTAATAAGTTTATAATACTTTTCACACAAATAATATACAAAAACAAACACAAAAAAATAAAGGAAACACTTTTAATCTTATAGTACAGTACCTTAAAAAGTACAGTCCAGTCCAACACCTGGCATAGAGGAACACGTTTGCATCTTTGAAAGTTTGCAGTGTAAGGTTTCTATGTAGGCGACATACTGTAGTCGTTGTATGTTTTATGTATTCCAACTTACCTGAATGCAAACATACTATCTCCTCCACATTTTTCTGTGGCAGTATAGAAACGTACATTTAAAGGACAGGAAACAGGAATAAGAAAGGTATTTAAATTTTACTCTTTATATTTTAGCTTGAACTAATATGTGGTTTCACCCTTGAGAGGACACTTGCTATTTTGGAAGCAATATGTGTTATCAGTCAGAATTTGAGTATATAGATATACATCAGTCAGAATATACAAATATAAATCAAACTCAAGCTGCACAACAACAAGCTGAATTAAAAATTCTGCCCTTAACCAGATATTGAATTAAGGTTTATTTCCTTCTCAAAACCTAACTTTCTGTGTGACTTCCATGAATTACTTGAAATCAACAGCCTTGCTTGGCACAAAACATTTTGTTCAATTGCTCACTCGTGTCCGACTCTTTGCAACCCCATGGAATGCAGCACGCCAGGCCTCCCTGTCCTTCACTATCTCCCAGAGTTTGCTCAAACTCATGTTCATTGAGTCAGTGATGTCATCCGACCATCTCATCCTCTGTCATCCCCTTCTTCTCCTGCCCTCAATCTTTCCCAGCATCAGGGTCTTTTCCAATGAGTTGGCTCTTCACATCAGGTGAAAGGGAAATAATTGGACTTTTTTTTTTTTTTAACCCCTGGGCATTAGTGTCTCAGTTTTGGCTTTAAACTGAGTTGTTTGTTACTCCTGGCAAGTTCAGAGGGAAGATAAGCCTCTTGGTCTCCAAGTAGGTAGACACATTATTTATGTTTAGTCAGAGCAAAGATATGCTTAGTTTAAAAATGGGGCCAGGACCAGAGTCTCTAAACTAGAATTAGAAGACATTTATAAAGCAAACAAAAATAAATTTTTAAAAGTCACTTAAAATGAAGGATGCCTGACATTATGGATCCTGAAAGCCCACAGCTCATAAAACACTTTGAAGTATTAAAAAGAGTAAGTGAGCCCATTAAGGAAAAGGCATTCTTCAATAAGCGACCCTAAATAGGCACACATCTTAGAACGAGGTCCTCATTTTTTTTTTTTTTCAATTTATTTATTTAACCCTCCTCCCTCCCCATACCATCCCTCTGGGTCGTCCCAGTGCACCAGCCCCAGGCATCCAGCATCATGCATTGAACCTGGACTGGCATCTTGTTTCATACATGACATTTCACATGTTTCAATGCCATTCTCCCAAATCTTCCCACCCTCTCCCTCTCCCACAGAGTCCATAAGCCTTTTCTATACATCAGTGTCTCTTTTGCTGTCTCGTATACAGGGTTATCGTTACCATCTTTCTAAATTCTGTATATATGCGTTAGTATACTGTATTGGTGTTTGTCCTTCTGGCTTACTTCACTCTGTATAATAGGCTCCAGTTTCATCCACCTCATTAGAACTGATTCAAATGTATTCTTTTTAATGGCTGAGTAATACTCCATTGTGTATATGTACCACAGCTTTCTTATCCATTCATCTGCTGATGGACATCTAGGTTGTTTCCATGTCCTGGCTATTATAAACAGTGCTGCGATGAACATTGGGGTACACGTGTCTCTTTCCCTTCTGGTTTCCTCAGTGTGTATGCCCAGCAGTGGGATTGCTGGATCATAAGGCAGTTCTATTTCCAGTTTTTTAAGGAATCTCCACACTGTTCTCCATAGTGGCTGTACTAGTTTGCATTCCCACCAACAGTGTAAGAGGGTGCCCTTTTCTCCACACCCTCTCCAGCATTTATTATTTGTAGACTTTTGGATCGCAGCCATTCTGACTGGTGTGAAATGGTATCTCATAGTGGTTTTGATTTGCATTTCTCTGATAATGAGTGATGTAGAATTGAAGATGATCCCATTGTTTTTTGCTTTTTTTTCCTTTAGTGGTGGTGTTGCTAAACACCCTAACTACACAGCATTCTACTCGACAGTGCTCAAGAAGCTTTAGAAAGATTAATGCAACCTTACTTAGATGGACTCAGCAGGCAGACAGAACTGTATCTCTTTGTCCACCCAAACCACCAGGACAAAAAGGATGGAGGGCAGGACCCAGCATTTTACTGTGGCTCTGGATGAGCCGCTGGACAGGTGCTAGAATGTTCTTATATGCTGTTCACTGGTTTACACACAGCACTGTGTCCCATCGTTCCCTTTGCAAAAGCCCAGGAAAGGCAAGGGAAGAGTAAAGAAAATCATAGTTCATTTGTATAGTTTAGGGTCCTGGAAATTAAATGCCATTCATCACCTTGCTGATTTTGTACTGAAATTTAAAAAACTGCTTATCCAGCCTTCTGCATAGTGCTGGGTTAAAACAAACGGAGCAAATCCCATCAAAGAGAAGTTCTGAAGTGAAGATAAGGCTGGATTCATGGAGAAATATTCTGTGCAGTTTTATTATTTTTCACTTTGCATAAACACCCCTTCCTTAATAATTGAATGATGTTTGTACCTGAAGCTATAGTTTAGGGCAGTTGGCAAAATTTAAAAGATTAAAATTAAGTTTGAATTTTTGCCTATTAAACATCTGAAGATATACCTAAAAATGGATACATTTAGTACTGGGCATGCCAAAAAAAAGTTAATATTTAGCAGCCATTATAGTAAGTAAGTATTCATCAGGTAAACAGATTAAAAATGGAATATTTTTATTTGAAAATTTCTCAATTCTATTGTCACAGTCTTTCCCATTAAGATAAATAAGCATCAGGGCTTCCCTGTTGGCTCAGATAGTATAAAGAATTTGCCTGGGTTCGATCACTGGGTCAGGAAGATCCCCTGGAGATGGGAATGGCCATCCACTCCAATATTCTTGCCTGGAGCATCCCATGGACAGAGGAACCTGGTGGGCTGCGGTCCATGGAGTCTCAAAGAGTCTGACACGACTGAGTGACTGACATACATTATTAAAATGATATAGCCATCTTTTTTGTCTACCTTTTGTGTCTTAAATACCTAACAAAATTAACATATTGTGGAACACTGACTGGGTAAGAGCTATTTGGGCTACCAGTTTCCCTCTACCTTTTCTAGATACCCATAAAAGAGTTCCTAGCAGTGTCTGACAGAGTTAAGTCTGAAAATGATAAATCTTACGAGCAAACACATGTGTGTGTATGTTACTTAAATCATATATTACTTTTTGTCTTCTCTAGTTTAATACCTTCAGTTCCTCTAACTAAAGTGTTGAGATCTCCCGTTAACCTGTTTTTTCCTACCTGGATGTTGTTTGGCTTATGATGGTTCATAGCAGATCTCCTAGCAAGCCTTGACTGGCTCAGGCCTGAATGCCAGTTTAGCCTCCAAACTACAGTATTCCCACGTTCCCATGTTTAGATCTCAGTTCTGTACTTACCACTGTGTGAACTTGGACAAATCCCTAGGCAACCTCTATGCCTCTGTCTTTTCAATCTATAAAATGAGGTTTAATCTTATCAAATTCATTGGGATGAGTGAATCAAGATAATATCACAGTCCATGAGCACAGTTCCTGGTATATAGTAAATGCCCAATCAGTATTACCTGATAATATAATATTTCTCTCATTTTTTAAAATTATCATCATTCCTTGTTGAAGGAATAATTAAATACCAGCAGCTCAGCATTCTAGGCATTATATACTTTTATCACTGAGGCCTGTGATGGCACTAGATATCCCTATCTACTTCATCTGTATATTAGGTCTCCTATTATGTATTCCTAATATTAATCATTTTCTCTTGTTAGACTTAAATCAGTTATGATTAATTTTGAAGTGTTACCTGTTTCCCATACTAACCTGTAAATTCAATAGAAGCAGATACCCAATCTGTATCAACTGCAGTGTCTTTCACATTGTATGCACTTCATAAATATTTTAACAAATGTTTTAGCTAATTATAACTGTACAGTTCTTGCAGAGGTGCTAATGTTACATTACTTCCTCACTTTGTGTGTATAGATCATGTTTTAGATTTAAGTGTAAGGCTATACATTTAGCCCTGTTAAATTAGCCTGCAGTGAAGTTGTTCATATCCTCCTGCTATTGACTTTACCCCTTGTTCAGGATTTTCCTTCCATCCTCACATCCTGCTCCTTGTTACCACCCAAATTGTTCAGTGTTTTATCAGCATACTTATGTGTCTCAGTTCAAACAGTGAATAGCATAAAGCTTAGGGCAAAACATGTGACAATGCCTTCTAAAGACCTTTCGTCTTGTTGCACCAGTCCATTCATCAGTCTGGGATGTGGTCATTCTGTTAGATGTGAACCATTCACATGGTGCTGTCTTTTAGCAACTCCAGTTTCTTTTGTCACCTGCTTTGTTCTATGTTTAGACAATCACCACAATCTACCTTTTGGTTAGTAGTTCTTTCATAAAGTAAGTGAGATAAGTTTAGCATGAGTTGTCTCTTACCACTATTAACAAAGATTTTAAATGAACTTATAAATTAAAGATGTTTAAAGTTTAATGACACTGACATTATAATATAAACTGTTTTGTCTGCTTCCATATTTAAATTTCCTTTTTCTATCAAAGAGAACTTCAGATAGAGTTTGCCTTCTCACTTACGAAAACTGCTTTACAAGACAAGAATTTTAAATACAAAGATACACTTAATATAGCTCTCTAAATCCTAAACATGTCGCATTACTTCCAAAAGTTTTCCTACCAGCAACCTAATACATATATTACAGCGTTAAAATGTGTCTTCTGACATAGAAAATTGAATCCTTTCCTTTATCTCTGCTGCTGCTGCTAAGTCACCTCAATTGTGTCTGACTCTGTGCGACCCCATAGATGGAAGCCCACCAGGCTCCCCGTCTCTGGGATTCTTCAGGCAAGAACACTGGAGTGGGTTGCCATTTCCTTTTCCAATGCATGAAAGTGAAAGGTGAAAGCGAAGTCATTCAGTCATGTCCGACTCTTCGCGACCCCATGGACTGCAGCCTACCAGGCTCCTCTGTCCATGGGATTTTCCAGGCAAGAGTACTAGAGTGGGGTGCCATTGCCTTCTCCATCCTTTATCTCTACTTTCTTCCAAAACCCCACTAAAACAATTGCAAGTGAATATTAAAAATTTAAATCTGCATAGACTCAGGAAAGGGATGAGAAATTCATCAATTTTTTTTCCTTTTTATTGGAGTATAGTTTCAAAAACAAACAGCCTAGTTATTCACTCCACTAAGGAATCTAGAATTCTCCCAAAAATGGAGGAGTCAGAGAGGGAAAGAGATTCTGGCACTGAAATACCAGAAGCAAAGAATAGAAGAAAATGTTGAAGCAAAACAGTTCATAATCTCAGATTTAAAAAAATAAAAGGTATTTCCTTGAAATTAGAAGTGAATGCATAAAAAAGAACAATAAAATGCAACTCTTGGAATATAAAAAAATATACATGATTGTCAAAAAATATTTTAAGAATTGGAAAGCCTTTTAGGAAATTGCTCAGAAACATAAAAATTTAGGCAAATAATGGAAAATTAAATAGCTTTTTTTTTTTGAAAGATCAATTTAGGAGAGCCAACATCTGGATAATTAAAGAGAAAGTAGAAAGGAAGAAATTATCAAAAATATTTTTTCCACAAAAGTGAAGAACCTGCATTACTATGATGAAAAAGCCCATAAAGTTATCAGGACAGTAAATGCACTTATGTCAATCACATCATCATGAAAGTTTAAGAACATATGAGATAAAGAGACAAATTTGAACAGTCCAGAGAGGGAGGAAAAATAAATCATGCATAAATAATCAGAAAGCCAACAGATATTAACCAGAAAAACCATTCTCAACACTAAAACATATGGGAGCCAAACTTGTAAACTTCTGTAGAAAATTTTATATCCAGCCAAATTATCAATGAAGCATGAGGATAAACATAATTTTAAATACTTGAAGTCTATTTTATAAAGTGTAGCCTTTCTCAGAAGGTTATTGGAGAATATTCTCCAGTGGAACAAGAACATAACCCAAGGAAGAAGTTACTCCAAGGAGAGAAAATACAAAATAGGAGAGAAGAATATAATGGATGATGCTATATCCTGTAGCATCTCACAGGGCTAGGGAATCCTCTTTCCAGATTGGAATAAAGAGATAGAGAGTACAGGGGGGAATATGGGACTGATGAAACTCTTGATGGATAATATGGAAAATAGTCCAAGAAGTTTTATATTTGTGTTAGAGACTTCTGGAAAAAGTAGAAATAGTGTCTTGGAACTCAAACACCACACAAAAAAGAATTTTAACACTGAAGGAATAAAACTTCAGATACAAAAGTGTACTGATTGTCCACTAGTTGGCTCAGTAGTGAACAGAATTATGTCATTCTGGTTTCTTGCAGGTGAGAGATAACCTGTTCAAAAGAGTAACTGAAGACTATCTAGTAAAGGGACTATTTATATAGGTATGAGAAGGGCTGAGGAAATCAAGAAGAGATGGTGGAGCACCCTGGGACCAACAAGTGAGAGAAGCCTGGAGGAGCAGTGGAAGGGAACTGTTAGCACAACAAGATGGGAACCAAAGCCCTGGACAAGAGGGTGTCTGATAGGATTCAGGAACGGAGCTGCTCCCAGACTGTGGTATGGCAGGAGACAGTGCTAGGGGATAGATACCCCCGTGCTCTCCTCTAAACTCCTGTCCGGGCTTCCTGTTGATGAATCCCTAGCAGCCAGAGAGCAGGTGAACCCAACTGTTAAGTTCATGGTGGTTATACAGCCAGGAAGCAAGGTTTAAGAGTGCATCTAGAGAGGGAAGTTGAGAATATTCAGTATACCAGCAAAAACATGTGTTGTTACGATTTCTTATTGTAAGGCAAATTCTAGTCTAAGCTAAATGATGCTTTCCTGACCTTATTTAACCAAACCCTGGGAATCCTAGTCAGATGTCTTTGGATACGAGGACTGTTTCATATAAAGTGTAGAATGGATTCAGTGAGATGTCCACATAGACAGGCACACTTCCCCTATATCTTCCCATGACTGCCTCTTTATCATTCTGTTTCTTGGCTGATGGGCTTATGTATTTTTCTCAGAAAGTTTTACCCTCCTGAATACCCATCTCCAATCATTCTTTTATGTAACTCTATTTAATTTTATTTTTAATGGATACCGCTCTCTGAACTTAGTATTATAACATATATATTTTTTATTTCTTTCTCTTATCCAGTCTCTTTCCCACCTCACACCTCTATATGTCTCTGGAGGGCAGGAATCGGATGATCTATCTTCACCTGCATGCTGAATGTGTAACCCAGGGAATAGAAGGGATTCAATAGAACATTGTTTAAATAATTCACTAGGAAATAAAATGGCTGTATAAGATTTTGTCCTGGATTGTACCTATGAGATAATAAAAAGGGGCCTGTTGAATATGACCCAAGTCTCTTGCTCAGGAGACTGCAGAGACAGATGAAGGTGTCATTTATCAAAATCAAGAATTGAGGAGGTGGAGCATACTATGGCTGGAGAATTAGGAGTTGGAGGAAGATAACATGACATACATACTCAGTGGGATGCACTTGTGGGGCATGCAGTTATTTATGTCCAGTAGGTAGTTGAAAATGTGGACCTGGGAAAAGATCTTAATTATAGATTTAGAGTTAGAGGCCTTTGGTGTAAAGGGGTAGATGAACTCATAAATGGAATGAAATCTTGCAAGGAAATTATGCAGAGAAATGAGCAGGAGCATAAAAATGGAAGGGAAAAAGAAGCTGAGCTATACTGTTGCTGCCAAAATTTATTGTGAAGTAGGGTAAAGTAATCCAATATTGTAAGGAAAATGTTACCACTACTTTTCAATATGTTCAGGAACACTAATGGGTTTAATTGTGTGTATTTTTGAGAAGTTAGAGAATTCCTAAAAATTACCGACTCCTTGAATAATTAGTTTTTCATACTAGATGGAAAAAAAAATTAGAAACTTTATATTTGAAGAAATATGTCAACAATTGTATTTCTCTTCTTCCTGTATACCCTCCACCCACAGTCAACATAGTATATCAGATCTCTGTATTTGTATAACACTGTACTTGGTAAATCAAAAGCAGTATTATCAAGGAAAGGAAAGTTAACAAAAAAATATTTTACTTACTTGTACACATAACACCAGTATGTAGTCAGACATCAGTGATGTGTTTTTAATTCATCCCTAGATTATTTTTAGATCATTTCGTATTGTCTCATACATGTTTCCTTTAAAATTTAATTTCACATTAAAAGCATTATCACTCAGTATTGTAGGCATCACCACTTTGATGGCTTTCTCATTACCTTAGTTTGACTATTTCGTTATGAATATACTTGAAATATCAAAATGGATAGGTAATTCTTACACCCAGTTTAAATTAAATTATAATAACCTGTAAGCTTTTATTCCAGTATGTTTGGAAATTAAGATCTCAATTATATGGCTCATTCAAGATATACAATTCAGATGGAATTATGTTTACTATCTGATTGAACATAATGTTCTTCAGTAGTAGCTGTAAAGGTATCTATTATGTAGATGACATTCAGAAGGGATTTTTCTTTGTTCTGCTCATTCGACCATGCTAGCACACCTGTTTCTAATTTTGAAACCACCTATGACTACCTCCCAACATCAGTGTTGAAATAACATCATTAGTCAAGTTTTTCTATTTACTCAAAAAGAAATATGAAAAAAATGAAAAATTTCTGCCAAGGCCAAGAGTTTTTTTTTAAAAAAGCTTTCATTGTATTTTTCAAATCTCTTTTTCCCGTTGAGCCTAATTTTCTTAATCCAGTAGTAATACCTCCCACAACTATACTTAAAAGATTTAGGGTAAAAAAAAAAAAAAAAGATTTAGGGTAACTGACATCTGGGATAAATAAATTGTATCTGAGAGATCATTTTTTAAGTACTTTGGTCTGAGATTTGTTGGTTTATGTTTATATAGCTGTTTGTGACAGTTAAAACCATAGTTTTAACATAAGTTGGAGCCTAACCTTGTACTTTGGGAAAACTTATAGTCACAGAAATGAAAAGAAAGCCAGTTTGTTTCTCTTGTTATCTTTTAAAATGACATGTTACTTTTCATTTGATCTAAAATGTTACAATCAAAAACAGCATTAAAACTCATGAGTTTATTTTAGCATTAAGCAATAATATATATTTCTAGGCTCCTCTGTCCATGGGATTTCCCAGACAAGAATCTACTATTAGATGTGGACAAAATAAAAACATAATCATCTTATCAGACTAAAATTAAGTACCAGAATCTAGTTAAATCCTTTTAAAAACATGCTTTATGTTTCAAATTTGATCACACCATCGATAAAACAAGCACCTCTCCAAGCTGCTTGACAACATACTCTAGTTAGCCATTATGCAGATATTAGCCTTAATCTTCTGATATCACCATGCTAATATGATTCTTGCTGCTAAGTCGCTTCAGTCGTGTCCGACTCTGTGCAACCCCATAGACAGCAGCCCACCAGGCTCCCCTGTCCCTGGGATTCTCCCGGCAAGAATACTGGAGTGGGTTGCCATTTCCTTCTCCAATGCATGAAAGTGAAAAGTCAAAATGAAGTCGCTCAGTCGTGTCCGACTCTTAGCGACCCCATGAACTGCAGCCTGCCAGGCTTCTCCGTCCATGGGATTTTCCAGGCAAGAGTACTGGAGTGGGGTGCCATTGCCTTCTCCAGTATGATTCTTATGTAGTAGCTAATGGTTAACTGCTCTAAAAAAAAGTCTTATTGACCTCCATTGTGCTTCTCAAAGTCTAATTGCTAAAAATATTTATTCTGAATGGAATAGGAAATGGCAACCCACTCCAGTATTCTTTTCCTGGAGGATTCCATGGACAGATAAGTCTGGCAGGCTATATATAGTCTATGGGGCCGCAAAGAGTTGGACACACGACTGAGCATGTACACTCGCACACACACACACACATTTGTTCTGAATTTTTATCAAAACTGTAGTGTTTTTTGTTATGAATTTTTATTTCATCTGAAATATTTTTATAGCTAAGGATTCTAGCATAGCTATAGGGTTTAGAATCTTGTTTTGGAGAAATTTCTAATTTTTTGAATTGTTTTGGTATTTTTTTAGACCTTATCTTCAGTGGGATGTTTGGTTCAAGGTCTTTGATCTCTAGCAATCTGAGAACTAAAGAACTAATTTATATATTCAAAGTCTTTATTCTCTTCTAGGATATCTTTTACTTTCTAGTTGCTTTGCATGCATTTTTCATAAAGATAATTGTATACAGTAGCAGAGATACAAGAATTTCAGATAAATAGGCCCAACTTATTTTGTTTGAAGGTGTCTAGGAGATATGCTTGTGTGCTAAGTTGCTTCAGTCCTGTCTGACTCTTTGTGACCCTATGGGCTGTAGCCCACCAGGCTCCTCTGTCCATGGGATTCTCCAGGCAAGAATACTGGAGTGGGTCACCATGCCCTTGTCCAGGGGATCTACCCGACCCAAGGATCAAACCCTCATCTTTTATGTTTCCCACATTGGCAGGTAGATTCTTTCCTTTACCACTAGCACCACCCGGGAAGCCCCGTCTAGGGGATAGACTAGAAATTTAGAGAGAAAATACTTTGTCAATCTGGAATTTAGATGAGTAAGGAAAATACCATCCTTTTTCTTTCTATGAAAGGCATACCTAAGTCTGCTTTACCTACATAAAACTTTTTGATTTCACACAAAGTTTTTTATAAAGTACTAAAAAGCAAATTTTATGTTGTCATCCATCATTAGATATATATGTAAAATTTTTGGAAAAAAGATTAAAAATTCATGACAGACCATCATCAGAGACTATAACACAGACAGTAGTTACAGGTAAGAAACTTTCTATATATCAGTGCACATATGGGGCAAGTTAGGTAACTCAGACTATTACACTGGTAAGATTTATTTTTTCAGCTTAAACTATGACCAGAGTACAGAATGCATGAGGAGAAGTGACAAAGGATGTGGCTGGAAAGATTGTTCTCAAACTCTGAAAGTCTTTAGATGCCAGGAGCTTTGAGGTTTGTTCTATAGGAAATAAGAAATCTCAGGAGATTTTAAAGAGAAATCAACATGATAAGTGATTTTTAAAAGATACATTTGAGAAGATGTAGACAAGAAGTGAAGGGGCAAACACTGGTCAGAAGGTTATCACAGTAGCCCAAAGGAGGGATTGCATGAGCAATGAGTGCTTCTCAGATGTGTGCCAATGAGGCTCATTTCCAAGATGAAGTTGAGAGGGCTTGGGTATTATTTGACTGACAGAAACCTGTGTAAGAGAAGAAAAAAATCTTGGCATGGTGTAGTAAATAGAACACGAAACATTGGTAATAGAATAGGTGTTATTTTGTTTTTTAATTAAAAATTTTTGCAAGGGGTCTCTGGAGGGAAGAGAAAATAAATTAATTTCAAAGTATTAAAAGGATGTAATTGAGTACTAAGAAATTCAGGCACAAACCTAAGAGGGAAGGCAGAAATTGGAAGTGAGAATTTAAGAGTAACAGTTACATTACATAGGGTAATACCAGAAATCACGTCTGCCATAGAATCACCAGAGTATTGTAACTCTCTTACCAAAAGGGAATATTGTATTAAAGAAGGTTTAGAAAAAAATGATTTAAGGAAGCTGTTATTTAAATAGAAAAAGCCCAATTGCAAATAAAAGGATTTTGTAAAAAATGTTTTGAATTGTTCTACGTGTAGATTGTTAAAAATAACTAAAGATGAACATTGAGGTGAAACCAAGATACCATGACTAAAATAAAATCTTTCTTATTCATAAACTTTATCACAATTTAATGTGAAATATACCAGTTTGGTACTGCTTGGTTAAAAATGAAAGAATTTTCTGAGGTGAAAAATATTATGCTATACATATGAAAACGAATGACCAAAACAGTTATATCTGCAATCAGATTATATGACCTCAAAGGAATATTACTTTTAAATTTTTATTTTGATCATATTAACAACAGAAGTCAAAATTTAAGTATTAGAAACCTATAGAAAAAAGACATCTATTTTTTTAATTTGATTTTTTTCATTTGTAACTAAATAGCATAGTGTCACATTTAAGATTGCAATTTAAAAGTGTTAATTCTCAACCCTTGTTTGTAATTATAAAATGTTATGACCATCAGGAAGAATTTGAGAGTAGATAGGTTTGTGGTGGTAGTAGGTTACTTCTTGCCAGCCATGTATCTTTGTATATCAGGTTAAGGATTGTATTTTTTCTGTATTTTTCTTTAAGTCAATAGTTCTCAAGCATTTATTGTTCATAAAATTATGTCTGTGTGTTTTTTTGTGTGTGTGTGTGTGTGTATGTAAATATTACCATAGTTTATTAACATAACCTGTCTAGGAACACTTTGTTAAAACTCTTCATGAAAGCTCTCCTGCTATGACTTTGGTTTCTCAAGTTGGAAACAAAATCTATCTTCTCTGTTATTTCAGATCTTATCATTATAATATTTAGATTTTGTCAAAATATATCTTCCACTGTTACCTTTCCTAGTGGGTTTGGCAGCATCTTTGCAAAGAGCCGTCTTCTCAGTCTTCTGTGTTGGCATCTTGATCATTTGTATGGCCAAGGGGAGATGGTGTGGATGCTGTTAACTATATGAAAGGAGTTCCTGCCTGAGTGTCGTTATATACGTAAGTGAGTGTGTGTGTATGTGTGTTTTGGTAGCATCAGAAATCGCTTCTTATCATCGTAAGTAGTAAGCACATTTACATTAAGTGCAGACTGTTTTTCCTTAGCAAGAAAGCAATATAAATTAGAGTTCTGGTTCTCTCAGATCTTTTATGAATTTCACTGCAAATTCTTATCCACATGTGCTTAGTTCTGAAACACTTGCTATGAAGTGGAAGAAGAGACACTTTTAGAAGGTAGAGAGGTTTTCCAGCAGTTTATACATGAAATAAATTGCACTCCCTCACGTCATCCATAATTGAAGAGCAAAGAAAATTTAGAGCAGTAACTTAAGTAAAAATGCTATCATACAGACTACAAAGACCTTGTAAAGACAGGAGAAATCAAGTAACGATCTTAAAGGAAGTTCAAGTAAATTGATGCCTAAATGATATACATATTCTGCAGTGATAAACTTGTTTGCGGTCTATGCAATTTTTTTTTACCTTAAAAAAGCTCATTGCTTGTACCTAGATCATCTCAATGATGAACTAAAAGTATAATTTCATGTTGATGCAAAATGCCTTTCATCTCCAATTGCTATAATAATGTAAGATAAAGGAAAACAGAAGAAAAATATTACTGAATCAAGCAAAAAACTTTTTGCCATTTGCTGATAATATTTATAGGCAGAGAAAAGTTAATGAAAATATGCAGCATATTTAACAGATAGTAGAGAGTATAAAATGTAAGAAAAATTTAAGTTCTTGGGAGATATAAATACAATGTTTTTGAAACCTATTGTCAAAAGTTGAGTAGAATCAGGCAAATTTAATTAAAAAAAACATGTCTGTATAAGATACATGTGTAAAGGATTCCTTTGGCATTTGAAGTGAGTTAGGAATTCAATCTATATTGTCCACATACCAGATCAGTTTCAGCTAACTCAAGTTTGTCCTGTCCAGTTTCTATAGATAAAGTATAAAGGATACGGGCCAATCTTCCCAAACAGTGTGTGAATGAGAAGGTCATGAGCAAGCAATGCCTACACTTCTAAATAATTTCCAGTCTTACCATCTATCTATAAGTAACCATCTGTCCTAGTCTAAGCCCAGTTTTTCAAATTTGAATTGCATACTTATATACATAAAGCAGATATTTATTGATAAGACCAGACCCTAATTATAGAAGTCACCATAGCTGTTTCATCTGTTGTATATTTTTAATCAAAAGAAATCTGAATCAAAACAATTCTGCATTGTCTCGTACAATGCTGGCAATGCTGGTGGTCATTTCATCATGTTGATGCATCATTTTTATGGAATTTTTAAGAAAATTTGAACTATGTCCTATAAAATCTGGCACAGGATTTTTCAGGTTTCTGATGAATAAAATGTGTTTTATTGCCTAGATATTCAGTCTTGTAGGATATTAATATATTCCTCTTTTGAAAATAATCTTCAGAGCAACCTAGGGGGCAAGCTGTCAGGTTTGAAAACTTCAGGAGCTAATGATTATTAAAAGTTGCTTATAAAGATAAAATGTGACTCCAGGGGATATTTATTTTTTATGTCATTAAAATCTATGCTTCTTTGAAACCAATAATAGTAATCACTCATGTGAAAAACATGAATTAACTTTATATTAAACTTTTGCCCATGTGTTCCCCATCCTGAACCCATGGGGGGAACACATGTATACCTGTGGCAGATTCATTTTGATATTTGGCAAAACTAATACAATTTTGTAAAGTTTAAAAAGAAAAAAAAATAAACTTTTGCCCAAAATACACTGCTGAACAGATTCAATTGGGATTTTGATACTTTATATTTCTTAACATATAGTGGACTACCAAAACATTAATAGCGAAAATCTGTGTTTGGATACAGATGACTCCCTACAAGGCCTATTTTGATTATTCGTGGAATTAATTATCTGCCTGCTCAGTGCAGTTTCTGTGGTTTGGAATAACAGTTAATATTGAAAAGGCTGAGGCACATTTAAAAAGTAGCATGTTTAATAATTCAAACTAATTCCATCACACAAAGAATCAGAGAGAAAATATTGTGGGAGGCAATGCCTTCTTCCTTCTCCCTTTCTAGTCATCTTTAAGAAACTCTTCTCCAATAGGTGTATTTTATTGTCATTTTCCAAACCCAGAAAAATAAATTAGGAATGTATCATAGGAGCCACTAATTTTTTTAAACTAGAAACTCCAGTTTTATCGCGTTGACCAACCTGTTTTCAAACAGGAAACTAGGAAGTTACTCTAATGGTGGAATTGTTTGAGGCTAGCTTCTTCTCAGTTAAAGTGAAAGTCGCTCAGTCATGTCTGACTCTTTACGACCCCATGGACTGTACAGTCTGTGGAATTCTCCAGGCCGGAATACTGGATTTGGCAGCCATTCCCTTCTCCAGGGGAATCTTCCCAACCCAAGGATCAAACCCAGGTCTCCTACATTGCAGACCTATTCTTTGCCAGCTGAGCCACCAGGGAAGCCCAGCCTCTTCTCTAGAACCAAAGTTGCTTTGAAGTATAGAATATTTTGCCTTCTTTCAAAGTTGCAATGGCTACATATCTCTACAGAAAAAATACTGCACAGCCCAATGGTTTTCACTCTCCCAACAATTTCCAGTATTGTCAGCCATATGCACATTTTCATGCAAGGGATTCCCCAGGACCATTCCCCGAATTCTACATGACTGAATCACCTAATGAACAACTCCTGACCTCCCCTTCTCCCAGGCCCTTGCAACCACCATTCTACTCTGTTTCTGTGTGCTTGGCTAATTTACCTAAAATAAGGGGAATTATGCAATGTTTATCTTTTGGTGATTGGCTTATTTCACTTAGCATTATATCCTCAAGATTCATTCATGTGGTAGGCTATGACAGGGTTTTCTTCTTTTCTTGAGACTGAATAATATTGCATTGTATTTATATACCACAATTTTTAGCTCTTCATCTGTCAGTGGACATTGAGGCTACTTCCTTCTCTTGGCTATTGTGAACAACTCTCTTCATGTAATTTTAAATTCAGTTGGAAATTGTAAATTGCTCCATCTCCAATCTGTCTCACATTGTTACATTGCTTTCCTTTTTTTAGTTTTCAGCAAAGTTGTTGAAAATGTGCATATGTACTGATTTAATGTTGACTGTATTTTTCTTGTTCAGTGCAGACACATAGATAACAATAAGATAGTCCTGTTCAAGATGAAATAGTGTGGTGATTTGATAAATAATGAACTGCTATTGTCATTGCAGGATGAATCTGCTCCAACAGACAAACAATGTAAACCGGAGGCAGCCCAGGGCACTTACTCAACCTCAGCTGTTTCAGGCTCCCAGGAGGTGTTGTACATCAACGGAAATGGGACCTACAGTTACCATAGTTACAGAGGGCTCGGAGGGGGACTGCTAAATCTGAATGATGCATCTAGTAGTGGTGAGTCTTTATTACATATTATGTTTTTCTGTCAATTTGTGGGTATTAAATTCCCTAAACTTGAGAGAAAAAAATGGAATGAAATGTTATAAGCAATAGTCAGTGCCAGTCTGCTGAAAACAAGACCATTTAACACATAATGTCCACCTGCCTACAAGGACATCTCCCTATTCTGTTGCTGTTTCTATATATATGTAGCAGCACTATTAAGCAACTGAACAATTGCTGTTTTAAACTCAAAAATCTCAACTAGAGAAATAGCAATTTTTTTAACCAAATAGTCACACATTCTTTCTGTGAAGCTGTAATGTACTACTTGTCAAAAGTAATGACACATTTTCTCAATGTTCAAAGAGGTTTTTAATTTGGAAAATTTGAGGTACCAGGAACTTTATTGATTTGTTGAAACATACGCAGTTGTTTTAAGTAAGAAGATACAAACTGAAACAACACACAGAAACAAAGCATGGATCTCTAGCCAAAAGCTTGTCAATGACAATGGTGTGTTCCATCAGCAGTGGTAAAATTTTAGGAATTTCTTGAGCTTATATACCAGAATAAATTCCACATGTGTAATATAAAGTCATGCATCTATTAGGAATAATATACATGGGTGAATTTCCTATCACTGGGTTGTAGGAAAAGTTTTCCTAAACTATACTTAAAATCCAGGGAAAAATATGTTCTATCATATACACACACAACAACAAAATGCATAAAATAAAAATTAAATGATAAACTGCAAAATTACTAGCTACCAATACTACAAAGAGTTAATAGGCCAATACATGAAGGTCTTCTAAAAAGAAAGGAATACTCAAAACTACATATTTAATAAGTAAGGCTATAAATATGAACATGCAATTCTCATAGAAAGCAATGCAAATGACCTTAAATCCAGGTATAGCTACTCAAACTCACTCACTTCTAGTAAGAGAAATGCAGCTCCTATCTGTCAGATTAATGAAAGTCCAAATACTTACTGAATATTTCTTTGACTAGGCTGTGGGAAATGAGTATAGTTGCCTGTATAAATGTAAAAACTTGGAGTAAACTTGACAATATCTAACAAAATTGAATACTCATTTGCCATTTGACGCAGCAGTTTCTTTAGGAATCTCTCGTTAGAAGTTTACTCAAAGACACACCGGCAAAAATACAAGACATATGCACTTAGCTATTTTCTTGTTGCAGTGTTATTTATAAATGCACAAAAAAAGCTTACCAATAAAAACATCCATCAAAAGATGGCTAGTCAATTCAATTATACTGCATCCACATAGGAAAGTAACCTGAAGTTATAAAAAGTAAAGAAAAATATCTTTATATACTCTCAATAGTGAAAAATATTTATAGTATGCTGCTGCTGCTAAGTCACTTCAGTCCTATCCAACTCTGTGCGACCCCATAGATGGCAGCCCACCAGGCTCCCCGATCCCTGAGATTCTCCAGGCAAGAACACTGGAGTGGGTTGCCATTTCCTTCTCCAATGGGTGAAAGTAAAGTTGCTCAATCGTGTCCAAGTCTTAGCGACCCCATGGACTGCAGCCCACCAGGCTCCTCTGTCCATGGGATTTTCCAGGCGAGAGTACTTGAGTGGAGTGCCATTGCCTTCTCCGTATAGTATGCTAACATTCATTAAAGAATATATAGAGAGAGACCTGAATGGAAAACGAACAGAATAAAGAAAGGACTATAAGCCAGAATTATTCTCTGGTTACAGTTGGCTGTGGTTTTTTCTTTTACTTTTTTTTGGTAACTTTGAACATTTTATTTTGTATTGGGTTATAGCCGAAGTTGTGGTAGTTTCAGGTGAACAGTGAGGGGACTCAGCCATACATATACATGGAAGAGAATGGATACATGTATTTGTATGAATGAGTACACTTGGTTTTTATACTTTGTTTTTTAAATTTAACTGAAACAATTTACATAATTATGGAACAATCTGATCTAAAGAATCCCTAGTATTGAAAGACAAATTATGCAAATGAACTTTATCTGTTTAATAAATGGTTGACATAACCCCATAGAGAGGAACTTTTCTGAGTGATCTCAACAGTCATAATTTGATGACACAGTGTGAAAGCTTATGATAAAACCTTAAACTATTTTCAGTAATCATATAATTATTTTGGAACTGTTGTCTGTGTATTATAGTTTAGAACAAATTTGTGATTATGTTGGTGTCAGTGAAAGATGGAATTTTCAGCAGCGGGAAAAGTAGATACAGATGTGAAATCAATAAATTGAAGCAAAAACTCCATAATTTTGTAGTTGAATCGGTAGTATCACTGAGAGCTCAGTGTAGTTTGGTTTTAAAAGAAAAACATACTTCCTATCTTTTCTGCTGAAAATGTGTGGAAACAAACACCAGTTGGAAATTTTGAACTTAGGCTTGGTGAGTTTTTAATATATTGGGTAATTGTATTATTATACTACTATCAAATGGGTATATACTCTAGAAAATTACCTATCTTTACAATACTAGAAATATGTTCCCAGTGTATCCTGGAATGATTCTGCTGGAAGACTGGGGCTCTTTGGTCTGCCTTAGAATTAAAAGTCCTCTAATGGCAACCCACTCCAGTGTTCTTGCCTGGAGAATCCCAGGGACGGGGGAGTCTATGGGGTTGCGGACACGACTGAGCAACTTAGTAGTAGTAGTAAGGACAGAGTCACTGAACATTATTAGTCTGTATCAACTGACCCCCAGCTCAAAAGAGCAGTACCTGAAGTGGAAGAGGAAAAAAAGCAGCTTATTTTGTGGGGGCAGGTTTCAAGTGTATATTCATCTTTTCAAAACCCAGCTAGAGAGCCTTCTTAGCTGTTTTCAATGTTTATTTTTATTTGAACAACAAATTAGCAGGAAAGGGGAAGTCTAAGACCAGAAATGGAAAACATAAACAAAAGGTAAGCCTTCTTTTAGCCTATAAAGCTAGAAACAGTAACACTTCTTTTTAAATATTTTACATAGTAAGTAAAAATTGATACGTAGCTCAGAACTTAACCACCAAATCAAAAAATTGGCCGGGGGAGTAGAGTCACTAAAGATAGTAACAGCATGATTTTTTGTCTTATAGATTTAAAAAGATTGTTCATTTATGAAATTAATTTATTGAACATTAATTAATAACACTACCACTTCTGACTCATTATAGTGTTTTCATGTAGTCTCTGTTTAATCCTTATACAATCCTATGAGATATATTCTGCAATTTGGGGGAAATTTTTTATAAAACTGAACTTTCCCCCACTTGAAAAAATCATGCCTAGGTACCACTTCCTTTTTTTCTAATGTGATTGAAACCTATTTTGTGAGGCTCAAAGAAGATGAGTGGCTTGCCCCAAATCCCTCCTTAATAAGGGAAGGGAAGGGGCCAGAATTTGACAATCATTCTGACATCAGAGGCCACATTGTAAACCACTGAGCTGGCAATCTGTAATGGAATATAATGGAAGCAAGGAAGGAAGGAAGTGACAGCCCCTGGTAAATACTAATCTACTTTCTCTGGAAACTCTCCCAGCCTGGAAATTTCATACAAATGAATGAATCAGTCGTACAATGCGTGGTCTTCTGTGTCTGGCTTCTTTCACTTAGATGCTGTTTTCAAGGTACATCTATGTTAGAGCATGTATCAGTGCTTCATTTTTTTACTGCCAAATGATGTTCCATTCTGTGGATATGTCATATTTTGTTTAGCGAGATATCAACTGTTTAGTTCAGTTGGTGGGCACTTCATGTTTTCCACTTTGGGGTTACTATGAATAATGCTGTTATACACATTTACATAAAATGCTGTATATATATATGTTATCAGTTATTTGGGGGAATACCTGAGAGTGGAATTGCTGGTGCATGCATGTGGTCCATGTTTAACATTTTAAAGAAATTATAGACTGAACACGGGCTCTTTCAATTTTTAGAATGTTTCTCAACAAGTCTTACAGTATTTAAAATACAAACTTTGCACTTGTTTCATTAATTCTATTGCTAAGTATTCCCCTTTGTGATGCTATTATAGAAGGAATGTTTTCCTTAAAACATTATTTTATATTTTTTCTATTATTTTGGAATAGTCTGTGAAGTAGTGATATTAAGTCTTTAAGTATTTGATAGAATCTGATGATATCTGTGCCTGGGCTTTACTGGAAGGGTTTTGTTTCCTAAATCAGTCTCTATTTACTTGTTAGAGGGCTACTTATATTGTCTCTTTCTTCTTTAAACTGCAGTTAGGTAGTTTGTGTATTTGCAGGAGTTGATCCATTCACCAGAATTATCTAATTTATTGATACAAGTGTTCATAGTCTCCTTTCACAAACCTTTTTATTTTTGTAAGGTCAGGAGTGATGCTTCTAATGTCATTTCTGATTCAAGTTATCTAAGTGTTCTCTTTCTTCTTGGTGATTCTTAGGAAAGGTTTTGTCAGTTTTCTTGATCGTTTCAAAGAGCAAGCATTTTGTTTCATTGATTTTCTTTATGGCTTTTCTATTCTCTATTTCACTGATTTCTACTCCCCAATTTATTATTTCCTTCACTTTGCTTACATTAAATTTAGTTTGCTCTTTGTTTCCAAGGTCTTAACCTGAGAAGTTAAGACATTTATTTGAAGTCTTTTTTTTTTTTTTTTTAATCTTTTTGTATATAGGTGTTTGAAAGTGAAAGTCGCTCAGTCGTGTCTGACTCTTTGCGATCCCATGAACTGTAGCCTGCCCAGTTCCTCTGTCCGTGGAGTTCTCCAGGCAAGAGTACTGGAATGGGTTACAGCTACAAATTTCCTTCTAGGCTGCCTTATCTGTATTACAAAAGTTTTGGTATGTTGTGTTTTTGCTTTCATTCACCTCAAAGTATCTATCTTGTAATTTCCTCTATCATTTCTTCTTTGATCCATTGATTATTTAATAATGTTGTTTAATTGCCACATAATTGTGAATTTCCCAAATTTCTTTCTGTCAATGACTTTGAAAATTTTCAGTCCTTTCAAGATTTTTGAAGCTGGCTTAATGATCCAGATTATGGTCTATCCTGGAGAATGTTCCACATGTTCCTGAGAAATATGTATATTCTACCATCATTGGTAGTAGGATACTTTGTAAATATGTAGTAGGCTTAGTTGGGTTACAGTGTTGAAGTCTTCTATATTCTTGTTGATCATCTGCCTAGTTTTTATATCCATTATTGAAAAAATGGTATTGAGATCTCCAACTACTGTTGTTGAATTATTTATTTTGGCCTTCAATTCTGCCAGTTCTGTCTCATTCATTTGTCAGTCAGTCATTATGTACATATATTGCTTATACTGCTTCCCAGGTGGCTCAGTGGTAAATTCTACCTGCCAATGCAGGAGACACGGGTTGGATCCCTGGGTGGAGAAGAAAGAGAAGGAAATGGCAACCCACTCCACTATTCTTGCCTGGGAAATCCCATAGACAGAGAAGCCTGGCAGGCTACAGTCCATAGAGTCTCAGAGAGTCAGACACGACTCACACTCACTCACACACACACACACACACACACACACACACACACATTGTATATATTATTATATCTTCCTGACAGGCCGATGCTTTGTCATTGTAAAATATTCCTCTTTTTATCTAAAAACCTTATAAAAGTCTATTTTGCCTAATATTAATTACTGATGTAATATCAGGAAAAGAGAATGGTAACTTAGATTATTGTGGTGATACTAAAAATGAAGAGAAGTGGCCAAAACTTTGGATATGGAAATGACATATAGAAGAATATTGAAAAAACATTTACCTCTACTCAAACACAACCAAAATAATTTATCTTTACTCCCTAAATGGCAAACTAATTGTGGGAGCCCAATGCCAAATGAAAATGTGGGGCCTCATATTTAAGAATGAAGAATTTTAAGACGGTAACAGCAGAGCATTAAACAAAGCATGAGGCACTTTGGAGCACAATCCTGTGGGTCTATATATTTCCTGTCCCATTTTGTTCCTTTGATTTATTCAGCAAGTTGGAGGAAGCATCATGTTTTCATAAAAAAGGCAGGGAGCTACTGGTAAAGAGAAAGATACTATATACAGTGAGGGAAAAGATTCAAGACACAAGTGAGAATATTTTTGGAGACTTTTTTTGAGAAGAAAGAACTTTGCAGGAACTGCCAATCAAGAGTAAAACTTGAGAGGGAAATAAAAGGGAAAAATGCTGCTATGGATTAATAATTAGCAGGACTCCAAAAGTTTTCTTGCTTTCCTACCCATTCTCCACAGAGAAATCAGGGTAATCTTTAAGGAAAGGAAAACCTGATCACATCACTTCAATATCTAAAACCCTTCTATAGGCTCTCATTGTTCTTAGAAAAATGATATTAGCTAGTTCTTCATGCCTCAGGATCCTCCCTCCTGAAGTTTTCTTTGATCATTTTTTACTCCCACATCTCTCATTTATTGCTCATTTTTTAAATCCTGAACTCTGCAGGTCTAGATCAGGTACAGTCATAACTCTAATAGCATCCGGAATTTGTCCCTTGAAGCATGTACATCTTTACAAAGCATGTAAATATATACATACATGTGTGATCATAATATGCTGTTATTAAATCCCCAGTTGTATTGTTCAGTGATGGTCAAAAGCCACATAGGAAATCTGGTATAGGTTCCAGGTATGCAGCCATACAAATGAGCAGTTCTTATCATTTCAGTTCAGTCGCTCATTCATGTTCGACTCTTTGAAGCCCCAGGGACTGTTTTTATAGAAAGCAGTTTTATTAGAAAACGATTTCCATAAATTTGCCACTTGAATATAGATACTATGGTGCTATGATGAGGTTATCAGTTCAGTTCAGTTGCTCAGTCATGTCTGACTCCGTGGACTGCAACCCCATGGACTGCAGCACACCAGGCCTCAACTCCTGTGCCATCAACTCCTGGAACTTGCTCAAACCGATGTCCATAGAGTC
The DNA here is from genome assembly GCF_029378745.1 of Bos indicus. Lineage (NCBI taxonomy): Eukaryota > Metazoa > Chordata > Mammalia > Artiodactyla > Bovidae > Bos > Bos indicus. Next base: position 23,631,312 of record NC_091783.1, read on the forward strand.
AGTGATGCCATCCAACCATTTCATCCTCTGTCGTCCCCTTCTCATCCTGCCTTCAATCTTTCCCAGCATCAGGGTCTTTTCAAATGAGTCACTTTGCATCAGGTGGCCAAAGAATTGGAGCTTCAGCATCAGTCCTTCCAACGAATATTCAGGACTGATTTCTTTTAGAATTGACTGGTTGGATCTCATTGCAGTCCAGGGGACTCTCAAGAATCTTCTCTAACACCACAGTTCAAAAGCATCAATCCTTCGGCACTCAGCTTTCTTTATGGTCCAACCCTCACATCCATACAAGCCTACTGGAAAAACCATAGCTTTGACTAGATAGACCTTAGTTGGCAAAGTAATGCCTCTGCTTTTTAATATACTGTCTAGGTTGGTCATAACTTTTCTTCCAAGGAGCAAGCATCTTTTAATTTCAGGGATGCAGTCACCATCTGCAGTGATTTTGGAGCCCAAGAAAATAAAGTCTGGCACTGTTTCCATTGTTTCCCCATCTATTTGCCATGAGGTGATGGGACCAGATGCCGTGATCTTCATTTTTTTTCTTTTTGGCATGCTGAGTTTTAAACCAGTTTTTTCACTCTCCTCTTTCACTTTCAAGAAGAGGCTCCTTAGTTCCTCTTTTCTTTCTGCCATAAGGGTGATGTCATCTACATATCTGTGGTTTCTGATATTTCTCCTGGCAATCTTGATTCCACTTTGTGCTTCACACAGCCTGGCGTTTTGCAAGATGTACCCTGCATATAAGGTAAATAGGATGACAGTGTACAGCCTTTCCCAATTTGCCGCCAGCCTATTGTTCCATGTCCAGTTCTAACTGTTGCTTCTTGACCAGATTTCTTGCAGAAATCTGCATACAGATTTCTCAGGAGGCAGGTAAGGTGGTGTAGTATTCCCATCTCTTCAGGAATTTTCCAATTTGTTGTGATCCACACAGTCAAAAGCTTTGGCTTAGTCAATAAAGCAGAAGTAGATATTTTTTTGGAAGTCCCTTGCTTTTTCTATGTTTGCAATTTTATCTCTGGTTCCTTTGCCTTTTCTAAATCCAGCTTAAACGACTAACTTGTCTTTAAGTTTCGCCACAAAAAAGCTTCACCACCATGTGTGTTGTGTGCGTTAGCTGCTTAGTCGTTTCCGACTCTTTGCAACCCCATAGACTGTAGTCCACCAGGCCCCTCCGTCCATGGGATTCTCCAGGCAAGAGCACTGGAATGGGTTGCCATTTCCTTTTCCAAAAGGAACTATGGAAAGAAAGAAAGTGAAGTCGCTCAGTCGCATCCGACTCTTTGTGACCCCATGGACTGTAGCCTCCCAGGCTCCTCCATCCATGGAATTTCCCAGGCAAGAGTACTGGAATGGGTTGCCACGTCCTTCTCCAATAATGAGATAAAATTCTCTTTGAAAAGTGAAAGTGTTAGTCATTAAGTTATGTCGGTTCTTTGCAACCTCAAGGACTGTAGTCTGCCAGTCTCCTCTGTCCATGGAATTCTCCAGTCAAGAATACTAGACTGGGTTGCCATGCCCTCCTCCAGTGGATCTTCCGAACCCAGACATCGAACCCAGGTCTCCTGCATTGCAGGCAGATTCCTTGCTGTATGAGCCACCAGGGAAGCCCCTAAAGTCTCTTTAGAATATAGCAGAGAACAACTTTGAACAATTCAGATTGTGTGTTACTGAGAAGAAACAAGAGTAGCAGAATAACCAGAATGGCCTGCAAATGAGATGGCTTCATTTGAGCCTTGGCCTTGGGCTGAGCATAATTGAGTGAGGGGAGCAAAGGCTAGTCTAGACTTTAGACTTAAACAGCTTTAGACTTAAACCAAAAAGAGTTTCTCTAGCTCACATTTGACAAAGGTCTCTAGCTATAGTGACGATAGCAAAGCAAATGGTTGATTTCATGTTGTGAAGGAGCTTTAAATAACATTTCTTCTCAAGAAACACATTGTGCCTGTAATCCTGGTATTGGCTACTGCTGTTTTTATTTTGTTTAGTTTTTGCTTGTTTTAACCACAGGAGGGCACCAAGATTGATCAGACCTGCAGATGCCTTTATTTGGGGACTTTCTTCATAAATTCTGGGAACCCCATGCATTCTGACTTTTAAAACGGTATTATCTTTAGCTTGTTTTTTTCATATGTAAGACATCAGAATAGTCATTCCCTGTAACAGATTTGGAACTGTGGAGAAAGAAACCACATACATATACATAAATTTGGAGATCTAAAAAGGCGTAGCAGCAAATTAGCATTATATGAGATGCCAACATCATATCTGATGGTTGACAACTCCAGTTAATCTAAGTTTGAGAATACTTAATTTTAGAATTTGTAGAGATCCTCCAAAATGTATGAAAGGAAGCAACAACTTTCAAGAGACCAAGTTGAAGTAGCTATACAGCTGACTTAATTTATAAAGGAGAAGAAGAGCATCAGAATTCAAACCATTAACGGAGAAACTGGGAAGTCATTTGAGTTGGTAGCGTAAACAGGATGGCATAAATAGGATCTCTTTTAAAGAGATACAGTATTTGCAAAACCTGTATTTATTTGGATTATAGTCTTTTCTGTACAATGAAGTGAATCAGCTGTATGTGTACATATATCCCCTCCATCTTGGACCTCCCACCCATCTAGGTCATCACAGAGCTCCGAGCTGAGCTCCCTGTGCTATACAGCAAGTTCCCAATAGGTACCTGTTTTAGCCATGATAGATATGTATATCAATTCAGTCTTCCAATTAAAATGTAATAAAAACATAAACCCTACAGATTATATATTATGTTCAAGAAGAATGTAAAGGCAAAGGAATGAAAAGAATACTTTTAACAACATTTAGATTTAATTTAACAAGTATTTTTGGATTCTCATGTTCAGTTCACTGTATTAAGTGCTTTCTTTGCTTGGACTGCTATAACAAAAATTCCATAGACTGGGTAGCTTAAACAACAAACATTTGTTTCACGGTTCTGCAGGCTGTGAAGTCCAGGCTTAAGGTGCTGGCACGTTTGTTGTCTGGGGAGAGCCTGCTTTCTGGTCCACAGAGGACCATCTTTTCACTGTTCCTCTTTCACATCGTGAAGGGATGAGGAGGCTCTCTCAGGTCTTTTCCTTATAAGGGCACCAATTCCATTCATGAGGCCTCTACCCTCATGACCTAATCAGCTCCCAAATGCCCCACCATCTACTACCATCTCTTGTGATTTCAGCAAATGAATTTGGCAGGGAGGGGAATGCAAACATGCCATCTATAGTAGGTACATTAAGAGAAAAAAGAGTTGAATAGGCAGAATCTCTGACATTAAGATCAAAAAATAAAACATTCCTCTTCCTCATGTCTGAACGTCAAAATTCTTTAAGACTAATTCATTTTTTATAGAAACCCATTTTTATTATGGTGAAATTCACATAAGATTAACTATTTTTTAAATTAACTTTTATTGGAGTATAATTGCTTGACAATATTGTGTTGGTTTCTACTGTACAGCAAAGTGAACCAGCCACACATACACATATATTCCCTCCCTTTTGGATTTCCTTCCGATTCAGGTCACTTCGGTGCTTTAAGTAGAGTTCCCTGGGCTATACAGTATGTTCTCATTAGTTATCCATTCTATACTTGGTATCAATTGTGTATACTTGTCAATCCCAATCTCTCAATTCATCCTGCCCCCCCATCCCCTTTACCCCTTGCTATCCATGTATTTATTTTCTACCCCGTGTCTCTCTGCTTTGCAGATACGATCATCTATACCATTTTTCTAGATTCCACATACATGCATTAGTATACAATATTTGTTTTTCTCTTTCTGACTAACATCTCCCTGTATGACACTCTCTAGGTTCATCCATGTTTCTGCAAACAACCCAAATTTAAATCATACTTCCTCTGTGAAACTTGACTTTCCCTCACCACTTTTCCACCCTTTGGAAGGCTGGTCACTCTCCTGCATGTGCCTTATCTCACTGAATTGTGACATACTCACTCCTGGAAATCAAGAACTGTCCACTATTACAGCCCTTGAATAAGGCCAGAAATATAGTAAGTGCTCAATTATATTGGGTTAATTAATGAATAAATTTAAAAAATAGAAGTATTTAGCTCCAAAGTAAAAACAAAAATGTACAGATAATTATTGATGTGTATTGGATGTAGGCTGAAGGATTTATCTTAGATAAAGCAAAGTGGCTGAAATTGAGAATTCTGGGGTGAAAGAGGAAGATTTCAAAGATTCTATAAACCCCTGCTTAAGTTTGAATAGCAATAGGAAAATCTTGCCCATGTTGGAGACTTCATAGCATGGAAAGGGTGCACTTCAAATCCTTTGTTAGCCAACCTCCATTTGTTTAGAGCTGGCAAGGGTCTGCACCCAACAATCCGGATTTTCAACTTGGACTGTTATCAAAATGACAGCAGCTACAATTTTTATAAAGAACTTATTCAAATCATCCCACTGAAATGAGAAGCAAGCAAGCAGCCAATCCTCCCGTTATTATCACATCCAATTACATAGGACCTTGGAATGCTTTCTTTCTATCAGGAAGTTCACATGGTGCTGTCTAAAGAGGGCAATTGTTCACAGCAGTCATCCACTGGATCTATTGAGTCTAAATTATATGCATAATGCATAAGTTAACTACTGATGTTTCCTCTCCACAAACTCCATTGGGCAGACTTTTCAATTTGTTTTTCAACTCTCATATAAACTGGTCTAATACACAGACCACAATCTAACAAGACCAAATTGTAGTAATAATGACCATAATAGCTAACATTTGTATGGCAGTTTCTAGTTTGCTCAAATGACATTCTTTGCTCCTTGCTAATATTGAGGATTGTCAGCTGTAAAGATGTGCTGAACCAGAGCCTATACTTTTGAGTCTAAGGGAGCTTGGATGGAAGATTCATCACCACACTAGATGTGGTTCACAATGGTGTGACCTGTTTGGTATGTGGACATTGCTGTCCCTCCGCATTGACATTCTGAAACATCACTGCTCATCTGAAATAGCCAAAGGAGTGCTTCTGTTCATTCACTGTCTTAATTCCTCATCAACCATTTACTCTTTAATCCACTATAATTGATTTATGCCCCACATTTTGCTAAAACTGGTCAGGTTAAGTCTATCAGTGATTCCACTTATTGCCACACTAAAAATGCTTTTTGCCCTTGATGTTACCAGATGTCTTGGGTAATATTTTAATCTGTTGATTACTAGAGCCTTGAAATATCCACTCTCTTGGCTTCCACATAACTTTGTGTGCTTAGTTGTTCAGTCGTGTCCGACTCAGGCTCCTCTGTCGATGGGGATTCTCCAAGCAAGAATACTGGAGTGGGTTTCCATGCCCTTCTCCAGGGACTTTTCCTGACCCTGGGATCAAAACCAGGTCTCCCACATTGCAGGCAGATTCTTTACCTTCTGAACCCCATGTCACCTAATCACCAGATAATTCTTCTCCTATTGCCTTAAGCCTTTTGCTTCAATCCATACCCTTCCCTGCTGGAATTCTCCTAGCATCCTGCCCTAGTCCCTTTAATCCTGCACATTGCTCAAAGGAGAGCCCACTAGATCTCATGGTTTCAACTTCAGAATGTGCCCAAACTTGTATAATCTCCCCCATGCTTTGCCTTGAGCTTTATATTTTATATGCAATTGTCTACCATGTTGCATGATCCAGGCATCCCAAGAAACCTCGTTTTTAATTAAGAGTGAAATATTCACCCATACAGATATTATTGCCTGTTTCTGTGGTTATCTTACACAGAAATGCCCTTCCTGACACCTGATCTGTATCAGCTATTACTTTATCTTGATTATTTTCTGGTTGTCTCACCCATTAACTTTTCTTCCTAATGAATAGTAAATGGATATATGAATGACTCAGTCAGAAAAATAATTTCAATAAAATATTGTGTCTTTTTAGAGTACTTAATTAAATCTAATTGAGCATGGGGAAAATCAGTTGAAATTGGGGATATCTTCTAATAGTTTGTTCTCTTTTTCTCCTAATACTTGAAAGAGCACAATATCAAAGGAAAGTATTTCATATCAAACATTGGAGACACACATTTTGAAAAATTCATGTAGATTCTGTTTTAAAATATTTTCAGCTTAAGTTATCTGATTCAGAAAAGAAATGTTTACCATAGTTATCTAGGGAACTGTGAAGGTCTGGTTTTTACTTTGACCTTACCTTCTTAATAATTTGTTCTGGCTCACTAAAACGTGGAAATAAGTAGTGCAAACACATGATAGAAAACCACCCTGCTCCAGGACACCAGCTGGGTGTTTCTGGCATGAAAAACACATGATTTTTGTAGATAAACTGTGTGGATAATGATTTTATAGAGTAGCGCCTAAAGTAATTCACAGAAGTTAAGCAATTCCCCCTGGGTAGTTCATAGATCCTTTATACAATGGGAAGATCCACATAATAAAATAGTATGTGAAGACAGACAACTGTGTGATCTAATTGAAGTCAACATAATTGGGATTATGCAGTTATTATCTCAGTAGAGTTCCAATAAACCTCAGTGAGTTGTCAAATCATATTCTACAGAACATAGTGGAAACTTCATTTGTATCTAGAGAATTTTGCATCACTGTGTGCATTTTAGTAAGTCCATTTCTCCCATTCATGTTCCTTTAATGAGCTGATTTATCAGATTGTCTTTACACTTTAAATCCTGATTTGTATCATCATTTTGATTATTTTCTATTTCTTTCAAATATGTTTATCAATATCTGTGCTATGCAATATGATAGGCATGAGCCACATGTGGCTATTGACATTCAAATTAATTTAAATTAACTAAAATTTAAAGTTCAGTTCCTCAGTCACATTAGGAAATATTCTAAGTGTCCAATTGCCAAAGTGGTGAGTGGTTACTGTACTGCACAGTGGAGAACATTTCAATCACCACAGAAATTTCTATTGAATAGCATTGATTCTAGGGTTAATTGTCTCACCTACACCATTATATTGACCCTTGGTTTGTTTTATTATTGCAGAAAACCTTTTCTACATTTATCCCATTGACTTTTTGCATTTAATCATGTATCATTAATTCTTTAATAAAATAAATAGGGTCAATGAATAACCTTATAAAAACTTAAATGGCAATTCTTAACTAGTAATACTCACAATTCAAACTGCTCAGCTTTTAAATACTGTTCAGTTTTTTTTTTTAGCTGTCTGAGAAGAGCTCATAACTTGTAACTGTATTCAGTTTAAGTCATCTGATTCAGAAAAGAAATGTTTACCATAGTTGTCTAGAGAAACGGGAAGGTATGGTTTTTACTTTGACCTTACCTTCTTAAGAATTTGTTCTGGCTCACTAGCAACATGGAAGCAAGTAGTGTAAATGCATGGATAGAAAACCACCCTGCTCCAGGGCGACCAGCTGGGTGTTTCAGGTGTGAAAAATACATAATTTTTATAGATAAACTGTGTAGATAATGATTTTATAAAGTAGTGCCTAAAGTAATTCACAGAAGTTTAGCAATTCCCCCTGAGTAATTCACAGGTCCTTTATACAATGCGAAGATCCACATGATAACATAGTGTGTGAAGACAGACAACTGTGTGATTTAGTTGAAGTCAACGTAACATAGGTGTTGAAAATCTTTTGGCATAGGCTGGGATTATTTAAAACCAAAGACAAATTTTAAGAGAATTTCATTGTAACAGAATTTGTAATTATGCATTTGGAGACAGCAAGCCTAAACTTCATATATTTGAAATGTGATCACAATTTTGAAACAGTTCATTCTGTTTTTCCAGCTCTTCTCCATACTATAATAATAACCTAAAATTCAACTGAGACTGAATTTTTTTGTCCACATATATAATGAGATAGTTTCAGGGAGATTTTTCCTTTTTTGTAACTTTTAATGATTGGAAATTATATAAACCGTTCTCTGGAAAATGATCTGAATTATCTGCAAAATAAAATGAAGCATCTTTCAGTTTATCTGACTGAACCCTCATATATTCCAGTAGATTTCTGTAGGTCAGGGAGCCTCAGAGAAAGGGCTCTGAATAGAGAGGTGAGTGACCCTGTGTTTTCCCTGCACAGCTCAGCACATATAATTGGTTTTACAGCTCTATATTGATCAGGCTTTTCTGGCAGAAGTGTCCTAAAAGTCTGTTCTCTACAGTAAAATGGATCTTATGTACTCTTAAAATCCTCCTGAGAATTTTGTGCTTGTGTCTACTCACTGAAGATATGGAAAGAAAAGAAGTCTTCATTAGTATTCTCCGACCTTTCTTCTTGAGTCTGCTGGTATAACTAACATTCAGGGGCTTTCCAGGTGGCATGAGTTCATTATGGTTGGCTCTGGTTTCTTTTCGTAACAACTTCCTTTGAACTTTGACATGTTCTCTGGGGATCCATCTAAATAAACCAGTTAAAATTTCCTGGCCTCGCCAGCCCTCAGCTCCAGGAAGAAGCTCTCTTGGGGAGTTCAGAATGTTCTGCTTTCCTAGGGAGTCAGAAATACCATTTTCTATATGGAAATTGAATTAGCCACTTTCCATATTTCTCTTTCCTGGGTTAAGGGTATTGATGCACCTTTCTGAAACAGGCACTGGACTGCTCCCTTAGCCTCCTTAGAGATCTTGAGCCTGCCTAACTGGACAGGAGGCCAGAGTTGCCTAATTCTTTTTTTCTCTTTCATGTTAAAAAAAAATTCAAGTTCCAAGTATGAATACAATTAGAGTGCTAACAGCACCCGACTCCAGTACTTTTGCCTGGAAAATCCCATGGACAGAGGAGCCTGGTGGGCTGCAGTCCATGGGGTCGCTAGAGTCGGACACGACTGAGCGACTTCACTTTGACTTTTCACTTTCACGCATTGGAGAAGGAAATGGCAACCCACTCCAGTGTTCTTGCCTGGAGAATCCCAGGGACGGCAAGCCTGGTGGGCTGCTGTCTATGGGGTTGCACAGAGTCAGACACAACTGAAGCGACTTAGCAGCAGTAGCAGCAGCAGCAGAGTGCTAACATTTCCTTTTGTGACTTCAAGGCACACAGTCATTTAAAATGACATGTGACTCGACTAATATACAAAGGCTTTTTCTGAAACCCTTTCTGCCATCCATGTATTGTTGCTAGAACTTGTGGAAGTGGGTGTGTTTAAATGTGCATTCACTCAGTGCAACTTTGCCTCCTGAGTTGCTGTTTGGTCCACCCACTCAAGGTTATAAAATTAAATGTGTGATGACTAACATTCTGACCAATATCTCTGTGGTCACAGGGAGAAAAATTATTTCTGGTCATTTAAACCCTTAGGAATACAATCCTCTTGAGAATTCTGAACATATCTAAAAGTAGCTTGTATACTACTCTAGATTTAATGGTTTTTGTGTTTTTTTTTTTTTTTTTGGTTCTATATCTGGCAATATAAAATTCTCTTCATTGTTTTTTTGAGGCAGTATTTTAGGGATCATAATGTTCTCTTAGCACAGTTCCTAAAAACATATTTATAAATACAACGTGTCTTTCAGTTCAGTTCAGTTGCTCAGGCATGTCCAAATTTTTGTGACCCCATGGACTGCAGCATACCAGGCCTCCTTGTCCATCACCAATTCCTGAAGCTTGCTCAAACTCATGTCAGTCGAGTCGGTGGTGCCACCAATCATCTCATCCTCTGTCATCCCCTTCTCCTCCTGCCTTCTATCTTTCCCAGCATTATGGTCTTTTCCAATGAGTCAGTTCCTCACATCAGGTGGCCAAAGTATTGGAGCTTCAGCTTCAGCATCAGTCCTTCCAATGAGTATTCAGGACTGATTTCCTTTACAAAATCGACTGGTCTGATCTCCTTGCAGTCCAAGGAACTCTCAAGAGTCTTGAGAGTTCAACATCATAGTTCAAAAGCCTCAATTCTTTGGCACTCAGCTTTCTTTATGCTCCAGCTGTCACATCCATACATGACTACTGGAAAAACCATAGCTTTGATTAGATGGACCTTTATTGGCAAAGTAATGTCTCTGCTTTTTAATACACTGTCGAGGTTTGTCATAGCTTTTCTTCCAAGAAGCAAGGTCTTTTAATTTCATGGCTGCAATCACAATTTGCAATGATTTTGGAGCCCAAGAAAATAAAGTCTGCCACTGTTTCTACTGTTACTCCATCTATTTGCCATGAAGTGATGGGACCAAATGCCATGATCTTCATTTTTTGAATGTTGAGTTTTAAGCCAGCTTTTTTACTCTCCTCTTTTACTTCCATCAAGAAAATTTTCAGTTGCTCTTCACTTTCTGCCATAAGAGAGGTTTCATCTGCATATCTAAGGTTATTGATATTTCTCCTGGCAATCTTGATTCCAGTCTATGCTTCTTCCAGCCTAGCATTTCACATGATGTACCCTGCATATAAGTTAAATAAGCAGGATGACCATATACAGCCTTGACATACTCCTTTCCCAATTTGGAACCAGTTTGTTGTTCCATGTCTGGTTCTAATTGTTTCTTGTTGACCTGCATACAGATTTCTCAGGAGGCAGGTAAGGTGGTCTGGTATTCTCATCTCTTTAAGGATTTTCTACAGTTTGTTGTGATCCACACAGTCAAAGCCTTTGGCATAGTCAATAAAGCAGAAATAGAAGTTTTTCTGGAACTCACTTGCTTTTTCTGTAATCTAAGAGATGTTGACAATTTGATTTCTGGTTCCTCTGCATTTTCTAAATCCAGCTTGTACATCTGGAAGTTCTCAGTTCACCTGTTGTTGGAGTCTCATTTGGAGAATTTTAAACATTAATTTGCTAACGTGTTAGATGAGTGCAATTGTGCGGTAGTTTGAGCATTCTTTGACATTGCCTTTCTTTGGGATTGGAATGAAAACTGACCTTTCCAGTCCTGTGACCACTGCTTAGTTTTCCAAATTTGCTGGCGTATTGTGTGGAGCACTTTCACAGCATCATCTTTTAGGATTTGATATAGCTCAACTGTAATTCCATCACCTCCACTAGCTTTGTTCATAGTGGTGCTTCCTAAGGCCCAGTGTGTGTATAATTATGAGAAAAGTCATATTATGTTTATTTTTGAGTGTGATCTTTCCAGGCAGATACATTCTTGTGTCTTTATCTTAATCTCCTCTTTCATATTATCATATTCCATAGTCTATTCTCCCACTACTCTAATTATGGACTGTTCCCATGATTTCTTCTGTTTCCTATAAAATATTAATTGCTACCTAAAAAAACAAAGGTGAGAAGTGGGGAGGATGATATTAACCTCCATGGATGGATTTCATCAATCCTATCTCCCTTTACATACAAAAAAGAATATTTTGTCCAAATTCATAGGAATGGTCCTTTTTAACATTTAAATCTCTTGATTGTTGGCAAAGCACATATTTGTCAGGAAATTACTGAAGGAAGGCAGGCACATGCACATGTCTCCAAATACTGCCTCTTAAAATTCTGTATTCCTTGAATCCATAGTTTTCCCTCCAAGGTTTATTGGCTAAATGGATAATAAAGATAATCTGTCAGTTTAAATACTTTGTATTTCACATGATTCTAGGTTTTCTTCATAGTTTCAGATAATTGTGTATGTGTATATATATATATATACACGAACATTTTTATTGAGATATAATTGACATATAACATTGGGTAAGTGTAAGGTGTACAATTTGTTGATTTGATATATTTAAATATTGCAATATGATTACCAGCATAGTGTTAGCTAACACCTCTATAATTAAAATAGTCATCATTTCTTTTTTGGGGGTAGAAACAATTAAGTTGTGGTCTCTTAGCATCTCTGAAGTTTCAAATACAGTGTTGTGGCCTATAATCCTGTGCTGTGCCTTAGATCTCTAGAACTGATTTACTACTCATTTCAAGTTTGTCCCCTTAAACAGCATATCCCCAATTCTACCACCCTCCACCCCCTGATAACCACCATTCTGCAACATGGCTTTATGAATTGGGCTTTTTCTTAGGTTTTACAACTAAGTGATATCAAACAGTATTTGCTTTCTCTGTCTGACATCTCACTTGGTATAATGCATTCAAGGTCCATCAGTGTTGTTGCAAGTGGCAAGATTTCTTTCTCATGGCTGAATAATATTCTGTTGTGTGTGTATGTATATTTAGTAGATATATATATATATATATATATATATATATATATATAGGGATAAACAAGTGATGGCATATAAACAAGTAGTGGCACATGTATGTCACATGTAAGACACCACTTAGGTTGTTTCCATATCTGGCTTTTGTAAACAGTGCTGCAATAATTATGGGAGTGGTTATATCTCCTCAGTATTCTGTTTTCATTTCCCTTGGACATATCCCAGAAGTAGAATTGCTGGATGGTATATCAGTTCTAATTTTTTAAGGAAGCTCCACACTGTTTTCCATAGTAACTGAACCAATTTACATCACTGCCAACAGTGTACAAGGATTCCTGCATCTCTACATCCTTACCAATGCTGGTTTTCTTGATCCCCATTCTGACCCATGAGAAGTAGTTTTGATTTGCCTTTCCCTGATAAGTGACATTCAGCATTGGAATGTACCTGTTAGCCATTTTGATGTCTTTTTTGTAAAAATGTCTATTTAGTTCCTCTGCCCTTTAAAAAATTTTGTTTTATATTGAAGTGTAGGTGATCAATGGGTTTCCCTGGTGGCTCAGATGGTAAAGGGAGACCTGGTTTTGATCCCTGGGTTGTGAAGATCCCCTGGAGAAGAGAACGGCTACCCACTCCAGTTTTATTGCCTGGAGAATTCCATGGACAGAGGAACCTGGCAGGCTACAGTCAATGGGGCCACAAAGAGTCAAACATGACTGAGCAACTTTCACTTTCATAGGTGATTAAAAATGTTGTGTTAGTTACAGGTGTATGGAAAAGTGATTCAGTTGTGCATACATATGCATCTATTCTTTTTCAAGTTCTTTTCCCATTTAGGTTATTACATAATATTGAACATATTTCCCTGTGCTATATAGTACACCTTGTTGATTATCCATTTAGCAGTGTGTACATGTCAATCTCAAACTCCCTAAGTATCCCTCCACCCCCCACAATCCTTCTGCCCTGGCAACTTTGTTCTCTAGGTCTGTGAGTCTGTTTCTGTTTTATAAATAAGTTCTTTTGTATCATTATTTAAGATTCTGCATATAGGTGATATCATATGACATTTTCTCTGACTTACTTCACTCAATATGACAATCTCTAGGTCCATGCATGGTGCTGTGAATGATATTATTTCATTGTTTTTAATGGCTGAGTATTAGTCTGTTTTGAAGACATAAGAGATGTGGGTTGGATTTCAGGGTGGGGAAGATCCCCTGGAAGAGGGCATGGCAACCCATTCCAGTATTCTTGCCTGGAGAATCCCATGGGCAGTGGAGCCTGGCAGGCTACAGTTCATAGGATTGCACAGAGTTGAACATAACTGAAGTAACTTAGCATGCATGCAATATTCCATTGTATATATGTAACTATAATACATATTCTTTATCTATTCATCTGTCAATGGACACTAAAGTTTCTTCCACATCTTAGATATTTTAAACAGTGATGCAATGAAGATTGGAGTGCATGTATTCTTTTGAGGACCATGTTTATCTCTGAATATATGCCCAGGAGTAGGATCACTGTATCATATGGTAGCTCTGTTTTTAGTTTTTTAAGGAATCTCCATACTGTTCTCCACAGTGTCTGTACCAATTTACATTCCCACCAGTAATGTAGGAGGCTTCCCTTCTCTTCATACCTTCTCTAGCATTTATTGTTTGTGGATTTTTTGATGATGTCATTCTGACTGGTGCCATTTACCTATGTTTTGCTCTAAGAGTTGTATAGTACCTAGTCTCACCTTTAGGTCTTTAGTCCATTTTGAGTTTATTTTTGGGCATAGTGTCCAGTACTCTTGCCTGGAAAATCCCATGGATGGAGGAGCCTGGTAGGCTGCACTCCATCGGGTGGCTAAAAGTCGGACACGACTGAGCGACTTCACTTTCATGTATTGGAGAAGGAAATGGCAACCCACTCCAGTGTTCTTGCCTGGAGAATCCCAGGGACAGGGAAGCCTGGTGGGCTGCCATCTATGGGGTCGCACAGAGTCGGACATGACTGAAGCAACTTAGCAGCAGCAGCATAGTGTTAAAGAGTGTTCTAAATTCACATTTTTATGTGCAACTGTCCAGTTTTCCCAGCACTGTTTTTTGAAGACTGTCTTTCTTCCACTGTATAGTCTTGCCTCCTTTGTTATAGATTAATTGACCATTGATGTATGGGTTTGTGTCCAGGCTTTTTATCCTTTTCCATTGATCTGTATTTCTATTTTTGTGCCAGTACCATACTGTTTTGATGACTGTATCTTTGTAGTATTGTCTGAAGTCAGGGAGCCATTTTTTAAATTGGATTGTATTTTTTTGTTGTAATTGAGTTAAAAGTTTTTATATTCTGAATATTATTCCCTTATCAGATATGTGGTTGGCACATATGTTCTCTCATTCTGTAGTTTGCCTTTTCATTCTGTTGATGGTTTCTTTTGCTGTGCAGAAGCTTTTAACATTGATGTTGTCCCACTTTCTGGGTTTTGCTTTTGTTGTTTGTACTTTTGGTGTCATTTCCAAAAAATAATTGCATAAGCAAATTTCAAGGAGATTCTTCTATTTTCTTTTAGGAACTTTATGGTATCAGATATTCTTGCTTGTCTTTACTCCCCTTTCAAGCTAAGTTTTGTGAGCAGTGTAAAATATAGTTCCAATTTCAATTTTCCCAACATCATGTTTTTCAATTGTCCAAAGTTATCCCCATTGAGTGGTCTTGGATCCCTTGTCAAAATTAGTTGACTATATAAGCTGAGGTTTATTTCTAGACTTTTGATTCTGTTCCATTTCTCTCAATTCAGTTCAGTCACTCAGTCATGTCCGACTCTTTGCTACCCCATGAATCTCGGCACGCCAGACCTCCCTGTCCATCACCAACCCCCAGAGTTCACTCAGACTCACATCCATCGAGTCAATGATGCCATCCAGCCATCTCATCCTCTGTTGTCCCCTTCTCCTCCTGCACCCAATCCCTCCCAGCATCACAGTCTTTTCCAATGAGTCAACTCTTCACATGAGGTGGCCAAAGTATTGGAGTTTCAGCTTTAACATCAGTCCTTCCAGTGAACACCCAGGACTGATCTCCTTTAGGATGGACTGGTTGGATCTCCTTGCAGTCCAAGGGACCCTCAAGAGTCTTCTCCAACACCACAGTTCAAAAGCATCAATTCTTCGGTGCTCAGCTGTCTTCACAGTCCAACTCTCACATCCATACGTGACCACTGGAAAAACCATAGCCTTGACTAGACGGACGTTTGTTGGCAAAGTAATGTCTCTGCTTTTCAATATGCTATCTAGGTTGGTCATAACTTTCCTTCCAAGGAGTAAGCATCTTTTAATTTCATGGCTGCAATCACCATCTGCAATGATTTTGGAGCCCAAAAAAATAAAGTCTGACACTGTTTCCACTCTTTCCCTATCTATTTCCCATGAAGTGATGGGACCAGATGCCATGATCTTCGTTTTCTGAATGTTGAGCTTTAAGCCAACTTTTTCACTCTCCTCTTTCACTTTCATCAAGAGGATATTTAGTTCCTCTTCACTTTCTGCCATAAGGGTGCTGTCATCTGCATATCTGAGGTTATTGATATTTCTCCCGGCATTCTTGATTCTAGCTTATGCTTCCTCCAGCCCAGCGTTTCTCATGATGTACTCTGCATATACATTAAATAAGCAGGGTGACAATATACAGCCTTGACGAACTCCTTTTCCTATTTGGAACCAGTCCGTTGTTCCATGTCCAGTTCCAACTGTTGCTTCCTGACCTGCATATAGGTTTCTCAAGAGGCAGGTCAGGTGGTCTGGTATTCCCATCTCTTTCAGAATTTTCCACAGTTTATTGTGATCCACACAGTCAAAGGCTTTGGCATAGTCAACAAAGCAGAAATAGATGTTTTTCTGGAACTCTCTTGCTTTTTCCATGATCCAGCAGATGTTGGCAATTTGATCTATGTGTCTATATTTTTATGCCAGTACTATACTGTTTTATATACTCTAGATTTATAGTGTAGTTTGAAATCAATAAGTGTGATAACTCCAGCTTTATTCTTCATTTTCATGATTGCTTTGGCTATTAGGATTATTTTTCTATTTCTGTAAAAAAGTATTGAAGTTTTAATCAGCATTGTATTGGGTCTATAGATGGCTTTGTGCAGTATGGACATTTCAACAATATTAGTTCTTCTGATCTGTGAACATGGAATATATTTCCATTCGTGTCTTCAACTTTTTTCATAATGTCTTATAGTTTTCCTTATATAGATTTTCACTTGGTTAAATATATTTATAAGTATTACTTTTAAAAAATTATGTTACAAATGGGATTACTTTATTTTTTTCACATATTTCAGTATTTAACACTTTTAGTGTAAATAAATTTTTAAAAAAATTCAGTGGTTTCACATTTCATTTTTTAAGATGCAAATGGTGATGTTAATTAATGCTGTTATTATTTTATTGGAGGATAATTACAATGTTGTGTGTGTATATATATACACACACACACATATACATATGTAATACATACACACACCCTCCCTCTTGCACCTCCCTCCCTGCTCGCATCCCACCTCTCTAGGTTGTCACAGAGCACCAGGCTGGGCTCCCTGTGTTCTCTTACAGAAAAAAATTCAAATTTATTACCATAGAAAACACTCATAACTGATTTATGTGTGTTAATTCTGTATTCTATAACTTTACTGAGTTTGTTGATTAGTCCCAATAATTTTTTGGATAAGTCTTTAGAAACTTGTATGTATAAGATACTAGTATCTCCAAATAATGACAGCTTTTCCTCTTTCTTTCTGATTTATATGCTTTTTATTTATTTGTATTGCCTAACAGCTCTAGTTAGGATTTCCAGTACCATGTTTAAGAAGAATGGTTAGAGTTTTCTACCACTAAATAAACTGTTAGCTTTGGTTTTGTCCTATATGGGCTTTATCATGTTGAGGTATGCTCTTTCTATACCCAATTTGTTGATGGTTATTTTGTTTTGCTTTACTGTGAAAAAAAAAAACAAACATTTTGTTAAATTGTTTTTCTGCATCTGTTGAAATGATAAAGGAAAAAGTGAGTGTTAGTCACTCAATTGTGTCCAACTCTTTGTGACCCCATGGAGTGTAGCCCACCAGGCTCCACTGTCCATGGAATTTTCCAGGCAAGAATAATGGAGTGGGTTACCATTCCCTTCTCTGGGGGATCTTCCCCACCTGAGATCAAACCCATGTTTCCCATATTGCAGGCAGATTCTTTACCATTTGAGCTACCCAGGAAGTTGAAATAATATGTTTTTCTGACATTCTAGTAATATGAGATATCACATTAATTGATTCTCATATATTGAATCATCCCTATATCTCAGGGATAAATCCCACTTGGTCATGGTATATAATGCTGTTAATGTGTTGCTGAATTAATTTTACTAATATTTTCTTGTGAATTTTTGTATCTATATTCATTAGAAATATAGATCTATAATTTTCTTGTATCCTTATCTAGCTTTTGTATCAGGACAGTTCTTACAATTTGAAATGAGTTTGAAGTGACCCTACCTCTTCAAGTTTTTGGCAAGGTTTAAGATGGATTGGCATACTTTTTTTTTAATGTGTGGTAAAATTCACCTATCAAGTCTATAATGTTTTGACTGCTGTAGCCTGGTGGAATAGTCTGAAACCAGTAGGTATGATGCCTCCAGCTTTGTTCTTTTTTCATCAAGATTCCTTTCACTATTCAGCATCTTTTGTAGGTCCGTGTAAATTTTAATATTATTTGTTGTAGTTCTGTGATAAATGTCATGAGGATTTCCATAGGGATCGCATTAAATCTGTAGATTGCCTTGGGTGGTATGAACATTTAGCAATATTAATTCTTCCAATCAATGAATATCTATTTATTTGCATAATCTTTAATTTCCTTCATCACTGTCTTATAGTTTTCAGAGTATAGGTCATTCATTTCCTTGGTTAAGGTTTTGATTCTGTTTTAAATGGGATTGTTTCCTTGCTTTTTCTTTCTGATTGCTCATTAGTGTATAGAAAAGCAGCAGATGTCTGTATAGTAACTTTGTATCCTTTTATTTTACTGAATTCGTCTTATTAGTTCTAATAGTTTTTTGGTGGAAATATTAGTTTTCTATAAATATTATGTCATCTTCAAACAGTAACAATTTAGCTTTTCCCTTCCAGTTTGGATATCTTTTATTTCTTGTTTTATTCCTATGGGTTGGATTTCCAATACTGTGTTAAATATGAGTGACAAAAGTGGGGATCCTTGCCTTATTCCAGATTTTAGAAGGAAAGACTTTTCCTGTTGAGTATGATATTAGCTGTGAGACTGTCATAAATAGCATTTATTACATTAAGAACTTTTCTCTCTGTACCAATTTTGACAAGAGTGTCTATTATGAAAAATGTTGAATTTTGTCAAATGCTGTTTCTATATCTAGAGAGATGATCATGTGATTTTTATATTTTTTTACATAATGTTTTGTATCTCATTGATTTGGGAATACTGAACCATTCATGCATCACTGGAATAAATCCCACTTGGTTATGGTGTATGGTCCTTTTTATATGTTGTTTTATTTGATTTGCTAATATTTTGTTGAGGATTTTTGCATTCATATTCATCAGTGATACTGGCCTGTAATTCTCTTTTTGTGGTGTCCTTGTCTGGCTTTGGAATAGGATGATGGTGGCCTTATAGAATGAGGTTTGGAGATTTCCCTCCTCATCATTTTTTTTTTTTAATAATAGTTTGACTTAGATGGATATTAACTCTTCTTTAAATATTTGGTAGAATTTACCTGTGCAGCAGACTGGTCCTGGACTTTTACTATTGGGGATGTTTTTATTGCTTATTTAATTTCATTACTAGAAATTTTTCTATATAAATTTTCTCTTCATTGTTCAGTCTTGGGAGATTGTACATTTCTAGGAATATACTCATCTTCTAGGTAGTCCATTTGTTGGCATATATTATATGCCATTATATGTTATTTATAGTAATCTCTTATGATACTTTGTTTTTCCGTGGTGTTGATTGCAACTGTTAGTATTTCATTTCTGATGCTATTTATTAGGGCCCTCTCTTTTTTTCTTTATGAACCTGGCTAAAAGTTTATCAATTTTATCTTTTCAAAGAACTAGCTCTTGGTTTCATTGATCTTATCTAATTTTTTTAAGTCTCAATCTTATTTTTGTTCTGATCATTATTATTTTCTTTTAACTTGGAGTTTTGCTTTTTTCTCTTTTTCTAATTTCTTTAGATGTAAGATTGGATCAGTTATATGAATTTTTATTGTTTCCTGAGGTAGGCCTGTATTACTAAAAACTTCCATCTTAGAACTGCTTTTACTGCATCCCATAGATTTAGGAATGCTGTGTTTCCACTTTCATTTGTTTCTAGTTTGTTGTTGTTGTTGTTCAGTCACTCAGTCATGTCTGACTCTTGCAACCCCCCCGTGGCTAGCAGCAGGCCAGCCCTCTGTCCCTCACCATCTCACAAAGTTTGCCCAAGTTCATGTCCATTGCATTGGTGATGACATCTAGTCATCTCATCCTCTGACGCCCTCTTCCCCTTCTGCCCTCAATCTTTCCCAGCATCAGGGACTTTTCCAATGAGTCAGCTGTTTGCATCAGATGACAAAAGTACTGGAGTTTCAGCTTAAGTGTTAGTCCTTCCAACAAGTATTCAGGGTTGATTTCCTGCTGTCCAAGGGACTCAGGACTCTTCTCCAGCACCACAGTTTAAAGGGGTCAATTCTTTGGTGCTCTGCGTTCTTTACTGTCCGGCTCTCACAACTGCACGTACCCACTGGGAAGACCACATAGCCTTGATTATACGGACCTTTGTCAGCAGAATAATGTCTCTGCTTTTCAACACACTGTCTAGGTTTGTCATATCTTTCCTGCCAAGAAGCAAACGTCGTCTGATTTCATAGCTGCAGTCAACATCCACAGTGATTTTAGAGCCCAAGAAGTGAAAATCTGTCAATACTTCCACCTTTCCCCCCTCTATTTGCCATGCGGCAATTCTAGTACTTTGGCCACCTCATGCGAAGAGTTGGCGCATTGGAAAAGACTCTGATGCTGGGAGGGATTGGGGGCAGGAGAAGGGGACGACAGAGGATGAGATGGATGGATGGCATCGCTGACTCGATGGACGTGAGTCTGAGTGAACTCCGGGAGTTGGTGATGGACAGGAAGGCCTGGCGTGCTGCAATTCATGGGGTCACAAAGAGTCCGACACAACTGAGTGACTGAACTGAACTGAATGGGGCCTGATGCCAAGATCTTATTTTTAATATTTAGTTTTAAGCCAGCTCTTTCACTCTCCTCCTTCACCTTCATCAAGAGGCTCTTTAGTTCTTCTTCATTTTCTGCCTTTAGAGTGGTATCATCTGCACATCTGATGTTAATGATATTTCTCCCACCTATCTTGATTCCAGCTTGTAACTCATCCATCCTGGCATAGTTCATGATGTGCTCAGCATATAGATTAAACAAACAGGGTGACAGCAGACAGCCCTGTCGTACTCCTTTCTCAATCTTGAACCAATCAGTTGTCCCATACAGGGTTCTAACTGTTGCTTCTTGACCTGCATACAGGTTTCTCAGGAGTCAGGTAAGATGGTCTGGTATTTCTATCTCTTTAAGAGCTTTCCACAGTTTATTATGATCCATACAGTCAAAGGCTTTGGCATAGTCAATGAAACAGAGGTAATTTTTTTTTTTTTAATTCCCTAGCTTTCTGTATAATCCAGCAAATGTTGGCATTTTGATCTCTGGTTCCTCTTCCTTTTCTCAACTCAGCATGGCCATCTGGAAGTTCTTTGTCCACATAATGCTGAAGCCTAGTATGCAAGATTTTAAGCATGACCTTTACTAGCTTGGGAGATGAGTGCAATTGTCCCATGGTTAGCACATTCTTTAGTACTACCCTTCTTGGGAATTGGGATGAGGATTTAGGAATGTTGTGTTTCCACTTGCATTTGTCTCTATGTATCTTTTTTATTTTGTATTGATTTCCATGACTCATTGATAGTTTAGTAGCATATTGTCTGGCTTCCTGTGTTTGTTTTCTCCAGTTGTTTCTTCTTGTTGTTAATTTCTACTGCTATTTTGTTGTAGTTGGAAAAGATGTTAGATATCATTTTTATGTTTCTAAATTTTCTGAGGCTTCTATCTGGCTGAGTATGTGATCTGCCTAGAGAAGGTTCATGTGCCCTGCTGCTTTTGGATAAATGTTCTATATAAATCTCTAAAGCACAATGGGCTAAATAATGTATTGAAGGCCAATGATTCTATATTGATTTTCTGTCTGGATGATATGTCCATTGATGTAAAGAGCCCTACAATTACTGCGTTATTGTGAATTTCTCCTTTTATGTCTTTCAGGATTTGCTTTATATATTCATGTGTGCCTTTGTTCAGTAAATATATATTTACAAGTGTTCAATCTTCTTGTTGGACCGACTTCTTCATAATTATGTAATGCCTTTCTCTGTGTCTTGTTACAGTCTTTATTTTAAAATTTATTTTCTCTGATATAAGTGTTGCTACCCCAGTTTTCTTTTTATTTCCATTTGCATGGCTTATCTTTATCCATCCCCTTTCAGTCTGTATTTGTCTTTAGATATAAAATAACCCTCTTGTAGGCCACATATATGTGGATCTTGCTTTTTTATTCATTCTACCATTTGATGTCTTTTGCCTGTAGCATTTAATTCATTTACATATCATTATTGATAGTTATGTACTTATTGAAATTTTGTTGTTTTCTGATTGTTTTTGCAGTCTTTGTTCCTTTCTTCTCTTGTTCTTTGTGATTTGATGACTGTTCTGGATGTTATGTTTGGATTCCTTTCCCTTTATTTTTTGTGCATCCATCATAGATTTTTGGTCTATAGTTTCCACTAGCTTTATTTGTAATAAAGAGATAGAGGTATCTATTTTAAGTTTATGATCCCTTTAATTCAATACATTCTAACAGCCCTAAATTTTTACTCCCCTCCCTCCATGTTTTATGTTTTTGACATATTTTACATCTTTTTGTTTCATGTATCCCTTATCTACCTATTGTAGATATGCATGATTTTACTACTTTTGTCTTTTAACGTTTCTACCTGCTTTATACGTGTGTGATCTGCTGCTTTTTTTGCATTTGCCTTTTCCAGTGAGTTTTTTCTTTAATAGTTTTCTTATTCTAATTGTTGTCTTTTCTTTTCTACTTAGGGAAATCCCCATATCTTTTCTTGTAAAGTTGGTTTAGTGGTGATGAACTCTTCTATCTTTTGTCTATAAAACTCTTTATCTCATCTTTAATTCTGAATAATAACCTTACCAGGTAACATATTCTTGTTTATAGTTCTTCTTAAATTTCAGAATTCTGAATTATCATGCTTCTCCCTTCTGGGCTATAAAGCTTCTGCTGAAAAGTTAGTAATGGTCTTATGAGAGTTCTCCAAACATAAATATTTGCTTTTCTCTTACTGCTTTAAATATTCTTTATCTTTAATTTTGGCTATTTTTTATTAGTATCTTTGTGTGAACTTCTTTAAGTTCATCTTGTTTGGGACTTTCTGTGATAATTGGATGTATTTTTATTTCCAGGGCTAGGGAATTTTTACCTAATATTTTTTTCAGCATATTTCCTGCTCATTTCTTGCTCTCTTTTCCTTCTGGGAACCCTATAATGTGAATGCTAGTATGGTTAAAGTGTCTTTAAAAATTATTTTCATTTTTGTTGTTGTTCAGCTTGGGTGATTTGAACTATTGTGTCTTTCAGATAACTGATCTATTTTTATGTATCATCTAGACTTCTGTTGATTCTCTCTAGTGTTTTGTTTGGGTTTTTTTGTTTGTTTGTTTCAGTTAATTGTATTTTTCAGCTGTGATTGGTTGTTTTCTATTTATTGATATTTTTACTGTGCTTATCCATTCTTCTTGCAAGATCAGTGAATACGTTTATGATTATTGTTTTGAACTCTTCATCAGGGAGATTTTTGCTTATCTCCATTTCATTTACCTCTTTTTTGGAGAGTTTTGTCTTATCTTTCATTTGGAACATATTCGTCTGCTTCCTCATTTTGCCTAAGTGTCTGTATTTATTTCTGTTTATTTTTTCTGTATTTATGTATGTCCATATGTCTCCCAGTCTTAGAGAAGCTGCCTTGTTGTAGGATATACAGTCCTATGGGGCACTGCGGCATGTGCTGGCTGGTCACCAGAGCTACATGCTCCAGGTGTCTCCCCCAATATGAGCTACAGGCTCCCTTTGGTTGTGGTCAGGCTATCTATATTGGTAAGATGCCTGGCCCACAGCCTGACCAGATGTGAGGCCCTTCCACATTAGGCTCTGTGGGCTTCTGGAGGGCAGAGCTGGCTCCCTGCCACCCAATGCTGCCAGATGTGCAGGCCTGTGGGGGGATGGGGCAGACACCCCATGCTAGTAGGCTTTAGAGAGGAATCCAAAGTGTCGATTGCCAGCACAGTGTCAAGGTGGTACAAGAGGATCCAAAAATGGCCTCCATCAGCATCTCAGTCCCTAGGAGGAATCCTTGAGGCCTCCTGTCCTTCTGAGAGGCTTTCAAAGATCAGAAAATGTGTCTTTCAAATTACCGCCTCTGTACTGGAACTCATAGCAGTGAGTTTTCATCTGTGCCCTTTAATAGAAGAGTCGCTATTTCCTGTAGCCCATCAGCTCTCCTGAATGTAAGCCTCACTTGTTTTCAAAGCCCAGCTTCCTGGGAGTTCATCTTCCCATTGCAGGGCTCCTGAATTTGGGAGCCCCATATAGGGCTTGGACCCCTTGCTCCTTGGGGAGGGACTGTGTGTTTGTTATAACCTTCCATTTCGAGTTACCCACTTGAGGACCTGGGCCCTTCTTTGTGCAGATTCTTGTCTGCTAGTCTTTAGGTCATTCTCAGAGATAGCTGCTCTGTAAATAGTTGTAATTTTGGTGTTCGTATGAGAGGAGGCGAGCTTAGTGTCTTCTTACTCCATTATCTTGATCTCTTCTCTCACATTTGGACTTGTTATTGACTTGTAAGGACTTACTAATACCATTTTATTGTTTTCTGGTTGTTAAGTATTTTAATTCTTTTTTTTCTCTGTTTCTGCCTATCTTTGTATGTTAGACAGTTTTAATGGTGGGTGACATGCTTTATTTCCCCTTTCTTTTGCTTTCTGGTTACCATGATAGTAGTAGTGCTGGTTTAGTCACTAAGTTGTGTCTGACTCTGCAACCCCATGGGCTATAGCCCACCAGGTTCCTCTGTCCATGGGACTTTTGCAGGCAAGAATACTGGAGTTGCCATTTCCTTCTCCAGGGGATCTTCTTGACCCAGGGATCGAATCCAGGTCTCCTGCATCTCCTGCATTGCAGGCGAAATCTTTACTTATTGAGCCATCAGGGAGGCCCACATGGTTACCATGAGGCTTACATAAAACATCTAACAGATGATATAGCCCATTTTTAGCTGATAGCAACGTAGTTTCAATTGCCTACAAAAGCTTCACCTGTTTACTCACCCTTTTATATTTTTGATGTCATTATTTACTACTTTTGTATTCATTGAGTTATAGTAGCTATATTTTTACTACAGCTTTATTTACCTTTGTGTTACCAATACATTGTATGTGAAAGTGAAGTCACTCAGTCGTGTCTGACTCTTTGCGACCCCATGGACTGTAGCCTACCAGGCTCCTCAGTCCAGGGAATTTTCCAGGCAAGAGGCTTTAGAGAGGAATCCAAAGTGTTGATTGCCAGCACCAGTGTCAAGGTGGTACAAGAGGATCCAAAAATGGCTGCCGTCAGCATCTCAATCCCCAGGAGGAGTCCTTGTGGCCTCCTGTCCTTCTGAGAGGCTTTCAAAGATCAGAAAGTGGGTTGCCATTTCCTTCTCCAGGGGATCTTCCCAACCCAGGGATCAAACCCAGGTCTCCCACACTGCAGGCAGACACTTTACCACCTCAGCTCCTGGGAAGCCCAATATGTTGTATACATTCAGGTATTTTCTAATCACTGAAGCCTCATTTCTTTTCAGTTTGAAGACTCAAGTTTTTGTTGTTGTTTTTCCTGAGAAAGTGTTTACTATTCCTTCATGTCTGAAGAATAACTTTGCCAGATGGCGTATCCCTTGCTGGAAGTTTTCTTTCTTTGAGCACTTTGAATATGTCATTTCACTCTCTCCTGGCCTGAGAAACCTGCTGATAGCCTAGGTGAGTTTCCTTTGAAGGCTAAAATCTTTTTTCCCCCTGACTTTTTTTTAGGATTCTCCTTTTCTTTGATTTTTACCATTTTATTATAATGTGTCTTAAAGGTCTTTTTGTATTTAAGTACTTTGATATCTTTTCAAACTTGGATGCCCAAGTCTCTCCAGATTTGAGAAATCCTCAGCTATTATTTATTTAAATAAGCTTTCTGCTCCTCTTCTTCCTCCCTTCTGCTCCTGGAATCTTAATTATTCTAGTACTTGTTCTTTTGATGGAATCTCATAGATCACAGACTCTTCCCTCTTTATTCTTTTTCCTTTGTTCTGCTCTAATTGAGTTATTTCAAAATTCCTTGTCCTCTAATTCACTTTTTCTATAGTGAATTAGAGCTATATATGTTCTCTATTGCAATTTTCATTTCATTCATTAAATTCTTCAGATCCAGAATTTGTTTGGTTCTTTATGAATCTTATCTCCTTGGTAAATATGTCATTTTGTTCATTTTTCTCTGATTTCATTGTCTTTCTGTTTTTTCTTTATGATTCACTGAGTTTCTTCAAAATAGCTATTTGAATTACCAACTGGGTCACAAAATTCCCTGCTTAAGAGCTTGGTTGTTGGCGAATAGTTGTTTTTTGGTGATGCTATGTTTCCCTGATTTTTCATATCCCTTGTACATTTTTGCATTGCTTTTCTCATTTGAAGTGGCAAAAAGGTCCTTAAAATGATACTAATTGCCTTCAGGTGGAATATACTCCTCATTGGTACTGTTATCCTGGGGTTGTCTCCACCTTTGAAGGTTCAAGTCTGTGGTTTTTCCCTTGTCCACGGATCCTGATCCAATTTTTCTGATAGCACTCTATTTAGCAGACTTGCAGGCACCACTATACTCAAGAGCATGCATAAGGAGCAGGCTGCACAGTGAAGGGAGGTATGTATGATTTTAGCACTTGGGGTTTTGGTGGTACTCAGACTCCAGGAAGATACTTGGGGGAGGTAGTCCCACAAGTTCAGGGGTAGACTTCTTGTTGAAATTTTGAGTGTTGATAGCAAGGATAACCTTTGATATTCTTTGATATTGATACTGATTTTTATATTCTTAACTGCCTCTTTCTTGATGTTCTGCCTCCCCACAATTATAAAGACTTAAGTACTGTGGGTGCTACTAGAAAGAAATGTATTTCACCAGCAGCATCGCGTACAACTGGGGTAGCCAGGTATTTGCTCCCCACTCTGCTTTAAGCTCAGACAGTAAAGCATCTGCCAGCAATGCGGGAGACCTGGGTTAGGAAGATCCCCTGGAGAAGGGAATGGCTACCCACTCCAGTATTCTAGCCTGGAAAATTCCATGGACAGAGGAACCTGGTGGGCTACAGTCCATGGGATCACAAAGAGTCAGATACGACTGAGCAACTTCACTTCGCTTCACTTCTGCTTTAAGAGAGGTTGCTGCTGCCCAATAATTTGGTTTCAGGCAATTTTGCTTTGGGGCCAGAGGTTGGGGGAAGGACAGTGGTGCAGGAAAAATTCCTCTTACCCCATCCCTACAATCACACTCATATTTTTGTTGTTGTTCCCATTGTGTGCTGAAATCAACCCTTGGGAAGACTGAAATTCTGCAAATTCTCCCTCATCTGGATATTTGCCCAGGTCACCCCTTCTAGGTTTTATTCCAGACTAAATGGAGAGGAGTTGGGGATAGCTATTACTCAGAGCTCAGGGGGATGAAACATCCCCAAAGTCCCATGGCATATACTGCTGAATCCTGCAATTCCCACAAAGATTGTCAGTTGAACGTCTAATTAATTATTCAAAAATGGGGAGGAAGAACATCTTAAACCACCAAGATGCTGGTGTCATTCCTGCATCCTTTGAAACATGAAGAACAGCAATGTTTGCTGACCTTAGCTTCAACTTAATGATTCAATAGACTTGATTCAACTATAATTACTATAATAGACTTCATTTATTCTGATTTTTCTTTTCTTTGTAAACTTTCACTATTAGTTTCTAAGAGCAAAATGGATACCTCAGAGGTAGCAGTATCAACCCATCCCATTTTCACCCTCATTTCCCAAAGTATAGAAATTACCTTGGATATATACCATTTAAACAACTTCTTAAAATAAATGTTGATAAAGTTTTTGAGATGCTTTGCACAAAAAAAGTTAAACATAGAAAATATCTGAGAATTTTGAAAAACAAATTTCTCAGACCAAACATTGTTTTTACTTTTCTATACATATATAACTTATAAACTCAGATATATAGGACCCTCCAGATGTTTTATCCTAGGAGTTCTGTAATTATTACTTATTTACAGTGAACTTTGAGGGATTTAAAATTAATGAAATGGAAACATATTGATTGTAATGAGAATACTAGTAAGTTTATTTTTTAAATGTATTTTTTGAAAAATCATTTTGTTCTTTGAAACAGAGACAAATTAACTATTACATGTTAAGGAATTTTGCTGAAAATTATTCTCTAACATAATTACCAGGGGGAAAGTCAATATTCGATTCTTATGATATTGTAGTAATATTATAGTATTACAGTTATTAACTATCAATCTGATGGGTAATTATTAGTAATCCCAATTCCAGAGAGCATATTACTTCACTAATTCATGTAAGTCTTACCTCATGAGTCATCAATATTTCTGCTATGGTTGTTATCCTAAGTTTGTTTTTAATTTTTATTTTGTATTAGAGTATAGTTTATTAACAATGTTGTATTAGTTTCTGGTGCACAGTAAAGTGATTCAGTTATACAAGTATCCATTCTTTTTCAAATCCTTTTCCCATTTATGTTATTATAGAATATTGAGCAACATTTCCTGTGCTGTACATTGGGTCTCGTTGGTTATCTGCTTTACATATAGCAGTGTGTACATGTCAATCCCAAACTCCCTTCTCCCTGGTAACCATAAGTTCTTTCTCTAAGTATGTAAGTCTGTTTCTGTTTTATAAACAAATTCATTTTTAAGATTCTGCATATAAGCAGTATCATATGATATTTTGCCTTTCTCATACTTAGTATGATAATCTCCAGGTTCATCTGTATCACTTGCTGCAAATATGATTATTTCATTCTTTTTGATGGCTTAGTAATATTCTGTTGTATATAGGTACCACATGGTCTTCATCAATTCACCTGTTGAGGGGCATTTCGGTTCCTTCCATGTCTTGGCTATTATAAACAGCACTACAATGAACATTGGAGTGTGGGGAAATACACTTTCAGTCATTCTCAGGATATGTGCCCAGGAGTGAGATTGCTGGATAATATGGAAATATTTTTAGTTTCTTGAAGAACCTCCATGTTTTCCTCCACAGTGACTGTACCAATTTACATTCCCACCAACAGTGCAAGAGGGTTCCCTTTTCCCTATACCCTCTCCATCATTTATTACTTGTAGATTTTTTTGATGATGGCCATGCTGACTGGTGTGAGGTGATACCTCATTGCAGTTTTTAATTTCTCTAATAATTAGTGGTATTGAACATCTTTTCATGTGCTTCTTGGCCATCTGTACATCTTCTTTGTAGAAATGTATATTTAGCTCTTCTGCCCATTTTTTAATTGGGTTCTTTGCTTGTTTGATGTTGAGCTGCCTGAGCTGTTTGTAGATTTGGAGACTAATCCTTTGTTGGTCATATCATTTGCAAATATTTTTTCCCCCATTTTGTGTGTGTTATCTTTTAGCTTTTGTTTATGATTTCCTTTGCAGTGCAAAATGTTTTGAGTTTAATTAGGTCCCATTTATTTATTTTTGGTTTTGTTTCCATTACTCTAGGAGACAGATTGAAAAAAATATTGCTGTATTTTATGTCAAACAATGTTCTGCCTATGGTTTTTTTTTTTCTGAGCGTTTTATAGTATCTGAATTTACATTTAGGTCTTTAATCTATTTTGATTATTTTTGAGTATATTATTATAGAATGTTCTAATTTCATTTTTTTACATGTAGCTGTCCAGTTTTCCCAGCACCATTGCTTGAAGAGACTGTCTTTTCTCCATTGCTTAGCATTGCTTTCTTTGTCATAGAAAAAACTGACCATAAGTGCATGAATCTGGAGTCTGGGGGACTGATTCCTCCAGCTCCACTTTTCTCAAGAGCTTTGGCTGTTTGGGGTCTTTTGTGTCTCCTTAAAAATTCAAAGATTTTTTTTGTTTGTTTTTGATAACTTGCTGGTTTGTTCAGTCATGTCTGACTCTTTGCAACCCCATGGACTGTAGCACACCAGTCTACAGTTCATGGGATTCTCTGTTCATGGGATTCTCCAGGCAAGAATACTGAGTGGGTTGCCATTTCCTTCTCCAGGGGATCTTCCCTACCTAGGGATTGAACCCGAGTCTCCTGCATTGCCGGCAGATTCCTTACCATCTGAGTTCTGTTAAAAATACCATTGATAATTTAATAGGGATTGCATTGAATCTATAGATTGCTTTGGGTAGTATAGTCATTTTGACAGTATTGATTCTTCCAATTCAGGAAAATGGTGTATCTTTCCATCTGTGTCATCTTTTGATTTCTTTCATTATCATCTTACAGTTTTTGGAGTTTGGGTCTTTTGCCTCCTTAGGTAGGTTTTTCCTGGACAATTTATTCTTTTTGATATGAAGGTAAATGGGATTGTTGCTTGAATGTCTCTGATCTTTCTTTGTTACTGTATAAAAATGCAACAGATTTCAGCGTATTCATTTTGTATCCTGCAACCTTACCACATTCATTGATGAATTCTAGCAGTTTTCTGGTAGCATCATTTTTTTGGAAAGATTTCTGTTATTTCATTGATGTATAGTTGATTTACAATGTTAATTTCCACTGTACAGCAAAGTGATTCAGTTATACATATACATACATTCTTTTTTCATACTTTCTCATTATAGTTTATCAAAGGACATTGAATATATGTCTGTGCTATACAGTAGGACCTTGTTGATATGTTCTATATATAACAGTTTACATCTGCTAATCCCAGATTCCCAATTCATCCCTCTCCCTCACCCCTCCACCTTGACAACCACAAGTCTATTCTATATTTGTGAGCCTGTTTTGTAAATAAGTTCATTTGTGTCCCATCACTTATCACATATAAGTGATATCATATTTCACCTTTCTCTTTCTGAATTACTTCACTTGGTATGATGATCTCTAGGTCCATCCATGTTCCTGCAAATGGCATTATTTCATTCCTTCTTATGGCTGAGTAGTGTTCCATTGGGTATATGTACCATATTATCTTTAGCCATTCATTTAACAATGGATATTTGGAGAAGACAATGGCACCCCACTCTCGTACTCTTGCCTGGAAAATCCCATGGACGGAGGAGCCTGGTGGGCTGCAGTCCATGGGGTCGCTAAGAGTCAGACACAACTAAGCGACTTCACTTTCACTTTCATGCATTGGGGGAGGAAATGGCAACCCACTCCAGTATTCTTGCCTGGAGAATGCCCCAGGGATGGGGGAGCCTGGTGGGCTGCCGTCTACGGGGTCACACAGAGTCGGACATGACTGAAGCGACTTAGCAGCAGCAACGATGGACATTTAGGTTGTTTCCATGTCTTAGCTATTGTAAATAGTGCTACTGTGAACATAAGCATGCATAGAACTATATGAAAGATAGATTTTAAAAACCATCTTAATATGTAAAGTTCAGTAGTCTGGTAGCATCTTTAGGATTTTCTATGCATAGTATTGGAGAAGGCAATGGCACCCCACTCCAGTACTCCTGCCTGGAAAATCCCATGGATGGAGGAGCCTGGTAGGCTGCAGTCCATGGGGTCGCTGAGGGTCGGGCACGACTTGAGCGACTTCACTTTCACTTTCATGCATTGGAGAAGGAAATGGCAACCCACTCCAGTGTTCTTGCCTGGAGAATCCCAGGGACGGGGGAGCCTGGTGGGCTGCCGTCTATGGGGTCACACAAAGACACGACTGAAGTGACTTAGCAGCAGCACGTATAGTATCACATCATCTGCAAATAGTGACAGTTTTACTTATTTTCCAACTTGGATTCCTTTTTTTTCTCTGATTTCCAGAACTAGAATTTCCAAAACTATTTTGAATAACAGTGGTGAGAGTGGACATCCTTGTCTTGTTTCTGATTTTAGAGGAAATGCTTTCAACTTTTCACAATTGAATATGATGTTACTTATAGGTTTGTCATATATGGTCTTTATTATGTTGAGGTATATTCTCTCTGTGTCTGCTTTCAAGAGAATTTTTATCATAAATGGGTATTGATTTTTGTCAAAAGCTTTTTCTGCATCTAATGATTGTATTGTTTTTGTTCAGTTTGATGAAGTGATATATATCACACTGATTTTCAGATATTGAAAAATCCTGGCATCTCTGGGATAAACCCTACTTGATCATAGTGTGTGACCCTTCATGTATTGTTAGGTTTGGTTTATCAGTGATATTCGCCTCTAATTGTCTTTATTTTTTTGTTTAGTGATATCTTCATCTGGTCTTGGTACAAGAGTGATGGTGGCCTCATAGAATGAGTTTGGGAGGTTTCCTTCTCTCGTTTTTTGGAATAGATTCAGAAGGCTAGGTTTTAACTGTTCTCTAAATGTTTGATAGAATTCACCTGTGAAGCTGTCTGGTCTTTGACTTTTTGTTTGTTGGGAGATTTTAAATCCCAGTTTCAATTTCAGTACTTATGAGTCTATTTACATTTATTATTTCTTCCTGGTTCAGTCATGGGAGATTGTACATTTCTAGACATTTGTCCAGTTGATATCTGATATCAGTCTCTTGTAGACACCATATATGTCTTGTTTTTTTAATCCATTCAGCCAGTCTGTGTCTTTTAGATGGAACATTTGTTTATATTTAAAAGTAGTTATCAATATGCATGTTCATATTGCCATTTTGTTTATTGTAGGTATAGGTGTTTGTAGGTGTTTTTTCTTCCCTATTTCCTTTTTCCTCTTGTGATTTTATGACTAACATTTTATATTTTGTTCAGAGTCCTTGTTCTTTTATGTGTATCTGTTATAGATTTTCAATCTCCAGTTACCATGAGGTTTCACTATAGCAGTCTCTCTATATAAATGACATTGTTTTAAGTTGCTGTCCTTTTCATTTTAAATGCATTTTTAGTGTGTTGCATTTGTACTGTCCTTGCGGTCGCCAGTTTTTATATCATATTGGTATATGGATAAAAAAGATCTTCATGACCCAGATAACCATGATGATGTGATCACTCACCTAGAGCTAGATATCCCGGAATGTGAAGTCAAGTGGACCTTAGGAAGCATCACTATGAACAAACTAGTGGAGGTGATGGAATTTCAGTTGAGCTATGTCAAATCCTAAAAGATGATTATGTGATAGTGCTGCACTCAATATGCCAGCAAATTTGGAAAAGTCAGCAGTAGCCACAGGACTGGAGAAGGTCAGTATTCATTGCAATCCAAAAGAAAGGCAATTCCAAAGAATGTTAAAACTACCACACAATTGCACTCATCTCACATGCTAGTAAAGTAATGCTCAAAATTCTCCAAGCCAGGCTTCAACAGTACGCGAACTTCCAGATGTTTAATCTGGATT
Organism: Bos indicus; assembly: GCF_029378745.1. Taxonomy (NCBI): domain Eukaryota; kingdom Metazoa; phylum Chordata; class Mammalia; order Artiodactyla; family Bovidae; genus Bos; species Bos indicus. The sequence goes on from NC_091783.1 coordinate 23,664,178, forward strand.
TAGAAAAGGCAGAGGAACCAAAGATCAAATTGCCAATATCCACTGAATGATCAAAAAGGCAAGAGAGTTCTAGAAAAATATCTACTTCTGCTTTATTGACTATGCCAAAGCCTTTGACTGTGTGGATCACAACAAACTGGAAAATTCTTAAAGAGGTGTGAATACCAGACCATCTTACCTGCCTCCTGAGAAATCTGTGTGCAGGTCAAGAAGCAACAGTTAGAACTGGACATGGAACAACAGACTGGTTCCAAATCAGGAAAGAAGTACATCAAGGCTGTATATTGTCACCCAGCTTATTTAACTTCTATGCAGAGTACATCATGAGAAATGCTGGGCTGGATGAAGCACAAGCTGGAATCAAGATTGCCGGAAGAAATACCAATAACCTTGGATATGCAGATGATACCATGCTTATGGGAGAGCGCAAAGAGGAACTAAAGAGCCTTTTGATGAAAGTGAAAGAGGAGAGTGAAAAAGTTGGCTTCAAACTCAACATTCAGAAAACTAAGATCATGGCATCTGGTCCCATCACATCATATAGGTGGGGAAACAATGCAAACACTGACAGACTTTATTTTCTTGGGTTCCAAAATCACTGCAGAGTGTAACTGCAACCATGAAATTAAAAGACACTTGCTCCTAATATTGTCCCAGAGGTCTCTTAGACTGTCCTCATTTCTTTTTATTCTTTTTTCCTTATTCTGTTCTGCAGCAGTGGTTTCCACCACTCTGTATTTCAGCTCATTCATCCATTCTTCTGCCTCAGTTTTTCTGCTAGTGATTTTGTCTTCTGCATTTATTAATTTCAGTTATTGTTTAATTTCTGTTTGTTTGTTCTTTAATTCTTATAGGTCTTTGTTAACCATTACTTGTGTCATCTTGATCTGTGCCTCCATTCTTTTTCTGAGATCTTGCATCATCTTTACTATCATCACTCTGAATACTTTTTCAGGTAGATTGCCTGTCTCTACCAGTTGTTGTTCTGGGATTTTATCTTGTACCTTCATCTGGGATATATTCCTCTGTCATCTCATTCAAATTTTCTGTATTGTGGTTTCCATACCTTAGACTATAGCATTGTAATTCTTGCTTCTGATATCTAGTGGATGAATTCCCACATGGCATAGTGGTAAATAATCTGCCTGCCAATGCAGGAGTCTCTAGTTCAGTCCCTGGGTCAGGAAGATCCCCTGGAGAAGGAAATGGCAACCCACTGCATTACTCTTGTCTGGGAAATCCCATGGACAGAGGAGACTGGCGGACTACAGTCCATGGGGTCAGAGAGAGTAGGACGCAACTAAGCAAACGTCTAGTGTAGGAGGCTGTCTAAGAGGCTTCTGTGGGTAGGAGGGAACGGTTCTTGCCTACTGCTGAATGGAGCTGAGTCTTGTCCCTCTGTGCAGGCTCTATCTGTTTATCTGGCCTCTGTGTGCTCAGGAAGACTTTAAGCAGCCTGTCTGCTGATGGTTGGGGCTTTTTTCCCCACCCTGTTGGTTGTTTGGCTTGAGATATCCCAGCACTGGCGCCTGCAGGCTACTGGGTGGGACAAAGTCCAGGTGGGAACATGCAGCTTCCAGGAGGGACACCAATTGGTATTCCCTGGAATCCTGCTGCCAGTGTCTTTTTTGCCACAGTGAGCCACCCACCACCTTCACAGAAGTCCCTCCAGTGCTACCAGGAAGGTTGACCCAGTTCTTTTACAGGGTCACTTCCCCCCCCTCCCCCTTAGTCCTGGTCTGCACGAGAATTTAGAAGCATCTTCCAATAGTGGAGTTTCTGATTCCCCAGGCTTGTGGAATTCCTATGATAAAACCCTGATGATCTTCAAAGCCAGGTTCTCCGGAGTCTCGTCATCCTATTACCAGATCCCCTAATGCATCGTTCAGAACTCTTGATTCCACGGGAGAACTTCTGTGGCTAGGATAGTTATTTTTCAGTTTGTAGGTTGCCCACCCAAAGGTATGGGACTTGATTTTATGCTATTACACCCCTTCTCCCATCATGTTGTGGCTTATTCTTTGTCTTTGGATACAGGCTATCTTCCTTTTGGTAGCTTCCAGTGTTTTTTGTCAGTAGTTGTTTAGCAATTAGTTGAGATCTTGGTATTTTCTTCAAGACATGAGCTCTCATCCTTCTACCCCATTACCTTGTCTCTTTCCACCTAAGTGTTTTAACCATTGTAGTATATATATTGGTGTGGGCTTTTCATATTCAGGAATTTAAAATAATTCATAATCCTACTGAGCATATAGAACAAAAGGAAATTATTTGTTAAACTTAGATAACTATCTCAATATACTAAAAATAATTTAGAATACCTAGAATTTGAATCAGATGGAAAATTGATTACAGTATGAATGTGATATTATTTTTAAATGTCAACTTTACTGGCCATGTACAGTGTCCAGATTTTTAGCCAAGCATTATTCTGGTTGTTTGGGGGAGGGTGTTTCTGAATGAAATTAACATTTTGTAGACTAGGTAAGAGAGAGAGAGAGTCCAGAAAGAGAGTTAAGCAAGAGAGTTCCAGAAAAACATCTATTTCTGCTTTGTTGACTATGCCAAAGCCTTTGACTGTGTGGATCACAATAAACTGTGGAAAATTCTGAAAGAGATGGGAATACCAGACCACCTGACCTGCCTCTTGAGAAACCTATATGCAGGTCAGGAAGCAACAGTTAGAACTGGACTTGAAACAACAGACTGGTTTCAAATAGGTAAAGGAGTATGTCAAGGCTATATATTGTCACTGTGCTTATTTAACTTCTATGCAGAGTACATCATGAGAAATGCTGGGCTGGAAGAAGCACAAGCTGGAATCAAGATTGCCAGGAGAAATATCAATAATCTCAGATATGCAGATGACACCACCCTTATGGCCGAAAGTGAAGAGGAACTCAAAAGCCTCTTGATGAAAGTGAAAGAGGAGAGTGAAAAACTTAGCTTAAAGCTCAACATTCAGAAAACTACGTTCATGGCATCTGGTCCCATCACTTCATGGGAAATAGATGGGAAAAATCACTGCAAATGGCTACAGCCATGAAATAAAAAGACGCTTACTCCTTGGAAGAAAAGTTATGACCAACCTAGACAGCATATTCAAAAGCAGAGACATTACTTTGTCAACCAAGGTCCATCTAGTCAAGGCTATGGTTTTTCCAGTGGTCATGTATGGATGTGAGAGTTGGACTGTGAAGAAAGCTGAGCACTGAAGAATTGATGCTTTTGAACTGTGGTGTTGGAGAAGACTCTTGAGAGTCCCTTGGACTGCAAGGAGATCCAACCAGTCCATCCTAAAGGAAATCAGTCCTGAATGTTCATTGGAAGGACTGTTGCAGCTGAAACTCCAATACTTTGGCCACCTGATGTGAAGAACTGACTCACTGGAAAAGACCCTATTGCTGGGAAAGATTGACAGAGGATGAGATGGTTGGATGACATCACCAACTCGATGGACATGAATTTGAGTAAACTGCAGGAGTTGGTGATGGACAGGGAGGCCTAGCTTGCTGTAGTCCATGGGGTCTCAAAGAGTCGGATATGACTGAGTGACTGAACTGAGATTAGGTAAAGGAGATTGCCCTACATTGGGCCCTATCCAATCAAATTAAGACATGAATAGGGCAAAAGGGCTAAGAAAGAGCAAACTCCTTTTGCCTTAAGGCTTGAGCTAGAACTTAGTCTTTTCTTGCTTCTAGACTCAAACTGAAGTATCTTGGGTCAAAAATCTACTCTCCAGTCATGAGCGTGCCAGCTTTTGGACTGGAACTTAGGACAAGTGTTCCTGGGTCTTTAACTTGCTCACTGCAAGGAGGTTGGACTTTACAGCCTCCACAATCAAGTGGACCAGTTCTGTACTTCATATATATTTCTCTCTGTTACACACACACACTCTGTTGGTTCTTTTCCTCTAGAGAAAGTTGATTAATACAATAAGTCACAACAACTGGAAAAAATTCTTAGACTTTAACATAAATAATCCTTGAATCTTTCATTATCACAAAGGAGTTAAGACAAGGGTAGGGTCCCAGTTAAGAAAATCATGTTATTGGACCACTTAACACTAAAAATTTCATTTTCCTTGCTCCAACAAACAAAAGTAGTCTTATTTTTCTGTAGTATTGGGAACCATAGAGAAGGTAAATGATCTGCCTAAATTCACACAGCTAGAAGTTTTCTCCATTAGTATTTGAACCCAGGTTTTTCACTTGCTAATTTGATGATCTTATCACTGTATGCTGTGTCTTTTTTTTTTTTTTTTCCCCTTATGTCTATAGGTGAGATTTTAACATTTGGAGAAGAAACTCATGTCCAAATCCAAATTTATTGGTAGTTTGTTACTATTTACCTGAGTTATCAGTACTTTTATTACAGGTAGAATTTCCATCTAACTTACTCCTTTCAAGTCTTCAAATATTTCTTGAAATAGATTTAATGAATACACATAAAAAGATCATTTTACAACACATTTAAGGTTTTTTGTTCCCTTGAAAATGAAACGAAATAAAAATCTTGGAGAAGTGTTTAAAGGAAATTTTTATGACTGTGTGTATATTCACTAATAAGTCAAAAATCTGACTTTACAACAAAAGCTTTGGAACATAAACAATTTACAACCTCATAACAAAGGAACATTTTATCAGAAATTCACAATTATCTAGAACCTATGAACCCCAACATCATAACCTCAAAAGTAATACATAAGAAAACTTTCAAGAGGAAATTGACATATCTATAATTATAGACTTAGACCTTTAGCATTCTTCTCTCAAACTAATGTATAGAAAAGAAAAATACTTTGGATTTGATAAAGTAAAATTTAACCTGGCTATATCTAAATCCTGCCATAGGTATATAATACACATTCTCTCAGACATACTGACACTTTAAACAAGTGGTGACAACTAAAGAATTATTAATATACTGATAGCATTTTGTTCAGAAATATAATTAATGAGGATGAAAACACTAAACAATTTATGTGATGGAATTAGGTGGTATTTTTACACATACATTAGAAAAAAATAGAAAATTTACTATATTTATTTAACCCAAGAAATTATACACAGATCAGAGAAAATGTGGCATACAGATGAAAATGGGAGAATTTAATGGAAAAGAAAGATGCAGTAGAAAAGGTCAACAAAATCAAAAGCCGAATCTTTGAAAGGATTCTTTCAAATGGATTCTTTCGAAATATCTGCCAGATGAACTAAGAGAAAGGAAGCATAAAAAAATAAAGATTTTTAAATTATAATATTTATAATTTTATGTAAATAAACTTGAAAATTTGGAATACAAGACTTTCTTTTACAAAAATGTAATTGGCCAATATTGACTCAAAAAGGAATAGATATTCCAAATGATTAAATTGAGTCAGTATTATAAAAAATCCATTAAATTGAGATCGCAGAAGGTTTTGCAAATGAGTTTTATCGAAACTTCAAGTACAAGAAAATCTTCATTTTAGACAAGCAGATCTAAAGGAGGGGAAAAGAAAAGAAATGGAAAACACCCCAACACAGGATGCTACTGTAATCCTCTCATGAAGAATAGTAGTAGAAAACCAAATTATACTCCAGTCATTTATGAATCTAAATGTAATTCGTTACCATGTTGAACCTAATTGTGTACATATGCTATAACCAAGGCCCTATGCTGGATGCATCATGCTGCTGCCGCTGCTAAGTCACTTCAGTTGTGTCCAACTCTTGCGACCCCATAGATGGCAGCCTACCAGGCTCCTCCATCGCGGGGATTCTCCAGGCAAGAACACTGGAGTGGGTTGCCATTTCCTTCTCCAATGCCTGAAAGTGAAAAGTGAAAGTGAAGTCGTTCAGTTGTGTCTGACTCTTTGCGACCCCATGGACGGCACCCTACCAGGCTCCTCCATCCATGGTATTTTCCAGGCAAGAGTACTGGAGTGGGTTGCCGTTGCCTTCATAGACATTAGTTAATCTAGCCAAAATAATAAAAAATATTAACTTTGTTCAATATTTAACAACAAATTATGAAAATATACAAAAAAGATCTTAATGACCCAGATAACCAGAGTTGTGTCATCACTCATCTAGTGTCAAGACATCCTAGAATGTAAAGTAAAGTAGGTCATCACTATGAACAAAGCTAATGGAGGTGATGGAATTCCAGCTGAGCTATTTCAAATCCTAAAAGAGTATACTGTGAAAGTGTTGCATTCAATATGCCAGCAAGTCTGGAAAACTCAGCAGTGGCCACAGGACTGGAAAAGTTCAGTTTTCATTGCAATCCCAAAGAAAGGCAATGCCAAAATATGTTGAAACTACCACACAATTGCACTCATCTCATAGACCAGTAATGCTCAAAATTCTCCAAGCGAGGCTTCAATGGTACATGAATCGAGAACTTCCAGATGTCCAAGCTGGATTTAGAAAAGACAGAGGAAGCAGAGATCAAATTGCCAACATTCACTGGATCATAGAAAAAGCAAGAGAGTTCCAGAAAAACATCTCTTTCTGCTTCATTGACTATCCTAACTCCTTTGTGTGGATCACAACAAACTGTGGAAAATTCTTCAAGAGATGGGAATACCAGACCATCTTACCTGTCTCCTGAGAAATCTGTATGCAGGTCAAGGAGCAACAGTTAGAATCAGACATTTCCAACCATTTGGAACCAATGGACGGTTCCAAATTGGGAAAGGAGTACATCAAGGCTTTATATTGTCACCTTGCTTATTTAATATATATGCAGAGTACATCATGTGAAATGCCAGGCTGGATGAAGCACAAGCTGGAATCAAAATTGCCAGGAGGAACATCAGTAACATCAGATATGCCTCACTTGTAGCAGAAAGTGAAGAGGACCTGAAGAGCCTCTTGATGAAAGTGAAAGAGGAGAGTGAAAAAACTGCCTTAAAACTCAGTATTCAAAAAATGAAGATCATGACATCTGGTCCCATCACTTCATGGCAAATAGATAGGGAAACAATGGAAACAGTGAGAGACTTTATTTTCTTGGGATCCAAAATTACTGCAGGTGGTGACTGCAGCCATGAAATGATAAGATGCGTGCTCCTTGGAAGAAAAGCTATGACCAACCTACACAGCATATTAAAAAGCAAAGACATTACTTTGCCAACAAAGGTCTGTCTAGTCAAAGCTATGGTTTTTCCAGTAGTCATATATGGATGTGAGAGTTGGACTATAAAGAAAGCTGAGCACTGAAGAATTGATGCTTTTGAACTGTGGTTTTGGAGAAGACTCTTGAGAGCCCCTTGGACTGCTAGGAGATCCAACCAGTCCATCCTAAAGGAAATCAGTCCTGAATATTCATTGGAAGGACTGATGCTGAAGCTGGAACTCTAATACTTTGGCCATCTGATGGGAAGAACAGACTCATTGAAAAACACCCTACTGCCGGGAAATATTGAAGACAGGAAGAGAAGAGGATGATAGAGCATAAGATGGTTGGATGGCATCACCAACTCAATGGACATAAGTCTGTGCAGGTTCTAGGAGTGATGGTCAGGGAGGTCTGGCATGCTGCAGTCCATGGGGTCACAAAGAATCAGACACAACTGAGTGAACTGAACTGATGAAAATATTTTAAATAAAATACCTCTATTAAACACTTGATCAAAATATAAAATGAACCTCCAGCAAATGTAAGTTTCCAAGTGGCTCCATTAGGCAAGCCAGGAAAATCACTTCACTTACTGGTGATGACTTTATTAAGTTGTGTTGGACTGTACTGGCTGAAAAAAATGTGTCTACAGAAAATAAACTTCTTTGACCATTAGGAATATACAAGAACATTGCTTATGGAGTTTTAGAAATTGAGATATTGTTCACCTCAAAACAATGAATTTCACCTTTTTCTCAAGTGCACTCAGAACATTCTCTAGGATAGATCACATCCTGGACCATAAATCTAGCCTTGGTAAATTAAAAAAAAATTGAAATCCTTTAAAGCATCTTTTCTGATCACAATGTGGTAAGATTAGATGTCAACTACAGGAAGAAACTAAAAAAACTAATAAAAATACAAACATATGGAAGCTAAAAAACACATTTCTGAATAACCAACAAATCACAGAAGAAATCAAAACAGAAATCAAAATATGCATAGAAACAAGTGAAAATGAAAACACGACAACCCAAAACCTATAGGATTCAGTAAAAGCAGTGCAAAGGTTAAGTTTCATAGCAATACAAGCTTACCTCAGAAAAAGAGAAAAATCAAATAGCCTAATTTTACAGCTAAAGCAACTAGAAAAAGAAGAAATGAAGAACCCCAGGTTTAGTAGAAAGAAATAAATCATAAAATTTAGGGAAAAGAAACAAAGGAGACTATAGCAAAAATCAAAACTAAAAGCTGGTTCTTTGAGAAGATAAATAAAACAGACAAACCATTAGCCAGACTCATCAAGAAAAAATGGAGAAGAATCAAATGAACCAAATTTAAAATGAAAATGGAGAAATCACAACAGACAGCACAGAAATACAAAGGATCATAAAAGACTACTATCAGCAACTATATGACAATAAAATGGACAACTTGGAAAAAATGGACAGATTCTTAGAAAAGTATAATCTTCCAAAACTGAACCAGGAAGAAATAGAAAATCAAAATAGCAAATCAAAACTATAATGAAAAATCTTCCAACAAAGAAAAGACCAGGACCAGATGGCTTAACAGGTGAATTCTACCAAAAATGTAGAGAACAGATAAAACCTATCCTATTCAAACTTTTCCAGAAAATTGCAGAGGAAAGTAAACTGCCAAACTCATTCTATGAGGCCACCATCACCCTAATACCAAAACCAGATAAAGATGCCACAAAAAAAGAAAACTACAGGCCAATACCACTGATGAACATAGATGTAAAAATCCTTAACAAAATTCTAGTAAACAGAATCCAACAACATATTAAAAAGATCATACATCATGACCAAGTGGGTTTTATTCTAGGGATACAAGGATTCCTCAATATTTGCAAATCAATCAATGTGATACACCACATTAACAAATTGAAAGATAAAAACCATATGATTATCTCAATAGATGCAGAGAAAGCCTCTGATAAAATTCAACATCTATTTATGATAAAAAAAAAAAAAAACAGAAAGCAGGCTTAGAAGGAACATACCTCGACATTTTTAAAGCCGTATGTGATAAACCCACAGCAAACATTATCCCCAATGATGAAATATTGAAAGCATTTCCCCTAAAGTCAGGAACAAGACAAAAGTGCCCAGTCTCACCACTACTATTCAACACAGTTTTGGAAGTTTTAGCCACAGCAATCAGAGAAGAAAAAGAAATAAAAGGAATCCAGGTTGGAAAAGAAGAAGTACAACTCTCACTATTTGCAGGTGATATGATCCTCTACATAGAAAACTCTAAAGACACCACCAGAAAATTACTAGAGCTAATCAGTGAATATAGTAAAGTGGCAGGATATAAAATTAATACCCAGAAATCCCTTGCATTCCTATACACTAACAATGAGAAAACAGAAAGAGAAATTAAGGGAACAATTCCATTCACCATTGCAATGAAAAGAATAAAATACTTAGGAATAAATCTACCTAAAGAAATAAAAGACTCATATATAGAAAACTATAAAACAGTTATGAAGGAAATCAAAGATGACACAAATAGATGGAGAAACATACCATGTTCATGGGTTGGAAGAATCAGTATAGTGAAAATGAGTATACTATCCAAAGCAATCTATAGATTTAGTGCAATCCCTATCAAGCTACCAGTGGTATTTTTTTCACAGAAGTACAACAAATAACTTCACAATTTGTATAGAAATACAAAAAAATCTCGAATAGCCAAAGCAATATTGAGAAAAAAGAATGGAACTGTAGGAATCAACCTGCCTGACTTCATACCATACTACAAAGCTACACTCAAGACAGTATGGTACTGGCACAAAGACAGAAATATAGATCAATAGAACAAAATAGAAAACCCAGAGATAAATCCATGCACCTATGGACACCTTATCTTTTGACAAAGGAGGCAAGAATATACAATGGAAAAAAGACAATCTCTTTAACAAGTGGTGCTGGGAAAACTGGTCAACCACCTGTAAAAGAATGAAACTAAAACACTAACACCACACACAAAAATGAACTCAAAATGCATTATAGATCTAAGTGTAAGACCAGAAACTATAACACTCCTAGAGGAAAACATAGGCAAAACTCTCTGTGATGTAAATCACAGCAGGATCCTCTATGACCCACCTCCCAGAGTAATGGAAATAAAAGCAAAAATAAACAAATGGGACCTAATTAAACTTAAAAGCTTTTGCAAAATGAAAGAAACTATAAGGAAGGTGAAAATGCCTTCAGAATGGGAGAGAATAATAGCAAACAAAGCAACTGACAATGAATTAAGCTCAAAAATATACAAGCAGCTCATGCAGCTCAATACCAGAAAAATAAACTATTCAATAAAAAAATGGGCCAAAGAACTAAACAGACATTTCTCCAAAGAAGACATACAGATGGCTAACAAACATATGAAAAGATGCTCAGCATCACTCATTATCAGAGAAATGCAAATCAAAACTACAATGAGGTACCATCTCACACTGGTCCGAATGGCTATTATCAAAAAGTCTACAAACAATAAATGCTGGAGAGGGTGTGGAGAAAAGGTACCCTCTTACACTGTTGGTGGGAATGCAAACTAGTACAGCCACTATGGAGAACAGTGTGGAGATTCCTTAAAAAAACTGGAAATAGAACTGCCATATGACCCAGCAATCCCACTGCTGGGCATACACACCGAGGAAACCAGAATTGAAAGGGACTTGTGTACCCCAATGTTCATCACAGCACTGTTTACAATAGCTAGGACATAGAAGCAACCTAGATGGGAAGTTTTGGCCACAGCAATCAGAGCAGAAAAAGAAATAAAAGGAATCCAAATTGGAAAAGAAGAAGTAAAACTCTCACTATTTGCAGATGACATGATCCTCTACATAGAAAACCCTAAAGACTCCACCAGAAAATTACTAGAACTAATCAATGATTATAGTAAAGTTGCAGGATATAAAATCAACACACAGAAATCCCTTGCATTCCTATACACTAAAAATGAGAAAACAGAAAGAGAAATTAAGGAAACAATTCCATTCACCATTGCAACGAAAAGAATAAAATACTTAGGAATATATCTACCTAAAGAAACTAAAGACCTATATATAGAAAACTATAAAACACTGGTGAAAGAAATCAAAGAGGACACTAATAGATGGAGAAATATACCATGTTCATGGATTGGAAGAATCAATATAGTGAAAATGAGTATACTACCCAAAGCAATTTATAGATTCAATGCAATCCCTATCAAGCTACCAACAGTATTCTTCACAGAGCTAGAACAAATAATTTCACAATTTGTATGGAAATACAAAAAACCTCGAATAGCCAAAGCGATCTTGAGAAAGAAAAATAGAACTGGAGGAATCAACCTACCTGACTTCAGGCTCTACTACAAAGCCACAGTTATCAAGACAGTATGGTACTGGCACAAAGACAGAAATATAGATCAATGGAACAAAATAGAAAGCCCAGAGATAAATCCATGCACATATGGACACCTTATCTTTGACAAAGGAGGCAAGAATATACAATGGATTAAAGACAATCTCTTTAACAAGTGGTGCTGGGAAATCTGGTCAACCACTTGTAAAAGAATGAAACTAGAACACTTTCTAACACCATACACAAAAATAAACTCAAAATGGATTAAAGATCTCAACGTAAGACCAGAAACTATAAAACTCCTAGAGGAGAACATAGGCAAAACACTCTCTGACATACATCACAGCAGGATCCTCTATGACCCACCTCCCAGAATATTGGAAATAAAAGCAAAAATAAACAAATGGGACCTAATTAAACTTAAAAGCTTCTGCACATCAAAGGAAACTATTAGCAAAAAAAAAAAAAAAAAAAAGAAGCAACCTAGATGTCCATTGGCAGATGAATGGATAAGAAAGCTGTGGTACAGATGCACAATGGAATATTATTCAGCTATTAAAAAGAATGCATTTGAATCAGTTCTAATGAGGTGGATGAAACTGGAGCCTATTATACAGACTGAAGTAAGCCAGAAAGAAGAACACCAATACAGTATATTAATGCATATATTTGGAATTTAGAAAGATGGTAACAATGACCCTATATGCAAAACAGGAGAAGTGTTTTCCTAGTGTTTTTCTGGGTCCAATTCTGCATGAACTGAGATCAAATAGTATGTCTTTCTATGAGTTATTTCATTTAGCAAAATGCCCTCAATGTACTTTCATGTTATCACAAATGGCAAGATGACTTTCTCTTTTTATGGCTAAGTGATGTCAGTATACATATAAATATTATATAAAAACATTACTTTTACTGTTCAATTGTTAAGTCATGTCCAACTCTGTGACACCATAAACTGTAGCATGTCAGGCTTCCCTGTCATTCACCATCTCCCAGACTTTGCTCAAACTCATATCCACTGAGACAGTGATGCCATCCAACTATCTCATCCTCTGTCACCCCTTTCTACTCCTGTCCTCAATCTTTTTTAGAATCAAGGTCTTTTCCAACGAGTCAGCTCTTTGCATCAGGTGGCCAAAATATTGACTCTTCAGCATCAGGACTGATTTCCCTTAGGATTGACTAGTTTGGTCTCTTTGATGTTCAAGGGACTCTCAAGAGTCTTCTCCAACACCACAGTTCAAAAGCATCAATTCTCTGTCACTCAGACTTGTTTGTGGTCCAACTCTCATATCCAAACATGACTAATGGGAAGCCAAAGTTTTGACTACATGGATCTTTGTCAGCAAAGTGATGTCTCTGCTTTTTAATATATTGTCTAGATTTGTCACAACTTGTCTTCCAAGGAGCAAGTGTCTTAATTTCATGGCTGCAGCCGCAATCTGCAGTGATTTTGGAGCCCAAGAAAGTCAAGTCTGTCACTGTTTCCACTTTTTCCCCATCTATTTGCCATGAAGTAATGAGACCAGATGCCATTCTCTTATTTTTTTAAATGTTGAGTTTTAAGCCAGCTTTTCACAATCCTCTTTCACCCTCATCAAGAGGATGTTTAGTTCCTCTTCACTTTCTGCCATTAGGGTGATGTCATCTACACATCTGAGTTTGTCGATTTATCTCCCAGCAATCTTGATTCCAGCTTGTGATTAATCCAGTCTGGCATTTTGCATGATGTACTCTTCATATAAGTTAAATAAGCAGGGTGACAATATATAGCCTTGACATACTCCTTTCCCAATTTTGAACCAGTCCATTTTTCCATGTCTGGTTCTAACTGTTGCTTCTTGATCTGCATACAGGTTTCTCAGGAGGCAGTTAAGGTGGACTGGAATTCCCATCTAAGAATTTTTCACAGATTGTTGTAATCCACATAGTCAAAGGCTTTAGTGTAGTCAATGAAGCAGAAGTACATGTTTTTTTCCTGTAATTCCCTTGCTTTTTCTATGAGCTAACAGATGTTTGCAATTTAATCTCTGGTTCCTCTGTCTTATCTCAATCCAGCTTGTACTGCGTTCTGCATTCACCTACTGCTAAAGCCTAGCTTACAGTATTTTGGGCATTATTTTGCTAGCATGTAAAATGAGTGCAATTGTACAGTAGTTTGAACAGTATTTGGCATTACCCTTGTTTGGGATTGGAATGAAATCTCATTTTTCCAGTCTTGTGGCCACTGCTGAGTTTTCCAAATTTGCTGACATACTGACTACAGTACTCTAATAGCATCATATTTTAGGATTTGAAATAGCTCAGCTGAAACTCCATCACCTCTACTTGCTTTTATCGTAGTAATGCTTTCTAAGGCCCAGTTTACTTCATATGTCAGAATGTCTGGCTCTAGGTGAGTAACCACACCATTATAGTTATCTAGGTCATTAAGACCTTTTTTGTACAGTTCTTCTATGTATTCTTGCCACCTCTTCTTAATCTTTTCTGCTTTATGTTAAGTTCTTACCATTTCTGACCTTTATTGTGCCCATCTTTGCATGAAATTGCATGTCCATTGAGTTGGTGATGCCATCCAGCCATCTCATCCTCTGTCATCCCCTTCTCCTCCTGCCCTAAATCCTTCCCAGCATGAGTCTTTTCAAATGAGTCAGATCTTTGCATCAGGTGGCCAAAGTATTGGAGTTTCAGCTTCAACATCAGTCCTTCCAATGAACACCCGGGACTGATCTCCTTTAGAATGGACTGGTTGGATCTCCTTGCAGTCCAAGGACTCTCAAGAGTCTTCTCCAGCACCGCAGTTCAAAAGCATCAATTCTTCTGTGCTCAGCTTTCTTTATAGTCCAACTCTCACATGCATACACGACCACTGGAAAAACCATAGCCTTGACTAGACGGACCTTTGTTGACAAATGAATGTCTCTGCTTTTTAACATGCTAATTAGGCTGGTCATAACTTTCCAAGGAGTAAGCGTCTTTTTATTTCATGGCTACAAATCACCATCTGCAGTGATTTTGGAGCCCAGAAAAATAAAGTCAGCCACTGTTTCCCCATTTATTTGCCATGAAGTGATGGGACTGGATGCCATCTTAGTTTTCTGAATGTTGAGCTTTAAGCCAACTTCTTCACTCTCCTCTTTCACTTTCATCAAGAGGCTCTTTAGTTCCTCTTCATTTTCTGCCATAAAGGTGGTGTCATCTGCCTATCTGAGGTTATTGATATTTCTCCCAGCAAACTTGATTCCAGCTTGTGCTTCATCCAGCCCAGCGTTTCTCATGATGTAGTCTGCATAGAAGTTAAATAAGCAGGGTGACAATATACAGCCCTGATGTACTCCTTTTCCTATTTGGAACCAGTCTGTTGTTCCATGTCCAGTTCTTTGTATGTGTGTGTATGTGTGTGTGTGTGTGTCAATATTCTTTTATTTTATTTTTTTTCCTTTTTTTTTAAATTTTATTTTATTTTTAAACTTTACATAATTGTATTAGTTTTGCCAAATATCAAAATGAATCTGCCACAGGTATACATGTGTTCCCCATCCTGTACCCTCCTCCCTCCCCATACCATCCCTCTGGGTCGTCCCAGTGCACTAGCCCCAAGCATCCAGTATCGTGCATTGAACCTGGACTGGCAACTCGTTTCTTACATGATATTTTACATGTTTCAATGTCATTCTCCCAAATCTTCCCACCCTCTCCCTCTCCCACAGAGTCCATAAGACTGATCTATACATCAGTGTCTCTTTTGCTGTCTCGTACACAGGGTTATTGTTACCATCTTTCTAAATTCCATATATATGCGTTAGTATACTGTATTGGTGTTTTTCCTTCTGGCTTACTTCACTCTGTATAATAGGCTCCAGTTTCATCCACCTCATTAGAACTGATTCACATGTATTCTTTTTAATGGCTGAGTAATACTCCATTGTGTATATGTACCACAGCTTTCTTATCCATTCATCTGCTGATGGACATCTAGGTTGCTTCCATGTCCTGGCTATTATAAACAGTGCTGTGATGAATATTGGGGTACACGTGTCTCTTTCCCTTCTGGTTTCCTCAATGTGTATGCCCAGCAGTGGGATTGCTGGATCATAAGGCAGTTCTATTTCCAGTTTTTTGAGGAATCTCCACACTGTTCTCCATAGTGGCTGTACTAGTTTGCATTCCCACCAACAGTGTAAGAGGGTTCCCTTTTCTCCACACCCTCTCCAGCATTTATTATTTGTAGACTTTTGGATCGCAGCCATTCTGACTGGTGTGAAATGGTACCTCATAGTGGTTTTGATTTGCATTTCTCTGATAATGAGTGATGTTGAGCATCTTTTCATGTGTTTGTTAGCCCTCTGTATGTCTTCTGTGGAGAAATGTCTATTTAGTTCTTTGGCCCATTTTTTGATTGGGTCATTTATTTTTCTGGAGTTGAGCTGTAGGATTTGCTTGTATATTTTTGAGATTAGTTGTTTGTCAGTTGCTTCATTTGCTATTATTTTCTCCCATTCTGAAGGCTGTCTTTTCACCTTGCTAATAGTTTCCTTTGATGTGCAGAAGCTTTTAAGGTCAATTAGGTCCCATTTGTTTATTTTTGCTTTTATTTCCAATATTCTGGGAGGCGGGTCATAGAGGATCCTGCTGTGATGTATGTCAGAGAGTGTTTTGCCTATGTTCTCCTCTAGGAGTTTTATAGTTTCTGGTCTTATGTTTAGATCTTTAATCCATTAAAAATTAGAGCAGAAATAAATGCAAAAGAAACAAAAGAGACCATAGCAAAAATCAACAAAGCCAAAAGCTGGTTCTTTGAAAGGATATATAAAATTGACAAACCATTAGCCAGACTCATCAAGAAACAAAGGGAGAAAAATCAAATCAATAAAATTAGAAACGAAAATGGAGAGATCACAACAGACAACACAGAAATACAAAGGATCATAAGAGACTACTATCAACAATTATATGCCAATAAAATGGACAACGTGGAAGAAATGAACAAATTCTTAGAAAAGTACAACTTTCCAAAACTCGACCAGGAAGAAATAGAAAATCTTAACAGACCCATCACAAGCACGTAAATTGAAACTGTAATCAAGAATCTTCCAGCAGACAAAAGCCCAGGTCCAGACGGCTTCACAGCTGAATTCTACCAAAAATTTAGAGAAGAGCTAACACCTATCCTGCTCAAACTCTTCCAAAAAATTGCAGAGGAAGGTAAACTTCCAAACTCATTCTATGAGGCCACCATCACCCTAATACCAAAACCTGACAAAGATCCCACAAAAAAAGAAAACTACGGGCCAATATCACTGATGAACATAGATGCAAAAATCCTTAACAAAATTCTAGCAATCAGAATCCAACAACACATTAAAAAGATCATACACCATGACCAAGTGGGCTTTATCCCAGGGATGCAAGGATTCTTCAATATCCGCAAATCAATCAATGTAATACACCACATTAACAAATTGAAAAATAAAAACCATATGATTATCTTGATAGATGCAGAGAAAGCCTTTGACAAAATTCAACATCCATTTATGATAAAAACTCTCCAGAAAGCAGGAATAGAAGGAACATACCTCAACATAATAAAAGCTATATATGACAAACCCACAGCAAACATTATCCTCAATGGTGAAAAATTCAAAGCATTTACTCTAAAGTCAGGAACAAGACAAGGGTGCCCACTTTCACCATTACTATTCAACATAGTTTTGGAAGTTTTGGCCACAGCAATCAGAGCAGAAAAAGAAATAAAAGGAATCCAAATTGGAAAAGAAGAAGTGAAACTCTCACTGTTTGCAGATGACATGATCCTCTACATAGAAAACCCTAAAGACTCCACCAGAAAATTACTAGAAATAATCAATGACTATAGTAAAGTGGCAGGATATAAAATCAACACACAGAAATCCCTTGCATTCCTATACACTAATAATGAGAAAACAGAAAGAGAAATTAAGGAAACAATTCCATTCACCATTGCAAAGGAAAGAATAAAATACTTAGGAATATATCTACCTAAAGAAACTAAAGACCTATATATATAAAACTATAAAACACTGGTGAAAGAACTCAAAGAGGACACTAATAGATGGAGAAATATACCATGTTCATGGGTTGGAAGAATCAATATAGTGAAAATGAGTATACTACCCAAAGCAATTTATAGATTCAATGCAATCCCTATCAAGCTACCAACAGTATTCTTCACAGAGCTACAACAAATAATTTCACAATTTGTATGGAAATACAAAAAACCTCGAATAGCCAAAGCGATCTTGAAAAAGAAGAATGGAACTGTAGGAATCAACCTACCTGACTTCAGGCTCTACTACAAGGCCACAGTTATCAAGACAGTATGGTACTGGCACAAAGACAGAAATATAGATCAATGGAACAAAATAGAAAGCCCAGAGATAAATCCACACACATATGGACACCTTATCTTTGACAAAGGAGGCAAGAATATACAATGGATTAAAGACAATCTCTTTAACAAGTGGTGCTGGGAAATCTGGTCAACCACTTGTAAAAGAATGAAACTAGAACACTTTCTAACACCATACACAAAAATAAACTCAAAATGGATTAAAGATCTAAACGTAAGACCATGTCCAGTTCTAACTGTTGCTTCCTGACCTGCATACAGGTAAGTATGCATACATACATAAGTGTGTATATATGTATATAAAATCTTTACAGTAAGTTTATTTACAATTATGGGTTAATTTCTTCTATATAGCAAACTAACTCATTTAAATATATGTACATACATTTTCTTATTCTTTTCCATTATGAGTTGTCATAGAATATTGAATATAGTTCCAGTGCTATACAATAAGACTTTGTTGCTTATCCA
This sequence comes from Bos indicus, assembly GCF_029378745.1. Lineage (NCBI taxonomy): Eukaryota > Metazoa > Chordata > Mammalia > Artiodactyla > Bovidae > Bos > Bos indicus. Next base: position 23,682,532 of record NC_091783.1, read on the forward strand.
TCTTATATATAATAGTTTGCCTGTGCTAATCCCAAACTTCCATTCCTTCCCCTCCCCTAGCCTCTTCACTAGGCAACCACAAATCTCCTCTATACCTACAAGTCTGTTTTTGTTTTGTAGATATGTTGATTTGTACTGTATTTTACATTCCACATATAAGTGATATATGGTGTTTGTATTTGTCTTTCTGACATGCATTTGCTTAATATGATAATCTCTAGGTCCATCCATATTGTTGCAAATGGCATTATTTAATTTTGATGGCTGAATAATACATTATACACACACATGCTTGCTTACACATCACATCACACACACGTATATATATAAATGTTGATGGACATTTAGGTTGTTTGGCTATTGTAAATAGTGCTGTTATGAACATAGGGGTGCATGTATCTTTTCAGATTATAGGTTTTTCTGGATATATGCCCAGAAGTGGGATTGCTGGATAATATGGCAACTCTAGTTTTAGTTTTTTGAGGAACCTCCATCTGTTTTCCACAGTAGCTGAACCAGTTTACATCTGCACCAGCAGTGTAGGAGGGTTGCATTTTCTCCACACCCTTTCCAGCATTTCTCATTTGTAAACTTTTTCCCTTATGTTTGTAACTGGAGAATAATTGCTTTGCAATTCTGTATTGGTTTCTGCTGTGCAACATGAATCAGCCATAGGTATACATATGTCCCTTCCCTCCCAAAGCCCCTATCCCACCCCTCTAGGATGTCAAAGAGCACCAGGTTGAGCTCCCTTCATCATACAGCAAATTACCATTGACTATCTATTTTACATTTGGTAATGTGTATGTTTCAGTGCAACTCTCTCGATTTGTCCCAGGTTCTCCTTCCCACACAATGCCCACAAGTCTGTTTTTTAAGTCTGTGTCTCTATTGTTGTCCTGCAAATAGGTTCATCAATACCATTTTCCTAGATTCCATGTGCTCAATTGTGTACAACTCTTTGTAGCCCCTTGGACTATAGCCCATCAAGCTCCTCTGCCCATGGCAGTTTCCAGGCAAGAATACTGGAATAAGGTGCCATTTCCTACTCCAGGGAATCTTCCTAACCCAGGGATTGAACCCACGTATCTTGCAGTCTCATGCATTGGTAGGCAGATTCTTTACCTACCACCTGGGAAGCCCCATTTCTAAATTCCATTTATATGCTTCAATATATATTTGTTTTTCTTTTTCTGACTTACTTCACTCTGTATAACAAGCTCTAAGTTCCTCCACCTCACTAGAATTGACACATTTCTTCCTTTTCATGGCTAAATAATATACCATTTTATACATGTACCACAACTTCTTTATCCACTCATCTGTAAAAGGATATGTAGAGGTTGCTTCCATGTTCTAGCTACTGTGAGCAGTGCTGCAATGAACATTGGGGTACATTTTTTTTTTAATTATGGCTTTCTCAGTGTATAAGCCCACAGTGGGATTACTGGGTCATGTGGTAGTTTTATTTCTAGTTTTTTAAAGAAATATTCTTATTGTTCTCCATAGTGGCTATATCAATTTACATTTCCACCAATAGTGCAAGAGAGTTCCATTTTCTCCACACCATCTCCAGCATTTAGTTTCTGTAGATTTTCTGGTGATGGCCATCTGACCAGTGTGAGGTGATACCTCATTGTAGTATTGATGTACCTTTCTCTAATGATGAGTCATATTTAGCATTTTTTGTGTGTTTATTTTCCAACTGTATGTCTTCTTTGGAGGAATGTCTATTTAAATCTTCTGCTTGTTTTTTGATTGGGTTATTTGTTTTTCCAATATTGAGCTATATGAGCTGCTTATATAGAGATTAATCCTTTGTCAGTTGCTTCATTTGCATTTGTTTTCTCCCATTCTGAGGGTTCTCTGTTCATCTTGTTTATTGTTTCCTTTTTGTGTAAAAGCTTTTAAGTTTAATTAGGTCCCATTTGTTTTGGTTTTTATTTCCATTACTCTAGGAGGTGGGTCAAAGAGGATTTGCTGCAATTTATATCAAAAAGTATGCTGCTTATGTTTTCCTCTAAGAGTTTTATAATTTCTGGTCTTAAATTTAAGTCTTGAATTCATTTCCATTTTGAGTTTATTTTTGGGTATGTTGGTTAGGCAGTGTTCTAATTTCATTCTTTTACACATAGCTGTCCAGCTTTCCTAGCACCACTTACTGAAGAGAATGTCTCTTCTCCATTGTATATCCTTGTCTCCTTTGTCAAAGATAAGGTACCCACAGGTGGGGTTTATCTCTGGGTTTTCTGTCCTGTTCCACTGGTTTTTTTTTATATTTTTGTGCAAATACTATACTATCTTTATGACTGTTGCTTTGTAGTACAGTCTGAAGTCAGGTTTATTCCTCCAGCTCCATTTTTCCTTTTCAGGGTTGCTTTTGCTATTCAGGGTCTTTAGTGTTTCCATGAAAATTGTGAAAGTTTTTGTTCCAGTTGCATGAAAAATCCCATTGGGAATTTGACAAAGATTGCATTGAATCTGGAAGATTGCCTTGGGTAGTATAGTCATTTTCACAATATTGATTCTTCTAACCTAAGAACGGGGCTTCCCTGATCAGTTGGTAAAGAATCCACCTTCAATTCAGGAGACCCTGGTTTGATTAGTGGGTTGGGAAGATATGCTGGAGAAGGGATAGGCTACCCACTCCAATATTCCTGGGCTTCCCTTGTGGCTCAGCTGGTAAAGAATCCACCTGCAATGCGGGAGACCTGGGATCGATCCCTGGGTTGGAAAGATCTCTTGGAGAAGGGAAAAGCTACCCACTCCAGTATTGTGGCCTGGATAATTCCATGATTGTACAGTCCATGGGATTTCAAAGAGTCCATCTAGGCCCATCTAGTCAAAGCTATGGTTTTTCCAGTAGTCCTATACGGCTATGAGAGTTGGAGTATAAGAAAGCTGACCACCAAAGAATTGACACTTTTGAACTGTGGTGTTGGAGAAGACTCTGGAGAGTACCTTGGACTGCAAGGAGATGCAACCAGTCCATCCTAAAGAAAAGCAGTCCTGAATATTCATTGGAAGGACTGATGCTGAAGCTGAAACTCTAATACTTTGGTCACCTGATGAGAAGAGCTGACTCATTTGAAAAGACCCCAATGCTTAGGAATATTGAAGGCAGGAAGAGAAGGGGATGACAGAGGGTAAGATGGTTGGATGGCATCACTGACTCCATGGACATGAGTTTGAGTAAGCTCCAGGAGTTGGTGATGGACAGGGAAGCCTGGCGTGCTGCAGTCCATAGGGTTACAAAGAGTCAGACATGACTGAGTGAACTGAACTGAATCTAAGAACATGATATATCTCATCTGTTTGTATCATCTTTGATTTCTTGCATGAGTGTCTTATAGTTTTCTGTATACAGGTCTTTTGTCTCCTTGAGTGTGTTTATTCCTAGGTAATTTTTTTGGTTCCTATGGTAAATGGGATTGATTCCTTAATTTCTCTGATTTTTCATTGTTCATATAGCTCAGTTGGTAAATCATCTGCTTGCAATGCAGAAGACCTGGGTTTGATTCCTGGGTCAGGAAGATCCCCTGGAGAAGGAAATGGCAACCCACTCCAGTATTCTTGCCTGGAGAACCCCATGGACAGAGGAGCCTGACAGGGATGGCACAGTCCATGGGATCACAAGAGTCGGACACGACTTAGCAACTAAACCACCACCAGTGTATAGGAATGCAAGGGATTCCTGTGTACTGATTTTGTATCCTGCAACTGTACTAAATTTACTGATTAGCTCTAGTTTTCAGATAGTACCTTTAGGGACTTTTATGTATAATTTCATGCTGTCTGCAGACAATGAGAGTTTTACTTTTTTTTTTTTCCCCAATCTAGATTCCTTTCATTTCTTCTCTGATTGCCATGGCTAGGACTTCAAATCTATGTTCAATAACATTGGCAAGAGTGGGTACCCTTGTCTTGCTCCTGATCTTAGAAGAAATGTAAACTTTTTCAAGATGGTAATTCTGACTGGTATGAGGTGGTATCTCATTGTAGTCTGGATTTGCATTTTTCTCAGTTCAGTTGTGTCTGACTCTGTGATCCCATGAACTGCAGCACGCCAGGCTTCCCTGTCCATCACCAACTCCCAAACCATGTCCCATGTCCATGTCCCAAACTCATGTCCATTGAGTCAGTGATGCCATCCAGCCATCTCATCCTCTGTCATCCCCTTCTCCTCCTGCCCTCAATCTTTCCCAGCATCAGGGTCTTTTCAAATGAATTAGCTCTTCACATCAGGTGGCCAAAGTATTGGAGTTTTAGCTTCAACATTATTCCTTCCAAAGAACACCCAGGACTGATCTCCTTTAGGATGGACTGGTTGGATTTCCTTGCAGTACAAGGGACTCTGCAGAGTCTTCTCCAACACCACAGTTCAAAAGCTTCAATCCTTCAGCTCTCAGCTTTCTTTACAGTCCAACTCTCACATCCATACATGGCCACTGGTAAAACCATAGCCTTGACTAGATGGACCTTTGTTGACAAAGTAATGTCTCTTCTTTTTAATATGCTGTCTAGATTGGTCATAACGTTTCTTCCCAGGAGCAAGCATCTTTTAATTTCATGGCTGCAATCACCATCTGCAGTGATTTTGCCTTTCTCTAGTAATTAGCGAAGTTGAGTACCTTTTCATGTGCCTGTTGCCCATCTCTATGTCTTCTCTGGAGAAATGTCTATTTAGGTCTTTTGCCCATTTTTCAATTGGGTTTCTTGTTGTTGTTATTTAATGGTATGAGCTGTTTATATATTTTGGAAATTAAGCCCTTGTCAGTTGCATTGTTTGCAAATATTTTCTCCCATTCCATAGAGTATCTTTTCATTTTGTTTATAATTTC